>NC_136924.1:100930908-101653965 GCF_949752795.1 Hyperoodon ampullatus | reverse complement strand
CCCAGCCTTAGGACACCAGCTCCCAAGGACGGGCTTTTGTTTGGTCCATAATGGATCCCAGGTGCCCAGCTCCAGCCACGGTGGAAGGAAGGGACAGTTGTTCCTGGGGTCGCTGGGGAATCCACTTCCCAAGCGGGGGCACCAGAGCCTGGCAGAGGCAGGAGGACGGAGCTGTTTGAGGGGAGATGACTTTGAACGTGGGGAATATCTGGAGGGCGGTTGGGATGCACACAGCAGTCGGGGAGGGAAAGGAGAGCCGATCTCTGTAGGTTAATTGTCAAAGATGAGGAGTTACAGGTGGAGAGCCTCAGGGATGCCTCTGAGGCTGGAGTGGAACATTTGTCTGCAAAAGGAGGTCTTGTGACAACAGTAAGACTAGAAAATTCGGGGAGGCCTGGAGCTGAGCTCTTGGCCCAGCGAGTGTCCAGACCCATAACCTGCCTATGGCCGGAAGGCAGAACCATACGGTGGAGGGTCCTGCCTCTGAGAAGAAGCGTTGTCGTCCCTATAACTTGTCCCACTATCCTGGCTACCGTCAGGGTGCAGGGCCATGTCCGTGCTTGTGGGACAGGCCCATCTTGGCTTCAGTCGTGGGCAGTGGTCAGTGAGCTTGCTTTGATCTGGCTGGACCCGTCGACCAAGAGTTCGAGTGTATCCGGGAACGAGGGCTGTGACATCTGTCCTTGGCTGGTGTGTCAGCAGGGGGGTTGGAAAGATCGTCCTTTGCTTGGGTGCCACGGTCTCTCCCCTTTAACAGCGCTGTACAGTTTTCTTTTTTTAATAAATTTATTTATTTTATTTATTTATTTTTGTCTGCATTGGGTCTTCTTGCCACACACGGGCTTTCTCTAGTTGCGGTGAGCGGGGGCTGCTCTTCGTTGCAGTCCGTGGGCTTCTCATTGCGGTGGCTTCTCTTGTTGTGGAGCACGGGCTCTAGGTGTGCGGGCTTCAGTAGTTGTGGCATGCGGGCTCAGTAGTTGTGACGCACGGGCTTAGTTGTGGCATGTGGGATCTTCCCGGACCAGGGCTCGAACCCGTGTCCCCTGTATCGGCAGGCGGACTCTCAACCACTGCGCCACCAGGGAAGCCCCAGCAGTGCTGCACAGTTTATGGCCGGGTTTTAAATGGATGCTCTTAGTTGAGCTTCAAAACCCAGCACCGTAACTCATCATGCTCTTCAGATCGGTGGGGGGTGGGGGTGGGGAGAAGCAGGACTCAAGCACTTGATCTGACCCTGGTCCAGCCTTCTCCTCCGGCCCCTACCCGGGATGATGACGCGGGTGTCCTTTCTGGATGTGTGGGAGGGAGTGGGAAACAGTCGGGGCCAAGTGGTGGGGCTCCGGACACCTCCTCTGCTCTGCATCACACACGCTGTCCCCGTTTTTATCTTCAGACAACCTTTCATGTGACTTTTCACAAACTCCTCAATCTGGAGAGGGAAGAGCATCTCCATGTGGGCGAAGGATACTGGGAGGAATTGGAGGGGCTTCCCAACTGGAAGCGGGGCTGGGCCGATAACTTCTCGTTTAGAAAATAAAACACCTCCTGTGGTTATTTAAAGATACAGACTATGGAACGCAAGGGCTGAACAAATCCTGGCCCTCGGGAGTCCGTGAGAGGAGGCTATGAGATGGACGTGTTCATCAAAGGGCGTCATGGACTGAACAGACAAGAACGCTGGCCCCCCGCCCCGGGAAGCCTGGGCTCCAGCCAAGGGGCAGCAAAGGCACTG
This sequence comes from Hyperoodon ampullatus, assembly GCF_949752795.1. Lineage (NCBI taxonomy): Eukaryota > Metazoa > Chordata > Mammalia > Artiodactyla > Ziphiidae > Hyperoodon > Hyperoodon ampullatus. Next base: position 101,652,233 of record NC_136924.1, on the reverse strand, counting down.
GCACGCTCCATCCTCACGGGTGCGTCGGCAAACGGGGATGGTCACTCTCGTCTGTCAAGCTCAGGCTCACGGCACACAAGCTGGGTGCCGAGGCGAATTGTAAGCGGAAACTGCTGTACAAATGGAGGGTCTGCATGTGACTCCACGTGCCGTTCCTGGGGTCCTGAACCACCCCCCATTCCAACAGTCACTTTTTGGGGTAGAAATTTTATACTCTAGAATTTCTTCCTTTGTCTTTGCTTTTCTTTAAAAATAGCAGCAGTTTGAAAGAAAACGGCAGCCTGAGCCATGGTGTGGGCCTGGCCAACGGTGCGCGCCCCAGAGGACCCTGGGACTGAGGTGGGCCCTCTGCACCCAGGGAGCTGCCTGCTGTCACCTTCCTGCTGCTCCCTGCCATCGGCCCCAAGTCCCCTGGCACGGTTCCCCATAGGGACCCACCCTCCAGACGCAGGCTCATCCTGACCTTCCCTGGTCTCCCCCGAGGGCCCCTCGGTCCGAGCACAGGCCCTGGCCGGTGGATACATGTAGGTAGGGACGTGACAGCTCTTGGGATACAACTTGGGGTCCATCCAGCCACTTGGGGGGGCAGTGCCAAGGGAGGGGAGGCATGGAGTCTGAGTGGGGAGCTTGGTTTCCTTGTGCTCCAATGATTCAATGGCAGAGGTCAAGGGAGTGTACACACGTACACACATACACACACACACACACACCCCGCAAGACAAAGACGACCCTGGGGGATCCCCGAGACAGAGGAGCAATCGAATCTATGCTACGGGGCGAGCAGGGAGGGGGCCAGGTTGACAGGGGGGACACAGGGAAAGCAGAACAGCCTCCTCCCAACGTCCACCCGCTCGAAGGTGGCAGACAGGACTTTTGGTCAGCGGAATCAGGACATAAGATAACATCAGTTCAACCGACTGGCAGCCGACTACGGGGTGGAGGGGGCGGGTAAGGACAAGGACGGGGGACGGTGGCGGCCGTGGGGTGTTTCTGACACCGTAGATCAGAACTCTAGAGCACCTGCTCCGTGCTCTTATTCAACGGTTCAGTGCATCAACGTTTGTGCCAACATTACCAAGTCTCTTAACCAAGGAAAAATCCTGACAAAAAACTAAACCACACATGTTAAAGACCAACCGCAAGAGGGTTTGCCTATAGATAACGAGAGAAGGTTGAGCATGCCGGGGAGCAGAGGGATGTGTGCAGGGGCCACAGGGACTGTCTAGGAGGGGCAGCTCCCGGGGGCAGGTGCAGGAGGTCTTGGAGCCGGGGTGGTGGTGGTGAGGGGAGAGCCAGGCAAGGCTGGTCCTCTGGGGCAGGTTCACCTGGGGCCAGGTGCTCCCACAGCAAGTTGGGGTGGGGTGTGGAGGAGCCCTCTCCAGAAAAGAGGGGTGCGGGCTGTTCTCCCCCACCTCTCAGTGGAGGGGCCGTTTTAGTGTGAATACGATGGGCTGACAGTGCCGGCCCGTGCGAGCCTTCACCCGTGGTCCTCGGGAGAGCTCATTTCCCGGATGCTGGGGGTGGGAAGGGGCTGCCCCGGCAGCTGCCCAGCGGTTGTAAACACCCTTCCACCATCTCACTCCGGGATCCCAGGGCTGCATCCTCCTAGACAGTGTGTGTCATGCTAGGCCAATTGCAAAGGGGGAAGGAAAGGATGCAGCAATCAAAACTCAGAAGGAAAGGGGGCCTAGCTCGTTCCAAACGTTAAAGAAAAAGGAATGAAAAAATTTCGAAGTCAGGCAGCGAGAAAGAAAATCCTTTAAACCAATTTAAACAAACAAGAGTAACTTAGTGGAAATAAGGAGTTGGGAGGAAGCGACGAGGGGGAGGATAGCAATGGGGTGAGCGCGGGGCAGGCACGGCGTCGCAGGGCGGGACGCCGGTACTTACGTTTACCTCGGTGATGGCTATATCAACAATGCTACCCACAACAATCAAGGCGTCAAATGTGTTCCATGCATCACAGAAATAGTGCTGCATGGGGCAGAGGGGCCGAGGGAGGGAGAGAGGAGGAAAAAACCAACAACAAAGAAAAACAAAACAAAAGGAAGAGGAAAATGAAAAAAAAAAAAAGCATGAAAGAAAGGAGAGAAGAGAAAAAAATGAGAAAAGAAAGAGGTTATGCGGGCATACTGGACCCTCTTACCACTCCACAGTTCTGGAGGTGCACACCTGGCACCTGGTGCTCGCCGAGCCTGACAGAAGCAGGGTTAGTCGGGGTGGGGGGGCCGGGCGGGGCTCCTGGAGGAGAAGCCCCGGCCGCCCCTTGTCCGGCCCGGCAGAGTAGGGACAGTGCGGGGGCTCACGTCCCCCAGGACGGCGGCAGGTGCAAGAGAAAGCATGATGACTGGCGGGGTAAAACAGGAAACCAAACAATGAACCGGAGGAGGTAACGAGGGAGGGACACGGAGGCGTCCTGGGCGGGATCATACTCACATTCGTCTCACTGAGAATGACGTCAATGACGCTGCCAATTACGATGAGGCAGTCAAAGACATTCCAGGGGTCACTAAAGTAGCCCTACACGGGGCGGCAGGACGGGAGTGAAAAGCAAGGTCAGACAGACAAGAACCGAGCGCCGCCGTCGGGCCGCACCGTCGCTGCTGAGTCCGAGCGGGGCGGGGGTCCTCCCCCTCCAGACCCAGCCCCCTCGCCGCCCGTGTCCTACGTCCCCAGCCCCTCCCAGGCCTCCGGCGCCTCCTCAGAGGCCTGCCTGCAGGGAGGGAGGGAGGGAACAGGGGCGGGGGCCCTCACGAGGTGGTCTGGGAATTAGCAAGCGGCCTTTGGCGTGGTCCAGGTGCAGTCAGGCCCTTTGGGCTCAGGGGTGAGCCGTGTGACGCTCATGAATGAGGGGACCATGGCATCAGAGCAGCATCTACAACAAGGTCACCCTTGTGGCAGCCCTGGACGGGCATCCAGCCCTGGATGGGCCCGGTGCCTCCGGACAGAGGCTTTCCTCCCTGAAAGGGGACGGAGGCCAGGTCAGTCCCAAGGTTTGGTAACATGGGAGGTGACCCTAGACCGGCTCTTGGGGCAGGGGTGTCTCTGAAGCACCGCCATGCTCAGCACCATCATTCTGACTCAGGGTCTTGCTGAAGCACCCCCCACGAGAATGAGGTTCTCACAGCCTTTCCTGCAGGCTGGGTGGGGGTCTGGGGGCTGTCGTGTCTAGGGGGAGCGATCAGGATGCTGACTCCACTCCTTTGTTCTGCATACATGGATTTTGTTTGTTTGACACCATATTTGGGGAAGGGAACAGATGAATGTTTTTCAAAGACTGTTTCAAAGTTCGTGGGCAACTGGTCAACCAAGGGCTGTCCCCTTCCTGTGAGGGTCCTTGGAGTCCTGGGCGGGCAGGCTCTCTGCAAAGACAGGGCGGGTTCTTGGGTCTGGACCACTGCCTCTCAGAGCGCAGGGGAAAGGGAGCAATGCTCTGTGACACACGGATGTTCCGGAGCCCCGGGAACCACACAGCCGTCCTCGCCGGGGGTGGAGTGGGGAGGGCCCAGCACCGAGGGCATCTGTCTTTCCGTAAGAAAGGACATCTGCCCCTTTGGTTCTTCAAGGGATGCCCCAGCCTCTGAGCCACGAGGTGCGGCTTCCAGGAGATGCACTTCTGAGGTTGGTGAGGAGGTGAGACAGCATCGGGCTGGCCTCTTAGAGTCCCCGCGGTCCCCCTCCCTGGCCCTCCTGGGGCGGCCAACTCTCGCTCCCTATTTCTGAGTCTCAGGAGGCTGTGCTCTCCCATTTCTTCCCAACTCCCTCCAGCTCCCTGACCCCTCCCCCCCACCTTCCTAGCCGTGCCCCATCTCAGATGGATCACAAGACATGCTGTCCCAGGACTATTATTCTCAGTGTGGAGGTCAGGTCACAGGGGAAGGGACCTCTCGGTTCCCAGGCCTTTCTGCCAAAAAAAAAAAAAAGCAGAAATGCCACCGTGGAGACTCTGGACAGCCCGGCGGGGAGCAGAGGTCGGCCAGGGCGTGGGTGAGCTGAGGGTCACTTGAAACCCTTGCTGGCTTCCCAGAGTATTTTTCTGAATATCCCGGAGCCTCTGGGGGCACCGAGAGGCTTCTCTCTCCCATTCGAGTCACGTGCTGTGAGCGGGAAAGAACCGAACCCCTCCAGGGTCCTCCCAGGGCATCACAGGGCACGTGGAAAGCACTGGTTTTGAGGGCAAAAGTGAAGACCCCGAGCAAACGACAAATATGCATGTGCTTTAACATCAGCTTTTGGAAAACACTGGGGGACTATCTCTAGAGAGGAAAACCGTCTTTGTGGGTAGAGCTGTTTCGGGAGGGAAGGCGGGGGTGTCCAGGAAGAGAAAGGAGGGAAGCCGGAACCAGAGGAGAGTCCAGGACGCCCAGCATCCAGCCTAGAAAACGCGGTGGCACATCGTTATTCGGGTCTGGGGGCGAGAGGAGGAGAGAGGTCGGTGGGCGTCTCGGCGCTCAAGGAGGGGGAAGGGGCTGGAGTCTGTTCGTTCACCAGAGGGACCTGGAACAGATGGGTGAGTTGGCCTCGGTCCACAGCGTGGATGAGGGGAGAGACAGGAAGGGAGAAGGCAGGCAGAGGCGAGGCAGAGGAGAGGTTAACAGCTGGCGAGCTCCGGGAGGGGCCTGGCCCCCAGGGACCCTGCAACCCTCACCCACCCCGCGCATCGCCTGTCATCCCCGCGCTTGTGCTCCTCTGTGTCCGTGCACAGGACGGGCAGGCCTGCCCCAGCGCTCTGCGGCCGGCGGCTTCCGCCGGGTTGCCCGGCCTCACCCACCCCTTTGCCCTCCACAGGCTGTGCCGCTGGCGCGTTTGGTTGGCCCCTCTGTCCTGTGGGCCCGGGGCCAAGGCCTCCACTGGCCGCAGAGCCCTACCAATTCCCGCCCGGAGGAGGTTTACACACGGCCCACGGGGGTGGGGTGTGTGTGACAGGGTCCCTTTAAGAGGCAGCTTCCCCCTGCCCTGTCCACCCGCTTCCTGCCCCGTCAACCCTCCAAGCTGGACCATGAACACAGTTTCAGATCCAGCTGTCAGCGCCTCCTCCCAGCCGTCCACACCCATCCCAGAAACACGCCGACACCCTCCAGGGGGCTCGACAGGTTGCCAAGGGACACACCTGGCCAATTCCCCAAGCGGGCAGGGCCCGGGAGGAAGGTTGCCCCCTGTGCTCAGTGCAAGAGCTGTGTCCCCTCTCTCCGTCACACACACGCACACACACACTCGCACACACACCTGTTGTCACCCATCTCCTCGACTGCTGGAAACCATGGGTGACATGGGTTTGGGGAGTATGGTGGAGGAAACAGAATGGGAAAAAAATCAGACTTGTTTTCTCGAAATCAGGCTGACCTCCAGGCCGTACCTGTCACGCGTCCTTTCTCTGGTAGGAGTCAGGGTTAGCGAAAGGGGCCCTGGGCTCTCCCTGACGTGGTGAACCAAACCTCTCAACGTCCAGACCCTCAGAGCCAGGCAGGGCTGCCCACGCAGGGGTGGGCGGCGTCTGGGGGGAAGACGTTCTCTCGCCATCTCTAACCCTGCAGGGTAAGTGGGTCCCCAGCCTCAGGAGGTCTCGTGCGTGTCCCCCTGGGCTGAAAGGCAAGCGCCCCGCTGGGAATAATCACTTCTCCGGAGGGCGCCGACCCTCCACTCACTGGCTGCCACGGCAGAAGTGACGTGGGCCAAAGCGATCCTAGTTTAGCACCACGTGACTAGGAAAGGACGCTGCCGCCCCAGCACCCACAATGCATTTCCCCTGCACGAGAATGTTGGATTTTCCTCTCTTGGATTATCTGTGCCCTGATTCACTCCACTCCTGGAGCTGTTCCGAGTTGGAAGAGGCGGTGTAGTGGTTAAGGGTGTGACCTGCAGAGGCAGGGTGTCTGGGTTCGAGTCCTCCCTCTGGCACTTACTGGCTGGGTGACCTTGAGCAGATAACCGCATCTCTCTGTGCCTCAGTTTCCCCCTATGACACAGCGACCTGTGGGTTACGGTAGGAATGACACAAGTGAAGTGCCTGCACCTGTAGGAAGCCCAGTGAGTTCCAGCGACTGCCACGGTTGCTGGAGCTGGTCCGTCCCCTTCTAGGGAGGCCAGACGCACAGGGTCAGCTTTGGGGGTGGGACTGAGCAGCAGGGAAGGCAAGGCTCAGGAATGTGGAAGGAGGAGGGGGAAAGTGAAGGTTCCAGAATCCCAAGCTCCCTTCAGTGGGTCTCATCTTGAATCCTAGTGAGGACTGCCTGTCCTGAGAGTCTCGGATGAAATCCAGCATCACTTTGAGACTGGTGACCGTAAGCAAGCTGTCCTGGCTAGATTCTGTCAAACTCAGGTTCACACAGATAGTTAACTGCCAGGTTCCTAGAAACCACTATTCCTCCCAGGGAGACCCAGGCCCCTTTTGCTCTGGCTGGAGGGCTGGGAGGAGAGGAGTGGGTTGCCAGGTGGGCCCACATCCTGTCTCTGGTCCCGAGAGCAGGGCTGCTGCTGGGAGGTCCAGGCACACGCCCTGGTCCCTGAATTCTGGACTCTCAGCCCCTTCCCCGCCCAGAGCAGAGTCAACACAAGCTTTAAAACAGGATGGTGGTGAGAGGGGTCCACAGGAGTCTACACACCTGGGACTGTGCTGCCATTGCTGGCTTTCTTCTCTTTTCCATCCCCTCCTGCGCGGCTTCCTTGTCTACCTCTGACGGGTCCAGCAGAGAGAAGGCAAGGAACACAGAGGAGGTGACCGGACGCTCTTCCTGGTGGGGAAGCTGACTGGACTTTGTCCGGATCTCTGCCCCAAGACTGTTCCCTTCCAGGGACACAGGAGGCCCCAGAGATCGACGTGGCGGGGTGGCCCTGGGTGGAGGCTGGACGTGGAGCTGCTGGAAGCAGAAAGGGCCACCTGGGGGAGGCGGGGCCTAAAATGGAGTGGGCAGACGGCGTGTGCTTGGCCAGGGAAGGGTGCCCAGCCTAGTAAGGGCCCTGCTGGCGTGAGCTGGGAGGCTGTGCCTGGTTCCGGGTCGTGGGACGGGGAGGTGGGAGGTGGTGGGTGCAGCCGGCAGCTGGGTGTCACATTGGTAACTGCCGCCACACAGAGATAATATAAACTGTATGACGTTAGGATGTCATGCAGACGTAACAGTAATCAAGGAAATTACTGGCATCTAGTGGGGCAGCATGGCTGGCGCACAGCTGCCCCCGGCCCCTGGCAGCTCCCACCCTGTGACGCACCCCTTCAGAAGCCCTGGAGCCCCCCAGCATAGACAGCCCGGGATGGGGGCGGGCGGGGCCGAGGGCAGCAGCAGACAGGGGCCGGAGTCAAGGAGACCCCGGGCGGGTGGCGGTGATGGGAGCCGCACTCCAGTAGTTATAGAGGAGCGCACACTTCGAAGCGGACATCTGCTCTGGTTTCCTCTGTGGAATTAAGCTTTTTTCTCCCCAGGAAGGTTTCAAAGGCCCTCATTTATCTCACCAAGATGTAACGGGTGCCTCTGGGTGCCTGGAAGTGCACAGGTGTGGGCAGGGCATGAGCCCCACCTGACCTGCCGCCTCCCACGGGGGTGAGGGGACAGGGGATCGGCTGAGCTCCTTTGGGGCCTGGGGAGGGTTTCCTCCGCCCCACTTGGCACCTGGGTCCACGGCAGGACCCCGCTGCAGGATCGTCCGGGACGAGGGTTCAAGGGGATATGCCTCGAGCACGGGCAAGGCCGTCTGACACATGGCAACGTCCTCAGGCACCCCGCTTCAAAGGGACATGGGGGGCACCCCGGAGGGGGGAAGGGGACGCAGAGGACGGCAGCCTTGGTGGGAGCGAGGCGCCATCTGCCCACCTGGAATCTTCTCCCGGCCCATCCTGCAGACTACGCCCCGGGGGGAGTCCCCCAAACCCGACCTGACCGTCCCATCCTCGCCCCCAGCCCTTCCCGACGCAAGCCACCTAATGGGCCTGCCCCTCCTTAGCCCCAGGAGGCGTGGCCCACCGCACCCCTGCAGCCTGCACCTGCGCCCACTTTAGAGAACCCTGAACCTGCCCTCAGCTCCAGAGATGCGTCACCAGGCCGGGCGCCTCCTGTGTCAAACAGAGTGACTGCCAGCGTCCAGGGGAGGGGAAGCGGACCCAGCTCACGCAGCCTTGCAGGGACTGTTCCTGCCACAATCGTCTGGGTCTCGGCCCTGCTAGCAGCCCTCCCCCTCCCCTCCCACAGGTCCAGGCTGGCGGGTCTGGACACCACTGCTCACAGGCGCAGGGGCCTCGTTCCCTCCCAGGGACTCTCCTGTGGCCGTGTCACCCAGTGTGAATCATCTCCACATTAAATAATGAGACACAACAGCTGCCCTGCCCTCCCCACACGGGGCCTTTCCACGAGTGCTGGGATTATTTTTGATCATATTGACTTCAACGCACCCTGCCCATCTGGCATCGAGTATCTGCAGACCGCCAGTAAAGGGGGTGCGGGGAACTAAACACAGACTTTTCCCATTATGACTTAGGAATTATAGACATATATATATTTACATTATGTGTATAGGTGTGAGTTTCCTATACATAAAGATTTAGATTTTCTCTGAATTTTATTTAAGGAAAATTAAGGAAGTAGTACTAAGTCTTTATTGCCAAAAGGGAGCTTTGGTTCTAAAGGGATTGAAACCCACCCGCCTGAAAGAATGTCTAAGTTTCCGTGCAATTTCCGAAAAGGGACTATTCTTGCTGTGGCTCCTGGTGCTCTTAGAGTTGAACTTTCCATGTCGGAAGGAAACAGAAGGAGACGTTCATATTTCTAGTGGTAGCTTGAGCTGCACTGAACCTTGGCCGCTAACTGGCCCCCGAGTCCCAGTTTCTGCTAAATGTTACCTACTTGCTCCTCAAGTAAACGATCCATAAACGTTCTTTCAGGACAAGCAGGGCCGCTCTCCCCGGGGCAGACCCGGCCCGCACACCGTGGGGTTTGCCCCCTGCAGATTTCCCAAACGCCCAGTGGAATGGTACTGGGGGCCTCTGGGAGGTGATGAGGCCATGAGGGTGGAGCCCTCAGGAACGGGACTGGGGTCCTTGAACAGGGGACCCCACAGAGCTCCTCCTCGCCGCCCCTTCCACCTGCGAGGACACAGCTGTGAGCCGGACGGGGCCCCCTTCATTGAACGTGGCCCTGCTGGTGCTCCTATCTGGGACCCCCAGCCTCCAGACCGTGAGAAGTAGATTTCTGCAGGGTTTGCCCTAGCAGCCTGGGCAGACTGAGATGGCCACGACCCCACTCAGGCCCAGCTAAGCCAGCCTCCCCACATTACGGAGGAACGGACGCAGAAAGAACAGGGCGTGTCTGGACCACAGCCCTACCCGCCCTCCCGGCTCGTTCGAGGTGATGCTGAGGGGGGAGGTGGGCTTCCTGCTCTGTCTCCAGAATTTCCCCTGTCGGTGGGATCTGGGGGCAGGGGATAATCAGCAAGAAGTAAAGTAAACTTTGTTTTGTAAGAAATGAAGCCTCACAAAAATCTTTGCCCCTTGCAGAAACATCCGCCTGACTTAAAACTGTTAGGAGGGGAATGAGGGCGAGTGGTACGGCTGGATCCAGAGGTAAAGCTGGAGAGAAAGCAGATTTTAGCTGCAGTGTAGTATCTGGTGAAGACAAAGCCAGTTTCTAGTAGTTTCAGCTTTCCAGACAGGAGACGGAATGGCCCTGGCTGGCATCCTTTCCTGCCGGTCACCCCGCTTTCTCCTCCATCTCCTGGTCCTTTACTGGCTCTAAGGAAAGGGTCCTGACGTTCTCTCAGTAGCTCAGGGAGGACTCGCTCCCAGGACCCCAGCCCGACGGCTCCTACCTACGGGGCCTTCCCGGCACTTGGAAGAGCCCGGCCCTGGCTCCTCTTGCCCCATCTGCCCAGGCTGCCCCGACGGAGCCTGCCCTTTGGTGTGGCCCCCGCTGGCCTTCTTTAGGGGGACAGAGGGCAGAGCTGATTTTGGACGTTAAGGAAAATCATGGCCTAAACTTGAGCCCCACTTGAGCGGGAAGGCAGGCAGGGCTCAGCTGTGCAGACGGGTCCCTTCCCTTGTCAGACGGTCACCTGCTGGGGGGCTCGCCCTGCTTCTCCACCCGCCTGGCCCCTCTCCCGGAGCGGGAGCGGCTCGCTCATCGGGGACAAGGAAACACCAGAGACAGCGGGTCCAGCCTCGGAAGCCCCCTCCCCATCTGCTGGGGCAGGGGTGCCCCTGGGGAGCCCCAAGCTGTCTGGAGGTTGTGCTCATGTGAGAAAGGCTGTTACTAAAGTGGAAGCAGATGCTGGGTCTTCAAGGAAAGAAGGTTCTGGACGTGGACAAAGCTGAGGACAGACGGAAGAATCGGCTGCAGTTTCCTGGCTGGAGATGGCCTCCCTGAAGGCTCCCTGACCCCCTCCCCATCCTGGCCCCCTCTGCCAGTCCAGCCCTCATCTGTCCCTCTGCCATGGCCCAGGGAAGGAGTCAGCTGGTGATGACTCTTTCTACCTTGACCGTTCATCCCGGAAATCTGTACCGTGTCTCGGGCAACAGTCCTTCCCAAGACAGAAAACCGCCCTAAGGATGGCAGAGGAGACTTTATTCTGGGGGCACCAGGGGCCGGGACCCTCACGCATAAGCATAGTCAGAAATGAGGGGAAGGCTGCCTTCGTGCTCGGCAAGGCCAAGGCCATCCATACTCTCAGCTCAGACTTTCTGGCAGAGCACATCAGCCTGGCCCGGCCCCACAGCTTGGTGCTGACCACTGAACCGCCTGCCTCGGCATCTGCAGCTACTGGACCCAGGAGGTCCGGGGACGACTGGGGGGCCAGGAGGGGACCCACATGGGGGACGCGGGCCAGGAGCCCATCTTACTCTTCCCACAGGGCTCCCACACCTGAGATCACCCACCAGGGTCCATGAAGCCAGAGCAGTTGGGGTGATGCAGACCCCGCGAATGGCCTGCGGAGAAGCGGTGTCTAGAGTCCCGTGGCCCAGTATGGCAGCCACCGGCCACGTGGCCACACAGATTTGAATTAATTTAAATAAAATTAAGAATCCATGCCTCGGCTGCATGAGCCAAGGTGCCCAGGAGGCGGGTGGCTGTTTACAGACTGATGGTGGGCACGGAGCATCTTTATTCCTGCAGACAGTCCTGGCGCTGGTCTGGAGACCTCATGCATCCCTTGGGTTGAAACGCCTTTGGGCCCCAGTTTCTCCTGCATCAGGACCGTCCCCGAGGCTTCAGCTGCTCTTATGTCCAAGAGCCGGGGGCCAGGGCGTCCATGAGCGTTTCCACTTTGGTTCCACTCGCTTTCTGGACTGTTCTCAGTGGGGACGGAGTGGAAAAGCATTTTGATCACAGAGACCTGTGGGGTCAGGCCCCTGACGTGGCTGCTCCCTGAGCGGGCAGCACCAAGGGGATGGGAGGGTCTCAGAAACAGCTGCCCCTGCTTCCTCACCTGCCGAGGCCCGGGTGAGGCCCCGGGTGGACGAGGGGCAGTGGGGAATCTTCCCGCCTCCCTGGGCCGATCTGCTTCTCTGAGCAGGAGCCTGGGGTCCCTTCTCCCTTCATCACCCGCTGGGTCACGGTCAACAGCAAGTTCCAGGCACATGATCACCCCACCCCCCGGAGCTGACCGTGGAGCATCTGGGGCTGACCCTGCCCTGGAACCTCCACAGTCATGGCAGAGCTGCCCAGAGGGACTGAAGCCTTGGAAGCCCCAGGGTCGTCCTATTGACCCTGAAGGACTTGGGTTAAAGTTCAATCTGGAGTTTTAACTGGGATTGTACTGAAGAGAAATGACATCTTTGTAACATTGACTTTCCCAATTCATGAACATGACGTATTTCTCCATTTACTGAGTTTTCTTTAACTCCTCTGTGTGAAATTTCACAGATCTTCTGTAAAGATCTTAGAGGTTTTGGGTTAGATTTATTCTGAGGCATTGGATATTTTTCAGCGCTTATCATAAAGTGTATCTTAAAAGTTTTTTCCTGTCTTTGCTGATAAATTTCTGTTCATGATAGGAGGACAGTCCAGCTATTTAGTTAACTTCAGACGATTCTATCCGAAACCGTTTCATGCTGACCAGCTTGGTCCTGCACAGTCTCGTAGGGCCCAGGGACCATCGGAAATGTCCAGGGCAGTCCTCCCGCTCGGGGAGAAATTCCCTCTGGCCATTAGGTGCTCAAGACACTCCTGTCACCTGCCCCATTCTGCAGACAGAATGTGAATTTTAGGAACAGAGCAGGGATTTACTTGAGTCCATTTCTTGTCCATAAGGTGGCGAGCAGAACAGATGGAAATGAAGACCAAGACCATCAATTGCCATGAGGACCATGAAAGAACGAGGCCAAACTACAAACCGACCGGCCGACCAGCCAACCAACCGCAGAGACCAAGGGACACAGCAGGAAGCCCAGCAGGCCAACCTCAGACACCTGATGTCAGGACTGATGTCAGTTCCTGCGGCCCTGCTGCCTAAATGTCCTTCCTCAGCTGACGCTCGCAGGTGCAAACTCACTTGCGGCACAAACACACGATCACATTAGGAGCACCGGTTCTAGGGCCAGATCCAGCTAGATGTTTCCAGCAGAGCTTCAGGTACTTTCTTTTTTTAAAAATTTATTTATTTATCTATTTTTGGCTGTGTTGGGTCTTCATTGCTGCGCACGGGCTTTTCTCTAGTTGTGGCGAGTGGGGGCTACTCTTTGTGGTGGTGTGCGGGCTTCTTGTTGCGGTGGCTTCTCTTGTTGCAGAGCATGGGCTCTAGGCGCACGGGCTTCAGTAGTTGTGGCTCGTGGGCTCTAGAGCGCAGGCTCAGTAGTCGTGGTGCACGGGCCCAGCCGCTCCGCGGCATGTGGGATCTTCCCGGACCGGGGCTTGAACCCCTGTCCCCTGCATTGGCAGGCGGATTCTTAACCACTGCACCACCAGGCAAGTCTTTCCTTGGAGTCTACTCCGTAACGAGAATCCAGGAACCCCACTCTCCTCCCAACTGGACAGGCTTGTTTGGCTGGCCAGGCCAGGGACCCTTCCCCCTCTGCTGCCAGAAGCCCCTGCAGGGTATCCCCAGAAAAGGTCCATTTCCCTTTTTCTTTATACCACAGACAGACCCTGGCATGTGTGAAATGCAGATGGCCCCAGGATGGCTCTCTTACTTCTTTGGAAAAGTTTCTCTTATTTCACCCCATCTCCTCACAACAGAAAACTAGAGATGGAGGAAGTTGGGTGCTTTATGGTTTAGAGCACCCGACCTGGCTGCTTCCCAGGAAACGGGCTTTTGCTCCTGGGTGTGCAGGATTCAAGGAGAGTGTTTTCCAGGCAGAGGTCCCTGCAGGTGTCACTGCCACATGCTCCTTAGGGCAGGTTTGCCCAGTGCCTCTCCTGAGCTCAGGAGCCTGACTCAGGAAGTCCCCTGCTGGGCCCTGCAGCCGGCATCAGGCATCATCTGAAACACGTATGAGTCAACGTGGAATGACTCAAGGCTTTGAAATATTTAAACTGTATGTCTCACAAAACTGGGTGAAAATGATGCCAGTTTCCCTCCTGGAGGCTGTTGTCTGAGTCGGAAGCTCAGCCCCAGAGCGGCCCGGCCTCCCCGACTCCCCAGGGCACGCTGCTGCGGGCTGTGAGCCCGCCGGCTCCCGCACCGCATGGCTGGGAATAGGACCGCAGGGGACCCCACAGAAGGTGGCCAGGGACATTCCCTGGTCTTCTCTGCCCCTAAATGGGACAGGGCTTGGAAGGGAAAGTGAGACAGTTTATTTGCTGCTCTGGAGGAGACAGGAAAACACCATTATTGTCACCAAATGACATTCATTAGGGGTCTTATTCTCTGAAAATCAGCCAGGATCCCAGGCGTTCTCAGTGAGAGAGGGAGACTCGGCACGGTAAGAATACGGTCTGTCTTGTCTTTGAAGCCCCTCAAAGGTGGTTTCCCTCTTTCTGGAAAGTTCCCAGCAGAACACCTGGTGTGGGAAGACGCTTGCTAACAGCTCTGTGTGGCGGAAATTACATCGACTACAGTCAGACACACTGGCTTCCATTCCCAGTTCTGCAGCTTACTAATGGTGTAATTAATACGATACTTAATTGCTCTGAGCTTCACTCCCCTCTTCCCTAAGACGAGGAGCTAATACCTATCTTGGAGAGGCGTCCTGAGGATTCCACGCGACGAGGTGCGCGTAGCACTTCAGGTTACTGAGAATTGTTGGTGGAATGTTAATTCAGAGTAGACGACGCAGATCCTGGCACTGGATTGGGATCTGACAGCCAAGGGGCACCCCTCCTGGCCCGGCTAGTCCTGGGTCAGGTGAACATCTGAATGGAAATGGAATATAGGGCCAGGGACTCCTGCTTTTCACCCCCCGTTGACCTGCGTTGCGTCTGGACAAACTAGTAACAGTGGGGAAGGGAAGGTCTGGAAAGCTGCCCTGCCGATCCTCTTAGTAACAAGACGTTCCTTCTCATCGCCCCCCAAAGCTGTGCAGCAGCTGGGAGCCTCCAAGCCACTGGGATACCCCCTCCGGGGCAGTCGCCCCCTGTGAAGCCCAGGTCAGTGGACGCCGGCGATGCTGACCTGTCTACAGGGCCAGAGATGGAAGGCCTGCTTGAACAGGGTCACCCACCGTCCTTGAGGCCCAGGGGCAGGTCGGTTGGGGAGGGCACAGATAATCCAAGTGACAGGGATCCAACCTGCCCGGTCCTGCCTCACTCAGCCAATGGCTCTAATCTTCTCTCCCAGCCTTTCTCCTAGAAGCCACTTACAAGTAGCAAAGCAGAGACATTTGCGGGTCTGTCCCGTACTGGAAGGTACAGGGGGCAGTGATGCAGCCCTGAGGTGGGCAAACAGACACCCAGCCCTGAGCAAACGCAGCCCCGGCTCAGCTCTTACAGCCAGGCTCTTAGTCTGCGCGGCGGGCGAAACAGGGAGAGAACAGAGTCCGGGTGGGTCTGGGGGGCTGGGCCTCGAGAGGTGTGGTTTCCAGTCTCTTCTAGATGACGTGCCGGGGGCCGGGGCCACGGTGGGGGGACGAGGACCATTCTGCCTACACTGCAAGGAGGTTTGCTCAGGCATGTCCCTGTTCCCAGGGTCTAGACCACGGCCTGGCCCGCGGGCTGAGATTCTGCTTCGAGGAGCTCGCCTGGCTCGAGGCCTGCAGGCTCCGGAGCTGGAGCGTTTATCATCGGGAGGATACGGTCCTTCGCTGAGACTCTGCACCCACTGTCCCCCACCCTGTCCCCCTGGCACCATGGACCAGAGGCCCGTCTCAGAGGCCTACCTTGGGCTTGAAGGCGATGAGTTTCAGAATCATCTCCACGGTGAAGAGGCCAGTGAAGAGCATGTTGAGGATGTTCATGGCGATTTTGAACAGGCAGCTCTGACCGTAGTGCTGGAGGGGCGGGGGGACCATGAAGTGAGCCCGGGGCTCCCTGCTCCCAGCCACCCCTCAACACACACCTTCCTGCACCCAGCCCGGGGGGCTAAGCACCCCCGTGGGGCCAGGTGGACTCAGGAAGCCCTGCAGGTCCCTCCCATCTCTGCTGTCGCCGCCAGCGCAGCTGCGCAGAGGCTTGCGCTCCTGCCCTGACCGGGGGACAGCCCTGCCGGCCTCCTGGCCCTCAGGGGGCTCCACCCGGCTCGTCCCCCGACGGTCACGGCCCCTTCAAGGTCACCTGTGCTCCACTTCCCTCCCTCCATCTCATCGACCCAGGGTCCTGGGATCCTCCACCCTCGAGAAGGGACACTTGTGTTTCTCCAGCTGCGCCCCCCTCCGCCCTCTTGGCCAGCGTGATGGTGACACGCCGCCCACACGCCCACTGGTAGACGCCACGGCCGGCCCGCTGGACCGACCTGCATGGCCAGGCAGATGGTGTTGAGGAGGATGAGGACGAACATCAGGTACTCGAAGTAGGTGGAGTTGACCACGTACCACACCTTGTACTGGTGCTGGTTCTTGGGGATGTATCTCCGCAGGGGCCGGGCCTTCAGGGCGTACTCCACGCACTGCCGCTGGGTCGGGGAGACGGGGGTAAGAAACCCGGATGATGGGGGCGGTGGGGGTGGGTGGGTGCAGAGGAAGCTGCACACCCCAGGGGTGGGGTTCTCTGGGAGGGAGAGACATCATCTATTGCTCTAGCTCGTTTATAGGTTGAGCTGCTACTTGGACGCTTTTTGATTTTCTATCCCTCCCTTGACGGGGGAGAGACCCTTTCTAGTTAGTCCCCATCAGAACGTAGCCAGGGGGTCCGTGTCTCCTTCCTTCCATCTCGGTGATGCCTGCTGTACACCGCGGATGCTCAGTGGCATTCGGTAAATACTTGCTGACTGATTGACAGTCTGTCTTCCCACTGATGGTTTCCCAGCCACAGACTCTCCTGGGGGCCTGTCTCTCCTCAATGTTCTTTTCCTGTCCTAAGTCCACCTTCCTTATCTGCCAGGGTCCGCAGACCAGAAGTCACAGCTCACGGCCAGGGGATGGGATCCTGGGCTGACTACACTCCGGCCATCTCTGTGCTGTGCCCGGAGCCCAGGTCAGGACCAGGGTCACCCAGGCCCTTCTCTCACCCCAGCCTCCAAGCCCAACCAGCTCTGTTCTCTCCACCTCTACCGTCACCTCTCACCTACACTTGCTAATGGGCCTCCCTCTCTCCTGGCTTCCTTACAATCCGAAGTCCACACAGCGGCCAGAATGCTGAGTCTAGGCCCAAGGTGCGGACATCGGAGCCGCAAGGGCTGCAGCGGGCCTGACGGGGGGCGGTGCTCCTTCCCTAGCAGAGCTCGAGGCCCCCATGGACGGGACACATTTCCCGTGGACGCTTCCCGGCCTCCTGACCGCACACCCAGCCTGCCCTCCCGGCCGCGGAGCTCAGCCCAGGGCTGGCGTGGCCGCGTCCCTCCTGCTGGAGCCCTCTCTGCCCTCTGCGGGCACGGTCTCTCTGTTCTAGAAGAAACCATCTAACAGTGGTGTCTAAGCCGTCCTCTCCCCGCCCCAAACCTCCACTCTCACTGTTGTGGTTTCTTTCCTCTCTATCAACAGTGCCGCCCCACCCTGGGCACCTCCTGACTCATCGGCTTCTAGGTGCGGGCGAGAGGCTCTTTCACAGAAGCCCCCAGACCCGCCACCGAGTCTCCCTGAGGAGCTGTTAACAGACCCTGTTGGTTGAGCGCGGCTGCAAGCTGGATCTGCAGGGTCTGTGTTCCTTCTGCCCTTGGGCCTCCAGGAGACACTGCGGGGGCGGGGCTGGGGCTCTCTCCCGACCACAGCCTCCCCCGGGGGCCCAAGCTGCAGCCCCCACCCCCGGCCCCTGGCCCCCGGTGGCACCTGGTTCTTGTCCAGCTCGCAGTTCTTGTACTCCTGCTCCCCCTGCTCCTGGAAGGTGACGATGACGAAGCCCACGAAGATGTTCATCATGAAGAAGGCGATGATGATGATGTAGATGATGAAGAAGACGGAGATCTCCACGCGGTAGTTGTAAATGGGGCCCTTGTCCTCCGTGTGGGAGTCGATGGAGCGGTACAGCAGCCTGGGGGGGACAGCCCGCGGAGGGCGGGGGCGATGACACCGCTGCTCCTAGCGCCCCGGGGCCGGGGAGCCGGAGGCAGCCCCAGGCTGAGAGTCAGGAGGCCTGCGTTCAAGCCCCAGCCCTGCCTCTTACCGGCTGTGTGACTTGGGCAAACCACTCAACCTCTCTGAGCCTCAGATTCCTCACCTGCAAAGTGGAGACAATAATTCCGGACTTTCCTACCGGGCAGGGTAGTTGATCTAACGTATGTGAAGGTGTTTTGAAACTGGCAGGAACTGTCTAAGTGTGACACGAGTCATGGCCATTGATTTCAAATGCTGGAGATCTTGGTAAATATTGAAACAGCTTTGCTGCTTCTCTGGCAGAGACTCGGAGGGTGTTACAGTGAACATAAAATAAATCTGAGAACGAGTATCCATTTAGATAGAAACACTTGATAAAAAAAATGCCCCAGGCTCACTCAGATCATCAGCAACGGTCTGGTTTACACTCAGGTAGCCTGTGTCTGCCGCCCACCTGGGCCAGGGCTACGTGCCCGTCAGGCTGCTTCTCTTCGCGGACGGGCTTCCTTCCTCTCCCACCTCCGTTACTCCACACAGCACTTGGCTGTTCTCTAGGTAGTACTGATATTTTACCATTTAATAATGGTACCTCTCGCCTGAGATCACGTGCTGTTGTTGACTTAGAAATATCTAGAATTTCCTGACTTTCAGATGATCATGTCACCGGAATACACATGGGGGCGTGAGGGAAGCAGGTGTCTGTACAGAGATACACGGAGCCCCTCCTGGACAGGCCTGGTAGAGGGGACGCAGCTTACGGGCCACCAGGCTGGTCCAGGCCTGGCAGCACTGCCTCTGCAGGAACTTTCCTCTGTAAATCAGACACAGCTCCCTCCAAGGAGACCTGGGCAGGGTCTAACCAGCGGGCACCTCCGCCATCTCTACCCACGTCCGTGCCTGCCGGGAGTGCTGGCCTTCAGTCCTACGGTGACCCAGGGCCCCCTCCACTCCCAGATGCCATGAGGGTGATGACAGACTTCACTGCAGCTCAGTCTAGGTCGGGGAGGGGAGCTAAAAGGAGCTCGTTTGGGGCTGAAGCTCTGAAATCCAGAAGAAGAAGAGTGGTGTTCGGGCGGCAGCCATGGCCTATGGGGAGCCAGAGAAGTAGGGGTTCTGGGAAGGGTGCGGGGCGGCAGCTGAGACTGGCCCGGGCTGCATACTCACTCTGGCCACCCCTCAAAGGTGGAGACGGTGAACAGGGCCATCATAGCTGCCAGGACATTGTCAAAGTCAAACTTGCTGTTCTCCCAGCTGCGGGGCTGGATGATGGGGTGCTCCACCTCCCCGTCCTTGTATGTGACGTAGCTCCCCCTGAGGAAGGGAGAAAGGGCTCGTTCTGGGGTCTCCCATCTCCCCTCAGCCTACCCACCAGTGCCCCCTGGCTTGGGGGTGGGACGAAACTGGCTAAGCTTAAACCCATAGTTCTAGCCACTGGGAAGATGTCAGGGGTGGAATATTCAGGAACAGATGATCTCACGTGTTACGTCAATAGGACCAGACAACCCGTGGGTAAAAGTGCAGCCACCACTGCTGTCAGAGAAAGAACGGGCCATCCCTCCTCTCAGGACAAGTCACCAACCGCCTGCAGTCAACCAGCTTGGCTGCCCCCCGGCCGTACTCACTTGCACTCGGCCTCTGTCTGTTTGGAACTGTCTGAACAGGTGTAGAGCTTGCCCTGGAAGGTGGAAGAGCAAAGTGACTGGAGATGCTCCTTCATCGAGGGACCCGTCAAACACCGAGGAGTGATTCTCTGCAGCCAGCTCTGCGCTGGGGTCTCGGGACCAAAGTGCAAGGAGAGCAAAGCCCAGACGGGAAGTCAGGACTCAGAGTGGTCGGTGCACAAACACGCCCTGGGCCTCAGGCACCTGACCGAAGGGAAGCCCAGGCGGCGAAGCTGGGCCCACAAGGCAGGTCTGGTGAGGGAGGGGGCATGGGCAGGGCTAGGGGCTGAGCTCGGCGGTGGACGTCACGGCACGACGCCACGGTGGGGGGAGAGCTTCAGGTGGACGAAGGCAGAAAGAGACGGGCTGAGGCAGAGAAGGGCGGGAACCAGGGACCCGGCCTCCCCGTCGCCGCGGGCCCGCCAGGAGCAGGGTGAGGACCCAGACAAACCGGGGCTCTGCAGCGCCCTGGGGGGACTCGGTGCTGAGGTCACGGGGAGCCCCGCGGGCTTCGGTGGGTGACTCACATGGAGGGGTGGGGGGATAGCAGTCCCTCTGCCGTTCTCTACAAGGAAGGGCCGGGGCTGAGAGGGCCAGGTGGCGATGGAGGCCCCTGCCTCCGCGCTGCTCTCCTCAGGCTGGGGACTAGTTAGTCCTCCCCTGGTCTGGGAACTAGTTAGTCCTCCCCTGGTCTGGGAACTAGTCCTCCTCGGGTCTGGAAGCTGGGAGGGGCTGTGGGGAGGCCACATCCATCCCCAGTGTGACCCAGCACCGTCCCCTCCGTGTCCCCTCTGCCAGCTCCCGTCCAGGTCCCAGAAGCTGGTGGGCGGGAAGGATGCAGGGCCACAGATCCGGCCAGGACCGCACCTTGAAGAGCTGGACCCCGATGCAGGCGAACATGAACTGCAGCAGCGTGGTGACGATCACGATGTTCCCGATGGTGCGGATGGCCACGAACACGCACTGCACCACGTGCTGCAGGTGGACAGAGCGGGTCGGGTCTGGGGCCTTGGCTGAGCGCCCTTTGCCACGAGCCTCTCAGAGGAGGTGCGGGCAGCCCTTTGCCACGAGCAGGGGAATCACACTCAAAGGGGCAAAGTGTCCTCCTAGGTCACAGGGAGATGGAGGCTGGTGAAACCCACGTCCCACTGGGCTCCAGGTGACCACAGGGACCAAAGACCCGCTAACTTCCCATGTTCCAGGGGCAGCAATTCAGGGGTCTCATCACTACCTGGGGCTCAGGTAGTCTCCTTTTGCAAAAGCTTTGCTGAGAAGTTGGGACTGTGAACGGGGGTCTCTGCTGTGGCTCCATGTATCACGGATCCGGGATGGGAGGTGGGGCTGAGGTGCTGGCAGGAGGGTCCCGGCTCCGACCCGGGAGCCTGACTATTGTCCCTGCCGCCCGCCTGCCCGTCACCTCACGTGGACCCCCAGGCTGAGCCTTGCTGGGTTGGGGGCTCCCGCCCAGGCCCGCCCAGCTCACCTTCAGCCCCTTGGCCCTGTTGATGGCCCTCAGGGGCCTGAGCACCCTCAGGACTCGCAAGATCTTCACCACGTTGATGGCACTGGACCTGGGAGAGAGGACGGGCGGGGGTGAGCATCTCCTGCTCCTGGTCCAGCAGCAGAGGAGGGTGAGCCGCTTCCTGGCAGGAAGTCCCAGCCCAAATGGAGAAACTGGGGAGTCTGCTGGGGACTTTCTCGCCCCAGCACCATCTCCTACTCTCTTCTCCCACTGCAGGGACCCAGAGCTGGCCGGGGAGCCGGGGACTTTCTTGTTGGTGAGCGAATCATGGGAAAAGCATTTCCCACGAGCCATTAGCAGTGTAATGTGCTACTCGGGGGGTGTTTACCGTGCCGAGGACATGCAGGGCAGGGCAGAGCTCCACCAAACCCCGGCCACTGAGGATACATACACTTCCTAACTTTGTTGAGCCTCAGCTTCTTCATCTGTAAAACGGGGCAGTGATCACCTCACGAGCTTGTTGCAAGGATTAAGTGAGAAAAGGCACACGAACCATCTAGCAGCCTAACTAGCACATGTTGTGATGTGAATACAGGGTGGCTTTTATTATCATGAACTTGAAGAAATACTGTACGAATGGTGGGACTTCGGGTGGAGGAGACACCTGTGCTCACCTGCAAACCCAAGTCCCAGGTGGCTGCCCGTCACGCTCACTCTGTGCACAGCACACCCAGGCCTAGAGGCAACAGCTCTGACACCACAGACTCCGCGCACCTGGGACGCCAGGGCCCAGCCGGCTCCCCTGGGAGCACAGGCCACTGCTCTGCCCTCCAGGGGCACACAGGCCCCTCACCCCGGCGGGCTGGCGGGCTCTCTGAAGTGTCCCTCACCCTCACGCACTAGCCGCCTTTGGAGAGCCTTTACCCTCCTTGGGACCTAAAACACGCGGTCCCGTCAGCAAGCGCCCACCTCTTTCCTCCCGTCAGGGCGCCGTCCGCTGAGAGTGGGATGGGGGCAAGTCCTACGTCTCTGGTCCACAACTCTGATCACAAGGGACTCAAAGGGCTGCCCGATCATCCCAGCATCTCAGGGACAATGCGAGGGATGGAAAGGCCAGACTGAGGGGGGATTCTTGGCTCGAGGTTCAAAGTGATTTAGTGGCAGTGGTGGGATTAGACCCGCAGGCTCACAGGCAGACAGCCTGGGGCAAAATAACAATGCTCCAAGCAAAGGGTCTCACTCTGAATGCCTCCACCTCCGCTCCTTCTAGGCCGACCACGGGGACAGCCTCGGGATGAAGCCCCAGACGCTTCTGCTCCGCCACTGGGGTGACCCGGGCCAAGTCCCAGGTCCTGACCTCAGTTTTTCTGTCTATAAACCAGTGATAACATCCCTGACCCTGCCTGCCTCATGGGTCCTGTGAGGGTCAGAGAGGAATGTGTCCGGAAAGCGCTTTGGAAGCTAAGTACAGGGTTAGCGGTATCAGCTGGTAGAATTCGGGAGAAACTAGTCATGAGACCCTTTTAAACCTGAGCACGTCCTCAGCTTTGGTTGCAGGTGGAACTGTCCGGAGAGCGTTTAAAATCCCTCAGGCCCTGGCTGTAGCCCAGACCAATTAAATCAAAGCTTGGGGGCCGGGAGGGGTCCGGGCAAAGGTCTTGTTTGAAAGCTGCTCCGGTGACTCCCCTGCGCAGCCAGGAGTGCGGGCCAGTCCCTGTCCCTCTCCCTCCCTCTCCCTCCCTCCTCAGGGGCTCTGACTGCAGGCCGGAGAGGAAGGGGCGGGGGGAGTCAGGGCTGCCCGTGGCCACGGCAGGCCTGGGCTGAGGGTGCCCGCGGAGCCGGTGGGAGGGCCCTGGAGACCTTCCTCTCTCGTAACTGGGCCGGGCCCGCCTGCTGGGTGAGATCCACACATGGAAACAGATCCTCGCTTGGGTCAATGTACCCCAAGGGTCCCACCACAGAGGACCCAGATGCCAGAAGCCGCAGCCGCCGGCGTGGCCCCGTCCCGCTCCCAGCCTAGGTCCGCCGTGGCCACAGGCTGGCCTCCCGGCCACCAGCTGTCCTCTCCCCCCAGCCCTGGCTCTCGGCTGTCCTCTCCGACACTGTCCCCAGCACACGCCTCCCTCGGGGGCCCGGGGGCCCCACTCACTGGATGCCGAAGGAGATGAGGGACACGCTGACCACCAGCAGGTCCAGGATGTTGAAGTAGTTCCGGCAGAAGGAGCCCTTGTGCAGGAAGGCCCCGTAGGCGGTCATCTGGGGGGACATGGGGAGGCGCGGCATGAGCAGCCCCCTGGGCTCCAGAGACCCCTCACTCCAGCCCTCCCCACACGGCACCTCCGGCCGGGCCCAGGTGAAGAGCAGGGAAGTGACGGAGGGCTGGGGGGCAGGCAGGACAGGAGGAGACACGGTGCCAGGAGCTTCTGCTGCTGCCGCGGCTGCAGCCCCTGAAGGCTCCCCGCCCAGGACTGTCAGCGGCCCTTGCGCCCCTGTAGGCTCAGGTCCACCCCCCTGCCCCCAAGCTCGCTCCACCTCAGGGCCCGCCTAGGACACGGTCCTCTGGGGGCACCCCCAGTGGGGACCAGCCACCCTGGCTTCCCAGGACTTTCCTGGTTTAGTCCCAGACAATCCCTCAGTCTCGGGTAGACCCTAACGCCCGAAGTTCTACCAAGGACGCTGGCGACCCGCATCCGTCCACTTCCCAGCCTCAGGCAGTGCTGATGACCCATGCCTAGTACTCTGAGCTCCATTCCACTGTCTGGTTCTGGAGCCGTGTGTTGAGAGTGGCCGTGGACACCACAGTAAGAGCACAGCTCTGGAGCCGGGCCACTTGAGTTTGAATCCCACCCTCTGCACTATGAGTGCCCGGGGCAAGTTACTCAACTTCCCTGAGTCTCATCTGAGAAATGGGGCAACAACATCCTCTACCCTGGAGGGTTGTAAGCGCCCTCGGGAATTACACGTAAAGCCCTTAGGTCACTGTCCTGCAGATGGCAAGCTCCATGCCAGGCGAGCTTCTCTACAGAGAACTGGACTCGGCCGGATAGCTAGGACTTGGCTTCTGCGTCCCTCCCGTGATGGGGGAGGATGTTCAGTGTCCCCCTCTGTAAAGTAGCATCCCCTTCCCTGCCCTTGTGAGGCGCCTGCTGGAGAACCACGTGAAAGCCCCTTGGAGACTAAGAAGGGACCATGTCAGGGGTGATGACTGTCTTGGGTTTGCTGTCACCACCCCCCTCGGAGCTCAGCCTAGAGCCGCTGTGGAGGCCCCACAAACACCAGTCCGATTTCCTTGACGTGAGCTAAGGGCCAGTGGATTTCCAGGTGAAGGGCTGAAAGGTCATAGCCGTGAAGCGACAGCCCAAGGGGGAAATTTGGAGCTGACGGCTTAGAGCTTGGGAGCAGCTCCCTGGTCACCTGGGGCCCAATCTATCTCTTTGGAAACAGAGTGTGCGCAAGGCAGCCTGTCTGCGGAGCGATTCAAAAGCAGACACAGGGGAAATTGGCAAAAATAGCCCTTGGAACCTAATTCTTCCCACTTATCTCCTGCAGGAGGGGGTCACAGGGGACTCAGGCACCTGTGTCCTGCAGAAGCTTCTAGAAGTGGGTGGATTATGTGAAGGGTTGCAGGGAAATACAGCTGGAGATCTGTCCCAAAGGCCTGCCATCTGGAGGGGCTGCTGCCCTGTCTCTTAGTGGACGTCTGGGCCCCCGAGTGCAGGCCCGGGTGCTTCCATGGCTTGTGTTACCTGAGAGGCCCTGAGCCCCGCAGGCTGGCGAGTGTGTGTGTGTGTGTGTGTGTGTGTGTGTGTGTGTGTGTGTGTGTGTGCAGGCCGTCCACCCAGGCAGGGCCAGAGGAAGGGTGGCCATAGGAGAAAGGGCAGGTGGACGCTGGGAAAACGGGGCATTTATTTGAAAGTTCCCTGTGACATCCAGGGAGTCAGGTACCCAGTGCAGGATCCCCCTTTTACCCTGTCTGCTGATGCCACCCACCCCGCTTCTGCTCCTCAAGTCCTAACCTTTGCCCAGGAAGAGCCTCGCTGGGGAGAGAAAAGGGTTGAACTCTGGGCTGGGAGGGCAGGACGCCCCTCCGTCCAGCCAGCTCCTCTCCGGGCGGCGATGCCGCTCATTGAACGCATCTTACCTTCTGCAATCTCTACTCGCGGGTGCTGGTCCCACCTCCCTCCTCCTCTAGGTGATAGCCTTTGGCATCATTCAGGCCAACTGTCCTGGTCCCACAAGGCTAAACATGCCCAGGCCTTCCAACTGTCCCTGACACTGGACACCCCTCCTGCACGGCGGTCACCTCCGCCGGGCAGGATGCCGGGCCCACGGGCGGGGCAGAGGCCCCCCCCCCGGGGAAGAGGTGCAGGCAGTGTCCTGGGGCCGGGCTCCACCTAGAGGCACAGTCAGGCAGCGTAGAAGCGGGAAGCAGAGGGAGAGGGTGGGCGGGAGAGAGGATCTCGCCAGCACCGTGCTTGTAAGGAGACGGCAGCCTTGGAGGAAAAGGAGTGCCGCTGAGGCCCACCCGGGAGCTCCCGGGAGGGCTGAGACCGGGGAAGAGTGTGGTGTTTGTGCGCCTCCTGAGTCTGGAGCCCAGGGAAGGGCGTCCACGCAGCCGGGCGGCCCTCGTTCCCTCTCCCCACCCCCGGGGTCAGAGAGAAAACCCGAGGAGCACTCTTGGTTTCCTCTTGGTTAGCGTCTGGTTAGCTGGAACCAGGGGGTCTGGACAAAAAAAAGAAGGCACGCGGAAGTGACCGCTCAGGTTGTACATGGATGTGACAGGCCGTCCCCACCTGAAGGAGGCCGGGAGGGAGGGTCTGGGGCTGCCACACGTGCAGGGTGGGAGGAGCTCGGACCCCAGGGAGGCACCGAGTGGGGCAGCCCCGCCAACCATGGGGAGGGTGACCCCCAGGCTCTGGGAGAGAACGGGAGTCACACCCACTCCCTCGACTCGGAACTCACCCCCGAAGCTCGGGTGGCCTGGGAGACTTGGAAACCCCAACAGACTAGATGTAAGTAATATATTAATTGTATATTAATAGAAATAACAAAATAAAGCTTAGGGCAAACGCCTGTCATCCGAAGCTGCTCAGACGTGGGCTCTACTGTGTTGGGGTCACAGGGCTGGAGCGGGTCTGGGCCTGGGGGTCCAGCCCCTCAGCCCTGAGCTCTGGGTTCCACACTGAGCCCTGGAGAACATGGCTCCCTCCTCCAGGCCTGGGGCAAGGGGTGAGGCAGCAGAGCCTTGGGGGTAACCCAGGGCTCAGAGGTGTCTACAGGGTCTGTCCAAAGCCCTCAGTTGGGACACTGGCCTTGGCCCCGTGATCACCACCACACAGGCCTGTGCTGACAACAGGCGTCCCCAGGGCACAGGCAGGGTGACTCTTGGAGGCCCGGAGCTTTCCCACGTTTGTTGTTTGTGTGGCATCTCCTCTGGGCAGGAGGAGGAAAGGGCGGTTCCAGCCCGGGGCAGGCGTGGTTCCCAGAGGCGGTGGGGGGCGGTGGTGCCTGGCCAGCATCAGTCCGACACTGTGCACAAGGCACAGAGTGAGGGGCACAAATTCCTCCAGTTTCAGACTTGAGAGTAAAAACGAGTGAAAGAAGCAAGAGAAAAGGGGCAGAGAGCACGGAGAGGAGGCTTTGCCGCGTGCGTTACCTTGAGGATAATTTCTAACGTAAAGATACTAGTGAAGACATAGTCCGCGTTGCCTAGGATCTGAAAGATAAGCACAACCAGATTAGTGGCTCCGAGTGACCGGACAACAGAGCGTGTGTTAGCAGCAGAGCAGCGGCAGCCAGACAGGACAGGACAGGACAGGACAGGGCAGGAGCAGGGGGCACGCATTACCTTCAGAGCAATTTCAATGGTGAAAATGGTAGTGAAAACAATGTCAAAATAAAACAGAATCTGTAAAACAAAGAGACACAGGGTGGGGATGGGGCAGGGATGGGAGAAGCAGGACGGGAGGAGGGGCCACCAGCAGGGAAGTCACTCCCAAAGCAGGGAGCCTTTCCATGGGGAGACAGTGGAACGGGTTAGGGGACCAGAGGCACTGGCACGGCACTGGGTCCCGAAGTCCCCAGATCTGTGAGGGGAGCTTCCAGGGCCGACTCCACTGGTCCTGGGTCTGGCTGGGTGCTTTTCTCATGAATTCAGTTTACTTACAAACCCAAATCAGACCGCTGGGATGCTTGTCCAAAGGACAGCATGGGGTTTGCTTATCTCTGCATAAAATTGCAAAAGGCTTAATTCGCATTGGCGTGACGAGCTAGTCTCTCAGGTTCGTGGGACCCTACACTGCTGCTGTGCCCTTCAGGGTGCGGAAGGGTGCACCCCAGGCTAGGGTCAGGCTCCGGGGTTCATGCTTTACTACGTCTCAGGTGACGGATCAGAGCAAGGGCCAGCCCTTTCCCAGTAAGAAAGCTCTGGACCACGCAGGCTGCAGGACCACCGGCTGGCTTGGCAGGTGGTGGACTCCTCCCTTCGTGTCCACCTGGTTGGGATTTGATAAAGTTTCGAGGCTTCGAGATATGGCAGGTCTTACTCTGGCCTATGATGTAGGTCACCAGAGCCTGGGGTGGTCTCCAAATTTAGTTTAGGCTTTGCAGAGGGTCACTGAGGCCCTATACGAGGGCGGCCTCATCAGAGCACCCGTCTGCCACTGCCCCCCCCGGGGGCCAGGACGGGCCAGTGTACCTCAGGGCAAGGTGTAAACCACTCAGTTCCGGGGAGGTGGACCCCCGGGGAACATCCGCGGGCCGTGGAGTCTGCTGTGGCCCGTCAGGCTGGCCTGAGGCGCTGGGTCCATGGTCTCCTCCTGCTAACGGTCCTAAGACGGGTTTCCACCCAGCTCTCATCTCTTAAGGAAATGTCTGCTGTGCCTCTGACCCTGAGATGTGGGCTGGGCTCTGGACTGAACGATGGGGCTGGGCAGCCACAGAAGCTGGGGGCCACACGGCGGGGGTGGGGTGCAGGGGACCAGGTACCTACGTGGTTCCTGAAGGAGGTGTGCTGGACGGGGTCCTCGGCAGCCAGGGAGATGCTGCTGAGCAGGATGAAGAAGAGGATCAGGTTGGTGAAGATGGAGTCGTTGACGATGCGATGACACTGGAGGCGGAACCTGCAGGGGAGGCGGGAGGGGCCGTCACACGGGGCTGGGGCCTCCGCTCCTTCAGCCCCGAGACGTCCCGCTGCAGCGGAGCAATAGCGCCACCGCCCGCCACACCGTGGGCCCACCCACAGGGCCTCGGGCTGGCGCCTGAGACCTTTGGGAGCCCCTACATTTCACACACTGCTGTGATACCACCCACCAGCTTTCGTTTGGGGACGTCTTTCCCATCATTAAAAATAACGGCTTTGTAAGATCCGCTTCATATGTTTCTGTACAGGGAGCAACAGAGCCACCCAGAAGCGCGGGCGCCCCGACTCCGAGGGGACTTGCTCCCGTGGCAGTATGTCAATCCCTCACCTCGGCACAATGACAAAGAATGACACACCTGACCCCCGAGCGCTCACGGTAGATCCTCGGACGCCGAGGGTGTCATTTATACTGTGTCGTCTTGACAGTAGGAGGGGAGAAGGGTGTGATTATCGTCTTCATTTTATAGATAAAACCCACTGACACCGGGAAGGACAGGCTTGCCCAGACACAGTGTGTGTGTGTGTGTGTGTGTGTGTGTGTGTGTGTGTGTGGCCAGGGTTTGAACCCGGCCTCCAGGCTTCTGCTCCTGGCGTGTGGTTGACTAAATGCTCTGAGAGACCTTACTGATGCAGAAGCACCAAATTCTGGAAAGGACAAGCTTTTTGAGACAATTCTGGTTTCACGAGAGTTAGGAAAGGTCTGCAGCGATCCTCCCCAAACAAACAAGCCAGTCCACTGAGCTGGGGTCTGTGTGACATGCAGCTGGGATGGGCAGAGGCGCCTGACGAGGCCAGAGGCAGCACTGCTGTCAGGAAACTTCGAGCCAGTTGGAGGTGGGGCGGAGGCACCCGGGACCCCTAGGCAGAGCTAATGCCCTCAGGGAGCATCTGGACGAAAGCTTCCCGGTCCTAATTTAGGTCCATGGGAATCTTGCTGATTAAGACGAAGTATTGAGGTCACAATCAAAGATCATTAAACACTCAAGAAGAGAAGCCACTGAGATGGGAATCGAAGAAACTACAAATAATTGACTTAGACGGCCCCTCCCCAAAGACTGTGTATATTGGAAACATGAGATACACATTATAGAACAGCTATATTTGAAATGTTTAATGGAATAAAGGACTTGACCACAAAGATGATGAATCAACAAGAAACTCAGACATAGACAGATGGAGCTGGAAAACCAAGCAAGACCTGGAACTGTCTGAAGTGAAAAGATATAAGCTGATGTGAAAACTGGTTTACACAGTAACATAGCGATGAAGAGAGAATTGAGAAATTGGAAGATATATCTGAAGAAATGACCCAGAATTCCAACCAAGAGACTAGGAGATGAATGATATGAAGATGTGAATGTGTGAGCTGGGAAGGGAAGAATGGGAAGGTCTAACTTGTGTCTCCTTGGACCAGCTGGAGAGAAGGAAGATGAGGCAGTGTGTAAAGAGACTGTCCTGCAACTTTCCAAGAAGCAGCTATTCTTTTCCTAATCTTTAATGTCGTTCAAGAACTGACAAAAATATAAATCCATAGACTTAAGAAACATAACATATTCCAAGCAGGATAAATGGAAAGAAATCCATGGTGGTAAAAGTGCACAACCCCAGAGACAGCAGAGGATGTTAAAAGCCACTGGAGACAAGGGGCAGATTCTGACAAAGGAACAATCGTAGGCATTCCGACTTCACAGTGGAAGAACACGTCCAACACACTGAAGGCTAAAACCCGTCAACCTGAAAGTGTGTACACAGCCAAACTACCTTTCAAGAACAAGAAATGGAAAGGATTACAGATAAACAGAGGCCAAGTGAATTTTCCATAAAAGAACTTCTGAGCAATGTACTTTAAGGAGGAAAGAAAATGATTGCCGAAGGATGGACTGAGACGCATAAAAAAATGGTGAACAGATAAAATAGTAAGTGGTATGTAAATCCAAACATACACTGTCTACTCAGGTACTCATGTCTGACTTGTCGTGTTGGAAATAAAGGTCGGGACCAAAATACTCATCAACCATAACACGTAAGGTAGGAGGTCTGGAAGGAGTTAAAGTAGTCTAACTATTTTAACTCCTTCTATTTTGCAGAAGAAGGTTTCGCATCTTGTTCAACTTTAGGCTTTGTTAAGTTAAATGTAATCACCAACAGAATAGAAACAGAGTTTACACATGTCACAAAATGGAGAGAAAAGCAAACCCAGGTCTTCTGATTCAGAATCCAGGACTCTATTCCCTAAATCCGTGCCTGTTTACACAAGCTGTGGGGAGCTGGGAGAGTCCCAGGACCACCCAGAGGCTGGAGGGCGCTGACACCTGCTGGGCTTGTGTCACAGAGAGAGCAAAGCCCTGTGCACACACCTGTTGCTCGGGCTGAAGATGAAGAAGGCGCTGGCTTCTGGCATGGGCACCGCCTTCTCCTTCAGGTGCAGCTCAGAGAGGGGGCGTGGGCGGGGGCCCACAGGCATCTCAGGCTCCTCCTCATCCTCTTCTCCTGCAAGAAAAAAGCACTGCTCTAAACAGCTCCACGGCTCCCGCTTATTTTTTTTATTTTTTATTTTTTTGCGGTACACGGGCCTCTCACTGCTGTGGCCTCTCCCGTTGCAGAGCACAGGCTCCGGACGCGCAGGCTCAGCGGCCATGGCTCACGGGCCCAGCCGCTCCGCGGCATGTGGGATCTTCCTGGACCGGGGCACGAACCCGCGTCCCCTGCATCGGCAGGCGGACTCTCAACCACTGTGCCACCAGGGAAGCCCTCCCGCTTATTTTTACCACCATGCGGCTTCCTTCCAGATGCCTTCCTACGGACAGGAATCAGACATCATCCACATCTCTGGAGACGAAGGGGACCAGCCAAGACACCCAGCTCTCTCCCCGTGGGCACGGCTGGAGCTCCTCTCTGCTACAGGAAGACTCCTGGGCAGCACACGAGAGGGGGCTGAGAGTAGGGTGACCAACTCAGAACCTGTCCTTGTTTTTATTTTTTTTTCATTTTAAAAATGTATGTATGTATGTATGTATGTATGTATGTATGTATGTATTTATTTATTTATGGCTGTGTTGGGTCTTCGTTTCTGCGCACGGGCTTTCTCTAGTTGCGGCGAGCAGGGGCCACTCTTCATCGCGGTGCACGGCCCTCTCACTGTCGCGGCCTCTCTTGTTGTGGAGCACAGGCTCCAGACGCGCAGGCTCAGTATTTGTGGCTCACAGGCCTAGTTGCTCTGCGGCATGTGGGATATTCCCAGAGCAGGGCTCGAACCCGTGTCCCCTGCATCGGCAGGCAGATGCTCAACGACTGTGGCACCAGGGAAGCCCCCCTGTCCTTGGTTATAAATGGAAATTCCCACATCCCAGGAAACCCTCAGTCCCCTGCCAATCGGGGTGGTTGGTCATCCTAGTTGTCAGGCACTAGCGACAGGTGACTAGGTGAGACTGGGGCACTGCCAAGTGTCCTCGCTCTTCTGGACTGCAGGCAGGGGAAAGGGCGTGGCTCAGCTGACCTGACACCCCGGCAAACAACCCCATCCTTGAATGTTCCAGGAGCTTAAAGTCAACATTCTCCCTATTCCTGAAAATACAAGAAAACACTGTGCTGTAGGGGCAGTCGGGCCGTAATCCTGCCGTAACAGGCCCTCCGTCCAAAGGTCTAGACGCTGACACCAGTTACAGAAGCACTTTGTTCTCCAGGCCAGCGGCCACACTGAATGTGGACCACAGGCAGACAAGCTCACTGGCCATGGAAGGAAACTGCAAACCCTGTTCTTGTCCAAGGTACTTAAAAATGTTTAGAAGGGGATGGAAGTTAGGAGCATGCCTTGATCCAAATCTTGGCTCTGTTTCTTTCTGGCTGTTTAAGTTAGTGTCTCTGTGCCTCAGTTTCCCCATCTGTGAGATGGGATAATAGCACGTATGTACCTCAGAATGGTGCTCTTACAATCTCCACCCATGGTAGACACTCCAGGACTGTAAGTTAGTGTCTAGCATCTTCCTCAGTCCGTCTGCTCTTTGCCTGTTATTTCCCGACAGACTTTCCACTCACATCAAACTATTCTCTAAACACTCACTGTAGTGGGTTAAATAGCATCCCCCCATATCCACGCCCACCCGGAGCCACAGGATGTGACCTTATTTTTTTAATTTTAAAAAAAAAATATGGAACGCTCCACGAATTTGCGTGTCATCCTTGTGCAGGGGCCGTGCTAATCTTCTCTGTATCGTTCCAGTTTTTAGTATATGTGCTGCCGAAGTGAGCACGTGACCTTATTTTGGAAAATGCATCTGTGCAGATGTCATTAGCTATGACGCTATCACAGTGGACGAGGGTGGGCCCTCGTTCCGGGGACTGTTGTCCTTGTGAGGGGACACAGGGAAGAGGGACGGAGGCAGAGATGGGGCTGAGGCTGCAATAGACGAGGAGCTCGAAGGGACTGCACTGGCCGGCCAGAGTGGGGACTCTCCCCAGAGCCGCTGGAGGGAGCTCGGCCCTGCTGGCATCTCGATGTCTGGCTTCCAGGCTCCAGAACTGTGAGAGGATGAAGTTCTCCTGTTAAAGCCCGTGTCCGGGGGCTCCATGAAGGTGGCTCAGCTCTCTCCCTGCTTGACCTGCCCGTCAGCCCCTCCGCAGAGCTGTGGGCACCCCCGGCTCAGACAGCACCTTCACCTGGCCTTCCTGAATGCCTGCGCCCAAGAAGGACCTTCCTGTGAATCCCAGCAGCACCTCCGGTCTCCCACACCCACCTGGCACTTGGGACAAAAACGCCTCGGATGCGTGACTTTAAATGTACCTGGCTCCATCTCTTCGTGTGCAGAAAGCCCTGCAGAGAGAAACCCCCTGGCACGTGGAAGCCTCATTTCCTGGTGATGATTTAACAGCACTGGCTTTATGAGGAAGGGGACCGTGCAGAAGGTCCGGTGGAGAGATGGCTCTGGGCGGTGGACCTCATGGACCAGCCACAGGTCTGTGCTCCCTCCCGGTTCCCACGAAGCCAGGTGGGGCGGAGCAAAAGAGCCTGGCACGGAAAGAGGTTCTTTATCAAGCAAGAGGCAACCAAGGGCCCAAGGCTTCTCAGCAGGACCAGCAGATCACAGGCACAGATCAGATTCCCTCCCTCGAGTAATTAGAGCTGACCGGCAGGCAACGAATAGTTTCAGCAGAAGACTGGCACACAATGGAAGGTGGTGTCCAGGAGGGGCCTGAAGGTTCCTAACTAACCTTGGCAAGGCCTCCTATTAAAGCACGACCAGTGAAGCCAGAGTGGGCTTACATCATGGCCTCTATACGTGGAATTGAACGGGAGGATCTCAGGTCCCGCCTGGCGCTGTCCTCTTTCCAGTTTTGCTCTAAATGACCCAACACTTTCTTATTCAGGAATATCTGAGAACAGGTAGTTGAATGCTTACTTAATCATCTGTGTTTATAGAAAAGCACGTTTGCCAGGTTTGTGCACCTCTAAGGTCCTCGTGGAGAATCGTGTGTACTCTTTTGTCCTGCGAGCAATGTTTAAGAGGAAACGACTGTGGAAGGACAAACCAAACTTGTAAAGGGTCAGGTTGCCAGCACATGATGCTTTGCATGTACGACGCATGAGAAGAGAGGTGATGGATTAGGGGAAGTCAGGTAGAGCTCCTTCTGCGGGGGGCAGCCAACCGCCCAGACACCCGATGCCCGTGGAACCTCTTGGTGCTGTTTTCTCATCGCAGCTCTCACAGGCTTGGAGAAGCGGGGAAAGCAAGGCCCGGCCGCTTTCCAGATGGCACTTCCAGAACTCAGCAGGAAAAACGTGGCGGGCAGAGCTAAATGCCCAGCCTCGGGCCTTGCCGCCCGGGGCCCCATGCTCACCGCTGTGATTCTGCTCATGGCCGGTTCAAGTCAAAATAGTGTTTCTGACACCTCGGGCCCACAGCGCACTGGACGCAAAGCCATGGCCTTGCCCTCAAGGAGCATCCGGGCCTCCGTGTAGCCCCAGAGTCCAGCCGCCCTAAAAGGCCAACCTGCAGAGCAAGGCTGGGACGCACTCCCCGCGCTGATACCTTCTCTTAACTGGCTCAACTCGGTCCTCGGAGCCACCCTTCGCCCTCCCGCCTCTCCAGCTTCTCTGTCCAGCCGGCCCTGCCTCCAAACACCCCCAAGGGCCGCCCCTTCTGCACCTCCAGCCAGTCCCCTGCCTGCGCTGCTGCATGAGCATCCCCACTGCCCCGTCCCACTCTGTTTTTACACCACAGCCAGAGCGAGTCTTTTGCAAGGTAAGTCAGAGGTGGGCTGAGAAACCCCTGTGGTCCCCCCAGCATCCGCCGGGACCCAGCCCCCTGCGTGGCCTTGGGGGCCGTCCCACCTGATTCTGCCCCGTCTCCTGCCCCGCCCCCGGCCCTTTGCCTGCTCTGGCCCCACTGCAGACAGGTGCGACTGCCCGAGATTCTGGGCTTGCTGGTCCCTCCACCTAGAAAGCTCTTCCCTCAATCATCTCCACACACCTGGTTCCTCTGACTCAGGGTTCAGCCCAGACGTCACACCCACAAAGGGGCCCTAGTGACCAGACAGCCAGGGCAGCCCCGCCCACTTGGTACCTCCACTACGGCCCTTGGTTTTATGATCTTCCTGATGGTTCCTTTCTGGTTGGCTTGCTTTCTTGCTCCTTGTCTGCCTCCCACTACAATGGCGGCCCCCGGAGCAGTGGCCTTCTCTGTCCCCCATGGGCCAGGGGGCCCGGCACACAGTAGGTGCTTTATAAGCAGTTATTGGATCAATGAATGGACATCCCCCTGGTTTTGTCCAGCTCTGTGTCCATGACGACAGGATGGTCCCGAAGTGACTTTTCCCGCTCCAACTCCTCGACTGCAGACCCAGTGGGGACCACCTGCTCCGTGATCCCCCCGCCGCCCCACCTCCCCGCACTGCTCTCTCCTGGAGCCCCTGCAGCAGCCCAGGCCTCTCCCACAGCATCTGGACTGAGCCACACATTCCCGGGTGTCATCACATTTCCGTTTCACGTGTACTTATTAATTTTCAGCCCTGAGTGACTCTTAAGCACATCTGTATGTTCACTCAAGTAAATGAATCAATTAGGTAAAAGCACCATCTTGGCTCAAAGCTTTCCTTCCTGGGTGAGGTGATGTTTCTAAAATGTAGTGTATACAAAGCTGGGAGGCTCCAACCAACCGGCGACCTTTGGAGATTGAACCAGGAGGGGAGGCCTGAAAGGTCACTGCTGGGCAGGGGGGCTGCTTTGCAGGGACTAGGAACAGGCGCCTCCTGCAGGGGGTCCCGCAATTAACAAAACCTACCCCAAATCAGTTAGCTCCCCGTCCATACTCAATTTCCCCCATTACCTCAAAAATGTCATCGAAACGTTTATCTGCTCATTTAGGATCAAGACAAGACCCGCCCGCCGCATTCGGTGGATATTTCTGGTCTGTCTTTGAAATTCTATAATAGTTTCCACCCAGACGGGCTTTAAGGCTTCAAAAGGTTTGGTGCCCGGCACACGGACACCCTTCCGCCCTCCTTTCTGTCTGAGCCCCAGGAAGCCAAATCCTTTTTCCCAGCAGACAGACTGCGGAGGGAAAGGGAAAAGGAGGCCGGGAGCGGTCACGAACGCAGAAGGTTTTCAGGCTCCCGACAGGGCTGTGACCCGACACAGCCCAACCTGTGCGGGGAGGGGTGTCAGCCAGACCCACGGTGGCTTGACGGTGTGTCGTGGCTTTGAGCTTGAAGCTCGTGATAACATGTGCAATTCTCTGTAGAAGGAGGGCAGGTCAGGGCTCACACAGGGTGTGGTTTCCTGACGCAGGGAAGTGGCTCCTGAGGGGGGCTGATGGGCTCCTGACGGGGGCTGATGGGCTCCTGACGTGAAACCCTCTCCAGGGGGCCTGCCT
This sequence comes from Hyperoodon ampullatus, assembly GCF_949752795.1. NCBI lineage: Eukaryota > Metazoa > Chordata > Mammalia > Artiodactyla > Ziphiidae > Hyperoodon > Hyperoodon ampullatus. The sequence continues at coordinate 101,616,562 of NC_136924.1, read as the reverse complement.
GCCAGTTGACGGACCAGACGGCAGAGCTCTGAACGCATCCTGCAGAGCAGCAAGCGGTGGCGGCTGCGCTGTGCTCAGCACCGCCTTCCGGGTGAGGACAGGACAGCTTTGGGATTTATTATTAAGTGAGCAAGATGCTGTGACATATGTTATCCTAATAAGTTATGTAACTTACTAATGAGTTTACAGCATAGGCTATAATAAACCTTAAATGTATACGGGATCCAGCTTCCAGAGACCCAAAGGCATCGCTCAAACACGATGCATTCAATCTTCTGTTGTCATAATGAGGAAACAAGGAGCAAACACCCTGCCCCCCAGAGGATAACCAGCAGTACTGCAGCCGAGCCGAGGGATCTGGCAGGGCCCTTGCTTGTGGGGGAACTGGGACCAGCACGTGGCTTTACAGTGGGGTGTCCACCCCCAGATCCCCCCACCCCCAGGCCAGGCTGTGGGCTGGTACCTGTGGTTTCCGGGTTGGGGTAGGAACTCTTGTCCTCATTCTCGTTGGGCTGGAGGTCGTCCATGTTGATCTAGGCAGCCAAGGAGAGAAGGAGGGTCCAGTTAGACAAGGTCCACAGCTTTAGAGGCTTCGGGTAGCCTTAAAATTGCCGCCTAGTGTAGGCTGAGCTGTCGACTCAGAAACACATCCTTTTTCCTTGCGCACATCCCTCAGGACCCCAGCAGACGGCTGGCCTTCCTTCTCTCTGCGCCCAGTTCTGCTGTCCACCCTCCCCAGCCCCTTCTCACCGCCCCCCCCCACCCCGGTGTCTGGCCCAGGAGGACCGTGTCCTCCTCCCCTGGGCCTCGGCCCCTCACCTTGGTGGCAGGGGGGGACTCTCCATCCGCCGTGATGGATTTCAGCTCGATTTTCTCCTCCTTGGTCTCCTCCACAGCCGGCTTCTCCACCATCTCTTGTTTCTTCTCTGGGCTGGCAGTCCTGGCCGGTCCGCAGGAGAGAAAAGAAAGGGATGTGACCAGATTGATAGGGAGCTGCCCTGTGGTCTGCTGGGGCCCATGCCATGCGCTCAATCACAGGGGCGCTGGGCCCCGCCCGGCTCTGGCCCCACCCGGCTCTGTCCGGCATTCAGTTGAAGAGTCCGGCTTCTCAGAGGCTCAGTCCCCGTCTAACCCAGAGAAAGGCTCCTGCTCAGTACTCAGCAGAGGTGTGGCCGTGACGGTCCACGTAGACAAGGACGAGGACACAGTGGGGCCCTGGCTTGTCTTCTCGTGGCTCTTCAGCTGGAGCTGGACCTCTCCCGTGAGCGGCTGCCGCCCCCGCCCTCCCCCTACCCCCACCACCTCTCCTGACCTCCCCTCTCAATAGGGAACCCGCCACCTTCCTGGACACGTGGGGCAACACAACACCTTCCCAGAGACGTAATTCACGGTGGTCCCCACTTAGAGCAATGCCCAGGAATTAGGGGGGAGGCTCAACTCACACAGAGAGCCCCCAACCAGCCCCCTTCCAGGAGGGACGGCCAGGCAGGGCGGAGCATCTCCTGAGCGCCGAGGGGAGCGGCACCCCAGGCCGGGCCGCGGAAGCTGGCGGTTACCTGGCCAGCTTCTTCCTCTCCTTCTCTTCTTCCTCCTCCTTCTGGGCAGAGGTGAGGCTCTCGGCGTCAGCCAGGTTGTCCACGGCAATGGCCAAGAACACATTCAGTAGGATATCTGTTTGTGCCCATTCTTAAAGAAAATGACCCTTGGACTTGGGGTTGTGGATGGGCACGGGGGCGGGAGGGGGCAGGACACGTGGGGGCAGAGCTCCCCCCGGGGAGGGGCTCCGAGCCCCATCACCCCACTAGCTTCCCGGGGTTTTCTGCGGGGTCGAGAGCCGGCCCGCTGGCGGGGGGGGGGGTGCGGCCGGCAGCCGGGCCTCGCTCTTTAACTGCCGGTGTCGAGATGACCGCCCGTGACTGACACCGGAAGCAGCGCTGCAGCGGGACGGGGTGCAGAGTGGCCATTACCACTGCCAGGAGGTGCCCGCTCACCCTGCCCCTCCCGCTGTGACCCTGTTCAGACAGAGGCCCTGGGAGGGTCCACCGAGCTCCTAACTGGAGCGGAGTTTGCCCTTTCTTCTCCCACCACCCCAGACTCGGACGCAGGCACTGTAGGTCAGAGAACCGGATCAGAGCCCGTCCAGCCAAGAGGTTAACGCTGGTCAGGCCCACCTTCCACCCCAGGCCCCGGGAGGCTCCGGCTCACACGGGGAGCACAAGCCGCGGCCCCGCAAGGACAGGGGCTGGGCGTGCGCCATCCTGTTCAGCCTCACCCGGCCCGTTAGGTCGGAGGCACTGCTATTTCCACCCCGTTCCCAGGACGCTAGGTGGGCAGCCCTGGGTGTGCCCGAGGCCGCCCACTGGCCTCTGTGTCCAGATCTTCTGTGATTTACTTTCCGAGCCCCTGTGCACACAACCCGCGGGGACAGGACGGGAAGAGGGGTGCCAGCAGCCCGGGACCCGGGAACCTGCCCGTAGCCTGTCCACTCTGCCTGCAGCTAACTTCCCGCAGGGTGGCTTCAGAGGGAGGGACCCTGGCCCGAGAGCAGGGCGACGGGTGAATGTCACTTCCGGGGCGGAGGATCTGTCCTCCCCGGGCAGGGGCCCTGCGCTGGGGCAGCCAGTGTGCACATCGGGGTCCGAGTGAGTGGCTGCAAGCACAACACTGGGCAGGGGCTGCTCGCCTGGGCCAAGGCAAGGATGCGCTCCCGGAATCGGAGGCTGGGGGACGCCTCGCATCCCCCCCGCCGGGCCCAGGCTCCGGGCTCCCACCCAGACACCTGCACCGCTGAGGTGGTTGGGGCTGGACGTACCCTCCCAAGCCTGCCCTTCCCTGCTTCCCCTGGGGGGAGGGCCCTGGGTTCCCCCCCTAGTCAGGACCTGCGGGGCACAGCTATTGGCATCGAGCTGTAGGCTGAGAGCGGGGCAGCGGGGGCGGGGTGGGGGGAGGCAGGAGCAAAGGATACAATTTCCACAGATGAAGAGGATGATGAAGTAAATACAGACTAACATCCCTGGAAAAGAGGGGCCGCCATAAGCCATGATCCCATCATACATCACCGAATTCCAGTCCTCCCCGGTCAGGATCTGAATGACACATTCCCACCAATAAGGGACACAGCGTTAGACCAGCAGCAAACCCGAAACTCCCCTGCCCAGCCCCCTGCGAGACAGAAGCGTCTGACATCTCTCTCTTCCTCCCCCGCCTCCTGCCCACCCCGTTCTCCTCCCAGGGCTCTGAGCTGTGACCCCCGCAAGTCCAGCCCTCTCCTTAGACAGAGTGCGTGGCCACCGGCACAACTTATCTGATTGACTAAAAGAGCTTCCTGGGCAAAATACCTCCTACCCCCAGGGACAGTGCTCCATGGCTGACCCTCGGGTTACGTCGTCAAGGTAAGCGTGTTCACTAAGGGGCCACAGGTCCCCTGGTTTGCTCCAAACGTGAGGACTCTGGGTACCATCTTTAAGATTTTGGCAACATCCCCATATTACCCAGTTTAATCTGTAAATCGATCTGCTTTTAAACTTAAGTGCTACTTTAGCTTGGCCTTAAGCCAGCATATCCGTGAAGTCACAAATTCGACGGTAGTCGTATTTTCCTGGGGGCGAGCGTGAAGGGTAGGAAAGACACCCGTCCCCCTCCCCTCCCCAGCAAGGGCCGTCCACTTTCCTTTGTTGATATTTTGGGCTTCCACGTAGAATGTATTTGCATAAAGGTGTCCACGGCTAAGAAACAGTTTTTAAGCCACTTAATTGGATCTTTTCTTTTTTCCCCCAGAGGTCCATCCAACAGCGGAATTTCCTGGGGGTCGGGGAAGGAGAGCTACAGACTGTCCTGGGCTCCTGTGGCCGACCTGTTCTGGCTCTGGCTGCCCCGTGGGAGGGGGCGGGAAGCTCCTTCCTCCCCCGCCCCCCGGCCCTGGCCCTCCCCCCAGAGCACAGTCCCGGCAGCGAAGAGTCCATACCTGAAACACGGTGAGGAGGGACTGCGGGAAGTTATCGAACGTGCTCCTCCGGGTCTGCATCTCATCAAAGTTGAACTTCCCCCCGAAGAGCTGCATGCCCAGGAGGGAGAAGATGATGATGAAGAGGAACAGCAGCAGCAGCAGGGAGGCGATGGAGCGCACGGAGTTCAGCAGGGACGCCACCAGGTTGCTCAGGGAGTTCCAGTACCTGGGGACGGGGGGGCGGGGTGAGCCTCCATCACCTCTTGCCCCATTGCCCCACCCACCAGGGCCTTTGAGACCGGCTGCAGCGCCCTCCTTTTGGCCCTGTCCTTGGGGCAGCGTGGTGGTGGGACTTGGCTGGCCAGCTCACAATTAGAGTGTGAGTGAGTTAATTCAGGGGCCCCAGGTCAGGAGTCTGGTTCCGACCGAGCTCTACACGTGTCTTTGGGGGAGTTGCTTAACCTCCCTTCCTCCTGTGTCCCACCGTCTGAAAAAATAGGGGCAGCGGTAGCACACGCTTCAGTACGTTATTGGGAGGATTACATGAGATAACAGTTTTTAAAAAGCCACTCGCCCCCTGGGCTTCCCTGGTGGCGCAGTGGTTGAGAATCCGTCTGCCGATGCAGGGGACACGAGTTCGTGCCCCGGTCCGGGAAGATCCCACATGCCGCGGAGCGGCTGGGCCCGTGAGCCATGGCCACTGAGCCTGCGCGTCCGGAGCCTGTGCTCCGCAACAGGAGAGGCCACAGCAGTGAGAGGCCTGCGTACCGCAAAAACAAAACAAAACCAAACAACTAAAAGAAAGCCACTCCCCGCAACGGCAACCAAATAAAAAATAAACAGGTGGGACTACATCAAACTAAAAAGCTTCTGCACAGCAAAGGAAACCATCAACAAAGTGAAAAGACGACCTACAAAATGGGAAAAAAACACTTGCAAACCATATATCTGATAAGAGATTAATATCCAAAATATATAAAGAACTTATGCAACTTAATAGCGAAACAAACAAACAAACAAAAAACACCCCGAATAATCCTATTAAAAAAAACAGACAGGGACTTCCCTGGCGGCGCAGTGGTTAAGACTCCATGCTCCCAATGCAGGGGGCCCGGGTTCGAGCCCTGGTCGGGGAACTAGGTCCCACATACATGCCACAACTAAGAGTTCGCATGCCGTATCTAAGACCCAGCACAACCAAATAAAAATAAATAAATACTTTAAAAAACCAGACCCGAATAGACACTTCTCCAAAGAAGACATACAAACGGCCAACAGGCACGTGAAAAGATGCTCAACGTTGCTAATCGTTAGGGAAATGCTAATCAAAACCAAGAGATATCACCTCACACCTGTTAGAATGCCCATCATCAGAAAGACAAGAGATAACAAGTGCTGGTGAGAATGTGGAGAAAAGGGAACCCTTGTGCGTTGCTGGTGGGAATGTAAGTTGGTGCAGCCGCTGTGGAAAACAAAATGAAGCTTCCTCAGGATAATTTAAAATAGAGCTACCGTACCTTCCAGCAATTCTACCTCTGGGAACATATCCAAAGGATACATTCACTATAGCATTATTCATAATAACCAAGACATGGAAACAACCTAAGTGTCCATGAACGGAGAAACGGAGAAAGAAAAATGTGGCGTACGTTATCTCCAATGGGATATTATTTAGCCATAAAGAAGAAGAAAATCTTGCCATTTGCAACAGCATGGATGGACTTGGAGGGCATTATGCTTAGTGAAATAAGTCAGACAGAGAGAGACACATACCATATGACCTCCCCGGTATGTGGAATCTAAAAAAATCCAAAACCAGACACAAACAAACAAAACCTCCCACCAAACTCACAGAAAAGGAGATCAGATTTGTGGTTACTAGAGGCGGGGGATGGTGGGAGGGAGAACAGGAGGGAGGGCGTCAAAAGGCACAAACTTCCAGTTATAGATAAATAAATACTAGGAATGTAGCGTACAGCATGATGACTGTAGCCACCACTGCTGTGTGTTATATGTAACAGCTGTTAGGACAGTAAACCCTAAGCGTTCTCATCACAAGGGTAATTTTTTTCTTTTTTCACACTGTCTCTATGCGATGACACACGTTAACTAAATCTACTGTCACAATCATTCCACAATGTATAGAAAACAAACCATCATGCTGTACACCTTAAATGTAGACACTGATGTTTGTCAATTATTTCTCAGTAAAACTAGAAAAAATATAATTCCAGCTCTTCATTAAAAAAAAAGACCCCAGTATAGTGCCTGGCACACAGGTGATAAAGGTTAGTAATTATTGTTATCACTACTGATCTTTAGACAAAAAAAAAAACATAAAAAATTTTTTTTTTCCAGAATGCGGGCCTCAGCCCAGCCCAGTCATGAATGGGGTCACCCACGGGGGAGGGTGGCCTGGGTCACCCGTGGGTAAGAGGGGGTGTGTTTACTAAGGCTTCCCAAATTCACTTGGTCCAAAGAGTTGGTTTGTTTAAAAGGCCTCTCTTCTGGAGATTCTGATTCAATAGCTGTCGTTTGGGGCCCAGAAATCTGTTTTGAACACGGGTCGCAGAGGATTCTGATAATCAGGCCAGCTTGGGAGATCCCGGATTGCAGCAAACGCACCCAGTCCACAGCGACAGCCTGTGGCAGACGGGGCCCTGCATCTCTCCGCTGTGAGCGCGGACACCCTTCACTGTGGGGACGAGTGGGGAAAAGCCCTGTCTTGGGGAAGTGGGGGGACACGAATGGCCCTGGAAGGGGCTTGGGTACCCGGGACAGGGTCTGTTCAGGGTAAGGAATGCACTGCAGCAAAAGGGACACGCGCCCAGCTGGCCAAGTGCGTCTCACTTCCCTGCAGCACTAGCCCGACCCAGCTGCCTTTCAGGTCACAACCTTGATCTCCTCCACTCAGATGTTCCAGGCTTTTCACCAAGGCAGACAGGGAATTGTTTCTGCTGTTCGAGACAGTGCCTTGCAAACCACGCCCCACTGCAGCCTGGCAGCTGCACCCCAACTTGGGCACCTCTCCCTGGAGAACGGCTCCATTAGTGACAGAAGCAGATGGGCCAACAGTTTGGGTGTAAACATGAGTGTCTCCCCAACCTGGAGTCTCTCAAGCTCTTTCTCCTTCACACTCAGCCTTGCTCCGCCTCTACCCTGCCTGCCAGCCACACGCCCTCTGTTCGCGGAATGTTAATATACATTGATTTGTATCTGCCCTAGAAAGGCTCTTACCTGTTCCACATTTGTGACAGCCTTGTCTCACCCAAATAGGCTTGAGTTCTTGAGGGCAGAGGCCAGAGGCTTTCCTTCCATCCCCTGCATCTCTGTCCTCAAATAGATTCTGTGCAGCCTGGTGTGTGTGACGGGCTGCCTGGCCCCGGTCGGCTAGAGATTGTACTAATCGTTCTGTATAAGCAAGGGGTTAGAGGACCTCTGTGGGGGCTGGGACGCCCTCCCCTCTTACACTGAAAGCTCCCAGACCTGTCTGGAGATGACATGCCAGGGGTGGGGGGTAGGAAACCATTCTCTAAATGCCGATTCCCAGGCCTCGCTCGGAACCATGAATCACTGCTGTGCGGGCACCCAGCCCCCGTCAGCAAGCCGGTATTTAGGAACCGAAACTCCGGAGCGTATTTGTAATGAGAACGTCCCGCTGTACTGGGTGGGGTGGACAGTGTCTGCCTGGAGGTTAAGGTCACACAGCCCCTAAACTGCACAGAATATTCTGGGAAAGTCTTCATGGCCATAAAAGTTGGTGCCTTAGTTTTCCCGAGGCCCGTGGACGTGAGGGAAATAGACCAGCCCAGCGCTGAGGTTCAGGCTGTCTGCCGGCCACGGGCCCAGGGGCACTGGCCAAGGAGGCCCCGGACCCGAGGAAGAAAGTCACCGTGCGGGAGGGGGTCTGCTCGGGGTGGGGTGTGGCCCAGGGTGAGTGGGAGGGGCCCGCTGGCCTGGACTAGGGCCTGGACGGAGCACGGCTGTGTCACCCGTCCTGGGGGTGGTGGAGACCTCCTGGGGACGCTGGGCGGAGGAGGCCTACTGAGCCGCCTACAGGGGCCGAGCCTGTGGTCGGAAGGCTCTTCTCCTGCTCCCATGTCCTGAGGGGCGCGCAGCCCTCTCTCAGTCGATGGGGGGTTCCCAGCACGAGCCGCTGGCCTGACCGAGCCCCGTGGCCCACCCCACCATCACGCCGTCGCAGTGAAGCACAGCCGCCGTCTCTGGCTCGAGCCCAGACCCTTGGGGTTGCCCTCCAGGTGGCCTCACACCCACAGCCACAACCCCGTCCTCGGAGCCAGGCTACAGCCCCTCCGGCACCTGCCCCCCAGGCCGGCGTCTCCCCTGTCCCGCCCCCGCCCCCTGCAGCTGCTCAGCCCCCCGCCCAGGTGAGGCGCCGCGAACGCACTGCCGCCGCCGGTGCTCTCAGCGACAGTAATAAGTTATACCCTGAAAAAAATCGAATCCACTGACGTTAAAGAAAGGAGAGAGGGGTTTGCTTTACAGACCGTGTCAAACGGAGAGTAGGAATGAATGAATGCATGAATGAATGAACGAGTCAGTGATTCAGGTGCAGACCGTCACGGGGGGAAGGCCTCTGGGGAGCAGGGGGCTCACAGGCCCCGATATCTCTCCATGGATTACGCCGTAGTCACAGAGGGAAAGGGCTCATTAACGGTGAGAAAGCCGGCGGACACCCCCGGCCACGTTCCTACTCTCAGAATCCCCGACAACTCCGGGCGCCCTGTGACCTCCGACTCCTCCTCGGCCGGGCGGCAGGACGCTCTCCAAGGCCCCGCCCAAGGCCCCGCAGACCCTGTGGACGGCACCTCCCCTGCTACCCGCTGCGAGGCTGCCGCCCGGACCCCCACTGTCCCGCCTGCATCCACCCCACTGGCCGGCCCGGCCCTGGGGTCTGCAGGGCTCCCTCCTTCAGTCCCCCGGGGCCTGCTCAACGCCCTCCTGGCAGCCACCCTGTCCCCAGCCTGCATTTTACACGCTCATCCCCTCCGGGGGGACGGTCCAGAGAGCAGGGCTTGTGCTGGGAGCACAGCCAAAGGAGGTGCCCTGGGAGTATTTTGCTGGATGAAGGAACAAACCTTCAACATGACACCTGTGTACTTAATGAAGGGAAGGCAAGGGGACGGGGCTGGGGGTGACACAGACCGCGTGTGTGTGCAGCAGGGCTGGGGTCGGGTCTCACACTCACCCGAGTCAAACCCACTTTGCTCAAAGGTGAAGAATGGCTCTTGCCCTCCCCGCAATGTCACTCCTGATTCTGTGGCTTCCCTAGATCCGGGGGTTCCTGAGCTTCCACCACCAGACCACTCGTCACACTATTACGTGTCAGGAGGACAGACTGGTCCCCAGAAGCGTGGGGTGGGGGGAGGTGGGCAAACTGGGTGCGGGGGGGTCAAAAGCTACAAACCTCCAGTTATAAAACCAATAAGTCCTGGGCATGTGATGTACGGCATGGTGACTACAGTTAGCAATACTATATTTTACTGAAAGGTGCCAAGAGAATAGATCTTAAAATGTTCTCATCACGGGCTTCCCTGGTGGCGCAGTGGTTGAGAGTCCGCCTGCCGATGCAGGGGACACGGGTTCGTGCCCCGGTCCGGGAGGATCCCACATGCCGCGGAGCGGCTGGGCCCGTGAGCCATGGCCGCTGAGCCTGTGCGTCCGGAGCCTGTGCTCCGCAACGGGAGAGGCCGCGACAGTGAGAGGCCTGCGCACCGCGATGAAGAGTGGCCCCAGCTCGCCGCAGCCAGAGAAAGCCCTCGCACGGAAACGAAGACCCAACACAGCCAAAAATAAATAAATAAAAATAAATAAATAAATTTATAAAAAAAAATGTTCTCATCACAAGAAAAGAAACATCGTGTGGTGACGGATGTTAACTCGACTTGTGGTGATCACTTCCTAATTTATACAAATATGGAAACATTATGTTGTTCACCTGAAACGAATATCGTGTTATATGTCAATTACAGTGGACCCCTGAACAACACAGGGGTTAGGGCACCGACCCTCAGCGGTTGAAAATCCGAGAATACCTTGACAGTCGGTGTCCTCGAATCCAACCAACCTCGGACTGTGTAGACCTGCAGTGCGCAAAAATCTGCATGGAAGTGAACCCTCGCAGTTCAAACCCCTGTTGTTCAAGGATCAACTGTATGCCTTGATTCAAAAAATGGAAAAAAGAAAAAAAGTCTACGATGCCTCAGTTTGCTACATAGAAAGTACGGTCGCCGTGGCTTCTAGACGCTTGGGTAGGCTTCCAGGGAGCAGTGTGAACACGAGTCTCTCCTGGGGAAAGCGTCCCCCCCGGGGGCCCAGAACAAGTGGCTGTAGGTCTGAGGGCACCTGCCAGCGTTGGTTCACGAGCCAGACTGCGCCCAAGTACCTGACCCAGCCCACCTGCTCACGGACACGCCTGGGCTGAGGAGATGCTGCCCTTGGACCAGGTCGTGGTTGTGGGTGCTGCTTGCGTTCAGCCTGCTGTTGCTTCCCGTCCAGCAGGGCAGAGTGGAGGTCCCCTCGTGTGGCCTGCCACCTGTGCTCTGTGCCTTTGGAGCAGCACTAACCGAGCAGAGCTGGTGCCAGTGGCCTGGCGTCACGAGGGACCCCGCTCGCTGGACGGAAGGCCGTCCATCCCTACGTGCACTCCCTGGAAGGCCGACACGGGGATCGCTGTGGGGATGCTGCGGAGCTCAGAGGAGACGGATGGAATCTGGGGCCTGGCTCGCCATGGCAGATGGCAGGGAGTAGGGTGGGTTCTCCTCAACAGTGATGCCAAAGAGGGTTGTAAGTGCCAGGTGGCAGCCTCCGGGCAGGGCGATGGGAAGGCCCTGCAGGTCCTGCATCTCTGTCCTTCTTGCTGTCAGCCTGGTCCTGGTGTCTGTGACCGCTGTGGCCCCGTGTCCCCGGATCCCTCTCCCTCCAGGAGGCTTGGTGGGTGGTGGACTGGAGGGTTGACGGCATATTCACCGTCGAAGGGGGCTTTCATCCCAATTGATTAAGACTGAAATACACACACTCACGCCAAAAAAGAAAGCGCTTTGGAGAGAAGTGGGCACTAGCAAAACAAAGAACTCCAGGTCTAGAACCTTGTAGAGAAACTGAGAAGAACCAAGGCCGCCTCTTCAGAGTGACACCCGCGTGCGTCCACGTGCACAGAAGAACCCTCCAGCACTGGGGGTCTCAGCCCCCGAAGCACAGGCCGCTGGAGAGACTCGCCTCCCCTGCCGGGTCACCCTTGGGGTCATGGTCTCTCTTCATCCCTCCTGTGGCTCGGAATCATTCTCCCCAGAGGCATGTCCCGCCCACCCCAGGCCAAACCTGCCGGCTGAGCGCCTGCTGTTCCCCACCCCGCCCTCTGTCCCCGGGCCGGATGCACAGTTTATGTTCGTCACTCTCCAGCCAAACCCCACCTGGGCAACAAACTCAAAGGCCTTGTCTTCCCTGTTTGCGTCAGAGGCCTCGGTCACACAGGGGATGGAACCCCCCTGGGGGATGTGAGCTGATCACCACGGGCAGGGTGTCCTGACCTTGACCGTGGGATTTAGGCAGGGCTCCTGTGAGCCTCTCAGAGTACCCAGTCGGCCCTGTGGTTGTGTCGGGGTGAGACAGGGAGCCAGACGTCGTCCTCCCCTGTCTCCTTAACCCCCGAGAATAAGCACCTTCCTCGCTGACGGCCGGCCCGCGGGCTCTAGCGTCTGAGCTGCCTTCTCCATAGGCCCCCGCCCGGCAACTGGGCGGACGCCAAAGTTACCTTTATAATAGTGGTCCATGAGGAGCTCAGAGCCTCCCTGGGGCCCTGAGAAGGGGGCCGGGAGGGTCTGATGCTCGTGGCCAGACCGGCAGTTACATGGAGAGCTCAGAGTCTGGAGGATGTGCAAAAGGCTCGCACCTCGGGGCTGTGGGCCCCTGTGTGGTCACGATTCTCCAGTGCGTCTGTCTGCGCCGAGTCAGTGTGAGCTCACATCTCAGGGCCGGGGAAGGGAGCTGCTGGGGGAGGGCGGCGGAAGCAAGAGACGCATTCAGGGTTTAAGAGGGAAAACAGCAAGGGCTGGAGGGGCTGTGGTGCGCGTGAAGACCAACTGAATAATAAATGAGACGTACTTAGTACGTCGGAGCCACACCCAGATCTAGTCAAACTGAAGCTCTTCTTCCTCCTCCTAGAGGGAAGGTCAGGCTGGGCTGACAAAGAGCAGACAAACTAGATGTTGAAACCGGGCAACACTTAGAGCCCCAGAGAGCCCCAAAGCAGGAGAAAGAGCCCCGTCCATCACGCGGCTGGAAGGCACACGGTCATTTACCCAAAGATGACAAAGACCTTGGCCACGTGCGTGCCTCTCTGTTCTCCCAGAGGCACCCAGACGTTCTCAACCTGCAGGTTCCCACCCATAGCACTGCAAATACTCAGTGATCAACTGACAGCCCGGTGCAGGGTTCCCAGTCTTTTTATAAAAAAATGAGACCCATAGGATGGATGATATGCCTACACGCTGTATACTTCCTAAGGCATGCTCAGATTTTGACCAAGTGCCAAAATAATGTAAGCAGGCTAGCAACTCATTGTCATCCGAAACCAAAGGCTTCTCTTCCCGCAGGGACCACAGATCAGCTGTAAACCCACCCGGTTCTTGCTCGTTCATTAAAGCCTTCGGGGACGCAAGTGACCAAGAGTGAGGGTGTTACAGGAGCAATACCGAATGTACTTGTATCTGGGATGTCAAAAAGAAACCATTCACAAATTTTGGTATTTTAGCTCTTAGTAATAGCAAATGACCTTAGTAATAGAAAATAGCCACACACTGTTGAGCTGCTCTGGACATCCTGAAGGGTCATGAGGTCACGGCTGAGAACCATGGTCTAGATCGGTGTTCCCGGCCCTTAGACTGCAGGCCCTGGGTGGGAGGAGGGCAGCCTGGAGCTACAGGAGGGGATCCGTGGATCCAAGGATCCTAGCACTCTAAATAAAGAGCCTCAAATGTGTTCAGGTGTGTAGAAATTAATAAAATTAAAATCAATTTTAAAACTTCGCTGGGTTCCTATTAGGTCTTTATCATGATGAGTTTTCTCAGTCCAGAGCCATCAGAGGCACCGTCTTCACGGGGGGTCGGGGCTACTGTCTAGCGGAGAGAGTGGAGAGGGAAGAATCAAGTTTCCAATTATACACGAAGCTTCCTATTTTTAGACAAGAAAGAGGACAAAGAGCAGCCGCAGAAAATCAGGCCAGAGTTTCTCAAAGTGAGGTCATTGGGCCACCGGCTTGGAGCTCCCCAGGAGCTGCTGGCTGAAATCTCTGGAGTGGTGGGTCCTTAATGAGCTCTCCTGAGAAGGTCATCTAGGTTTGCGAATCACAACCACTGGTCCAGAAAACGTTGTTAAAAATAGTAGTGGGATGTCGCAAAGTTTCCTCCAAGAGATTTTAAAAGAAGAGGGAGAAACAGACTTGTTTGATGGCACGACCAGGCTGACCTGTCTCAGGGGACCAGCACGCCCACCCCCAGCCCCTATTTTAGGCACTTTCTGGCCACTGGAGTATATTGGAGACCAGGTTCAGAAGGGGGCATGGGACCCTCCCACACCTGGACTCTGTTGTCTTCCAAAAGCCCCCAGACAGTTTGGAGACTGGAAAACAGGAAGACGATGGCCTTTGCCAAAGTAACTTCCAATTAGACCAGAAATTATTCTGTTTACAGACTTTATGGAGATCCGAAAATACCACTAATCCTTCTTGTGGAGGGGCTTCAGGAAGCTCGCTGATAAAGATAGACTTAAAAATGGCTTCCCGGCAATAGTTTCAGATTAGAAATAAATAAATTGTTGATTAGAAACAGAATGAATGTGAAGTCTCTATGACAATGTGAAGACGCTATGACAATACCTGGGTGCAAAATTCTTTTCTATAGGAGTTTAAAAAACAAAGACAAAGCCACAAGCATGTGGACTTTTGAGAATTACTTAAGAGGCACCTGACACTCCAAATTAAAAATAGCTTTTAGCAGACCCAGGAGGAGCAAGCAGAATCAGTCAAAATCCTTTACGTCCTGTCTCTGGAGACAGACGAGAGCTGAGCCATCAGCCCTGCAACCCATGGTCATGGTCGGGGCACAGAGCCTTGTGGTCCCAGCTTCGCCCCTGAGCAGCTTTGCGACTCTGGGCAAGCGACTGAACTCCCTCAGTCTTCTCATCTGGAAAATGGGAATAATGATAACAGCACCCTCTGTTATAGGTGATGGTGAAGATTTACAGGTCAGACGCAGGCAAGCACTGGGGTCAGGCTATCCGGCACAGAGCAAGAGCTGATGTACATTCAACAGGATTGTCATGATGTTTCTACTACTTTCATTTTTTTTTTTTTTTTTTTTTATTTTTTGCGGTACGCGGGCTTCTCACTGCTGTGGCCTCTCCCGTTGCGGAGCACAGGCTCCGGACGCGCAGGCTCAGCGGCCATGGCTCACGGGCCCAGCCGCTCCGCGGCATGTGGGATCTTCCCAGACCGGGGCACGAACCCGCGTCCCCTGCATCGGCAGGCGGACTCGCAACCACTGCGCCACCAGGGAAGCCCTACTACTTTCATTTTGATTCGAGGATTTTCTGCGGTGCCAAGATATTCCGACATTCGGGAAGAGCTCCTTCTGGGGGCAGGGGCGGGGACGAGGCAAGTGTTGCCCAGGAGTATCCAACTTGGGGATTCACTCCTGCCTATACTTTGAGTCTGTCTTCTGACCTTGAAGCTTCCCCAGGGATGCTCTCCTGTCTCCAGCTTCCCAAAGCAGATGTCGCCCCTGCCCATTTTGCCAGCTCATTTCATCCTGTCTTAGATTTTCCTTTCATTGTCTCCAGGAGCGGACTCCGTCTCCCCGGCTGGACTGTCCGCTTCCCCCAGGTTCAGCCCACACTATGCAGCCCGCTTCCTGCCTCTCAGAGCTGGACAGACAGTGTGTACACGGCAGACGAACAAATACAGCCACAGTGTGTGTGTGTGTGACTATTAGCTCTTTCCTCCCTCTTCCTTCTCCTGATAATCACAACAGTTACAATCAGAGGCACAGTGAACGCTCGGTTGCCAAGAACCTTCTATGCCTGGCACTGAACTCAACACTTTAAATGCCTCGTCTCACCCTACCCTCAAAGAACCCACGGGAGCAGGTGTGTTTGGGGCAGGGGGGCCGCTGAGGGAACTGGGAAGAGAACAGTCACACCCAGGTGCCCTGCAGCCCCCCCCCGACCCCGCAAGTTTGGAGCACTCTGAGCAGAGACGGTTAAGTCCAGGGCCTGGCACGGACGGTACCAACCCCACTCTTCCCAGCAGGGTCTCACTGACGC
Source organism: Hyperoodon ampullatus (assembly GCF_949752795.1). NCBI lineage: Eukaryota > Metazoa > Chordata > Mammalia > Artiodactyla > Ziphiidae > Hyperoodon > Hyperoodon ampullatus. The sequence goes on along the minus strand of NC_136924.1, from coordinate 101,601,276 downwards.
GCAGTCTCCCCCCATCAGACTCTAGGATGGGAGGCTTGGCCTTCTGGGGGCACAGTTGGAACCCCTCCCCTTCAGGTGCTTCTGACGTGCCCCTCCGAGGAAGACCACAGCCCACGGTGAGAAATACATACTATACTGTGACCCAGCTATGATCTCGGGGATTTTTATGAAACGTGTTTACATTCACGTGAGGCACTCGATGTTTTCCACCCTATTTCATTCTTCCATTAAAAATGAGAATGAGGAGAAACTGGAACCCATATACATCACCGGTAGGGATGTAAAATGGTCCAGTCTCTTTGGGAAACAGTTTGGCACTTCCTGAAAACCTTAACTATAGACTTATCATTTGACCTAGAAATTCTGCTCCTTGTATCCAAGAGACATGAAAACATACGTCCACACGAAAACCTGAACACGATGTTTCCTAGCGGATTATTCACAGGAACCAAAAGGCAGAAATAAACCAGATGCCCACCAGCAGATGAATGAATAAACAAAACGTGATGTATATCCGTATAATGGAACACGGCTCGGCCATGAAAAAGGAATGAAGCGCTGATCTCTGGACAACATGGGGGAGACCTGAAACCATCAGGCCAGGTGGAAGAGGCTGGTCACAAAGCAGCACAGATCGTATGGACATGAACCATCCAGAGAGGGCAGGTCTGTAGAGATGGAGGCAAGGTGGTGACGGGCACTGGAGGGGAGGGTGGAGGAGGGAAGAGTGGGCGTGGGGTCCGCTTTTGGGGGATGGAAACGTGCTAAAACGGAACTATGGCGTTGGCTGCGAAACTGCAAATACGTAAAAAACCCCTGAACAGGGCTTCCCTGGTGGCGCAGTGGTTGAGAGTCCACCTGCCGATGCAGGGGATACGGGTTCGTGCCCCGGTCCGGGAAGATCCCACATGCTGCGGAGCGGCTGGGCCCGTGAGCCATGGCCGCTGAGCCTGCGCGTCCGGAGCCTGTGCTCCGCAACGGGAGAGGCCACAACAGTGAGAGGCCCGCGTACCGCAAAAAAAAAACAAAACCCTGAACTGTACACTTTAAAGAGTGAATTACATAGTATGTGGATTATCTCTCAATAAAAATGATGGTCGTGATCCAGTAAGCTGACCTCAACACCCAGAATGGGTCACAACGCGGTGGAAACTTTCTGTCCTGGAGTGGCTGCCCGTCCCCGCCCCGCCTGTCCCAGGGGAGTTCAGGGGCTGCGGCCTTCGGGTGGGTGGCGGGCGGTGGGTGGAGGGGGCATGTCAAGGCCTCATGCCTGCCTTTCATGCCGCACACGCTCAGCACAGGCCCAGCTACAAGAGCAGGTTCCCTCTCTAGCTGCCGGGCGGCCCCAAGAGCCGAGGTATAGGTGAGATTCTGGGGGAGCCCGGGAAGGAGCCGGCAGCCCCTTCTCCTGCCTCGAGCCCACAGGTGAGGGCTCGGCCTCCGGAAGCCGCCTGTGACCTCGGTGGAGGGCAGGCCCAGGGCTGGTGAAGCAGGGACAGAGGAGCCTGGGTCCCCGATGCCCCTGGAGGCCCCGCGGCTGCCACCCCTGCACTGTCTATATGAGCAGCCAAAAGACCCTCCAAAGGATGCGCCTCTGGTGAATACACGAGCCCAGGACAGACCCTCCAGGACACAGCGGCTCCCCTCCCCTCGGTCCCGGGGGCAATGACGGGCCACGCACCTCGTGATCTTAAATATCCTCAGGAGGCGGACGCATCTCAGCACGGAGATGCCCAGGGGCGACATGATCTTGGTCTCCACCAGGATGGTCTCCAGGATGCCGCCGCATACGATGAAGCAGTCGAAGCGGTTGAAGAGGGACACAAAGTAGGCCTGCAGCCCCAGGCTGTACATCTTGAGCAGCATCTCCGCCGTGAACAGGGCCAGCAGGGCCTTGTTGGCTGTGTCTGGAGGGACCCGCACGGGGGCGAGGAGGCGGAGAGGGGGTGAGCGTGGCGGATCACTGCGGGGAAACCCCAGAGCTCGATCCCGCCACACCCCCCTCCCTGCGCGGACTTGGTGGGAAGGGGCCTAGTTACAACCGCAGCAAACCTCCAGCACGGCCCTTACCCCCCGCACCCTCTGCCCCTCACAGCGACTCTGCCAGGCAGCAGGGCTGCTGCCACGCCCATTTTCCAGAGACGAGAAGTGAGGCTCGAGGAGGAGCCATCTGCCCAGACTGACCAGCCAAGAGCCGGAGCCAGGGTCCTTGTCTGCCCTTGTCACCGGGAGATGAGCCCCATCTAGGTTCCGGGAGACACCCCGGGTCCAGGCTGTGTCCGCCTGACCCCCGGGTCGGTTCCAGAGCTCTGGCCAGAGAGATCCCTTCTGGGGCCCAGGGAGGGGTGGTGAGACCCACTGCCATCGAGGACATTCCCTGAGCTCAGGCCACACTCGTCCGCTCCCTGGCTTTGTGCTCACCGCCCCTCACAGGTTTTGGCCAGCACACCTGGAGGCCATACTGAGGTCCCAGGTACTGAAAACCCACTGGGGGCGGAGGGTGGGCAGCCAAAGAGCTGATGTAGCCCAACAAGCCACAGCTCGTGACCGTGTCTCCTGGACCCAACGGTGACGGCTGGGGCAGGCGGGGGGGCATCGCCTGGCCAGGGGAGCCCCGTCTGTGTAGAGTGAGCTGGTGTGTTTTAACGGCTCACAAGCTGCCAGGCCCTGGTGTGTCCGGCATGGCCCGCCTCCCCACCCCGGGACAGGGCCGAGTCAGCCTGAGTAACGCAGGCCGGCCGGGCGGCCTCTCACCTTGGACTTCCGTGAGCCAGTGGGGCTGGTTGTAGTGCTCAGAGGCGATGGTGAGCGTGTTGAGGAAAACCAGGAAGATGACAAGCCAGTAGAAGATGCTCGACTTCACGGCCGCGCGGCATTTCCTCCTGCAGAACCGATTCCACCGGCGCCAGTAGCGGCTGCAAAGGGGCAGAGAAGGAGGACGGGGTGGGAGGCGGCTGTGAATTCAGGTCCCCAGCCGCCATGCTCCAAGGTGGCCACCTCCCTCCCCGAACTGGCCCGACCTCACCAGGGCCGAAGAGACGAGCGTCCCACCAAGGTCACCGGCTCGTGGCTGGTGGTGTGCCTTTGGGGGGGGTGTCCCTGCTCCTCTGGGACCGTGGCCCCCTGGCCTGTGACCCCAAGCAAGGCCAGCCTTGTGTGAGGGTCTGGCCTAAAGCTGAAGGGAGGTTATTTAATTTCACAGTAACGGCATCACTAGAAGTAGTATTGCAAGTCGTAAGACTAGTATTACTAGGACTAGTAATGGTTACCATCAGCGAACCCCATGTCTGGCTGGTACCATATCAGCCCTTCTCATGTCTTCTCCCAGATCCTTTAAAGAAGTCTGCAAAGCAGGCGTTGTCCCGATTTTCAGGAGAAAACCAAGGACCCTGGAGTTGGGGGTCTGGACTGACACCAGGTGAGGGCAGAGCCAGCGGCTTCCCCCCGCCCCCGCCTGCAGCCCAGGCGCCAGGCGCTCCCCTAGCTGCCTTGTCCGTGAAGAGGGGGAGGTGAACCTGGACCAGAGGTGCTTTGCCTTGAGGGGAGGCTGTGGAGTCCCTTGAGATTACATTCTCTGTTCAGAACAACGGGCAGACTGCCTCCACCTCTACACGCAAGTTCACGCCATACGTGGGCCCTGAAAGCTCATCCATGGGCCGCGGGACACTCGCCCCCATGGCCTCTGGTTAGGGACTTTCATCAAACCTGGCTGTGCATAGAACCACCTGGGGAAAGTTTAAAAAAAAGAGCAAAAACACACCAGGCCCCGGGCCCCAACCCAATAAAATCTGTTTGTCTGGGGTTGAGTAATTTTTAAATAACCCCCAAATACCGCTGCTGTTTGTTAAGTTTCCCCAGATGGTTCTCATGTGTAACCATGGTTGACGACCGTGAAGCCGGATGATCCCAAGGAAACGCTCACGTTTTAGAATTCAGTGGTGGACGCGTTTACAGCTTGTCCCCAGTTTCATCCTCCTGATACTGAGAGAATATGCAGATATATTTGGTAATTCCGTTGACCAAACGTTTACCAGTTTAACACCATGTGAAGAGGGAAGTACGGGGTGCCAGGGAGACTGCGGGGGCCCTGCATCGAGAGGGGATCTGATTCCAGAAAACCAAACACAACAAGAGCAGCCACACGGTCAACGTCCAGCTGGGGGATGGTAAGAAGGGTGCCGTGGCCAGCCGTCGGGCTGGAGGTGATGGAGGCAACAGCTTTACTCACGGAAGGAGGACAGTGAGGTGACATGGACTTTGGAGGCAGGGTCAGCAGGCCTTTGACACTGACCGCGAGCGCAGGGGAGAGAGAAAGGGTGGAGGGGCGTCTGGAGGAGGCCCTGTCACCAGCATGGGCGCCCTGCGGAGGGGGGCTCGGCCGGGAAACACCTTGAGGTACTTGCAGGTCGTGTCCGTAGGGACACCCACCGGGCGGCTGAGGACAGAGCCCCCGCTTTGGGACAGAAGGGGGGGTGGGGGTGGTGATGGCTGTCGTCCTGGACACCTGCACTCATATCTGCGTGAAGTCCCAGGTCCCCAGGTCCCCAGGCTCAAGACTCTGTTGTTAGGACCCTCCACACGCCCCAGATGGCCTTCTGGAGAGCTTGACTTTATTTATATTTCTACTCTGTTATTTCTGTGACCTACGGTCCGTGGAAAATCCTGCTGCCACACCTTTGCTGAAATCTGTTCTGAGATTAGAAAGCGAGGGGCACATCTAAGGCGGGCCTTGCTGCCTGGGAGCTGCAGGAGGACCTGGCTTTGGCTTGCAGGGCAGGGAGGGAAGAAAGGATTAAGGGGGTGGTGTTCTGACCTGACCTCACCCCCGTCACTGAGGGGGCGGGGACGCCACCTCCAGGGAGCACCAAACCTTGGCAGGGACGTTTGCTGCTACTTGGGGGGAGAGTCGCTACATGGAGAAGAAAGGCCTGGGGGTCAGAAGACGGTGGTTCCCAATGCACTGTGGAGGCTTCCATGCTCCAGACACACCACCGGGCGACAGCAGGGGTGGCGGAGGGGCAGGGGGGGGACAAGGCAATGGGACAGGGGCCCAGGTGGTCCCCAGCGGGGGGCAGCCTCTGGCAGTGCTGGACCACGGCGCTCAGGTGCCTGCTCTCGCCAGGGCGGGACTCTGCTTTTCTCCTGCGATCGAGCTTGGTGATATTGCAGACAAAGTTGGTAAGACTTTTTTTTTCCCCCTGAAAAATGAGTTTTCAGGACAAACTCTTATCCAATCTTAAATAGAGTCAACTACAAATTGGCACTTGCCATCTACCTCTACAAGGATTAAATCATGACCCGCTGCAGCTGCCGACCTTCGACACCCCCTGAAAGGAGCTCAGGGTGGCGATCAGGAATGAGGCCCTCTGTGCTCTGGGAAAAACTGGCAGACAGGCCTTCAGATAGTTAGGTGTTTTCAGGAGAAGATTTTATGAGCCCAATTCTTGCATCTCCTCATATCTAGAAGAGCACTAAAATCCTTCGTGGTGACGTCTGCTCCTCGAGACGAGCAGAAACCTTCTGCAAAAATATGTACTGGATTGCATGGACTCCCCCTTCAAAAAAATCACATATGTACTGACTTTCCCGCTGCCTCTTTGGAGCAGTTTCTCAGAGTTATCCGAGATGCTGTTTCCCGGGCTATACTCCTCATTTTGCCCCGAATAAGACTTAACTCACAACCCTCACATTGTGCATTTTTTTAAGTCGGCAATAGGTTACACTGTAGTTGCAAAGAATGTTTTGAATAGAGACAACCTCATTTACAAAAATCACCAATAATTGTGATTCGGAGGCCAAAGGAATCACGGTTGCTTTCTTCCACATTTTGGAGGAACCGACTCCAACTATGTCTCAAACCCAGAACTTGACTGCGCTCTTCCCCGAGCTTGGGGCCGGTCGATGTGGGTGCCACATGCCTGGGCCTGTCCCGGGGTCTGGAGCTGCTCTGCTGGAAGCCCTGCAGCTGCGGCTGTGACAGACGGGGCGGCACCCGTGGAATCGTGCGCTCCCCGAGACAGCCACTCAGGAGAGTCACGTGGGTTCGGGCCGGGGCGGGGGTGGAGTAATTACCATCCAGAGAAAGTATTTAAAGATAATTACACACCTCCCACCCTTCAAAATATAGCTTTGCTTGACAACTGGTTTCCTGGCAACGCTTCCTACTGTACAATAAATGCAATGGTTTATTAGAATGTGTAAGTGCATTTGTGTGTTTACATATGCACGGAGGATATAGAAGTTAAGTGATAAAACAGGGAGGAGGAATTTGCCTGCTATTCACGTTCCCTTCACTCTCACTGGGAAAGTTGTTCCCTCTAGAAGTGGAACTTCCCGGACACAGACCTGGAGGAGACGGCGGGCACGGACATGTCTCTTGCACGTCTTCAAACCCGCGCGTCGCTGCGTTCCCACCGGACAGCTCTGCTCGCTCGCCTGGACCCGCCTGACCCCTTCCCAGCACCGGCCCGAGTCCTACCTTTCCATCGACACAGCTGTCTCCCCACCAATCCTACCCTTCTGGGTCCCCCCCCGTTTGCTTTAGGGCTCAGCGGGGGCCCCAGCTTCCCGGTGGTGCACTTTTCTAGACGTCCCAGCTGCCAAGTTCCAGTCACACTTACTGTCCTTGTTGCTCACTTAGCTACACATTCAAGAAACATTTATTGAAACATCTTCCCCGAGCCAAGTACTAGATATTCAGCTTAACACGCAGACGGGAAACTCGGGTCGGTGATATGGACCCCGAGGGTGCTGCGCGCCAGGCGGGCTTAGTAGAGGTGCCCCAGGGGCACGTAGAAGGGCATCCCAGCCCACTGTGGGGTGCCAGCCAGCCTCCCCAGAGGACGCGATGCTCCGTTTCCTGTAGGTCAGTATCTTTACTGTGTGACTCCAGCTTCTCCACTGAGATCGCAGGGTCCTGAGGGGAAGGGGCTGCATCCTGTCCTTTGTGATGGGCTCACACAGCCCACCACTGTGGTCTTACACAGTAGGACCACTGGGCCGGCAGGCAGGTAGGGCAGCAGAGACAAACTTTACACACACTGACTCACTCTGCATTGTGGACGAGGCTTAGGACCCCGCGGATGGGGTTGGGGTGAGGAGGAGGCCGTGCTCCTGAAGGAGTTTGCTTGGCACAGAACTTTGGACAAGCATCTATAACAGGAGACAGCACCCAAATGGTGGACACTTGGGGCTCTTTCCAGTGGCCAGAGCTGAGAACAAGCAACCTAGAAAATCCTTAACATTTAACTATTTTACACAAAAGTAACCAAAAAATGGGTAATTAGTGACTGGGGCAAATTTGGGCATGTGCCTTATTGCTTATGGGATGGCAGAGGTAAAGGGACCTCGGAGGCACATTTCTCTGAAGACGGGCAAGACAGGGCTCCCAACCTCAGACCCCCGAGGGGTTCACTTCAGACCGTTGTGACGTCCAAATCCAAGCCCCAACATGTTAGCTGACTAATCCCTTCAAGCTGCAGAAGGCGTTCAGAATCGTTTGTTCCGTAACTGTTTAAGTCCTATTCTGAGCCCCAAATGTTGCAAAGTTCCTTATTCCTCAAAGTAGAGACTTGGCTTACCAAGGGAATTCCCTAATATTGTCCTAATATTATAAGTCCATTAATTTGCCAAAATTTCCCTAAAACCTCTGCTCTAATATTTCCTTTAAAGACACTGTGACTTTGTATCACTGTCTTGCAAATGGAATGGGCCAGTTTGAGGCTCAAATTCTATTATTTGTCATTGTTAAGCTGAGAAAATGATCGAGAATACTGTGTGTGCGTGTGTTTAACTCAAATTTTAGATTCTTTTCTGGGGTAAAACAGGCTCTTCACTGTTTACGAGGTTACTTCTGAGTTGCAGAAATTCTCTTTCCGTTTCCCCCGTGTTACTGCGTTTTTCTCCTGCGCCTCCTATACCCGTGTCAGCTGCCACAATCAGACAGACAGAAGGGGTGAGAACGCTGTTCCTGCGTCTGCAGCAGACAGAGGTTTCTCAAGGTCGACCTTGGTGATTTCGATGGTGTTTTCAATCCACTGCCAGCCTTTGATATTCCCTAAACAGACACCACCACTGGACTGCAGGGTGTAGATGAGGCAGCTGCCATCTGACCTGTGGGGTCACACTGTCCAGTGTGGTAGCCATTGGCCACCTGTGGCTACTGCACACATGAAACATGGCCAGTCCAAACTGGGCATGCAGTGAGTGTAAATGACACACTGGATTTCAAAGAAAAATTAATATAAAATATGTCATTCATTTTTGTATTAATTACATATTGAAATGTTTTTGATGCATTGGCTTAAATATATTAAGATGAATTTCACCTGTTCCTTTTCACTTTTTTTTTTTTTTTTTTTTGCGGGACGCAGGCCTCTCACTGTTGCGGCCTCTCCTGTTGCGGAGCACAGGCTCCGGACACGCAGGCCCAGAGGCCGTGGCTCATGGGCCCAGCCACTGCGCAGCATGTGGGATCTTCCCGGACCGGGGCACGAACCCGTGTCCCCTGCATCGGCAGGCGGACTCTCAACCACTGCGCCACCAGGGAAGCCCCTTTCCACTTTTTTAACATGGCTACTAGAAAGTTTTACAAAGGGTGTAAGTGTCTGGCATTGTGTTTCTAAGTCAACAGCTGTGCCCTGGAGCATCCCCGACCCCTCGCTGCAGCCCCTAGACACACAGCTGGGCAGAAATAGCTTCGGATCCCTGGGCAGGACTTCATCACATGGTGCAGAGCCCGGGTCCTGGGCGTGGGTCCTGATGTGGCCAAGCGTGAGCCACGTGGCCCCGGGCCTCTTTCAGCTTCAGTATCCTCCTCTGAAAATGGGTTTACTGATGGGGCCAACTGACTAGTAATAAGCCTTTTGGGAATGAATATAGAATCTTCTCTGTGTATTTCTGTTGTATCTTGAGTAGTAGCTGCAGGGGGAGGAGCCCTTCCCAGAGGGGGATCTGATACCCGCAGGTTGAGCCACGTCTCAAAACCGAGCAGAGTCCAGGGGTCCAGGTAGACCCCTGTGCCCCCTCTTTTTCGAGAGCACAGCTTACACCCTAGAGCACTGGATACAGAACGCCCCCTGTCTCCTGGGTCATCTCATGCTGGAGCGAGTCCAGGCAAGTCTGTGATTTCTCTTCCACCCCCCAGGGCACGTTTGTTCATTCATTCACTCACGCATTCATTTGTTCATTTACGAGTCACCCATTTTCATGTAATGAGAATGATGTTTCGGAAATACTTTCAAATGTATTTTTATACCCCTTTACTCTCTCCCTGCATGGGGGCTTTGGAACTGCCAGAAGCACAAAGTGCTTTCTCAGCTTTGGCTGTAAAACAGAACTTTCATTTCAGTCTGCGGCAAGCCTAATGTCATTTGGGGGCAGGACAATCCATTCGTCCCTTCACTTAGTATTTATTAAGTCCCCACTAAGGGCCAGCCGCTTCTCCAGATGCTGGAGAGAAAGCAGTAAGGTCCGAGCGTTATGGAGACAAAGGATTTTCTACATTTCTTGAGCTCTCTCTCCTGTAACAAGAGCTGGACCTGGGAGACTTGACCCTAGGTTTTTGATGTGAAGGAGGTCTTGGCTTCAGAGGAAGTGGAAGGGGAGAAAGCCTGCATTTTCCAGCCCCAGTGGAACACGGGAGCAGAAGGTGACAGCAGGAGAGGAGCGGGTCCCACACCAGCATCCTCATTTGATTCTCTGGCCGAGCGCCAAGCTCTAGAAACAGCCAGATAGTCACGGGGAGGCCAGGACATCAGGGCTGAAGGTGCCTCTCCTGGGTGTCGCACAGGGTCTGCGGGGCCCTGGGGGACGCCAGCCTTCGGCCTAGAGCTCTACCCAGGCAGGCACAGAGCGGGACAGGCAGCCGGCGCGTAGGTGAGCATCCAGTTCCCGCAGCCTGTCCACGGACGGCCTGGAGGTGTCCATGGGCTCACAGAGCCTGGGGACCAGAGACCAGAGGCAACGATTTCAAGACCAGAGGCAAACATGGGGCCCACGGACGCCGTGGGTGGAGGCCCAACCAGACGGACTCGTGGCCCCTCGGCAGGCCCGGTTCTAGAGGAACAAGCAGGGGTCTCGGGGTGGGGACACCAGGACCGGTCCTCACTGAGGCCTGGGTACGTGTGGGGTCTTGAAGTCCCGGCCCTGCTTCTCCAACCTGGAGAGGAGCTGGGCAGAGGACAGAAGAGAACTGAACATTTAGCTTAAGGGACAGTTTAAAATGCAGTCTTGGGCTACATTGTTCGGCTGGACTAAAACTTAATGTAGCTCCTGCTACACAGGTGAGGCTGGGGAAGCAGCATTAGATCAATAATGAAACTTAAACACAATAGTTTTTGGCTCGTACAGGCTTTGTGGGAGTGAATTCCCATCCCTACTCACATATCCGTCCATCCAGTGCACACGGTGGACAGCCTGCTACCCACGGCCCGCAAATAGCGCCCCGGAGGCTTGCGGAGCCTATCGCAGACACGGGAGCCCGCGTGGGGAGGGCGGTGACAGAGGTCTGAGCAAAGCGCTGGGGGGAGGGGGGAGAGTCTGCAGAAGGTGTGGAGATGCGGTACCAGCGAGGTTCTGAACAGGAGCCCGAGCTCTACGGGGGAGGCTCGGGGAGACGGCGATTCGGGTGGAAGGAGGGCTCCACGCAAAAGCCTGGACGTGCGAGAGGACGGGGGACGCTCAGGAACCGCGGGATGTGCAGGCGGCGAGGCTGGAGGGGCAGACAGGGCGAGGGCGGGGCACCGAGGAAGGTCCTGCAGCAGCACCGTCGGAACCCGCGTGCCTGCACCTTCCATAAACATGGCCGAGAACAGCAGCAAGTGGCCACGTGGCACTTATTTCAACCGGACTTCATCTTATAAGGGAGGGGGACACAGCATCTCACAACCTCCTAGGGCCAGTGCCACCAAAATCACTAACTCGCCAAACCCCGAGCCCGGAGCCACTCGCCTGATCGGATCCACGAGCCTCTTCCTGAGAGTCATGCAGAAGGAAAGCAGACCCTCCGCAGATCCTCCCTCAGCCCCCCGCCGGGGGTGTCCCCAGCCCAGCAGGAAAGGAGCATCTCACTCACCTGAACTTCGACTTGGAGATCCTGTGGCTGAAAGGGAAAGAGGAGACATTACCAAACGACACACACGTTTCCCTCTTTTCTCAGACGTCCCCGGGTGACCATACAGGCCCTGGACAGAGCAGCTTCGGAGAGACGGCCCTGAGGTCAGCACGTCCTGGCGTCTGTGTGTTTGAAGGGGAGACCGAGGGCTGGCCCAGCCCACAAACCTACGAATCTAGCATCTTCTAAGTGGAGACGTGGCCCCCGGAGAGGGTGCTGTGTTCTCAGACCGTCAGCTGGGGTCAGGCAGCGGGTTGGGGCCATGCCCTGAGAACAGTCGTGGAGGACAGGAGCCCCTCCTGCAGATGCGGCCCTCGGACACTGCAGGCGGGAACAGGCTGGCAGAGGCCCAGCACTGCCTGAACAGGAGCCCGGCCCCATCACCACCTGGCCTGAGTGTGGAGCCTGGGCCCAAGGAAACAGCCCAGGGCTGAGCACAAACCCCGGATGCTGGCAGTGGTGTGCAGCCCTAAAGACCTGGGGACTTGTGGACAGAAGCTCCGGTGGGTGAGCTGGTGGCTGATTCGAGGGGCATCTCGGGGGAAGGGGGGGTACTGAAAGGTGGAAACTTCCAGGAGGCCCTGCGGCCCGTGGGAGGCTGGATGGAGCCGGGCTCGGGGCAGAGATCATGCAGGCACTTGAGATGGCCCTGCGGAAGGCCACGTGTCGGGAGGGCCCTGGTGTCTGGGGAGTGAGCGCTGGCAGGGCCGCGGGTGGGAGACCGTGCTCGGATGGGCAGCCAGGTGCGGAGCGCCGGTCAGAGATGAAGAGGGGACAAAATCTGCCTGTCCCAGCTCAGCACAGAGTGAGCTCTGCTGCGAAGCAAGAAGACAGCCCCTCTTGCTATTTATTATTAAAAAGAAATAAACCAGAAGATGTGACAGGTGGCAGAGCCATCGTGCGTGAGATAATTATGTCTCTGGGGCACTGAGAACCAGAGCCAAGAGCCTTTACTGCTCCGAACCGCCAGCTGATAACCTTTCCCACCCAAAGACGCTGGCGAGGGCTGCAGGGATTTGATCACGTTACACGGCACGTGGGCGGAGGCCGGGGCCACGGGTGTCATCTTACTCAGGGCCACAGTTTAATGGAAAAACGAATGTCTTCCAGCTGCGCTTGGATGGTGGGGATCTGGGGGCTCCCTCCTCTAGCCCAGCCAGGCTTGCTGGACAGCTGACCCCTCGCTGAGGGACATGAGCTAGCATGGGCGGTCATCAGCCTGGCAGCTCTGCCACAGGGCCTGGCCTGGCCCCGCCTTCTCTCGGAGATTTCCAGAGGCCTCTCGGGGGCCCTTCAGCGCAGACCACACGCCCTCCCTGTAAGTCTCCCTCTCAGTCCGGTGGGTCGTCAGTAAAAGTGGTTTCTTAAGAAGTCCCGTGTGGGGCACTGAGCTCTGAGTGTCCACGTCTCCCAGACAGCGACTCTGGGATGCGGCGCAGGAGGACCAGGGCTCCTGTTGGGGATGACGTCCTGGGTAAGTGTGGTCACTGGCTGTGGCTCCTTCCTGGGTGTTCTGGAACGTTCTGAGGCGGAGGAAATGGAGTGGGACTTTCTCTCCCCCGTGGTTACGTGTCCTGATGTGCGAGCCTGGACGCCGCACTGAAGCCTGATTGCTGTTGCTGCTCTCAGGTTGTGAGCATCATTCCAGGCTCGCCGGGTCCAAAGCACTCACCCCTGCCAAGCTCTGTATTACTGGAGCACCCCAGGTAAGAAGGGAGGTCCTCGGGGGGCACGTGTCTGGAGACAAAGGAAAGCCCAGGTATGGGAGAGCGGAGGGCCTCACACTCCCCATGTAGGAGGGGTCAGTGCACTTCGTGGGACCAGAGGCACCCGGTCTCCGCAGCCTTCGTGTCCTGGGAGGTGACCACCAGCTCGGGGTTTGGAGAGCTGGTCACGCCGCCGGTGGGCAGGGGAGCCGGGAGCCTGCGGGTGCCGTGTCTGCCGCCCCAGCCCTGCGTTCCGGCCGGGTGCCCGGTGCTGCCCCCTGGACCCCAGCGAGTCCACACACACCGGGGGGCCCGGCTGCTCCAGACCCCGCTGGGGACCAGCCTGCTCAGGAGGCGTGCAGGCTGCCCTCAGTTACTGCTCTACAAGGTAGGATTTCCTCCCCGTGTTTTCCGTGGATTCTTGAAGAGCAGCAGGTGCAGAAGGTGGGTAACTCGCAGGTAAGGCCACGAGCGCAGCCCTGCTGGGTGGACCTGACGCTTGTCCAGCCCAGCTGCCTCTTTCCCTCAGGCCTCCACAACCAACCTCCCGGGAAACCGTGGTTGTCTTTGCTGATGTGAAGGTTTAACACGGGAGACACGCCTGGAACTCCCTCTGCTTCACTCAGTTACTCAGTTTGCATTTGTCATTATTGGACAAATATTTGAACTTCTTGGGAGCTACTTGTATGTTTAGCCTTTCTGCGTCTTAACCCACATGTTTGCTCCCTGCTGTGTGATGCAGCGATTCCCCGAATCCTCCCGATTCGCCCTAACGTAGGTCAGATGGCGCTGCAGCACCATCTAGGCTGACGCACGTCTGAGGCGATGTCCTCGACTCCACGCACGGCTGGTGCGGCCAGAGGAGCCGGACCCTGGACCCCCGTCACAGTCCACCTCTTGGGGACCCACTAGCTTGAATCTCCTGTGCTATCCGGGGACCCCTAGCTCACTTCTGTGACGAGATGCACGTCCATTGGTATCATCGACCCTCTGTGTCGGATCCTGTTTCTGACTCTACCTTCTTTATAGAACTGTGCGCTTTGAGACTAAAGGGACCTCGCACACACCAGCTGGATTGGGGTCTGCCATTTTACAAGGTGCAGGCTGCCTCACTCACGGGGCCTCTTCTGCAGAAGCGACAGGCACAGAAGAGGTGCAGGGGGTCCCCGCAGGCGGTTCCCAGGCCCCTCTAGGAGCCAAGAACACAGGAGCCAACGGGCAGCCACCCTGCACGTCCCAGGGGGCAAGCCTGAGGTTGCCGCCCGGGCCCAGATCTGGGACTCCTGGTCCACGGCTCTCTTCCCTCCACGGTCCGTCCCAGAGTACCGGGCACTTCTTTCTGTGGAAGCCCGTGTCTCCCTCTCTGACGCCAGCTGTGCCCTAGTCTCAGGCAACGCTGTCCCGTAAGTGCTGGTCTCCTTCATGGGCTTCTCGTTTTGAAGACGGTCCTGCCTCCGCTCTGAGGAAAGGCAAGGCCCAGCAGCTCCGGGGCCACTGCCATTTCCCCGTCCACGGCCTCACGTCTGGAGGGAGGGTCCCCTGCGGCCCGCTCCCGCCCCGCCTGCCCCGAGCCTCCAGCTCCTGCAATTAGGACACACAGAGAATGCATCCCTTTTCCATCTCCGCACGTGACCCTGGCCTGAGCCGCATCAGCATCACCCCCGGAGCTGCTACGGCAGCCGCTTCGCTCGAGTGCCCGCCGCTCAGAGCCTCTCGCTCCTGCACAGACTCTTCCTGATGTCCGAGGATCCTCAAGGATGGAAAGCTCACCAAACCAACCAGCTACGTTCCGTGATTTCTCCTGGTCTTGTGACAAAGCCCAAGGCCATCAAGGGTCTACCCGGCCCTGCTCCGGCTCCAGCCCCGCCCCTTCCCACTCAGGCCTGCCCTGGACGCGGCTGCCTTCTCTCCCTCACCCCCCCAGCGGCCTCGGAACCCACTGTTGCCTCTGATGGGAAGATCCCTCCTTCTTCCGCCCCCTCCAGTTCTCAGCTCAAACTATCCTTCTCCAAAGAAGCCTTCCCTAACCTGCCAGTCTAACGCGTCTCTGCGTCACTGACCCTGCATTACAGTCCCTCCGCCTTCTGAACGCTTTTCCCCACGTACAGGGATGGCTCAGTGTCACTTTCACACCAGATTGTGAGCTCCAGGGAGATGGTGTCACCTTGCTCTCGGGCTCTGTGTCACCCTGGTCCAGCACCGAGCAGGCCTGCTGCCTGATGAGGGTGTGACGGGCTTGACGTTCCTGTCCCGGTGGCCTCCGGGCTTGTGCTTGTCTGTTCTCCTGGCACCTTTTCATCTGTGCCTCCTTCTCTTCCTTCTGCGTGTCGGTTTCCCAGCCTTCAGCCCTGGCCTTCTGCGCCCGTGGACGACCCCGGCGTCACGTGACCGCACCCATCGCTTCTACGCTGGTGTGTCCAGCACGTGGTCCAGAGCGGAGCCCCGGCCTCCACACCCTGCAGCCCCGCTGGTGACTTCAGCCTGCATCGCTTCTGTCTTCAGACTTGAAGGACAGTTCCTCCTCCTCACCACCTCCCCTGCCCGGCTGCCCCCTCCCCAGCAAAACATCGCTTTGCGGGTCCTGTCTGTCTGCCCTCCCCTCTCGGAACCATCTTCAGCCAGGCCTCATCCCGCTGCATGGGCCGTTCGCTCTCCGCTTCAGAAACGCTAGCCTCTCCCTGGTTGTCACAGCCTGAGCCTCAGCCCCCGCCCGTTCACGCTGCTTCCCCACCAGGAACGCTGGCGGTCTTCTCCCATCGTTGTCCGGGGCGGGGCCGGGAAAGATGGTAGCTTGTTAAGGACATACTGCCATCCCGGCACTGCGACAAGCACTTTGTCCGCACAGAGTAGGTGCATAAATTCGGATATTCGTGGAGTGCGGCCCATTTCCACCGAGCCCTGGACGCCTGCAGAGCACGTCCACCAGATGCCCCCTCCCTCTGTGGGAACAGGCTCGTCCTTCCAACAGGGCCTCGAGCTCCGAAGACACACTCTCCAGTGACGGAGCGCCAGCGCCGCGGCCTCTCCGGGTCTGTCACGTGGGCCCAGAGCCAGAGGGCGGGGTCCTCGTCACCGTCCCTGCGACCC
This sequence comes from Hyperoodon ampullatus, assembly GCF_949752795.1. Classification (NCBI taxonomy): domain Eukaryota; kingdom Metazoa; phylum Chordata; class Mammalia; order Artiodactyla; family Ziphiidae; genus Hyperoodon; species Hyperoodon ampullatus. The sequence goes on along the minus strand of NC_136924.1, from coordinate 101,585,370 downwards.
TTTGGGGACCTGCCATCCACCTTCGCTAGCGTGGCCGCCCGGGGCCAACGTCCAGGATCCCGAGCGTTTGTGTGTATGGTTCCAATAGGAGGGAAGAGGGAAGGGCTCAGCCCGCTGCTTCAGGACGTAACTAGCCTGTATTTCAGCAACATTTTGACAATAATTGCTTCCCAACAATGCTGGGAATCAGCAGTGCAGACTCCCCGGTGCCACCGTCAGGGTGAGGGATAGTGAGGCCCACATGCCCTGGAAGCAGCCTGCTCCCGCCCACCCCCCTCCCGCTCGGAGGCTGGCCCGGCTCAGGTTAGATGTACCCAAACCTTCTCAAAAGGCCCAGATACGGAGGCATTTCGGCGGGGAGAGGTGAGCTAGGAGCCATTCCACCGACGGAGCGACTCAGACGCCCAGCCACCTCGGGGCTGGTCCTCCTCCAAGCCCTCTGTCCGCCATCCCTTTGGGTTTCTGGGGTGAGTCTTACATCTCCCAGGCGCCAGGACAAGCAGCTCCCACTTCCTGCCGTGGAGTCTGGAAGCTGCAGGAGGCCTCACACTCAAGGTCAGCCTGACCCCTAAAGGAACATGGCTTCAGTCTGTGGACTCTGCTTTTTGACACACTGGGAATGAAACCAGCAGTTTGCTCATTTTTAGCAGTTAAACCATTTTCCCTTCATTTCTTGGTCGGGGAACATCTCCCAGGGACCGCTGTTGTCCGTTTTTAAGATGGAGCTAAGACGGATGGATGCTGGTGATAACCCACGTGGGCTGTCCCTCCGCACACCTGGCCCAGTCCTGGGCCCCAGTCAGCTCAGGAAGCCGGGGGCTGGGGCTTGTGCTGGGGAGGGTCGCTGGGCCGGCACAGGTGCACCTTGATTAGCTGAGTCTGCGCTTCAGACACCTGTGTTCCCTTCACTGCGTGGACAACTGAGCTGCAGGTAAGACCCACGTCTCCCAGTGTATTTTCTTGCCTGTCTGCTTTTCTTCCAGCTCACATTTATCAGGACCCAGAGAACCTAACAAAGCTGCTCTGATGAAAGGGGGTGAGGGGCTGGGAAGAAACAGACTTCAAAGCCCCCCAACACCACACACACAGACACACACACACACACACACACACACACACACACACACACACACACACTTCTCTGATGGGATGGAAAGGGGCTCAAAATCCAAAAGTCAGACCCCTGCCCGGGAAGCGCAGGATTGCAGAGCAGCTCCCAGCCAGGGCCACACTGCCCCCAGGGCTCCCCTCTCCACCCAGGACTCGGGTTCCCCGCCCGCTCCCGCCCCCCGCGCCTACTCACGCCAGCCTGGCCCCGCAGCTCTCTCCCTCGATGTCGCCTCCAGCCACGTTTTCCGTGTTGACAGACTCGGTCTCACTGGTGGGCATGCTCACTGCAGGGTCGGGTCGAAGGGATGCAGAGCGAGGCGTGGAGGGAAGAGGGGAGAGAAGGGTTAGTCTGCAGCCCCCCAGCCGGGAGGGGAGGCCCTGGCAGCGCCCGGCCGGGTCCCACATCCTCGACTGACATGCCCGCTGCTCATCTAGGGTGACCCTTGCCACCCAGGACACTCTAAGTGGGACAGTGGGAGGAGACGCCTGGGAACACTGACCCGAGTCCCTCCTCTACCCTCGACCCCCTGCCCTCGGCCAAGCCGCGCGTGCTTTTCCCCTTTGCGTCTGCTCCTCGGAGTAAAAAGAGCTTTCATGACGGTATTTTATTTTTCTTATTTCTTTCCAACCCCCTCCCCATTCTAAGGGGTTTTATCCCCACACTTAGGGCCCAGCCTGTCTGTGGAAAGGGCTTCTCTAGGGGGTGAGCCACTTGATGGATTTGGAGGAGGGTCTGTCCCTTGTCCTGAGTCCTGCATGCTGGGTCCTGAGGCGATTCCGTCTAGGACAGAGCCTGAAATAGAGCTCAAAGGGGACAGCCATTTCCAGCATCGCATGCAGGATTCAGGTCAGCACTGAAGACACAGGAATGAGAAGCCTCCGTGTGGGACCCACCAAACTACTGAGATGAGATGTGGTCTGAAGACAGACGGCAAGAAAACCACCTCCCCACGGCATCCTGATGTTCCCATGTCAACAGGCCAAGCTGGGACACAAACCGTCCAAGTCCACTATGGCCGACCTGCCCAGCCCATCCCCAGGCTCTTCCTGGATTTCTAGGGCAGCCAGAGCTTTCTAGCTTGGAGCCCAGTTTGGCTTAGAAGAAGCCATTTCTTTTATTATTATCTTTTATTCCAAATAAAAGTTTATCTCAAAAGAATTCTTCTCCTCCTTTTTCATCTTCTATGGCCCTTTTAACACGACACACAGGGAGTTCCTTATTTTTCCCGCCCTTGTCCTTTAGAATGGCCGTCACTTCCTCAGTCATGGCTCAGCCCTGCTTGCAGGTCAGCAGCCCTCATCTGTCGGGCAGGTCAGGAGCCCTCAGTGGCCACAGAACCTGCATGAGTGAGGGTGTGGCATCCGGTGACGTGGGACCAGTGACAAGTGCCCCCGGGGCTGCCACAGCCCAAGAACTGATCACGCTGTACGGATAATTCGACGGGTTGTACGGATGCTGCTGGATGTGGGACGTCCCTGGTTTCTTTCCTTTTGGATGAAGTCAAGTCGGGCAGGTGTGAGAGACTCATTCTGAGACTGTGGGAGACACAGCCGGGAAGCCCACGACTTCCCACACGCTTGACTGTCCTGTGTCCACCCTCGACTCCTTTTCCATAAACTTGGGTGAAAACAAATCCAGACATCATTTCAAGGAAGCTTGGTGCTGGATGGACTTTGGACATTGCCCAGCTTTCTTGTCACAGGACAGGGAGGTGAGGTCCAGGGAAGGGCCAGGTGCCCGGGTCACACAGTGGTTGGGGGCTCGGACTGGATCACAGGTGTCTTGGGCCCCCACCCCGTGCTCACCTCGATGGTCCCTGGGGTTACACCCAGACGAGATGGGATTCCTACAGCCGAGCAGGCTCTGGGGGCATCACAGGTGCATGGGGAGCAGCGAGACAGTGGTGCTGGATTTCACAGCATTTACAGCTGGCACCTTCAGTGACCTCAACCTCGGCCGGCGCTCTTCAAAGGAAAGGCCCCAGCAGGGCTCAGCCGCTGCTGGCTGTCATGTCTGCTGACTTTATACATTTGAAGGGACAACGAGGTGGTGGCTTTGGGTGGGACAGGCTATCCTCCCCTCGCACACATGCACACGTACGCACGCGCACGCACACCAGGAGAAGCGCGCTCCCACCCTGCCCCGTGGGCACCAGCACATAATTTACACGCACGGGGGCATGGGGTACATCACAATGGGCTTCTGGGGGGCGATTAGACCAAGCAAACTCCCTTTCCTTCTGATGAAGCAAGCCCGCCGGGCGCTTCCTTTCACAGACAAGATATCAGAGTCGAAAACCAGGAGTAAGACGCAGACAGAGCTCAGGGTCAGCCTCAGGCAAAGAAAGAAACAGGGGACTTGGCGACCACACAGAGGATGTCCTGCTAACCCCCAAAAACAAACTAAGATAGTAAAAATTGATAAATCAAAACAGGTAAGAGCACAGAACAAAACAGGACCCAAACCCCATATCACATGAATTAACAACACAAAATAAACAATGGATCCTGGGGAGAAGGGGTCACTCCCGCAGAAGCGTCTACATTGGCAGGTGGGTACTGATTTTGAGGAGACGGACACCCAGGAGGGCCCCAACTCATCCCTACTTATTAGTGGGAATCCCGAAGATTTGGTCATGAGAGGAAAGGGTCAGGCTTATTTTTACCCCATGTAAACAGCCGTCTCCGAAGCACACTTATCTTCATAATTCAAAGCTTGAAACAACATGGATGGACCTGGAGGGTATTATGCTCAGCGAAATAAGTCAGAGAAAGACAAATACCATATGACATCACCTATATGTGGAATCTAAAAAGTAGAGCAAACTAGTGAGTATGACAAAAAGGCAGCAGACTCATAGATACAGAGAACAAACTAGTGGTTACCAGGGGGGAGAGGGAAGGGCAGAGGGGAGATAGGGGTAGGGGGCTAACAGGTACAAACTACTATGTATAAAATAAATAAGCTACAAGGATATATTGTACAGCACAGGGAATACAGCCAGTACTTTATAATAACTTTAAATGGAATATAGTCTATACAAATATTGAATCTCTATATTGTACACCTGAAACTAATATGATATTGTAAAGCAACTATACTTTAATAAAAAAAAGAAAATAGTTTAAAACAATGCTTCGCACACCAAAAAAAAAAAAAACCCAAAAAACAAAAACAACCAACACAAAACTTGGAATAAACAGAAACTTTACAACCAGTAGCATTCTTTGTTCACTTCTCAAAATTCCTATACGAAAACAGGGCTGAGAGTTAAAGAGTTGAAATGGATGACTCAGCAAATTTCCCTTCTAGAAAGATACACGTCAGTTTAGAATGACAAGGGTCACTCAGGTGAGCGTCTCATCGTGAGGGGTCTTTAATTTGGCAGTGGGAGGGGTAACGGGCTGCCAGCCTCCAAGTCTGTCTGTCCACAGAGACGCCTCAGGGGACAGTCCTGGCCGGCGGGGGCCCGGGTCACTGACCTGCTACACAGAAGCTCGTCCAGCTTTTGGCTTTGGCATCGATACTGTCCCATCTTGTTTGACTTCAGAAATAGCTATGTGATCACTTTAAAAATAATAGAAAGAGCTTGATAAAAACACGGCCTTTCCCTCTATAACTGAACTTGACCAGGCCTGGTGAGTCATGCGGGCACAGGTGGCAGCTGCCTGTGTGGAACGTGGTCGGAAGAGCCTCCAATCACGCCTTTGATGGTGGGCAGGAGTCTTTGGGGAGCTGCTCTTTGGGGTCAAGGTGTGGATTTAAAGGTTCCTTGCTTTAAATCACAGTTTACATCCACATATTAGTTCCTATTGATTTGTGATAGTTTATCCCACAAGCACCTGACGGGGTGAAGATGGTCTGTGTTTCTATTTCTAAGGGGCTAGACAGAGGCCACAGCCGACTCGTTTAGGGACTTATTACCCTAGAGATTGCCTTGGGTTCATCTTGGAAACTGAGAGTCCAGGCCGGCCGAGGCTGGGATTGCTAATGCTGGGCCCTATTCTTGGGGAGGCAGCAAGCCTGAGTCTCCCACTGGCCACTCAGGTGACCAGTGGGTTGGAAACTGAGGCAGAAAGACGGCAGAGAATCCAGGGGCCAGGGCGCACCCTTCCCGTAAAGAACGGCCTCTGAGGAACGAAATGTGCTGTTGAGTGGACTCAGGAAGGATGCTGAGGGGAGACTAGTTTCCTGAATTTCTACCTTCACCGTTACCAGGGATTGTGGATTGAATGTTGGGTCTCTGGGCTGTCCTGTCCCTCGGCTTCTGCTGAGCAGATTCCGAAAGGAAATGAGATTTTCGTGAAAGAGTAATTAACAGCTGCCACTGCAGGTGGTGGAAACATAATTACATTTTTAGGAACATCAGCGAGCTGTACAGACTCCATCTTGCCAAGAACGGATTCTCTCCCCAAACTTCCACTCTTGGGGGCAACTTGCTTGAACGGCGCTTAGAAGGACCACGTTTCTGCATCTCGAGGGAGGTGCACGGTTCTCATCTCCCAGGAACTGATGACTTCCCTGGTCTACTAGACAGCAGTTGTGTGGGTCCTGGGGGGATTGGTTGTAATAAGGCACTTCCACCACAGGATAGTCTCAGACTGGAAGCTACATGAACCATGCTGGGAGTGCACGGGACCCAAGTGGTCGTGGAGACCGGTGTCCTCTGGAGCACTGGGGTTCGCGAGCTCCCTGCGGGTTGACTCACTACACCTGGGGACCCCCTGTCACACCAGCTACCGCCCTACCCTCTGCCTCAGACCCTTCTGTGCAATGGGACTGCCAGGACGGCCTCAGGGCAAAGCTCCAGGTGAGAGATCGAGGGGCGGATGTGGGCAGACGTGGGCAGGCCTGCGAGTCTGGAGCCTTCCGTCACCATGCCAGGCTGACTTTGTCCGTGGGCTGGGGCAGCAGGAGCGGCCGGCCTCTCCTGGAACTGGCTGAGAGCAGTGCCCAGAACTGAGCTGGGAGCTTCACCATCGGGTGGAGGAATCCTCCAGGCGGCTCTTGGTGGAAGACGCCTGGGGGCTCAGGGCCAGGCCTCCTGGGGGTGTCAGGGGCCGGAGGAACTGAGGGCGTTTCTCAGCCAACCTGAACTTGCATTTCTCCAGGGCCAGCCCAACTGCCAATCCTGGGCGGGCCCGACGGCAGGATCTAGTCGCCAGCCTCCTACGAGCTCACAGATGGAGCTAGAGAACTGACTTTGCCACTGACTTGGCCAGACACTCGTTTTATCATCTTTTTTTGCATAGAAGTGGTCTGATTAGTATTCTTTTTCCAAAAGTACTAATCCAAGTTATAGTTAAAGGAGTCAAGCAAGAGGAGTCCTGATTTCCTGCCTCGCTGACTCCAACCTGGAATCCCAAACCCCCGTAATCGGGCTCCATCCTGTCTGTTAGGGCCACGTGTCCCCTCGAAATTCACAGGTTGAAATCCTGACCCCTGGAACCCCAGAGTGTGGCTGTGTTTGGAGCTGGGGGGTCTTGAAAGAGGTGATTGAATTAAAACGCCATCGCAAGGGTGGGCCCTAATCCCTTATGACTGGTGCCCTTATCAGAAGAAGAAATCTGGACACAGGCATGCACGGCGCGGGGAGATGGGGATACACCCGGCGGGGGGTGGGGAAGAGGCCATCTACACGCCAAGGACAGGGGCCCAGAGCCGTCTCCCCTCAGGGCCTTAGAAGGAACCAGCCCTGCCGACACCTCGACCTCAGGCTTCCAGCCTCCAGAGCCGTAAGAAAATGAATGTCTGCGTTCACGCTGCCTGATCCGTGGTACTGGGTTACGGCGGCCCTCGCTGATGCACACACTATCCCCCCACATCCCTGTGCCCATGATTTCTGCAGAATTCCTGCCCAGGTGGGGCTGCCCACCTCAGGGCCACCTTCATCCCAACCTCTGGGCTTTGCTACGAGGCCCCGTCCATCTCCCCTTCACCTATCCCAGGGGTCGGGGAGCTGCGGCCCTCGGGCCAGACCCAGACGGCCGCTACTTTTGTAAATGACATTTCGCTGGAGCAGGACCGTGTCGCTGGCGGGTGTCACCTATGGCTGCCTTCCCTCGGCCCGCGAGCCTTTTGGAGGGCGTGGATGCTGCCCCCGCCTGAACCGTTCACATTTCCCCCATTCCAGTAGGGCAGCCTCCAGGACCTGCTGCCCCCGAGTCCCCTCTCTGAGCCCCCCAGAACTCTGGGGTCTGTGAGAATTTTCAGTAACAACCTGGATGCAAGCCCTAGTCCCAGCCCTCCCAGCCGGTATGTCTGGGTGAGTTATTTAACCCTCCCGAGCCCAGGTTTCCTCATCTGCAAAACAAAAGACAACGGTACTATTTATGTCAAGGGCTTCTGAGAAGGGTTAAATGAAATAATATTTGTAAAGTAACTCTGTAAAATGGAAAGTGCCATAAATATTTGCTAATATTACCAACGAATTTCCATTTGTTTTTCTTCTAGTTTGCTCTTATTTCACATGTATTTCACATGTGTCTCCCTGACACAATTATAGCTTTCTCGAGGCCAGAGACTTCACATTAGAACTCTCTGGACTCCCTTCCAGGTCCCAGTGGTACTGGCTGTGGAATTACAGTAGACACTTGGCGTCTTCGTGGGGCTTCAGGGCTGCTCCGACGTGCTGGGTGGCTTTGGGGTTTGTCTTTCAGCCGCTCCTTCACCCGGTGCCCGGGAGGCTGACCTTTGCAAAGCGCCTGCGGGAGGCACCAGCAGGACAGCACCGTCAAGGCCCGTTTGGGGCTGTCACCCCTGGTGCCTGCATCTTTATGAGCCTCTCCTTGAATCGCCCAGTTCTCAAGCCTCTGTTTGCTGTCAGGGCCTGACCCACACACCTCTGGGTGCAGGCAAGGTGAACAGGATGAACCCATTGACAGGGGGAGGAGGGCAGAGACTGTGGCGAGGGTCCTGGGAGAAGCCACACACTTTATAATCCTGCCCAGGGCGCAGCTGGGTAGGATCCTGGGCTCTGGAGCCAGGGGGCGCGAGTTTGGATCCTGGCTCTGCCACTTTGGAGCTCTGTGACCTGGGGCCTGTTACCTCCCTCCTCAGCGGCTCAGTTTCCCCACTGAGGCCTACATGTGTTGCAGGGCTAGAGAGGGCAGGCCAGCCCTTCTTTTTTACAGTGGAGACCGTGAAGGTCCAGAGAGGGTCAGTGACTTGCCCAGGGTCACACAGCTAGCTGGTGGTGGAGGTCGGGTCCCCTTTCCACCAGCTGAAAGCCTACCCTTGGTCATCCCAGCCCCCTCCCCAAAGGTCCATGTCTCACACTTGGGCCCTGTCTGTGCTGCTCACAAGGGCCTACAGGGCTTAGGATCCTCTCTCACTTTCTCCTTCTTCTTGGGCTCCGTCTTCTCCTGCCCTGTTTTCTGCTGCTCAGGATAAATTTGGCTCGGGTCAGATTTCCCAAGGAGGCCCTACAGGGCGAGCGAGCAGCGCCGTCCCGATGAGGGCAGCACTTCTTCGGGAGGCCTCGGCCTTGCGTCTCCCCCTGCAGGAGAGCAAATTGTTGCCTAGCTTCCACGCTGCCTCCGGGAATGGCGTTCTCCCTTCAGCTCCCGACCCGGCGGTGCCTCCCCGGGCCCACATCCCTGGAGGAGCTCAGGGCAGCGGTCAGAACACCCCCCGACTTGCCCCTTTGGCAGGATGTCCTTTATTGTAACTGATCTCCCGGCTCTGCCCGTCGGCCGCTGGCGGCTGTCAGGTGACTCCGCGCCGTGGGGAGGATGCAGGCCCCGGTTCTCCCGCCACTTTAGTGGTCCACGGCTCATTCGAGACGCTCTCAGCGGCATGGCAGGACCCCCTAGAACCCTGCTCTGGGCAAAGCCCTGTGGGCCGTGCTCCCCTCCCGCACCGGCCAGCCCCATCAGGACCACGTCCACGGGGGTGGCCGAGGTAAAGTTCTGGGACGGGGAAGACTGAGCCCATGTTCTATGAAGACACCGGGAAGGTTTGGTTTAGATGTGGTGGTGAGGGGACCTGGTCTCCGTCTCCAAACACAGGAAGTCTTTTCTGCCTGCTCAGCAGGTTGGTTCTACAAGGACCAAAGGGGTGGAGGGCGAAGAGTCTCCCCGCACGTCGGAAACGTCCCCACGACGGCCTGGCTGCCTTCAGGGACCAGGAGATGCCCACTCGCCTTGTCCACTCACTGCCTCCCGGATCTGGCCCTGCTCGAGGCCCTCCTTCTCCAGTGCCGACTCGGGAAGGCCCGCGGCCGGGTGACCCACGAGGGCCAGAGGGGACCCTGCCCCACAGCACACAGGCGAGGACAGCGGACGGGCTCACACGGGACGATGTGAGCTCACACGGGCTCCTTCCACTGAGCCGCCCTGCCCTCCAGGTCCGCCCTCTGAGGCCTGAACCCCATTAAAGGCGTTATCTAAGTCTTAATCTTAGAACCCTTCCAGAGTTTCTCAGGAGACCTGGGCTTGCTGGAGAGGCTGACTGCTCTTCTTTAGAAGACAGAGATGGTTTGGAAACCCAGGGACCAGGGACCACCGTCTCCACAGCCACAGGCCCAGAGGTGCTGGCAGGACATGGGATGCCCACGTCAGAAATGACTTCAAGGGGGGCCAACCTGGGTCGCCTGGGCCTTGCTGCCCGACACCACTCCCCTCGGGGTCCTGGCTCCTATGAGGCTCGCGCTGTGGGCTCAGTGGCCCAGGAAACCCAGAGGGGAGGAAAGGACACAGAAGTTCTGGTTTTCAAACGGTGTCACGGGGCACCAGGGGGCGGGGGCAGGGTGGGATGTGGAACAGGCTTATCGTGCGAGAAGGGGCGTGTGTGGTCCACGAAGTGAGCAGGGTCAGGGGGCTGGCGGGGGGACTTGGGCAGATTCAAGCGGCTCTATTACTTCTGGTGATCGCATTGCAGGAGAAACCCTTTACTGATGGTTCGCAAAAGAGGTGTGAAGATAATTTGCCTGATCTGGGGAAGCAGAAAGAAGATGCAGCCTATTTTTTATTCCCACGATACGGGAGACCGAGCCCCCGGCAGATGGGAGGTCAGCAGGGTGGAGACAGAGGGGCTGCAGGGCTGGCCGGGTGTGGGAGGAGACAGGAGACCGGCGGGGTGGGGGACAGGATGAGGATGTGAGTGGGGAGAGCCTCTGGGATGCCTTCCAGCGCTGAGATTCTACCGCTGGATGCCTTCAAGGCAAAGACCACGTTTGTCAGGGCGCGGACAGGTCAGCTGCCAGGGGCGGGGAGAGGCCGGGAGGAGTCCTCAGATGGGGGGCACTTTCCCCTTTGGCCGCCGGCTGCCCGGCCGGGAGGGAGAGAACCAGAGTCTGCAAAACAAGGACACTCCCTCCCTGGCCCAGCCCCCATGATGCCGGAGCACAGCACTCGAAGAAAGGCAGGGCCAGCGGGGGCTCAAGGATCTATAGAAAGCCGGGGTTATGTCAGCACCACTTTCACATATTAGGGAACTAAGGCCCAGGGAAGGAAGGCTTTGTGCGAGGTCACGGAGCTCTGAGTAGGAGAGCTGAGCCCACGAACCAGGTCCCCCGTCCCCCCACCCCCTTCCTGTCACCAGGTGTTTCAGGCCATAGGGGCTGCCTGGCAAAAGAGGAAGTGGGTGGTCTCCACAGCCAGACAGGCTTCGGTGTGGGACCAGGCTAAGCCTCCTACTGGTTGTCTTGTCTTGGAAAAATCATCTGAGCCCCACCTTCCTCATCTAAAAAACCGAGACCATAATACCGACCTTGGAGGGTTAAGTGAGGGCCAAAGGTAATACAGGTCAGAGGAGGTGCTTCATCAGTAACAATTCTCTGTGCGCGCAAGGCCCAGACGCTGGATGGATTTATTGGGGATGAAAAAGCAAAACGCAGGTCCAAGAGAAGGACCTCAGGACCGCTTGTTTTGTATCTAAAAGGTCACCTGCAGTCTGAGCACTGATTGGTGATGATGCATGTGTTCTCGGCCGCTCCCCAAGGTGGGCTGCAGTTATCACATTCCCTTTGGGGCATCACCTCCAAGTGATGAATATTCACGAATATTCATGAATATTCATGATGTCCCTACTGTGTGCTGACAGTCACCTACCCTGACAGGGTCACTGCCCTAGAAATGCTTAACATTTGTGAGAAGACAATTTGTAAAAAAACTGTGATTACTCATGAAAAAGATTTAAGCATGACTGGACACAAGAGAGCTGCACTAATCCCCCCCTTTTGTGCCCCTTTAATTCTCCTTTTTAACCCTAAACTGAAGCCAGGACCCGCCAGAGACTGTGTTGTATCCTCTCCACCTGTTCTCGGCCGTGCCAGAGAGCCTGTGACCACACCTGGCCACCACGGTGGTCCACCGAGCCGTACGCTGGATGCTTCTGTTTGGTCAAGATGAAATCTCATGGGCCGTGGACCCTTTGGGGATGGCACTGCTGCAGAGGTCTGTAGCTCCTTTGGAAAGAATGTTTCTTCTCTGAACCAGTGACACTAGTAGCAGAGTGATATGTGGCCTCAGTTCCAGTTTGCTTTTAAATAGATTTGGGGTAAACATATTTTTTAATATGCAACAATTGGGTTAGTCTAATGACAAATGTCATCCCCTAGCACTGTCAGAGAAGCATGCCACTTCTATTAGGAGTAATGCTTCCTGGCCCGATTAAGGCATGGAAAATAACTTTCGGTCGTCAACAATTCCCTCCAGTTTCACTGATCTGATTAAACTTAGCAACAGAAAGAGGAATTTACAAATTAGATGCTGTTCTCTATTTATTACCAAAATGGCTGCTTTCCACTCCATCCAGGAGCTACAGTTGAGATCTCATTAAGCCTCAGCTGGTGATAACATTTAGCCCGTAAATCTCCATCTCTGCCGGTGAATGGAATGAGCGTTACCACGAAGACCATAAGGGATGACATCAAACCCCTGTCCCTTGGAAGGGAGTTGACCTTTTCAAGCCTTAAATGTATTCAGCTTTCGGTCCTAAAGAAGCAGCTGGGAAGTTATTCTGGGTCTTCTCTTAACCTTTCCCCGACTGCCATGCGGAGCTGGCTAGCTGACCTCGCTGAGAGAAAAATAAAATAAGGATACTTCCGGCAAGTCTCTGGATGTATTTGAAGAAGAACGGGGAGAAGAGGTGAGTCCGTGAAGAACACCAAGGAACAGACAACACCGTGTTCTCCCAGAAGTCAGAGAGAAGCGTTGACAGCCAAGCAACGGAAGATGAAAAATGAATTTGTGTGTCTGATTCGTTATGTAGCCTCTGTGGGACCAGGTCTGGTCCTGTCTGGTTTTAGCCTGACATGGTCACAAGGCAGGTCCAGGTCATCTGCCATTCCCAATGGCAGAATTTCCAAGACTTCCAGGCCAGGACCCCCCTTTTCTCCATTAATTTCCACCCTTTTCCAACCAATATGCACTGACGGCCTATCTGCCAGGCTCCGGATAGTGATGGGGATGCAAAGCTTCCCTCCCTTTCCAGGTGCACAACCCAACCCAGCCGGGGATAAGATGGATAAGTAGGTACAACAGGTCACGTACATCAGTGCCGTGACACAGGTGTGGGACAGGAATTGTGGGAGCAGAAAGGAGGGGCATGAGCGCGGGAGGGGAGAAGGGGACGGGTGCCCGAGGAGCTGGGAGCAGGGTGGGTCCGAAGGCAGATGGCGGAGCTGGGCTCTCCAGGCAGGAGGGCAGGGTGGACCAGGCTCTGGGAGGGTCTTCAGAAGGAGCAGCTCGCTTCCAGGGTTCAGGGGATCCTGCACGAGACCCAGAGCAAAAGCTAATGTGCGTCCACTTCCAACTACAGCCACAAAACCCAGAGCTGGAAGGTGACTCTGCAGCTGTCTAATCCGACCCCTCCTTTTACAAACAGGGAAACCGAGAGAGGCAACCTGCCCATCGGCTAGTGGGCAGGGCCTGGAAGTCAGGTGGCCTGTCATTCTCAGGCCCCTACTCGGTCTACAAAAACAGCACGATTGTGCAGACCAGAAACCCTGGCCTCCAGGTAGGAGAGAGGATGAGGGCCGTTCACCTCCTACTGCTGTGCTCGCAACGCTTCTAATCAAGGGGCGACTTCACGAATGGATAGAATTCATCCATTAAGGGATTATGGAAATTATAATTCATGGAAATGATTTTATACCACCTAAGAGGCTCAAAAAGAAGCTCTACAAGTCTTACTGAAGCTTGGGGCCTTCTTGGTGAAAACCTAGGATGCTCTGCCTGACGGTCAGCGACCAACCAGCTTCAGCTTCCTAGTCATTGCACAGTCGTGGAAGGAGCCGCGGGCAAGGAGGCGGGGACCCCCTACCGCTGGCCGTACTTTTCGCACCAAGAAGATGCCTACCCCCCCACCCCCCCACCCAGGTGGTAGCACCGATCTTTTCCTCTGTCTCTGCCGCACACAGCAGACATCACACCACGCTTCTTGTCCTAGATGGACCCACTGGCTGGAGCAAGTATTAGTAAACACAATGAGATTCTAATTCTGAACGTTGCTGTCAGGAAAGGGGTCCTCAATTTCTTCCTGCCCATGTGTGAGCATACGTGCCTGGTGTGGGTGCATGTGCTATTTTCAGAGAATTTTGTTAGCATAGTGACTGGCCTGATACTGGATACCATTATCCTATCTCATGAGTCACTGAAATGAGATATAAGGATTGGGCCAGCTGATTTGAAGCTTGGAATTGGGAAGGTACACAAAGGCTTTTCCCCTTAAGGCCAGCCTGTCAAGCATCTAATTAGGGCTTTTCATCTCATCAGCAAGTTCTGAGACAGATCTATTATCTCAGCCCAGGAGCAGAGGCATAGACAAGTTCCAGGGCAGCTGTAATCATTCTTTAATAGCTTGTGGCCTGTATTTTTGTTTCCTCTTGACCTCTAGTCTCGGAGGGCTTGTGTGCCGGCATCGGGCACATTCTGAAGCCATCTGAACAGGACTTAGGGTCTGTTAGTCAAAACCAGCGTTGTGCTTGGCAAGTCATTTTTAGAACATGTATTTAGGAACCATCAAAAGCTCCTCTGTCCAGGCGTTTAAAAATATCTTAATATCCTTACTTTTTGTAAAAAAAAAAAAAAAAAAAAAAAAAAAAAGCCTAACACTGAAGAACCTTATCAAAATTCAAATGTATATTTTTGGAGAGGACAAACCTTTCGTCACAGCTCTGTCTAGTGAGTTTCCCCTGCAGACCTCTTTGCAGGGGTTAAGTTTGGACAGCCTGATGAACTCATATGAATTAAGTCTAAATTGCAAAAAATGTATATTTTCATGAAGCTGAGTAAACGGCTTTCTTTCTTGTCCTAGCCTACTATCTGGACGTCACTGGGAACAGGACATTCTACTGACCCCCCGCCTTCCTTGATGACCTCTACAGGACACTGTGCACTCGGGGACCGCATTCTGAGAACAGGGTCTCAAGGGCAAGCACAGTTTTCTTGCTCATCCTCTCCTTTGAGGAGGGGTGTGCTGACCCTCAACCCGGTGTGGATCCAGACCAGGCGCAGGAGGAGGAAAGTTTACGGTCTTTGCGGTGAAGTCCAAGTACAGGCTTAAAGTCGGGGGGTCTGGACACGAGCAAAACTGCTTGCTGTGTTCTGGGAGGGCCTGCCAGGTTCTGGCTGGGCTACCTCTGAGCACGCTGTGTGATCTGTCCTGAGACAGTGTTGACACCTACGTGTCTGTTTAGAGGAAGTGGATCGATCTGTAAGCACTGTGAACAAGAGGAAAACCTGCCCTTGTCTGTCTTCAGAAATGAGCCAGGCTTGCAGGAAGCAGACCCATGACAACCAGCGCCCACCCCCATGTCCCTGCACTCACAGGGGGCCACGCGTTTCCCCACGGCGGCTGGATTCTGTGGTTTCTGATGCTGAGGGAGCCGCGCACTTGGCTGCAGCAGGAATCCGGGGCCTCGCACAGGGGTACAGAAAGATCATTGCGATGGACTGAACTTGTGTGTCCCCCCAAATTTATGTGCTGAAACCCTAATCCCAGTGCGATGGTATTTGGAGGTGGGGCCTTCGGGAGGCGATTAGGGTATGAGGGTGGAGCCCTTCTGAATGGGATTCGTGCCTTAGAAGAGGCCAGAGCACTAGCAGGCATCTGTGGAGGAAGCGGGCCGTCCGTGAGCCGGGCAGAGGGCCTCCTGAGAACGTGGCCATGCTGGGCCCTGATCGCGGGCGTCCGGCCTGCAGAGCCATGGAAGCCAATGTCTTCGTCTAAGCCCCGTCTGTGGAAATGTGTCACAGCAGCCCCGTGAGGGCAGGAGCAACACCTAACGTGGCCCCCGCCGCCAGCTGTGCTTCTCCCCACTGCCTCTGCCCAGCCTCACTCCGTCACTCGCCTCCTGTGTGAGAGTCCGTCCCCCCCCTGCGGGACCACCCTCCTCGGGGCAGCTCCCCGAGGGCAGGGGTCTCCTGCTCCCGACCCGGCCCCAGCCCTGCCCCTCGAACCACGAGGCCCAAACACAAAGTGCCACCAGCCCCGAGTTACAGCAGGTACGATCGCTGCTTAAGACGATGGGGTCCTTCCCATTCCACGGAAGCACAGAGCTCTCCTGGCAGCTCTGCAGCTGCCACAGAGGCCCGGGCACATCCATCTGATGAAGTGACCCAGAAGGACGGAGCCCTCACAGCCCTGTGTTTGGGGCCTGTTACTCAACTCTTATTTTTCCATCAGCCACTGAGTCATAAGGGCAGGGATCAGATCAGGGGGAGCCACTGGGATTCTACCCAGGGCGCCTTTCAGGGTAAAGTCACGGATAGAGACAGTGCGGGGCAAAGGGCTCCCACGGCCAAGCAGACGGGACACACCAGCTCCCGGGGGTCCCTTGGGGGCGGGCTCTGCTGCATCCCAAGGTCAAGAACAGCCCGAGCTGCACATCCCCAAGACACCTGGGCCCTGCTGGCCCTGGTCCCTTCCTTGTGGACACCGGCCATCAGTGGAGAGCCATCTTTCCCGCTGTGACTCCCACTTCAGGCTGTGTCAGCCCCTGGAACCCCTGGGTCCCCCTGCTTCCAGCCCCCTGACCCCCAACCAACTGTCCACAAAAGGAGCCGGGTGACCTTCCCACGGTGAACTTGTCCCCCTGCTCAGATCCCTTTGGTGGCTCTGCTGAGCCCACAGGAGAAAGTCCACACCTGAGGCCGTTTGGGACCAGTCTCAGTCCCCCTTCCAGCTTGACCTTCGGTTTCACCCCAAAACCCGAAACTGAAGTCCTTCCTCCCCGCTTACTTGTTCTGCACTTCACATCTGCAGCTCCTTTCTCATCCCTTTGGCCTCGAGAGCTGCTACCAACCTGTGGGCAGCAGAGATGTGGCTTCGTGTCTACCACGCCCCCTCCCCCGGCTGCTTTGCCCCTGGTCACTTAGACTGTGTCCGTCTCCCCCCCACCGCACCGCCCCAGAAGCTATGGGGGCTGCAAACTGTTCTGGCCAGTGGCAGGCGATGCCCACTCTCCCAGGCCTGTCCTTTACATCCTCCCCGGGGCCCTCCAAGCGCCCTCTGCTTCCCTCCTCTCCTGCCCAGACGCCGGGGATCCGCGGAACCTCTGAGGCCGGGGGGAGGTGAACTTCCCTCCTGCCAACTCGACCCACATGGAACCAGGAGCAGGAAGCACCCTTCACCGTACCAAGCGGCTGAGACTTTCTTAGTACAGCACTTAGCCCACCTGACTGGTACGGCCGCGCCCCAGCCCTGACTGATCCCCCTCCATCCCCAGGTGATAACTCTCCACATCAGCAGGGCGACAGAGGCGGGAGCTGTCACCCTCTCCTCCACGGACAGCCTCTGACAGAAACCGTGTCTTGACGCAACAGGGGCTTTTCTCTCCCAGGGTCTACGTGGAAGGGAGGGGTGGGGGCGGAGCCGAGGGTGCTCCGGGCTGAGCCCCGGTCATCAGGGGGCGGCTCGGAGGGAGATGCAGGCCGATTCACCCCCAAGTGCCTCCATGGAGCTACCTTCAGCCCCCGGGTGTGTCCATCTATTTGCAAAACTCTACAAGAAAATCACAGCAGCGCTTTACTGGGTGGCTATCTGGGCGGGCTGAGTGGGCGGATCCATTTGCCAGTGGGTTTGGTGGCCTCAGGGAGGTGACATGAGCCCCCATGGTGAGGCTGTTGCTGGTTGGAGCCCCGCCCCCCTCATCGTGCCAGGATCCTGGGACCGTCAGGGGTTCCGCCGAGGTGACCCTGCGGCCACATGACCCCGCGGCACTGAAGGTGGTTACATCACATTCCTCCAGGTGCACACGCCAGGGCAGGACAGGGGCTGGCCGCTGCCCTGGAGCACCCCTCCCTGCGGCCTCCTGGCTGACCAACACCCTCCTCTAACCAAGTTCAAGGAGTCCCGAACCGAAGGAAACTCGGACGGGTGGGGCCACTGTTGTGCCCCCTGTCCAAGCACAGCTGCCCTTAGACCACTCCAGGCGGGCGGCTTCTGACCTCAGGGAACTTTCTTCTGCCTGAGCAAGATGTTGCCGTGACTCCCATTCACGCTCCAAACACAGCCCTTACAATCATAAAGCTCATCTCTCCCTGCTTTTAAAATCACACTCAGGGCCCTTTAGGGTAATGTTTAAGGTCAGATTTTCCACCCCCCGCCCAGCCCTCCTTCCCTCCGTCCACCCCGCTCTGCACGTTAGACTGAGGGTGTTACAGATGCTGCGACGAAGGGGTTAGAGGGACCTCTTCCAGCCGCTTCTGGCCGGAGAGGCAGGGGGGTCCCTGCACCACGAAAGGCGGGGCTGAGGAGGGGTCTGGGCAGCGCTGGACTCACGCCCACATCCCCGAGGTCAGGGGCAGCATACAAGTTGTGGGACAGGACATGTTACCTTCTCTGAGCCCAGCTCCCCATCTACAAAGGGGGCGTCCGTGCCCATGGGAGACAATCCTGGGGAGGATGAAACGAGACTGTCCCTGTGCTGTCCCCTCTCGCGCCCCCGCCCTGTCCGCCTCGGCGCTCCAGCCCAGGAGAGCCCGCAGGTGCCGACCCTCACCCACTGTCCACCCTCGGGATCCAAAGAGCAGCTCCACACCAGCTGGGTTAGAACGACGGCCTCGAGGACAGCATGTGAATGAGAAGGTCTCGCCCTCGCTCCACTGGCTGCCAGCTTTCCCTTTACTGTGTGGCTTTCACACCCTCCTTCCTTCCAGAAGCTACTCCACCCCCAAGGAAGATGGCCGTGGTTTCTACAGCCGGCTGGCAAGCTCCCCAGAGCTGGTTTTGCTTTAAGATGCGTAGGCCGGCTTGCCTAGGCTGGGTCAGGACACCTGCTTCTCACCGTACGCTCGACGTGGCCCTCGGGGGCCCTTCCACTGCACCCAGGCTGGGACACTGGTGTCTACAAAGTCATGGGCCCGACAGCAGAACAGCCAGACTGCTCCACGGTGGATGGCTGTCTGCGGAGATTCCACCCCCGCCGGGGTCCTTGTTCTGACCAATTCCCGAGTGAGCGTCTGCATACAACGTGGGTGTCTGGTACCCACCCTGGGGAGTCATTCCCACCAGCCCAGAAGAATCCATGAAACAGCCTCACTGCAGGGCCCCCGGGCCGCTCATCTCTGCGCTGCCTCTGAGCCCCAACGGACCTCATCACCAGCCCAGGCGAGCTGTTCCCCACCTGATCTCTGCGGCGGTTTCCAGCGCTGACGTTTTAGTGCTGGATTAGGACGAGCTAAAGCCGATGGGCAGGGCAGCAGAGGCGTCTGCTCTCCCCACAGGGTGTGGGGTTAGGATGGCCTCTAACACGATAACTTTGGGTCCAAAGTAAGAAGGGAGTCGGGGAAAAAAACATTGCTGGGACTTCCCTGGTGGCGCAGTGGTTAAGAATCCGCCTGCCAATGCAGGGGACACGGGTTCGAGCCGTGGTCCGGGAAGATCCCACATGCCGCGGAGCAACGAAGCCCATGCCCCACAACTACTGAGCCTGTGCTCTGGAGCCCGCGAGCCGCAGCTACTGAGCCCGTGCACCTAGAGCCCGTGCTCCTCAACAAGAGAAGCCCACGCACCACAACGAAGAGCAGCCCCTGCTCTCTGCAACTAGAGAAAGCCCGTGCGCAGCAATGAAGACCCAAGGCAGCCAAATAAATAAATAAATAAATAAAAAGAGAGTAACTAAAAAAAACAAAACAAAACAAAAAAAACCGTTGCTAGTGTCCTTCTCACGCCGTCTGACCGGGTGCTGGTGGGACGCAGTCTCAGGACTCCAGGCGTTTGGCAGCCATGCCCACGAGTAAGTCCAAGGAAAACTGATTGTACTAATTAAATTGTAAAAAAAAAAAAAGCTCAAATAATGATGCACGTGCCCTTGACATGTATACCGGTGTAGACCAGTGGTGTTCAGATCACCGCCCTCGAGGCCCACAGGGCCCTTCTGTGGGCAACCTGCTGCTCTTGGAGGCCCTCAAGTCTCCGTGTGTCAATGACATGTAACCCCAGACGCTGCAGGGCGGCGGTGGCCAAGCGGCTCTGCTGGCAAACGGTGATTGCAGAGGGGCTCCTGCAAACGGAACTAAATATGCTGGAAAAATACTTAACCTGCTTATCTGTGTGGAAACTCAAGTGTTTTGGTTCCACGGTCTGTCTTTTCCAGGTTCATCTGCACAAATGTCTGTCTTCGAGGACTGGGGCTGCATGGAAATGGTCGTAACAACATGAGAGAGAGATTCCCATGTGTACAGATACTTAATCCAGGCATTTTTTGATCTTGAGGAGGAGAAAGAAAGAAGAGATTCCCGTTCCACGAGGGCAGGGATTTTTGAGGACTTGGTGCATCGCTAGATCCTCAGGGCCTGAAACAGCGCCAGACACAGAGCAGACCTTTAACTGGCTGATGGATGGATGGGTGGGTGGAAGGACGAATGAACTGAGTGGACTTTAACATAGTTTTTATATAATTTACTGGCCAACTCATTGACTCTAATTACTTAGAGAAACACCTCAAACAATGCCCACTCTCTGCTGCCTTCCCGAGCCCTGTTCTTTCTACGGCCTCAGTGGCATCTGTAGCTCTTCCTCGAAAAATGAATAACTGGGCTCCCCGTGGGTGAGCTCAGCTACCACGTAAGGACGTGTCACTGAACTGTGTCCGCACTGGAGCCACCCTGTGTCACCAGCGCCCGACAGCTGGCATTTCCTAAGTGCCTATGGGGCTCCTGCCTGGGGCACAAGCACGAGTTGCCAGAGCCACTGGTCAAGAGTGATGATACCCTTTTCCCTCTTTTCTCAAAAGACGACTTAATTTTTGAGCGGAAGAGAACTGGCAAATACACTGTATTGTAATCTTTTAGCACTTTCAAAGGCAAAGACACTACTTTGATAGAAACGCATATCATTAATAGCAGCATTTCTTCCCTTGTATTTGTTTCAAAGGGCAAACTACAAAGTTCTGAAGATCAGAATATAGTTTCTGAGCCAAGGGCCCACCTTTTCTGTGAATCTATTAAGTGGCCAGTCCCTTAACAAGCCCGTCTCGTCCACTCTGCTCTTGACCAGACTTCCCTGCAGCCCCGGCCTCTGGACATGCCTCCTGGCTCCATACCCAAGCGTCTCTCATTCAGTTCCTCACGTGCTTCTATTTCATCCTCTGTCTTGCTTTTTTAGATGCCCAGTCCCTGGCCCCCTCCCCCCAGAACCGGCCCACCACCATGTCCACGACGGAAGGCGGCAGGCTCCGTTCTGTCCTCTGAGGGCAGGGCTGAGGATGAGAAGCAGACCCCAGGCTCCTGCAGCCACCAGGAGCGAGTGCAAGGAGGGACGCCAGGCTTCAGACTGACTTCATCCACATAAGGGCTCGTGAGAACCCTGGCAGAGACTCTGTCCATTGGGGCAGGCAGTACATCGTGCTCTTCCCAGAGCTCGGGCAGAAAGAGGGGCTAGATGGGCCTCGTCCACTTGATCTGCTCCAGCAGCAAAGAATTCTCCATCAGGGCAGGACAGGGAAGCAGCACACCTGTCCTCAGAAAAGAGCAGGATAACTGTGTCTCTGTGGACGGCCACCGAGTGCTGCGCGAGCAGTGGACACACAAGTTTCTATGAACATGTAAGAGACACGCTCCTACCATCCGTGGTGAGCTGGGCTCCACCATGACCAGGGTGCAGACCGGAGCTCAGAGCCGGCTCCTGTGCTTTGCAGCAGGTGTCGACAAGGCTCCCAGGCCGGCTCACTAGTCACAGACCGCTGGGTGCCATGGACCATCCCCCATCCACGATCCGTCAGCAGTGGAATGGACGCTTCCAGCATCTTTCCAGGAAGATTCTCAGCAGCATCGCCGCTCACTGTTCTAATCCATCTAAGGCCTTGTCGTCCAACTTGCAAAAACTCCTTAGCAGAGCGTGAAGGCCTCCTTGTTACCAGTCCCTGGCTGTGTGTGTGTTTTAAACTTGTGTTCATTCCTTGAGCAGAGTTATCGGAAGGCAGGTCGTGGAAGGCTGTATTCGATCCATCTCTGAACCGATGGAGGCGGGCCTGCTCTCTGCTCACATCCAAGTCGCCTTCCTTCTCTCTCCACCTGCTCCCCCTCCTAGATTCCCACTTAGAGCTCAGGTACCAACGAGCAGGGACACACAGAACCCGGCCAGGGGGCATGAACACAACTGGCAGAATCTACGCCCACGCCCAAGGCCACTGTATCCGCACGCGCGTCGGGATACACGTGCACACACGCATCCTGCGCCCTCCTGGCCTCTGTCAGGACACAGCGATGGACACCCGGCTTCCCCGTCAGCCCCCGGAGCCTCAGCGGGTCTCTCTCCTCCCTCTGGGCCTGGGAGCCTTTCTAGCTTCCTGCCCTTATCTGCCTGGCCCCGCTCAGCAAGCATCTCGGCTATTTAACCTGTTTGGTTCCTTGGTCAGAAACATCCCGATTCAAATGTGCGCAACCCAAGGAAGGGGGCCCGCAGGAGGAGAAGAGAGGGGTTGGCATCAGTTTCTAAAACCTAAAGCTATTCTGCCAGTTTCCTCTGGGTTTCCCCAACCTTCCCATTGAGCACCTTCCCAGATCTTTGAATCTAGCCTCCTCGAGAGAAACCTTTGGCTCTTTTCCCTGAGAAAGTGCAGTGGTCCTTGGAAAGGGGGCGGGGGGAGAGCCTGCTTTCCAGTGGTGGTGGGGGGAGAGATGGTCCCGTGTGAATAAGCCTGGAGCAGGACTCCCGCCCCCGGCCCAGGGAGCCGGAGCTGGGAGGAGGATGTCGGATTTAAAACCAAGAGCCCAACTGAGCAAAGTTTCCCTCGTCCCAGGACCAGAGGCTCTAGGGGGACTATAGCAGGCCTTGCTCCACACGTGGCACTGATTTCTGAGAGCAGAGAAGGACGGCCACCCACCAGCCCGGTGTGGCTACAGGGGCCACACCGTCAGGAGGTGGGGGGAAGCCCCCACGCCTCGCCGCGCCCCCGCCTCGCCCAGACCCCAGCCCCAGACGGGGAGGCCGCTCACTGTTTCGGGGTTTCTCCTCGTCCAAGCCCTCGTCCTCGTTCTCGGGGTCGATGTCCTCTGCCTGCGTGATCCAGTCCAGGTAGCCCTTCAGGTCCTCCTCCAGCTGCTGCTTCTCCCGCAGCTTCTGGAAGTCGCCCCGGGCCTTGGCCTTCTCCCTCTCTTTGGAAAACTCTCTGGCGAGAGGGCGGACGGACAAGAAGAACAAAGCGTTAATTGCTTCGCACGGGAAGCCGCCGGCCGCACCGCGCTGCACAGACCGTGCCCCCTGTCCCAGGTCTGATCTGCTCTCACGAAGGAGGACGCAGTCACTGGGGCGGGGCGCTGCCTGACTCGGGGCTCGACGGTGGGTGGACCGGATCCACTGCCCTGCGTCCTGGGCCACGAAGGCAAGCTCTACCTCTTCATGACCAACGTTCTCCGATGACCCGGAAAGGCCTTCCGAGCAGTAACCCGGCGGCACCCCCGCCATAGCCCCGGGAGATGAGGACTTGGGGTCGAGCTGAAGCCCACTCCCCGCACTGGCTCTGCCAACCCTGATGCCTCCTCGGTGGCTCAAAATCGGCCACGGTTGGGATACGTACACCGCGGAAATCGTCCAATGTCACAAACCAGGGCTCTTCCCCGCAAAGAGCCAGTCGTTAATGTTTTCCAGGACAACAGTGATGTCAGGCCCAGGAGACCTCACCTCCTCACCCCCCATTCTCATTTCTAGGGTTCCTTCGGCCCCGTTCAGCAAGCCTGGAGGGGTTTCTACTCTAGAGGATGTCCTTTCCCTCATGGAGGGAGACAGAAGAGGATTCCAGACACAGGAAAATGTCCTGGGGGGAGCCCTTTGGGTTAAAAAGGAAATCTAATCAGAATGGAAAAATGCATGAAATCAAGATGATATAAAAGTTAAATGAGGCGTTCAGGCTAAAGCAATGATGAGTAGAAACTAAGATTAAGCTGGGATTTGCTGGAAGAAGAGCGTATTGAAGAATTTTGGAGAGTGTCTGTTTCTTTCCTATTTTCTATGATTCTGTCCTTAATTTCTCTCTGACCTTGAATTCACTTTCTGAGCCAGGAGGGACCGGACAGCCAAGAGGGGAGTCAGGGAGGCTGGTTCTCACTCTCAAAGCAAGGATGTGCCTTTTCTTCCGAAACAGATAGGAGCAGCCTGCCTCTGACCTCCAGTCTCTGGGAAATGGGGCTCCTGGTGTGTGTGTGTGTGTGTGTGTGTGTGTGTGTGTGTGTGTGTGTGTGTGTGTGTGTGTTGGGGGGATGCACTGGGCCTCTTGGTTTCTTCCTAGAGACGTGACTCCTCCTTCCTTCAGCAGTTGAGGCCTAGTTCAGGGTGGGAGGCCGGAGAGTCCACCTGAAAGGGATTCCTTGCACGAGACACACACTCCATGGAAGGGTCCCGTGGACGGAAGGACACGCTGACAAGCCACGGGGCAGGAAGGCTCAGCCCCGGAGCCCCTGCGCCCACTGTCCAGGATCTGCATTCACTGTAGCCGCGGCAGGAGCACAGACCTCAGCCGCGACCCATTATGGTGAGGTTCGGGCCAGAAGGGGTCTGGGGGACGTTTTCACCGGGAGCCGTGGGCTCCCGAGCTACGAGTTCTCTTGGACTGCTGCTTTGACGACGCTCTGGTTGGGATGGAATGTTCTTCTTCACTTTGGTTGACTCCAGTTCGAATCGGACTGAACCTGCTCTTTCTTGGGCTTCCTGGCAGCTGGTGGCACCATCCCTTCCTTCCCAGGGAAAAGGGGCTGCACTGACAGCTGACAGTGTGGACGGAGGACTCGCCTCCATGGCGGATGGGCCCGGAGAGAGTCCCCAGCTCTCCGCACCCGCCACTCCTCCCGGGGCTGCGGTTCGCCACCCAGAGAGTCACTTCACGGAGCGGGGCCCCCCTGCAGGCCCCAGACTGCAGATCCAGGCGCCCCCTGAGTGCCCTTCCACCTCCACACGCCTGAGAGCTCCATGCCTTGTGCAGCGGGTTCGGGTGGAAGGGTGACTGAGTAGCTAAGAGGCTGTGCTTCTCCTGGAGCCGGGATCAGACCAGAGCCGGGGAAGCTGACCCGGCCGTGCATCACAGCATCTGCTCCGCGGAACGAAGGCTCGCCACCCGTAACCCACGACCTCTGGGAACCAAGACAGACATCTGGGAGAAGAGGAAATGAGATTTCCTGGGGTGTGAGGGGCTTCGAGAGGCAGCAGGGCCAGGAACCCGCGGAGCGTGGGGCGCAGCCTGGCCCGGGCCGGGGGGAGGTGAGGGGCTCCCTCTGTGGGCTCCACGCAGCGGGGATGTGCAGGGCGGCAGCGCCCCGCTCTCTTCGTCCCCTCGCTGGATGTCCCACGCGGCCTGGGCCCAGGGGCTGGAACCGGCTGCCCGGTCAGTCGCGCTGGGTCTGCGTGAAGGCAGGAGCACGTCCTATGTGCGCAACGGCCGACAGGACAAACGCGGTGGAGGGCCCGGGCCGGGTGCGCACTGGCACAGCTCGCAGAGGGCGGCCGCGTGAAGGGTCCGTCGGCGCGGCGGCCGGGCTCCAGGCCCCGCGGTGACCGATGTGGCTGGTCCTCGTCACCCACGGACTCCGCGTCTGCAGACCCGCCTCCCCACTAGGCCTTCTTCGTCACGCCATCCACACTGCGAGCCCTCGCGGTCACTGCGGACGTGCAGAAAGGCGGGACCTGGGGTCACGTTCCCGGCTGAGGCTGGACGAGGGGCCGCTCGCCTCCTTGGTGGTGCAGCTCATACTGTGAACAAGAGCCTTTTTACAGCCCATTTCCGCATTTTGAGCTTTCTGTTGTGATTTTTCTGATTAAAACGGCCCCCGAGCATGGAGCCGCCATGCAGTCTGTGACCCTAAGGGCACGAGGGCTGCGAGGTGCCTCACGGGGCAAATCCGTGTGTCCGACAAGCGGAATCCAGGCTTGAGTTACGGGCTGTGGATTGAGAGCTTGGTGCGAACGGATCAACACCGTGCCTCAAACGAGGCGACTTCACACAGACGCGCACACACGACAGCTTGTGTACTGACGGCAGTGTCGTGTCCAGAGTCTTGCAGAAACCTAACCCCACATCCCCTGAGGGCAGAGGCCGGTGTTCACGAATCCAGGGCTGGTGGGCACTTCGTGGAACAAGCCTTCCAGGAATCATGCGCGTCTCCCCTGTTCCAGCCACGAGGCGGTGTGTCCGGGCGCTTCTGCTTCCTCGGGACCTGGATGTAGCGTCCTAACTGTGGCCCGTGGTCAGGGTTTCAGGTTGTAAAATGCCCACCCTCAGGCCCTCTGCCCCACCTCCCCGGGGGAACAGGAGCTGGGCGCCCACCCTCTAAGAGGTCCCGGGCCCCTTGTCACCTGAAGACACATGTCTTCTCTGTTTGCAACCACTTAAAACCAAAAAGTAACCAGAGTCCAGGGTCCAGGGACTTTCACCCGATGGCGCCTTCTAGTGCAGCTTCCAGCACCTTGTGGCTGCCGTCACTGTAATGCTCATGGCGAGAGGCTGCGGTCTCTGGAGGAGAAGGTCATATAATCTGGTTCTTATGTGACTAATATCAGCCCTATGACATGTCAGGATCAAGAGATGATGACTGTGGGAGCGTCTGGAAAAAACCCACGAGATGCACATTTACACGGATGCCTCCAGGCTCAGCAGGAATGGGTTTCCAGACCAAGGACGGCCGTCCCTCTGATGACCCAAATCTCTGAATTCCGCCTTTATAATGGAGGCTTTGCAGAGTGTCGCTCTCCCTGCCTTCCTGAGCAGACGGCCCCAAGCACAGCTGAGCCCTTCCTCGGTGACAGCAGGGTGTAGCTCACGAGGACAGTTACCGTGCTGGGCTCTGAAACGACAATAATACCCTTAACTGGTGGACGCAGGGTGTCGGCCCCCAGCTGCAAATGCTCCAAGACTGCAGTGCTGCTGGGGGAGCTCTGTTCTCCCTCAAGGGCTGTTATGTCTGCAGGGCTGCTGGCCCCCAGCTCAGTACCTGTCCGCAGCCTGCGGGGCTGGGGCTCCCCAGCTTCCTCTGGGACAGTCCTTACTGCGGTTCCCACCCGTCTCCTCCCAGGTCGTGGCTGTCCTCCGAGGACACGGGATTAACCAGGCCGATGGGCTTGGGGACGGCGGAGCCTGAGGGATGGGGACAGAGGCCGTGGGTCCACGTTGCGTGGGTTCAATCTCGGATCCTCCAGGCCCCACCAGTGAGAACTGGGGGAGTTCCCGCATGTAACCTTCACTCTTCTCCTCTGTGGAGGGGACGCCCGCTTGGCCCCAACTCGCGGGGGTGTCGTGGGCAGCAGAGGAGCACATCCTCCGAAGACGCCGAGCCCGGGGCCTGCTGTTGAGCTGTTGACCGCTGGCGCCACCCCTGAGATGGGCCTTCCGCGAGCGCTGAGAGGGTTCCGAATGCTTCTGGAAGGCTGGCCGCTGGGTGAAGAGGCGTTCGGCTGTGCTCCAGGGTAACGACCACGCTGCTGCCCTGACTTGTCGAGACAGGGCGAGCACCACGCGTGCTCAGCCGACGGCAGCCTGGCTCTGGGCCTCCTCACCGCGTGGCCAGCCCTCTGGACAGGCCGGGAAGGGGAGCTGCTCACGCCGGGCAGAGGGTGTCCGGGGCTGGGGGAGCCTTGGGAGATGTTCCCCAGCAACGTGGGGAGGAACGGGGCAGGAGCGGGTGTGAGGAGGGCCCGGGGACCCCGAGCAAGGGCTGGGCTCTCAGGCCCAGACTAGACCAGGTTTCTGGAATCCAGCAGGCTCCACACACCTGCTCTCCCTTGAACCAAGACTGGGCCTTCAAGGTCACTCTGCCTGCCCCCAGCGCTGCCGCCCTCTGACCCCACTTGGACCCGCTGGGGGAGCCGAGGATGACCAGGCAGACCCTCTGCTCGAGGGGGGCTTCGTAGTCGAGGCCTCAGCCTCCACCTCAGACTCCTGGGGGGGCTTCACTGCTCAGACTCGCTCCTTGTCTCTGCAGGGAGAACATGGAACCACTTTTTTTCAGGTTCAGAACCCTGGCGTGTTACAGGTCCAGCTTGTTCAACGTCCGTCTGCGGGGCAGCGGCAGGAAGATGGGTGCTGGGCCGCGTCTCGTGCTGACAGTGACCGGCGAGGGGACCCCTACAAGCCACGCGGCGTCTCAGGCTCCCTCCCCTCGTGTCTGGAAGCAGAGGGCGGAGCAGGTCTAACCTGCCACGACCCTGTTCAGTAATCTCAGCTCTGACAGCCCTGGAGTAACCAGCGATCCCAGTGAGGACAGCACTGCCGTGTGCTGAGGACTCGACGGGAGGTACCTCGCTCTACTATCCCCGCGACCGAGGACTTGGGATTATGATCTCCGTTTTGTCAGATGGGTGAGTAACATTTACAAACCTTCTGCCTGGAGCATCCAAATTTCTGCCTTGAGTGGGTGACGAGGTTGACTTTTCAACGCTCTTCCTGACGACTCCTTATAAACAGGGCATTTTCTTGTGTCGGACACAGAAATGGAAATCCTTCCACCCTCCAGGCAGCTGACCGGGGCATCTGCTGGCCTGCGTGTGTCACTATCACCCTGACGGAAGGTGCTAGTCCCCGTGCAGCTGCTCGCGGCAAAGGCCCGGTGTGACGGAGCCCCTGACAGCACCCCCGTGGGGAGGGGCGAGGATGGAGGCGGACTCTGTCCCTCCCCCACTTCCAGGGCTGACCCCGGCGCTCCTGCGAGGCCTTGGGCTGCGGCAGGAGGGGGTGGGACGTCCTCCTCCCTCGCCCGACTGTCCCCAACATCACGTCCGCAGAGACGGAGGAAAGGCTACGAAGCGGCTGCCCCTCCCCACGTGGCGAAGGCAGAAAGTGTCCCTGGGAGCCTTCAGGGGATGGCCTTGCATGGCTGGTGGGGGCTCAGGAAGAAGAGAGTGGGCTGAAGAGGCGTCCAGTGGGCCCGGGGTG
This sequence comes from Hyperoodon ampullatus, assembly GCF_949752795.1. Taxonomy (NCBI): domain Eukaryota; kingdom Metazoa; phylum Chordata; class Mammalia; order Artiodactyla; family Ziphiidae; genus Hyperoodon; species Hyperoodon ampullatus. The sequence continues at coordinate 101,556,955 of NC_136924.1, read as the reverse complement.
CAGAGGTGGCCGCCCGGGGCTCCTCGGGCCCCAGCCACGGGCTGCCTCGGCCACGTTTTAACTTCATCCGAGCAAAGTCGGAAATGAGGCGGGCCTTGCACTTGGAGCCAAGCGGACAAAGTTAAAGGAAAGTGGCTTCTATCTCCTCTGTGCTCCAGTAATAGATGGCTTCAAACAGCTGAGCGCCCTTTCTTTCAGAGGAGGGATACAGAGATGGACGGCCCGGTCTGTGATGGGAGCCAAAGAGAATGAGCATTTCAGTCTGCTTTGTTTACTTGCATTTTAGCTCAAACTCCTGGTACCCTGGCCCGGTCAACTCTGGGTAAAGGGGACCTGAGTCTTCACTGCCAGCCTGCCCTGGACTGTGGCTGCAGAGATAGGGCAGGTACCCACCTGCGAGGCTGCTACGCGGGCCAGAAGCCCTCGGCCCACGCATCTTCCTCCAATTCCTCTGCCCAGCCCTTCCCACCCAAGGGGCTTGGCTGCTATGAGGTCCCTGGAGAAGCATCCTGCCCTCCTGGACAGCCTGGGGTGGGCGGGTGGCAGGAGACAGGTGGGCCCGGGTACCTCTCACTGCAGCCCAAACCAGTGGGCTCGGCCTGTGCCTCTGACCTCTGCCCAGCCAGGCCAAGGACATTCACTTCAAGGCTCCTGGGGTGGCCCCATGTCCCAGGTTCATCAGAGTCAGAAAAAGAATAAAGCCAGGAAAAGCAGAAAGAGTAAGTGAAATAAATGGAAAAATCAAGACCTTTTTCCTTGGTCCTGCTTACCCGCTAAGGACACCGAGAACCAAGTTAAGTACAAAAAATGACCCTATGATGATTAGTGTAACAAAATAGATCCAGGGCCAGTCCCTTCCCACGGCATCATTGACCTGGAAGAATGGAATCACAGTTAGTACAGCTCCAAGAGCAGCCGAGCATGGCCCTGCCCACCCCGGGCCCGACGCCGACCAGGCAGCACCAGGACCGGGGCCTCTAGGTCATCAGAGGCCAAATGGCCTGCCCAGCCAATGGCCAGCGGGCCTGGCTGAATGGAGACGTTTTCTGTTTCTCCTGGGCCTGGTGACGGATACAGAGGGACCTGGGGCCTTGCTCAGCTGCGTCGTAAAGAGGACACAGAAACGGTCAGCTTACCCGCTCAACACACCAAGAACCAGATTTAGAACGAAAAAGGATCCAAAGATGACCAGACTGACAAAATACACCCAGGGTAACTCGTAGCCCATAGCGTCCTGCATCTGGAAAGACGAAGGATAGTTAGGAAAGAGAGAAGCAGCAGTGAGTCAAAGCAAGTAGGCAGGGAGGCAGGGAGGCTGTGAGCAGAGGCTGGCGTGGGAGATCACTGTCCCCGGGCACCATCTTGACCCAAACACCCCGTGACCTTGACCTGAGCAAGAAGGGCCTCGGCAGGCTCTGCCTCAGGGGGAGTCTCGCCAGGCTCTCTCTGTCCCTTTATTTTCTGGAACAGAGTTTTCCTCCCATGTTATCTATTCAGTTGTCTAAGAAGCTGGGTCACCTCTAAAGTGGTTCTTCCTACGATGGTTTTCGCTCAGTTGGGTTTATGCGGCCACTGCGCCCACCACCCTGGCCTCAGCTCTCAGGGACCAGCTGGGGGCTGGAACCTTCGGGCACACGTGGGGAGGTGCCTTCCTCAGGGGGTGACCCCTGCGCCTGGAGTTTAGGGTGGACTGTGCTGCCTTATCGGCACCACAGGCCTCGGGCCGGGGAGGACGGTTGCTCTGGCTGGACTCAGGGGACAGCTCCTGCGCCTGCAACTCACGGGACCGTGGATCCCCGTGAGAGGTCGACGCCCCCGAGTTTCCAAATTCCTAAGTGCACAGGCTCCCCGAATGATCTACACCCGTGGTTCTCAAGGTGTTGTCCCTGGCCTCACCGGGGGACCTGGGAACGAGTTTGGAACTGCACACTCTGGGCCCTCCGTCTACACTGGGGGCACCCGGCGACCACGTTCTCACCAGCCCTGCGGTGAGTCTGATGCAAGTCGAGGTTTGAGAACCGCTGGCCCACGGCCCCCAGCCTCTGAGGCAACGGCACGACAGAGGTTGTGATTCCCTGCGCCCAGGTCCACGGGGCGGCTCGTGCGCTCTGAGAAGCACTGACCGGTTCTCGGTGCTGCCCCCGCGCGTCCTTTCCAAATCTGCTCTCGTTTACCCGGGGCTACCGTGTCTCATTGGAGGCAGCTCCCCAGCGTGACCACAGGGCAGAGAGCACAGCTCTGTCCCGCCCTCAGGGTTGCCAGTTTGAGCCACGTAGGGAAAAGGTGCCCAACACGCGACTTTCCCAGGTCACAGTTCAATCCAATGTAACGTGAGTCTGTGGACATCCTCGCCGCCACGCGGCCGCTCTGTTTTCCACGCAGCACATACACTTTCCAAGTGTATAATCTACTCACTGCTGTGCATCGTTTGTCCTCCATGCTGGGGTGCCAGTGGCATGAGGACAGGCGTTGGGTGGAGCCTGTGCCCCCAAGTGCCCAGAACAGGGCCTCGTATAAGGCGGGTGGTCAGTGAGGCCGGCCGGGTGGACGGACGGGCCCCCTCTGTGCCAGCCCTGCTACCCACGGGAGGCCCTTGCTGTAGGGGGACAGGTCAGTGGACGTCGGGTGGTGAATGCGGCTGCAGGGGTGCGTGTGCACAGCCACGGGCCTCCAGGAGAGGCTGCAGAGGCCGGTGAGGCCGGATCAAGAGGCCCGGGGGTACCACTGGGGGGAGGAGGGCAGGGGCAGTTAGGCCGCCTGGAGGCCGCGCGGTCCTGCCCCACGAAGGGGTTCCAGGAACTGGCAAGCGTTGGGACGGTGCCGGCAGCGTGACGCGCCCAGCACGACGGCAAGGGGAGGGCGGGGCACCGAGATCTGCGGAGTCAGAGGCTGCCCCGTCGCGGGAGCTGGGAGCCTCCTTCCTGATCCAAGGCTGCCAGGGAACCCACACAGGGCCATCCAGAGACGGGCTCGGTCCCAGTGCCAAGGGCCACCCTTGCGAAACTGCCCCAGAGCCGGGCAGACGGGGATGGGGAGGGAGGGCTGGTGCCTCAGCAGCCTCCTTGGGGGAGATCTCCCCTGGCTGGTTCCTCGTGCCCTACATTTTGTGAACATTTAAGCTCATGAAAAGTGCAGTCCTCCAGGCCACACATCTCTGATGACTCAAGGAACCCATGAGCCTCGGAGGCTTCTTGGGCCCCTGTTTAGTTTGAGTGTCCTTTCTTCTGGGCCACAGGCAAGGGGTGAGGCATCCAGCAGCACTAGGACCTCCAATGGATGGAGCTACAGACCTCCTGACCCCCAGATACCCACCCCACAGCCAGCCTCATGGGAACCTCATGACCCCTAGATAACCTCAGGACCTGTGGACACCCCATGAGGAGCCAGGGTCACGTCCAGGGGACGCATGGCCTCCACCTGTCCTTGTCCAACTCTTTGGTCTCCTCCGAGACTGTGGGCTGGTCTCTCCGAGGGTCAACGTGGGCGGCTGCAGGTGCAGGGTGGGGGGTGGAGGACAGATGAGAGGTGAATGAGCTCCTGGGGGTCCTAGGCCCCCTGCCCTGCGGCCCATGAGCAGCCAGAGGGGCCTCTGGGCCGGCCGGCCCTGGCCTTGTACCTCCCTCCACAACCCCGTTTGCTCTGGGCCCCCTGTCCTCGGCAGCCAGGGCACCAGCTCATGTGCGGGCGGCTCTGAAGTAGGGCAGGACCAGAGTGGGGAGACGGGTGGCTTCAACAGCCCGGATGGAGCTATTAAGAAGAGAAGCATCAATAAAGGTATATTTTTAAAAAATGACCCAGACTGCTGACACCGTTATTTAGAGGTGAAAAAGGACAGATCTTCTCAGAGCACTGAAGCCAGATGTTTCTCGGGCCCCTACGGGGAAGGGGCGTGGAGAGGCACCCCAGGGCCTGCCACCTACAGCCCCTCGGCCCCCGGGCCGGGACCTCACAGGGTGACCCAGCCTTCGCTGGAACACATGCCTTACCCTCCCCCCACATCTAATTCCTAGGGGGAACCACAGCCTCGAACCTCCAAATCCAACATACATGTTTCCCCGAGAAGAAAATTCAGGAGGAAAGATGGCTCCGGCCCCATTGCCTCGGGGTCTCCCTCCATCCCAGCCGGCTCCCGGGAGCTTTCACGTCTGGCGCTTCCCCCTCTAAGGTCTGGGCACTGCGGGTCCCCAAAGGCTGAGCAGTTTGAGGGGCGCGGGAGGCTGTCACCTGCCGTCAAAAGCAGGAGGTGCAGCCCATGGAAGTCACAGCGTGTTACGGGGACTGTGATCGGGGGCAGGATCTGCTCTGTCCGGAAAGCCAGTGCCCTGGGCGATGGCCGAATGAACCCCTGACCTTTGTCACCTTGCCTGCGGGACACGGGGTCCGCCCTCAGGTCACAGGGGGAGCAGCAGGTTGGCAAACAGTCTCGCCCGACACCTCCTGCCCCTGCTTGCGGCAGCAGGAAGGCCCGGATCTTGTGGGAGATGCCAGCAGGCCCACCACCAAGAAGGCCAACAAACCAGCTCCTCCTGGACTCAGCCGGGACCCCGCAAGGAGCGGAGGCCCCGTGGACGCCTGTGCCCTGACGCTGTTGTCCCGGGTGGGCCTCTGGCACTTGGTGAGACCACTGGGTGGCCGGGCTGACTCTTGGGTCTGTTAGGAGCCCGAAGCACAGCTCTCTCCAGGCCCCAAACTGGTATAAAGCTGGCTCTTCCTTCTCTGCTGCTCCCCGCCCGGCTCAAGTCCAGCGACGCCCCATCTCCTCTGACAAGCTCTCCCGGCTTTCGCCGAGCCCTGCGTGGGACCCACGTGTCTCTGGGTCCCCATCTCTCCAATTACACCCAAGCTCCTTGAGCGCGGGCCTGGGGACCTTGTAAATGCTCACTAAATGTTCAATTGAATTACTGAGGAATAAGGACTTGCCTAATGCCAGTGAAATGAATAAAACAAAACCTAATAAGTAAATAAATAATAGTTTTGAGAGATGCAAATTCCCCTTCTTCGTATGTGTATAAACCACGGGTTTACTGTCTAGGTAACAGATCCTCTGTATAAAGCGCTGTGGGCGCTAAGTGGTCACGATCTAACTCGGGCAGATTCAGGGTTCAGGACCAGAGGGTCCTGAGGATACCTGACACCTTCTCTACCTGATCCCCATTCAAGAGCCCAGGATGCTGTCTTTGGGTTATTGGAGGGTTTTTCCTCAGCTTTTCATTTCGAATGACTATTAGGTCCTCAGTAGAACTCAGCCCCACCAGCTCTGCTTGCTGGATGCCTTCAGAGGCTCATTTCCCATATTTGTAGTGAAAAGAGGTGCAGCTGGAAAGGGAGAAAATAGGCTAAAACACCTGAGTTTCTGCTTGGATGCAAAAGACCTTCGTCATAAGCCAGGGATCCTTCGGCAGCACCGAGACCAGAGATCAGTGGCCGTGGTGTGTATGTGTGAGTGTGTGTGCACGCGTGTGTTTACAAGGAATGTCCTCCCACACGGGTGAGTGCGGAGCTGACAAATGACTTGTGCAAAGTTTAAACCTTAGACTTTCATTCCCCAGGTCTCCTGCTGAACCAAAACTCAGGCAGGTACGACAGAAGACGCATCTTCCCTTTATACGACTTCTCACGAAGTATTCTTTCTAATCTTGTTTTAAGCTGAATTTCTAACCTTTAAAAATGAACAGAAGAGCTGGTCATGGAGAAACCAACTGGGGAAAACGGGAGGTGTCAGAAAGAGGGGTCCCGGGTGCCAGGGGAGGAGGTGACCCCAGGACGCAGGCCAGAGGGCTGCCCTGTGCCACACAGGAGGCAGCATTCCAGGGGCCCCAGGTCAGAGGGCATCGTGGGCAGAGGTCAACAGAATCCTCCTGATGGACAGTTGGTGAGGCACCGAGATTCCTAAAGCACTGGGTGCCTGAAGCCCCGGTAGGAGCCCCCTTGCCGGCCGCCCTCCCCGGGAGCCCTCCCCCCGGGTCAGGGCCACGCTGCTGTCCCCACGAGCAGGGGCCATCTGAGGCGGGTAGAAAGTCAGCGATGAGCAGACCCCAGTGCATGCTGGGGTGACCTGGCTGCACGTGGAGAGGGTTCTCAGATTTCACATGGACCCCAGCTCTTGGGCCGCATCTGAGAACCTACAGATTGTCTCAGTTCAGGAAACCAGAGCTCCAAACACACAAGAAAGCAGCCTGGAGTGACACGCCACCGGGTGGGGCAAAACACCCCAGAGAGGAGACCTGGAGACGTGGCATCCACGGGGGACGGTCCGGCAGGGCTTCCCTCTCTCACAACTGCTCCCAGAGGCAGCCCACACCTTTCACTCCATTGCTCTCCCCGCTATTTTAAAGAGGTGTGTACATTCTGATAGTAAGCAGACAGGCTTTGGCTTAAGAAGCCATTTCCCAAGGAACTCCCACCCCCGTGGCCCAGCTCTGGCTTGGTCTCCAAATCCCCGTGTGCCCCCGCCCCGTCACCCGCAGACGCCTGGAACGGGCCACGGGGAAGGCAAGCACAGGGGCTGCCCGGGAGCCCATCCCAACGGGCGGTGTGAACAGCTGAGGAATCGTCCATGTACTACTGCCCAGGCTTGCTCATGCTGGCCGTCCACGAACCCTTCCAAGTCGGGAGCATGGGATGGGCTGATGGATTCAGACTCAAGGCCACCCCAGGAGAAGTTGGGGGCCCGCCTATGGTCCCCCAACTCCGAGCCAGCTTCAGCGCTTCGGTGCCCCAGTGGCCTGTCAGCTCCCCAGGGATGTCTATCCAGCCGGTGGGTCCAGTCTCTGCGACACCTAGAGCCGTGGCTGCCCGTCCCCATGTCCTGCAGACCTGCCCCCGGGACTCGGGGGGAAACGCGTTCCTCCAAGTGGAGGACCCTGGACCCACCCTCCACAGAAGCCATCTCCTTAGCCGGCTTCAAGCCAGTGGCGCCAAAGCAGCACCGTGCGATTGGGAACGTTAGGCTGCAGGGGACTCGAGCTCTAGGTGGAATCTCCTGGGAGCCTTTGCAGGTTCAGGTCCTGGGGCTGGACTCGCAGCGTCTGGTCCCACGGCTGGGGATGGGGGGAGCGTGGGCCCCTCCCTGCTTAGAAAGTTCCGTGTTTTACACGGAAGCACATGGAGGTGTGAGAGTCTGGGGGTCTGGAGGAGAAATTCTGAAGGCGAGGAAGGCGCAGGGGGAGGGAAGAAGGAAGAGGCGGGAAGGCCAGAGAAGTGAGAGCCAGTAGGACAGTCGGCAGGCAGGCAGGCGCTGTGGGCTGGGAGGGGCTTTCCTGAGAACACCCGCCAGGAGGCTCCGCTTTGGTGTCGGTGTGTGTGTGTGTGTGTGTGTGTGTGTGTGTAGGTGCGCATGCGTGAACACGTGCGTGCCCACACACACACACACACGCGCGCGCGCGCACACAGCTCAGCCATTTAGGGAAGGTCAGGGCGAGGCTGTCCCATGGGCCTGGGACTGTCCCCCACCTCAGACACTCCCTACTCCCGGCCCAAGCTCGTCACCCACCCACCACCCGCGGGGGGAAAAGCACAACACAGCTGCTGAAAACTGCTGGTTGCCATGCGTGCTCCTTCTCAGCCCCCACGCTGGCTGTCACCGTGACAGCGCCTCCTTGGGTCACATCTGGCTGGTGGGGGGAGAGGGAGGGAGGGGTGAAGGAGGATCCCCAAAATACATCAGGGACGTCAGCAAAGTAAATTATACCTGTTCCCCTAGCCCCACACCCACCACCCACTGCCTCCCTGCCCTCAATTGGATGCTATGGGAGGCGTTTCCATAGCAACTTGAGGCTCGGGTTTGAAGCTCACGTGATGAGGCTTCAAAGCCCAGTTCCACACAGTCGTGTGCTCTGTGCTGCCCGTTTGCAGAAGGATGTCTCTGTCCTTGGCTGGCCAGAGGGACTCACCCAAGACAGAAGGACCCGTTAGGGCCACTTTTGAATTCGATCTGCTTTACTAAACGAAATTAAATTTGCCCAGGTAGAGTAAGCTCAACGCCCTTTGTCTCACAAATGACTCAAAACCAAGTTCTTATTGAGGGTGAGCCTGGGAGATGGGTTCCAGCGTTCCACCTCAGTTTGAGGGAGGTGTGATTAGACACTTTGCCTTTTTTGAAAGTGTCACAGCGTGGCCACTCTACGGGGCTCTAGCGGCACTGCTGTTGTTCAGTTTAGGTTCTAGTCAGCTTGCCTACGCTGAGCTGGATGTTACTGTGTCTGAGTCCTGAGGACCTGGGCACCCCCGGCAAGCAAGAAACTTGCCCTCGTACAAAAGGCACGAGGGCAAGTTTCAGCTGGTCTTGCACAGAGACGTACACATTTCACGGCAGCGCTGGGTCTCAGCCTGCCGACTCTACCCCAGAAACTGGGAGAAGAGGGCTTTTGAATTGTTGAAAAACAATCTAGAAGCTACGATGCCCAGAACGCGCAAAGCATCTCCGAGCCGTTCCAGGACTCCTCCTCCTATGGTCCGGGAGGAGGTCCATACCTCTCCTGGCACTAGCTCTTCCCAGTCTGGCAGCTCGGCTTGCTGGGAAGGCATCCACACCCCTCTCCCTCCCGAGCAGCCTCTTAGACCGTTTTCAAGACGGCCAAATCCATCTGACTATTTGCAAAACCCTGGGTGCGATGGTATTTTCAAGGCTGGCAACAAGCATTTTCCACCCAAATGCTGGAGCACAGCACCGGGCTCTAGCAAGTCAGTTCTCACGTGGAAGCGGGAGATACTACAAAGAATTACATTTATCTGGAGTTTTTTTTTTTACAAATAGTGGACTTGACTCTGCCAGAATGGAGAAAGACCAAGTACGATGTGTTTGCTTATGGGGCAGGCTGTATGAAAATCTGGCACTTCAAAATCTGGCAAAGTAGTGTTGGCTGCTGGATAATAAAAAGAGCATCTTTAAGGTGAAAGGAGATTTACTGCTGATTGGCTGGCACTCGGGAAGTGGCATTTCTGAATAAGCATCGCATAACCAGCGGAGCGTTTTGTCATCAGTGAAAAGGATGGCAATGCATTTGTCTGATGGACTATTCTGATATAACGAGGTAAGATTAACACGAGAAATAAAAACATGATAACATGATAGCATGCCATGATGCTACACGATTCAATAAAAATGGTTTCTTCTTAGAAGACCAGGCCTGAGTTTTCTCCTTAGCCCTAAAAATTGAACTCTGTGCCCTTCAGCTCTCTTTTGGGGTCAGAGGCAGGACACGGATGGGAACAGAAGGGACCAGGAGCTGAGGACCCTTGGGTCGGGATTGGCTGTGTCCCCACGGGGCCGCGAGCCAGCGTTTCTCACTATGGAGGACAAACGACAGGTGACACTTGTCTTGGGCTGGTGGGCAGGGAGAGACTCATTAGGGTGAGAGTCTCAGGCTTTGTTTCTCAGGCAAGACCTAGAAGAAATCGAAGGCCCTCATCGGCCATCCCACCCCGGTATGCGTGTGACCACATCATGGGAAGATGGAGAAGGTGGACGTCGAGGAGAAGCCGGCAGTCTGCGGGCTCCCTGCCCCCGCCCGTTCCCAGCACGTACCCAGTAGAGGACGTCGGTCCAGCCCTCCATGGTGATGCACTGGAACACGGTCAGCATGGCGAAGGCAAAGTTGTCGAAGTTGGTGATGCCGTGCTTGGGCCCATCCCAGCCTGGCTTGCACACTGTGCCGTTCTGGCACTGCCGCCCGTGGCCCGTCTCCAGGGCACAGGGGGAGGGGTCGTCTTCTGCTGGGACATCTCAAATGGCCGGGGGAGAAGAGAAGGAAGCAGGGGGTGGGGGGAGAGGGACGGGCAGAGAAAGAAGAGAGAAGTTAGAGAGAAAAGTGATGGGCGAGGCTGGCGGGACAGCAAACGACCCCAGCGGCAACAATGCAGAACAGTTACATCAGTGCCCCAGATACGAAGCGAACGACACAGAGCACTAGGTATTCATTTTGTGTGGTCATCAACTTAGAAGGTCGGCGCGTTCAGCTAATTGTTGTAAAACTGTTTTTTAACCTCGGTCATTGATTTCAAAGACAGGAGGGCTGTTGGCTGTCAAATGGGCAATGAAAACATAACTATGATGCAACCACTCTGAGTGTAAAACATCCTGGAACATGGTAGTGAGTCCTCATCTTCTTTTTTTGGTGGTTAAGTATCTGTAGAAATTTCCGCTGGAATGCCGGAGTTTAGGGCCAGGGCACTGTTGATTGCAAGGTTCTTTCACGTAATTGGCCAGAGGTTCCGCCCAGTGATATTTTCTGACCCCACATGGGTCCGTGACATATTACACAATGCTTTACCAGGGATGCAAGTTACTTTACAGTGGACGCCTTCTTGATGAAGGAAGGAAAATAAATTCTGATGGCGGGAAAAGTACCTACTGCAGAGCTTTATCCCAGCCCCTGAGCACAAACGCCACTGCGGTATTTTGTGCATGTTGCGTGCAAACTTGTGGACCGCCCTTTTCTCCAGCATTAGGACCTTTCAGAAGAGAAGACCTGTCTTGACCTCTAATCAGGACAGAGTGGCGTGGGTGATGGGGAGGACGCTCCCCAGGTATGGAGCACTCTCGGCTTTTTCAAGAAACAGCATAACATCTCCCACGGCTGCAGGCTGGGCTTGGGCCACGAATAGCTGCTAGGAAATTAGTGAGTTAAGGTATTTGTTGTGCAGAGATCATTGGTAAATTGAACTTAGACTTGGCTGAGTTAAGAATTTCCATTTTGGTAAAATACTGAGAGTCTTGGTCCCAGCTGCGGGAGGTAACAATGTGGAATTCACTGAAGTTTGTGAAATTAAGGACATCGTCTTATGCTTGTAGGAAGAAACGGTAGTAAACAGAATGGACCTTAGTTCTAACAAACAGATGACTGCCTCCGACTTCAGTGAAGATGTGCCCCCAGAGAGAGAATTTGTTTGTCATCCCTTGTTTGGGGATTCCAGGCCACCAGGGTCCTCTCTGGTTTTAAACGTACCCAAGTAAACACGGGGCGAGGACCTCTGTACGGAGACTGGGATGCTGAGCTGTTTCTCAGTTTGTGGCTTCAAATCGCAGCTGCTCAGGAGGAGATAGCAGAGGAATATTAATCCTTAACTAAGGGGTGACTCCTAGGGAGGTGGACTGAGCTGAGTGGTTGGAGACACATGCTGACTTGTGTCCTCTTGGCTTTTCCCTTTCTCTCTCTTTTCTTTTTTTTTTTAAATAAATTTATTTTATTTATTTATTTTTGGCTGCATTGGGTCGTCGTTGCTGTGCGTGGGCTTTCTCTAGTTCCGGCGAGCGGGGGCTACTCTTCGTTGCAGTGCGCGGGCTTCTTATTGCGGTGGCTTCTCTTGCTGTGGAGCACAGGCTCTAGGAGCGTGGGCTCAGTAGTTGTGGCCCACTGGCTCAGTAGTTGTGGCTTGTGGGCTCTAGAGCGCAGGCTCAGTAGTTGTGGCCCACGGGCTTCGTTGCTCCGCGGCATGTGGGATCTTCCCGGACCAGGGCTCGAACCCGTGTCCCCTGCACTGGCAGGTGGATTCCTAACCACTGCGCCACCAGGGAAGTCCCTCTCTCTCTTTTCAACAGCTTCACCGAAATATAATTTACATGCCGTACAATTCATCAGTGAACACGGACAGCTCAGTTGTTTTTAGTAAATTTATAGAGTTCTCCAGCCATTGCCACAATGCATTTGGAAATGCTTCCGTCACCCCAGATTCCTGAGGCCCTTCTCCCATCCAGCCCTGGCAGCTACACCTGCTGTCTGTCTACAGATCTGCCTGCCTAGGAGTCTCATATCGACAGAATCACACACGAGGTGGCTTTTTTCACGTAGCATCATGTTTCAAGATCTGTTCCTTTGCACGGCCGTACATATTACTGTGCGTTTATCTGCTCGCCCGCTGATGGACAGCTGGCCTGCTTCCAGGCGGGGGCCATTGTGAGCAGCTCAGCTCCTGGGTTGTTCCTGGCCTGGTGATTTAGGTTGTGTGCCTGTGTGATGACCAAGGTGCTCCCTGGTCCCTGAACTGTACAGGGGACAACAGCGTCCCCATCATTTCCTACTCTGGGGTCTAACCCCCAGGAAGCCTCCATTCGCGTAATGGAACTCCAGTCATAGTTTTTTGTGACTTTTGACGTTTTGAAATCTTTGGAGGTTTGGATGTGAGATTAAGTGATGGGAGGCTATAAAAGGATGGAACCTGAAAAGTGAATCTCAGACCTAAGGAATATATAAGTGGATAACAAGCACCTAAAAACTGAGAGTAGGTGGACTGAAAGCCAAGAACCAAACAGATCATACATTCTGTTGGGTCTCACTTGCCTAGTGACCCGCTTTCTAGAATGATGTGTTCAGTCACTGTGACAAAAGTGCTGGGATTGGGCTTCCCTGGTGGTGCAGTGGTTGAGAGTCCGCCTGCCGATGCAGGGGACATGGGTTCATGTCCCAGTCTGGGAAGATCCCACATGCCGCAGAGCGACTGGGCCCGTGAGCCATGGCCGCTGAGCCTGCGCATCCGGAGCCTGTGCTCCGCAATGGGAGAGGCCACAACAGTGAGAAGCCTGTGTACTGCAAAAAAAAAAAAAAAAAAAAAAAGTGCTGGGATGATGGAAGATGAGACAAAAGAGAAGGTGAACAATATAGAGGGAAACTTGTGTTTCTTTTTCTCCGGTCTTGCTTTCTAGTGCAATAAAGGTGCTGTTAATCTTTGCACTATGACTGCTAACCTGATAGTTTCCCCTGCATCTCAATTCCTGAAAACAGGCAGAAATGAGGAAAAGGTGAAGGCTGCCAAAGGGAGTTCTGAGTGTCCTCAAGGAAGGAAAACATATTTGGGGGCTTTACAAATGTATGTTGAAAAGAAAACGGCATCCAGGGGACATGATCTCCTTAATAAAAGAGAGAGGATGAGATTCAGAAAGATGGTCTACAGGATCCAGTGCCACTCTGCTATTTTAAGTCTGTCTTGAACAACAATAAAAAAAAGGATTTGAGAACAATTAAGCAGCCATAATTATCTGGTAAAAATAGGTAACTATAAAAAGCACTAAAGGGAACACCTGAAAAATGTGAGCACACGCAAATCAGTGGGTCCCGGCGACATGCACTTGGAGGGGAAATGAGCTTGAACGTGAAGATGTGTTGGATTCTCAGCAGGGCCATGAATTCCCAGAGAGGAAAATGGGAACACCAAGTTGGAGAAAGAGCCAAAGCCATACGGGCTCCCCGTTTTAAAACAGAAATGAAGAGAGGTGGGGTCATTCTGGAAAGTCCAAATTAAGTTTGTGGTAAAAGAATGGAGACACAGATGAGGAGAGATTTTGGAAGTGCAGCTAATACCCAACAAGTGCACGAAATCCGGGAGAGCGCCGGCGAGGGCTTCCCAGAAGAAATCACCAGAGACAAAACTAATGACTTTTTGAGGCCCCAGCTTTAAGGAGTGGATAGACTGAAAGTGATTTCATGTCTGGGTTTCAGCCAACCACTTCTCTGCCAGTCTCAGGGGTAATTATTGTGCCTGGGAGAGCTATTCAGAGTGACCTGGCTCGGACTGCGACCAAACAGATGGGGCGACCAGAAACAAAAAGGACGGACATATGGTGATGTATCTGTTGAGGAACAAGGAAGGTGCCTTGCAGATGCCTCCGGGATCGGGGGAGATCTCCTCTCCTGAGACCACATCTGCAGGGGCTGGAAGGGGCAGCCTGGAGGCAGAACAGTGGTACAGCGGAAGCTCCAGTGCTTTCTGGTATGGATCTGATAGGAAGCATGGCTCCAAATCCAAGGTACCCTAAAATCTACAAGTTCACAGAATAATCCCAAAGTGTAAAAATAATCTGATGTCAATTCCATAGAAAAACCAAGAGGAGGACTCACAAGCGCTTTTGCATAATCTAAGTTTGCAGAAAAATATAGGAATTCACTCCAAAGTCTAAAATTAAAAAAAGACACCCATTCCAAAGGTGATGCAAACGTCTCTAAAACACATGGGGATTGTTTTCAATGATCGCAGGCTGCGGGTCCTCTACTGTCCGGCTGTGCTGAATGCGTCCGGGTTCCTGTACACATCCCTCTTTGTCAGCGTTGATCAGTGTGTAGACGGAAGGGGCCCCCATGACACGAGAGGCTCCCTGGACGGCCATCAGATGCGGTTCAGGTGCAGGCAGTGAGTGAGCGCCCGAGTGCAGGGTGCTGGGCGGAATGGCCTCTGCAGCGTGTCCGGGGCGTCCTTCCCGCGGGAGGCCGGCTCCACGCACAGAGAGGTCCCTTCCTGGCGGGGCTGACGGGGCTCCTCTCTCGGGAGCGCGTCCCCGGGGTCTGTCCTTGGGCACCCTGGCTCCCCGGGCTGATGGTGTTTCCAGCGATGGGGACCACTTCTCTTCCGAACCTGGTGGGGTGGGGTCGGGGGGAGGTAAACCCATCACATAAATAATCCGGGCTTTTTCTGGGAGGAAGCAGGAGGTGTCTCAGTTGCATTTCCTGGTCTGCTTACCCTTAGGGATGGACAGTAGTGTGTTCCGAGATTGGCCATCCACTCGGCCGGGCCAGTTCTGCTCTGTTTCTTGAGATCACAGAGGCCGCGGAAGGTCTCAGCAGTCTTTCCTCCGGCCACCCTTGTCCGGCACAGAGGAGCCCATCACCCTGTCCATCACGCCCACCGTTTTCTGGCTGTTTGAGGCCACTGAAGGCAGGACCACAAAGTCAGAGACTTCCAGGCGGTGCGGGCACACCCTGTAGGATCCTGCCGACCGCGGAAAAGCTACTTTGACTGCTTCCCCGTCGGATGGCAGAGACCAGGGGCTGTGTGGGAGCAGCTCTCCCGCTTAGCGAGGACAGACGCGTGGAGGCGCAGCCACTCAGCACAGAGTCTCACCGCATCTCCCCACCACACCTCTGTGCGCAGGTGAGAGCCACTGCACCGCGCATCACCCGGCTGATGGGGCCTTTCGGACCCGGCATCCCCGCACCGGCCTGAGGAGTCTGGGTCAAACGGGTCGTTGGCCATTTCAGTACAACGGCATAAATTTTAGACATTCTGTGGTGGCTCTGAAGCAGGTCTTAGAATGAGCTCTAAGGAAGCCACACAATTAACATAAATTTATTGTTTCAGGGCAGCTACAGACTGAGCCCAACAAAAGGAAGGATCTGAATTAAAGGGGAGAATATTATTCATTGCATTATTGGGTATTTCTTTAAGCAAGGCTGGAAACCTCAGAATTTTAACTCAAGTCAAGATCTAATTCCTTCAATTTTAAGACAGCTTCATTTTTTAACGTGACAGTTTATTTTATATAATAGGACCCAAGAAATTCTTCCTACAGTGAAAAAGTGGTCTCCTCTTAGACTTGTCATCAAAGAAGTAAAAACGATTGCGTGAGTCTGTGACTATAGGTTTATAGTTTTGGGTTTCTGTTTCGACTGTGGCCACGTGCAAACACCCAGCCAGTCTGTCCAGATCACTCAGATCAGGGGATCCATTTTGGTTTCTGAATATGATTAATCCATTTCACTCCCTCCTGTATGGATGGTCCCCCTACCCCCAGGGCAGGGGGTCACGTTTAATTTACTGCCTGGGCTGAGCAGGAGCGTGAAGCAGTGGACGCAAAGGGGAAAGAGGGTCTCTCAATGCTTCAGACAGATGCTCCCCTCTCTGCCCTAAGGTGCCAGAAACTAAGAAGAAAGATCTTGTTGTTTGAAAAAAAGGCACATAAATCGAACATGGCTAACCCCTTTCGGGGGTATTTTTTTTTCAAACAAGTTCTTGTGTTAAACTACTTTGTTTAAAAGCCATGTTGATCTCTGTTTAAATGTTTTCTTAAAGGTCCAGCTGAGACTTCAGTAGCTGAAGACAGCAGCTTGCCGCATGTCGGTCAAGTCCAAAGTCCAGTCCTACCGGCGAGAGCTCAGCGAGCAGCAGGGCTCGTTGAATGCGCTGATTTATGGAAGGGACGCAGAGAGAGTGTCAGACAGGACGGGCCGGCGGGTGCCCGAGGTACAGACACACCTCCTGGAGGAAAAGGAGTTTTCCTGCTGGCCGTCCTCCCCTCCTGGACTGGGGGCCCCGGACGGGAGGCAGAGACACCGAGACGGAGGACCCAGGGCTGTGACGGGAGAGCCACCAGCTGAGGGCGAGGCCTCCCCCCGAGGGCACTTTGGTGACAAGCTACACGGGGGACAAGGGGGCAGAGACATACAGTCCCCAGGTTAGCTCTGATTCTTAAAATATTCAATGTTGGCTAGGCGCCTCGTTTAAAGAGTGCTTAGCAGTGCCGGACAAAGCTTGTGTTTAGCTATTTTAACAGAGACTCATTTTAGTAAAAACAAAAATTAGAACCGAGGGGAAAAAAATACAGTCTCTGCCTCTGCTGGCCGTGGAAACATGGGCGCCCGGCGGCAGGGCCTCCCCAGCCGGCCGTGGGTGGATGGCGCTCCCCTTACCTGCGATGCCCTCCAGGTTGTAGCAGGTCTTGTGCATCTTCCCCATGAAGAGCTCCAGCCCGATGATGGCGTAGATGATGATGACGAACAGCACAAGCAGGGCGATGTGCAGCAGGGGCACCATGGCCTTGATGATGGAGTTCAGGACCACCTGGAGACCTGCAACGGCAAGGCTGACTCTGTGCACCCGCCGCTCCCCGGAGCTCATGCCACCTGCTCAGCCTCGCCCGCCGACGGGTCTCGCACCCCGGTTTCAGGTAAGGAAACCGAGGCGCCAGCTTACACGGTCAGAGTGCCACCCCGGGGGAGCTGGATCCGGGTGGGCCTGACCCCAGACCTCCCTGGGAGCCACCTCCAGACGGAAGGACAGGCAGATGCTGTCCTTCTAAGGGCATTTCAGTTGGGGAAGATGGAGACAGTCCTAGAGACGGATGGCGGTGATGCTGGCTTCGTGCCACTGAACTGTGCGCTGAAAAGTGGTTGGGTGGGAGGGAGGGAGACGCAAGAGGGAAGAGATATGGGAACATATGTGTATGTATAACTGATTCACTTTGTTATACAGCAGAAACTAACACACCATTGTAAAGCAATTATACTCCAATAAAGATGTAAAAAAAAAAAGTGGTTAAACGGGACATTTTGGTTTGCATCTATTACCACAATAAATTGTTTTTCAAGTACCCAGATCCCTTCAGGGAAAAAAAAGTGTAAGTAAAAAACATCCTTTCGCAGCGGGTCTTGTCTGCACGCCCCAAGGGTGAACCGTAAAGCTGAACCATAAGTATCAGTCCAGAATGTCCCTTGTTTAAACGAGATGTTGCACACGGTCATTGTAAACGGTGTTACCCTCAAGCCCCCAGGTCTACCCCAGGCCCCAGAAAGGCGCTGTCTCCACGTCCCAGGAGGGAAGTGGGGGAGGGTCGGGCTCCCCTCCCCACAGCGGGGGGCTGCCTTAGACACAGCACAGCAGGACCTCCTCCTCTGATTCACCCCCTGCGGGCCACCTTTTGTGTCTCTCACTCGCCCACCAGCCACGGACACCCTTCCACCTCTCCCGCAGTGGGGGCGTCACCCCTGCTCACCCACCGCCCTCAGTGCTGGTGAGTGAAGGCTGGGCACCCTGTCCCCAGGCCCCAAGGCGGTCCCCGGGTCTTTGTGACCTGGAGGAGTGGGGTTCACAAGTCCAATTCGGAGAACTCGCCCCAGCCATTAAGCTGAGCCGGGAAGAGGAAACCAAATAAGAGAAATGCTAGGATAATTTCACCTGTGAATTAATGCAAGGGCTGGGCCACCTCCCAGTAGAACAAGATGCTTTCAGATCCAAATGACTCTGTTAATTAGCAGGTTGTACACACATTTGGTGAAGGGTGTGGAGCCACGGAGGAAGCTGACAACCGAGCCGTACAGCGACTTTTGGGGTGTCTGCTGGGGCGAGCGCCCCAAGTGCTGCTCACGGGAGGAGATGGAGGTCCCCGGATCCGGCTGCCCAGACCACGAGGGGAACGCGACCAGGCCTTCAGTGCCACGTGGCAGAGAATGGGGGGGCACGGGATGGGGAGACCTCCTCCTGCCCTACAAGGCCCTGGGCGTGGGTCCACCCTGTGCCCCCGGCCCTCGCTCCCTGGACTCCTGGTCAAACAGCATTTCTTTTAGACTCAAACCTGCCATCCTTTGACGCGGGGCCATCGTCGGCGCTGTGCCCTCGGCCTGGAACGCTTTTCCGTAATTCCCTCCAACGTTCCCTCCCGCTCTCAGCCCCAGCATCCCTCCTCCGGGGACCCTTCCCCAAGCTCCCAGAGCAGAGACGTCTCCTTTCTTACATGTCTTCTCAGAATCAGTTCCTTTGCTTTGGAGCGTGAGTCTCCCTTTGGAATTACATGTTCATTAAGTGGCTTTCAAACATTTATACCCGTCTCCCACGTCAGGCTGAGTTTTGTGAACGTGGGGACTGCGGGCTCTTCTGGCTGTTTTATCGCTGAGGCAGCTCTGCAAACAGACAGGCGAGTTTCCCGGGCCTGCAGGCCGGGCTGCGGAGAGGCCCAGAGGAAGTCGAAGCGGCCTGTGCTTCGTCCACTGCTGGGGGCCGTCAGCGTTGCCGCCGGACGTTCTGCTCCCTGCCATCCCCCGGGGTTGGTGGCCTCCCCACGCCCCTGAGCACCAAGACCAGGCCTGGGCCCCCAGGTTCCTTCCTCCCACTGTTACCAAGTCCTGCCAATTTGCTTTTGAAGTGTTTTACACAAGTATAAATACCGTTTACTATGTAAATAACACATGCTCATTACACAGGAGAGATGCTTATTATAGAGAAATTAGAAAACACAGGGAAGCAGGAACGAAAAGAACTCGTCCGTCGTCCCACTGCCCAGAGGGGAACCGCTGTTAGCCTCTCGGGGTATATTTTGGACACTTTGGCCCCTGGGGTCGGCTACTCGGTGAGCTGGTCTCCCTGCCGTCTGGTGTTCATGCTGCTGTTGGGATGCTCAAGCAGAGTGTCATGTCCTTGACGCAAGTCCTCCTCCGATGCCCTGCCACCCGCCTCCGCATCCAGCCTGACGGCCCCTGACTCCGGCTCACGCCTCACTCTCTAGCCACAGCCGAGCCCCGAGCTTCTTTGGCCACAGGCCTCCCTGCGTCAGCACAGGCTGTTCCCCCAGCGGACGCTGTTCCCTGCCTGACGCACAGCCCCGGCCTCACGTCCTCTCGTCTGTGCCCCGTGGCACACGGCAGGGACTCCACGTGCAGGCTGCCTTCAGGAAACCGCTCCATTCAAGGATCTTCAGGAGACACCGAGGTGTGTCATCGGGAAAAGACCGACTCGCGGAGTAGGAAGGGCACAGGCACGGAGGGGGCTGTCAACGACCTTCACAGGATTTAACCTGCTGTTCTGGGGAAGAAGAGCTGGCAGAGTTCTGCGTAACTATGGGGATGGAGCCAGGACCAATCAGGAAGATTTAGGTTCAACACAAAGACTGTCCAGGAAACAGACCTAAGGTGGAGCAGGGTGTCCAAGAGGTAGTGAGCTCCCCATCCTCAGAGGGATGAGAACAGCGACTGAATAAGCTCTTGGAGGAGGAGCCTTGGTGGGGATTCAGCCAGTGGGTGAAGGATAGCCCCGGGGCACCGAAGACTTATTGGGGGCAGGAGGATGACCCCAATTCCCCCGGCACAACCTGGGGAAGTAGGTACTGTCATTAACCGTATTTACAGAGGAGAAGCGCGAGTTCCAGAGAGGTTAAGTGGCCTGCCCATGGCGTCACAGCTGCTGGCAGGGGTGGGCACAGGGCTTGGTGCCACGTGGCCTGACTCCAGGCCTGGGGCCATACGACAGGGCTAAACGCCTCCCGTGGGCCCTGGCCCGGGGCTCTCGGCCTCCACGATCCGCATCTGTGAAGCGGTGGCACATGATCACGACATCTGCTGGGCAGGCGGGGGGCTCATCCTGCTGCCAGGGGGCGCCCCGCGGCCTCCGAGGCCCTGCCCGCCATCCTCACTGCCGGCCCGGGTCGGCACCCCAGAGCCCCCTCTCCAGCCCCCCGCAGGCAACTGGCTCTCAAGGCCTGCGTCTCAACAGCTTCTCCTCGGGCGGCCTCACAGCTGTCCCCGACACAGCGACTTCTCTGCACCCAAGTGTTCTCCTCTGACGGGCCGGTGATGGGGTCCCCGCGGGAGCCCTGGGTCCAGGCCAGCCTGGCAGAGCAGCTGCGGGAAGGTGTCCCGTGGACACGAGATCACCAAGGGCCACACCCACGGTGAGTCTGTGTTCCGGGCCCTAAATCAGGACGTGAGACACATTTCACGTCCCAATTATTCGGACTCCACGGTTCCAGCCAAGTGGCAGGAAAGCACTGAGAAATGACCGAGGAGGCCTGATCACAGCTCCACAGGGGAGCGATACTGAGAATCACTGAAGCGGGCTGAGTCTGGGCTCGGCAGGGTGGTGGCGGGTACAAGCTTCTCAGCAATGGGGGCTAAGTCGGCCAGAACAGGAGGACGCTGGGGCCACCGGCCTCAATGCGTGCATTTTCACTTACACACAGTCATCTGCTGAGCTATGTTCCACGGGCCACCTGCTCCCCGGGGTCACGGGCTCCCTCTTGTAAAGGAGGCCAAACATGAATCAAAGAACCTCACAATCGGTACAGAATCTCAAACCACTTGAGTGCTTTCGAGGAAGAGACAGGGTGTCCTGAAGGCCCCCCCGCGGCCGGAGGGCGGAGCAAGGTGTCCTCGGGGCAGTGACACGTGAGCCGGAGGCCGAGTCTGGGGTGACGAGGACCTGGCCAGGCGGGCAGCGGGTGGGTCCGGCAGGGGGGCTTGTGCCTCCCCACGGAGAAGGCCGTCTGCCCGGCTGAGCAGGGACACCTGGCCCCCCACCGTCTGTCTGCCTCATGTCTCCCTGGGCTTTGCCCTGCCTCTTAGAAGAAATACCTGGAAGATTTGGGAACCCAGTCGACCGCTTCTGTGTGGATCGTGAGGAAGCCGACGTCACTTTCAGAGAAAACGACTCGGGCAGCACAGAGGAAGGCGCTCCCGACGCCGGCCGTCCTCGAGGGTACGGTGGAGGCGGAGCCCCTCCTGCGCCGTCCAGAGAGGAGCCGCGGGACCCAAACGAGGAGGAGCCTGGCGTCGAGGAGGATGCCGCGGACCCAGGAAGTCCCTGCAACCTCACACCCGGAAAAGCTCTTCCAAGACGGGATGGCCCCAGGCCAGACGCAGCAGCGCTTTCCCACGGAGCTGCAGCCCCACCAGGCCCTCTGCTCTTGGGGGGCCCAGCGCCCCTGCTGCCCTGGGAGGCCTCAGCCACTCCTAGACAGTCATGGGGCTGTCGCCGCAGCCGGGTCACATCCCTCTTTGTCAGGTGCAGTCGGTAAGGCCCCGGATACAGAAAGCACTCCCGCTCGCGGGTACACGGACTACAGCTCTCTTTACCAAGCTCGGACTCTGCTTTTTCTCGGACACAGCATCGCTGCAGAGAGCGAGGCAAGGCCGCACCTGCCCCCACGGGGAGCCCTCGTCTCTCCTTCCAGCAGCAGGAAACGCCCCCCGCAGGGTCCTGCCACCACGTGCCCAGTGGGGCGGCTCAATGGCAACCTTCCCCCTTGATGGCGGCCGTCGTCACCCCGCGGACGGACCGAGCTTGCGGCCTCAGAGGTGCTCACGGCCACCCGCTGGCCGACCCACGCCTCTGCCACTGACATCACTGTCCTCGACGGGCTCAAGGCCGCCGATTTCTCCCTTCTTTGCAAACCTCTCTCGTCCTTGTCTCTGTGATGCTGTACAATGTCAGCTCTTCCCACTGCACAGCTGGTCTTCTGTCTCCCGTCTTCCCTCCCTCCCTCTGGACTTTTACTCTGGAGAATATTACAAAGACGAAAAGGATGCAGTCCCTGCCCAGGAGGGGCATCAGCTACAGGGGGAGGCAAACGTGGAGACAGCTAATCGCAGAAGCGGGTGACAGTGGGCCTGAGAATGAAGCCCAAAGAGACGTGGACGCACAGAGGAGGGAGAGGCGGCCTTGACCTGGGAGAACAGCAGACGGTTCCCCGGGGAGGGGGCGTGTGAGCCCTCAGGCGTGAAGCTTCTCTCTGCCCCTTTCTGGTTTGTCTTCTATCCTCTGTGTCTGTCTCTCTAAACTCTTTCTCTCTAAATTCTCTCTCTCAGGAAATCCATTCACTTCACTCTCTCCTAAAGGCTCAAGTCACCACCATTAGGTGAGTGTGAATTCGCAACTACACACCCTCTTGCTTTCTCTTTTGAATTCAAGCCTTGTTACTCCACAGGCTTACTGGATCTTCCACCGGCTTGTCCAACCAGCTCGTCACACTCCAGAAACACAGCCCTGAACTCACAGCCTCACCCTAAAACCTCTCCCCACAAGGCCCCACACTTGGCAGTCGCCTGGCTTACTTCCTCAGCAAACGCAGACAGTGCTTCATCCACGGCGCCCGTCACATCTGCCCTCCCAGCGCAGCCACTGCTGTCCTCACTGTCTCCCGCCTGGACTGGTGACCGGGCTTCCTGGTTCCAGTTCCCACCCACCCCAACGCATTCTGCAGCCCTGGCCCACTGCTCACCCTAAGATGGCCCTGCTCGGAAACCTGCAGTGGTTCCATCATAAAAGGCAGACTTCAAACCCCCTTCTGCGCGAGCTGAACACAGTAGGTGCTCAAAACTTGTTTGCAGAAAGAATGAAAACAGGTTACAAGCAGCAGGACAGGGGGTTCCAGCAGGAAACAGGTAGTTCCCAGGAGCGGGAAGCACAGCAGTCTGCCGGGGCCGGGGCTTGAGGGGAGCAGCTGGATGGCCTGCAGGGAGGGTCTGGGACGTGAAAACCGTGTCATTGACTGAACCCAACTGGAAGGCAGAGGGCAGGCAGCCTTTGATGTAGCCTAGTGGTTAGCCCCACAGGCCAGAGAGCAGAGTGGAGAAGGTGGAGAAGGGCTATGACAGCAAATGGACAATGCGGGGCAGACAGGACGGTGAGCACAGAGTGGTCGGCTTTCTATGTGCACCATCATCGCTCTAGTAAACCAGGAGCTTCTGAGTTCTGTGAGCCAAGTCCTCTCTTAGGGAGGGTGATCAGATAAACGTCCTCTGACTCTAACTCACTAGCCACCTCTGGGACCTCATCTTCCACGGTCATGCCTGACTGGAGTCAAGAAATGCATGTTGTATCGGTATGTGTGGTTGTGACTCTCATCATCATCACAGTCATCATCGTCAAAAACAACAACATCATCACCATTAGCATCATCACCGTCATCATCTTCATCATCACCACCATCATCATTACCATCACCATCCTCCTCCTCATCATCATCATTAACATCATCATCATCACCATTAGCATCACCACCATCACCACCATCACCACCACCATCATCATCACCAGCATCACTAACATCATCATCACTGCCATCACCACCATCATCACCACCATCATCACCAGCATCACTAACATCATCATCTTTAATATCATCATCACTGCCATCACCACCATCATCACCACCACCATCATCAACATCCTCATCATCACCATCAACATCAGGTTGAGATGACCAGCTCGTACTGGCTAGATATTGGAGGCATGATGAATCTCACAGATCACGTTTTGTAGCTTCCTTTGGCTAATGAAGCAATGGACACCTTTAATGGCCTCACAGTATTAATGGCTTTCAAGAGAAAATACGTTTAGAGCTAGGAAGGCAGTAGTTTTCTCTTGGGTTAAGGAGTAAGCTCGTCACATGGAGGTTCAAGGGTGCCTGATGGAGGGAGAAGAGCTCTGGCCTGGACGGCTCCTACAGTCTCAAGCTTCATTATTTTTTTGCCTGTTCTTATTAAGATGTCCTTATTCATTAGAGCTTTTCATTTATTTTTAATTTAACCTTTCCATCTTAATAAATGTCTGCATCCCACAAATGCTTTGGTGAGCACTAGCGGAGGGTTTTGGCCTGGGAAGGGAATGGTGGATACTCTGCTGCCTAATAAATTACCGACTAGAAGAGTAATTAAAATACCAACCTTCATGTTGAATGAATTGTCTGTATTAGCAATATGAGTTGGAAAGAACTCAAAGGAAAAATATTAAAAATTCGGATCCGAAGTGAACAAGAGTGTTGGCAAGCCCAGCTCCCATTTCCTGAGGACCCGGCATGAGCTGGGCACCGGGCGGAGTGCTGTACACGTCATTTCATTGGATCCTTCAGCTATCTTGATAGAGATAAACGGGCCGAGGCTTGGGTGAGTCCGATGACTTGTCCAGGAGCTGGAGGTAGAAACCAAGCCAGCTGACCCCTAATCCCTCCACCCTCAGCCACCGTCCCAGCAGAAACGGCAAATGCGCCGCAGACTCTGTGACCCTGCACCAGGCAGATGCCGGTACTGATCACGGCCTCTTCCCTCTGGCCCCGGTTGGGGCCTCCCAGTCCTTCTCAAAAGTAAGTCTCTTACAGCAACTCTGATCCATGGGAAGTGACTGGATCATGATCTGCCACCCTGTATATGCTGCCTCCTTGCTGGTGACAAACTGTCTCTTTCTGCTACAGGAAAACTAGGATGCAGGCTTCTTTTGGCACCTGCCAATGATGTAGATGCCTGGGTCTGCACTTTTTCTTCTGTCTTAGACATTCTGGGGAAAACAATTGTGAAATATACATCCAGAAAACTGTAAAAAATAAAGATGTTACGGTGTATGATTTATCACAAAACAAAGCCATGTATCTATCACTCAGATCAAGAAATAAAACATCACCCGCTCTATGAAGCCCCACTCATGCCCCTCCAGGTACCACCCCCTCCTACAGCAAGTTAACCACTGTATTATACTTCAATAAAAGGTAAAATGTAATTCACCACATCAGTAATCAAAATCCAGAGTCTATCAATAGATGTAGAAAAAACCCACTCCATAAGTTCAGCCTTTATTCCCCAATCTTTTACATTCTTTTCTGTATTTTCCATTCTTTTGATTCTCTGTGCTTTATTCTCAATATTCCCCCTGACCTTGCCACAGCTCAATAATTCGGTTTTCAGCTGTGCAAAATCTTTCAATCAATTCACTGCATTTTTTTTCTTTTCAGCCGTGCGACTTGTGGAATCTCAGTTCCCAGCCAGGGACTGAACCCGGGCCACGGAAATGAGAGTCTGGAATCCTATCCACTGGGCTGCCAGGGAATTCCCAGTTCACACTGCATTTTCATATTTGTATTGTATTCTTCATTTCTAAAATTTACATTTGGTTCTTTTCCACATCTTCTGGTTCTCTGGAAAAGTATCAACCTTGTCTTTGATCTCTTTGAATATAGTAAATATGGTTATTTTCAAGTCTATGTCTGATAATTCCAATATCTAGATTCCCTGTGGGTCTATTTCTATTGTCTATAGTTTCTGCTCCTTTTCATCATGTTATCTTGTCTCTGTGTACCTAGTTATTTCGTATTGTGGGTTAGGCCCTATTTTTGCAAAATTGTCTTTCAAAATAATTGGAGAACTTGATGATGTTACCTTTCTCCAGAGAGGATTCATATTTGTTTTTGTTAGGCATCTTTTCTAAGTTTTAGAAAAGAGAAGATTTAGAATATTTTGCCCAGTGATGTCTAATTGTCCTCAGCAGGACAGTTAATCCAAATTACCTCACCTGATATTTTCAGAAAGCAAAAGGGACCTGTGCTTCCTAAGGAAGAAACTCCCTAGGGAAGTCCCCTCATTACATGTGTTCCTACTGTCTCACCCCAGAACGAGGTCACTGGGTCTTTGAAACTATGGACATCTCTTAAAGTGTTGAGAAATCTCTGCCAGTCAAATTCTCTTAGTGTCAGACCCTGGACGGGACTTCTTGGAGTGAAGTTCCTGGGGACTCACTGTGTGCAGAGTGATGTGACTGATAATAGGATTAAACAGGAGGGAGTCATGGTTTGGTTATGGCTGCTGCTGAGTCTCACACCTCTCAGAAAGGTGTAGACGGTGCGGCTTTTAGGAAAATTGGAAAGTGTCTCCAAGATTTTGGTGGCAAGTGAGATATACTCGCTCTGAGTTATCAGGTTTTGGATGAGTCCCTAAGACAGCCCTGATGATAGCTCTTTAACTCTTTTCCAGACAAATACCATCATACCAGGCAACTCACAGCTTCCTCTTCCTGGCTGTCCTTGAGGTGGAGTTTAACAAAGAACCAAGTTTGTTCATTGCTGACAACTTATGGTGATGCTACAGCCTGAATTAACCTTTCTATGCATGTTCTTAGGATTCCAGACTGACTTATTTCCAATTTGGCTCAAATCACTAAGGGATCAATAGGGACCTTGGCACCGATCAAATTTTCTATCAAGGAACATCTCCAAACGTATGCTTAGTGTTTTAAAGAGATTTCAGATTTACTGGAAAAAATGCCAGGCTATTTCCTCTCCTCCACTAATAGCTGTGTGACCTTGGCAGTCATGTCACCTTCTTGGGTCTAGGTTTCAACATCTTGAAAATGAGGATATTGGATGAGAAGGACCACTCTGGCTCTAAAATTTGCTGGGTTGTTATTTTCTAAATATCTTAAGGAAGATTCTAGTACATTTCCTTCCTCCAACTACTACTGTCTCTTATCTACAATAAGTCCTCAATAAATGTGTGACAAATGAATTAATATATAACTTGTAGAATATAATGTAGCATTATATTACTCCAGAAATAATATCATGTATAACTTATGTAACATATGTAACTTACACCTGCTAACATACTAGTCATTCATTTTGTGATTTAGAAGTCAAGTACACTTCCATTTCCAAAAGGAGGAACTGGTATTAGATGAGCCCTTTCACCATAAACATTAAAAAACTGGACAAAAATGTTAGCGGCAGCTGTCTTCCAAAACTGAACATAAAGTAGCTCAGGCCTGTAATCCCTGAGAGAATTGAACCTCAGAGGTGAACACAATAATCACCCTGGTTCTCTGCAAATGGTTTCCTGAATGCAGCGCAAAGAGCAGACAGACCACTCCAGTCCCACTGGTCTGAGAATCTGGGCATCTGGCATGGCTGTGGTGGGACAGCTAGGTATACGGGGCCCCAGAAGTTTGTGTAGGGGTCTCCTGTGTGTCCATCGCCCTGCCAGAGTGGGGGGATCGAGTTAACATCTCATTAAGACCCTAGACAACCAATGTGCCAGAAAGAGTACATCTTAGGAGCCAGGACCTTACCCTGGAGTAAGATGCCTTCTAGACCCATCCTGACAAGATGACACTGAGCTCTGACAAGATCTGAAAGGGAAACACGCTGGGAGGTGAGGGGCCTGGGCTTTTGATCAATCTTCACCAGCAAGCATAGAACCACAAGTTCATGGCGGGGCAGCAGGTAACTGAACTACCTGCTGAAGAGTCAACCCTTCGATCAAGGAAGGTGAATGAATCCAGGTCTGTACAACATATGACTCATGATCCCAGTATTCAGAACATACCACCAGATACATAAAGAAACAGGAAAATGTGACACATAACCAAGAATAAACAGTCAAAAGGGACTGAAAATGAGATTGCTCAGATGTTGGACTTAGCAGAAAAGGATTTTAAAACAGCTTAAAGAATGTGTAAAGAGTTAAATGAAAATATATTAAAAGAATGAAAGGAGTATATGGTCTTAAAGAGAGAACAGATAGGGAATTCCACAGATAGATGGAAACTATAAAAAGGAGCCAAATGGAGATTCTATGACTGAAAAGTAACTGAAATGAAAAAGTCATTGAATAGGTTTGATGAAGATGGAGGTGGAAGAATAACTGATAGAAATTAATCTGTGGACACAGGAAAAAAGACTGAAGAAAACTGAACAAAGCCTTGGGGACCAATGAGATAATAGAAAATGGCCAAACGTAAGTGTAATTGGGGTCCCAGACAGAGAAGCGTGAGACTGGAGTTGGAAAAATATATTTGAAGAAATAATGGCCAAAAACTTCCCAAACTTGATGATGATCTCCAATTTATGGATGAATCTGAGCAGCTCAGAAAACTCTAAGCAGGACAAATATACAACAAGGCACATAATAGTCAAGTGATGAAAACCAAAGATAGGAAATCTAGAAACAGTCAAGAAAAAAGAAGCATATATACAGGGAACCATGATGAGAATACTGGTGACTTCTCATTGGAGACAATGGAGGCCAAGAGAAAGTGGCCTCACATAGGGTAGAGGGTTAAGTTAAATTATGCTAGTGTAAGGCTCTTACTTTTGTGATGGTACACTTAAAATGTGTGAGTTTTAGTGAATATAAATTATGCTTTAATAAAGTGGATTTAAAAAAATCAAGTGTGGAAGTTCCCCTTCCTCTAATCTTGGAGCCTGAGGTTGGCAGACAGGGAGTTGGACCCAGACATATCAGTAGCTAAAATTTGCTGAATGCATCTTACACGCTGACCATAGTTCTGAATGCTCTGCAAGCACTTACGTATTTAATCCTCACAACACCACCACAAGGTGAGTGCAATTTTAACCCCCATTATAGATCAGGACGCTGAGGCACATAGCTAACAGGTGGTGGCCCTGGGGATTTGAACCTAAGGAGTGGGACCTCACTGTTGGCGTCCTCAGCCACTCACTGTCACAAGTCAGTGGGAGGGGACGGACCAAGCGTCACAGGCGGCTGGGGCTCGTGTCCTGCGTATCAATCACTTCATGGGACACTGACCTCGCTGTGTCTTCACTTCCTCTCCCCTCATTTTTCTTTCCAGTCTTTATAAAGCATGGGTCACGTGTAAGCCTAAGTGGCCTTTATTATGACCATTATTTTAAATTAGGTGACAGTCACCGTGCTGTTGGTTGTAATTTCAGGTTTGGGATTTCCAGGGAAGGGCCAGCCACTAAGGAGAATCAACAATGGGGCTTCCTGAGTTTAAGAAGCTCTGTCTCCTGTGGGACCTACACCACTGGCCACAGTCCTGGGCACAGGGTCAGTGCTTGGGAAACAGCCCCCTCTGGACCGATTGCTGGGAGCTGCCGAGGGTCACACCCTGCCCGGGACTCAGGCTAGAATTAGTGATTCCAAAGGAATTCTCAGCTTACTGCTGTTCTCTGTCATTGAAGCACAGAATGATACTGCTCAGAAAAACTTAAGGGCTGAGAGAGTTTAACCCTCTCCTTTCTCAGATGCGAAAACTGAGGGTTGGAGGTTAAAAGGTAGGTCACATGTCTGGCCAGACTCAGATCCCTGGTGTCTTCACTGCAGGCCCAGAAAACCTCCCACTTCACCACGAGGCCCACAGGGGCAAGAGGACCATTCCTCATCAGCCCCTATGGCCAGGGTCCAGGGACCATTGAAACATAAATAAACCAACACCTGAAGTATTGCCTGTCTCTGGTCTCGAGAGCCAGGCAGGCACCTGCTGTCAAGCTGTGTCTCCTCCAATGACAGAGGCCTGTGTCCTACAGGGGGTGTCCCTGCCCTGGAAAACAGCCTGAGCCCACCTCCCTTCACGGCTCTGGGAGAAGCACTCGGGGCCATACCTGCTTGTCTGTAAATTAGGGCTCCTGTCCCCGCCTTCCCGGACCACTGGGCCGTTTAACCCGCCAGTAAAGCTCTTGGAGCTGAGAGCCTGGCACAGATGTCCAAAATTGCCTTTAGCTGGTGGTAACCCTGACATTTATCACCGCCTACGTTTTGTTCTCAAATCGAAAGGGGACATTTTCCTCCTGGGGGAGTCTGTGCACCTCAGTAAACAGGAGAAGTTTCTTGCTCAGTATGATTTTTTAGCTGCTGCAGGTAGAGCACAAACAATGGGGTCTTTCCTGGTTTAGTCACGTGCTGTCACTGATACTCAACAACTTCTCCATCAAACTCCATGGCAGCAGGACTGGAGCTTTTGGAACGTGCTCCCTGTTTAAACGAACTTGCTTTTCTGTGTTTCTTTTCTTAGGACCGGTCACTGTGGCTCATCACCATCCAGAAGGCCTCTCGTCAAGGGGTGGGTTTACAAGACTCTTTGTTGCTAGAAGCTCACGGGGCTTTACAGGTTAAATCTCCCCACTTTCCATGGAATACCTGGCATTCATCCCACTTGGTAGGTGGAGAAACTGAGGCAAAGCACAGAGCAGGGAGCAGAAAGGTCAGCGGCAGAACCGGGACTGTGACTGTTCCCTCCCAGCCCCTGGAGCCTGGGCCCCTGGGAGACACCGGCAGGGGCAGGAGCCAGAGCTGCCAGATGGGAGGAGGGGATATGGCTGTGGCTCAGGAATCCGCGTGGGAGGGGCGAGTGTGGATGCCTAGCTGCCCGGATGCACGTGAGGGGTGCTGGGGCCCGGGCTGGGTGTGCGGGACCCCATCCTGAACTCTGCCCTGCTCCGGAGGGGCGGGCCGGCCCCGGGGAGCCGACTTCAGCCTCCCCTTCCCACAGATGCCAACCTGTTTGGAATGTTAAGAGGCCAGGCTATGCACGGCGTCCCAAAGGGCTCTGTGGGCTGCAGGGCTGGGAGGTGGGGGGCGCCCACACCCCCTGGCTTTGCGTCCCCCTCGGGGTGGCTGGGAGTCACGTGTGTGAGGGGGCTCTGCAAGCTCCGAGACCACCAAGCAGGGGTCCATCATGACCGCCATCACCTTCTTACAGACGGTGCAGGGTCCCGGGTGCCAGGCGGCTGTGTGACGGCGAGGAAGCCACTCAGCTCGTCCAAGGCAGCGTCCCCATCTGCAGGGTGGACACTTGGTTGGACTGGATGCCTGAAGTCCCTTCCCACTCAGACACCCTGACTAAGAATCGCACCGTGAGATGATGGAAGGAATAAGGTTTTATCACTTCCTCTTTCTGTGAAAGAAGCGGTGGAGGAAGGTTCCTGAACGGGATGGGCAGTGGCGGGCAGCCTCGGTCCGTGAGAAGCAGGGGGAGGGATGGACCTGCGGGTGGCCCTTCTGCACACGCCCCGTCCTGGTAAGTGTCCCTCATTTTGGATAAGGTTCCATGATATCGAAGACCCCTTTAGGACAAAAGGGATGAAACGGCAGAGGAAGCAAAGCAGAAAGTGACGGGGAAGAGGACCAAGTCCAAGGAGACAGGGGGGGAGGAGGGGTGGGGGGGAGGCGGGACGGCCTGGCACCGCGCGGGTACTGGCGGGCGGAGGGGGAGACCGTGGGGCAGGAAGGAGATCTGGGGGCTCCGCAGCCCAGGCCCTCCTGGTTGCAGGCGGAACAGAGGTGCAGAGCGGGGACAGGCCTGTCCAGGGGCAGCGGGCTGGGCAGGGGTGACGGTGGGCTGCCGTCCAATGGGCTGCCACCTCTGGCTTGTGCACCAGCCCCGCCTGCGTCACGTGGGCTCTTGACGGGGTTAAGTCACATGAACCAGGAGGACGGGGAGGTGGTGACGTGGCAGCAGGAAAAGCGGCCGGTGGGCAGGAAGCAAGGTGGATTCGAGCATCTGCTCTGAACAGGGCTCTTCCCTGGGACTCGGTTTCCAAAATCTGTACATTTCAGGCCTGAGTCATTTGATTTGAAAGTGTCAGCTCCGGATGGACTTTCCCTTGTCAGCTCTGGAATGGTGAGATGTCCTCGGATAGGAGCTGCCTGCCGGGACCATCTCTGGTGCCAGGGCCCTGCTCTGCTGCAGGCCCCACTACCGGGCACGGGACACTGTCCCCGAGCAGGATTGCAAATCCCAGTGGCCCAACTTCCCAATGAGCACGTATCAGGCAGGACAGCAGGACCGCTTCTGAACCATCAAAGTGTGGAAACACTCGGGAAAGTTGCTTCCAGCAGCTCTAATCTGCTCCCAATGGGTATAATTACCTGGCAGTCTCTCTAATCAGGGCGGCCAATCTCCCAGCCACTAAGCCCCAGGAGGGGAGCCCATTCTGGGGAGAAACTGCCTCGCAGGATGAGGAGGGTTCACGTGGGTACTTGGGCACTTGGGCGAGGTTTTAAATTTTGCAGCAGGAATTTTACAGTCAAGAATCCGCTCTATCAAGAACAATAAAAAGAGGGTCAGGGTCGTACAGTGGGAGGTCAGTGAGAGCAGGACGCCCGGGCTGGCCTCCGCTGGGGGCTGTGCAGGTGGAGCGGGGGAAGTTCTTCGGTCTGGCTCTGCCCAGCTGGCTGTGTCCAGGGTGGATGGATGAGCCCCCTGGAATTCAAGGTGCACCATCCGTTCTGATATTCTTTAGGTTTCCCAGACATTTAGCTGTCTCTCTGCAGTGCAGTTTTTGAATATTTCTAACGGGGAGGAAAGAGCATCACTGCTTGGGAAAATGCCTTACTGGCGTGGCGTCCGGGACAACCCCCGACCCGTCTGCTCCCTGCTGACCCTGGTTCTCACCACCTCCTCTTCTGTGATGGACATGTCCATGCAAAACCTCGTGCTGGACTGGGCTGGTCTGCATCGGTGGCCCCCCCAAACTAGGTTTTCACCCCAAATGTCCTTTCATCTCCAGCCCTGACCGTTCTGCATCAACCTCAGGCTCAGCTCAAATACTCCTCCTCCGTAAGAAAGGTCTGGACCTGTCACCATGCCTGGGAAACTCGCCCCTTGAGTCCATTTCATTGTTTGCACGTGAGCCTCTGGTAAGCTTTGCTATTTAACTCTGGAATATTCTTTATGTTTAAAGTATATCTGTACGGAATCTAAAAAAATGGTTCTGATGAACCTAGGGGCAGGACAGGAACAAAGATGCAGACATACAGAATGTACTTGAGGATGTGGGGAGGGAGAAGGGGAAGCTGGGATGAAGTGAGAGAGTGGCATGGACATAAATACACTACCAAACGTAAAACAGATAGCTAGTGGGAAGCAGCCGCATAGCACAGGGAGATCAGCTCGGTGCTTTGTGACCACCTAGAGGGGTGGGATAGGGAGGGTGGGAGGGAGACGCAGGAGGGAGGAGATATGGGGACATATGTATATGTATAGCTGATTCACTTTGTTATACAGCAGAAACTAACACACCATTGTAAAGCAATTATACTCCAATAAAGATGTTAAAAAAATAAAGTATATCTGCTTTGTCTTGACAGTGCTTGTCAGATATTTCTATTTTACATGCCTCACATCGAGTGATGGGATGTAACAGTGGCTACCATTTAACTGAGCACATACTACAGGCGAGACACTTTGCATGCATTAGCTCACTTTGTTTTCCTAGTAACATGTGAAATAGGTCCTATTATTATTCCCATTTTACAGATGAGGAAACTAAGGCACAGAGAGGCTGAGTAACTTCCCCCTGGTCACACAGGAAGTCAGGGGCAGAAGCCAGACAGTCTGACTCAAGAGCTCTTGCCCGAAACCACCACGGCTCAAGTCTCTCCCAGTGCTGTCTACGTAGCATTCAATCAACAGATATTTATCGACTGATTGGTGCTGATTGTTTTCCAGAAACAGTTCTAGTCTGAGCAAAGGAAAATAGGAGGAAAGAGCCTGACCTCGCCACACGTGGTCCCCGCACTTCCCAGTGAGGAAGCAAACCCTGCTTGACAAGAAGCTGATTTCTAACCTGTGTGCCTCCAGAAATAACAGTTCCTTGAGAACCAGCTAATCTCACAAAAATTCATATCCTTGGGAGCCTTTCAAGCATCCAGGACCTTGGCAGACGGAGGTGGTGTCCTGTTGGTCTGTGTCCCCAGCACCTGGCTCACAGCAAGTGATCAATAAACGCGGATGGGGGGGGATGGGCTGCTGAGCCTGGCACCGGCCTTGCACGGATGTGGATGTTATGTGTAATGTTGACCGTCCCTGTGGCTTCTCTGTGGTGCAACATGCCTGCTTGTCTGCACCTCTGCCGAGGGACAGTGGGGCCTCACAAGCCCTGGGGACTCACTTCCTTTACTGTGGGAATTTGATGGAGCAAAGTGATCAAACCTTAGTTGCACAGCATCTCACCGAGAGCGTCAGCTGGTTTCTACACCCACAGTGAGACCCACACCCCCCGATCCCCAGCCTCCCTGTGTACAACTCCAGGGCCTCAGCCACCCTCTCTCCTCCTTCCTGATTTCCTGGCGGCCCTTCCTCACTTGCCTTTCAAGGTCTGTCCTCCTCCTCCAAGAAGCCTGTCCTGATCTCTATCCCCACTCTCCAAAGTACAGAGTCCCCCAAAGCACACCTGTCACAGAATTCAACATGTCGTACTCAACCTTTTTTTTTTTTGCACATCTCCAGTTTTTGTTCTCTACCATCATTTCTATGAACATTATTTTCTTTGACAATTCAGTCTTTTTGAGAACACTCTTAGTGTCTGACTCAGTTCTGTATCTTCTGAGACAGCTAGAAAAGTCCTATATGAAGTAGGTACTCAGTGGGTTTCGCTGAAAAAAATTAACAAATGACTCATGGGCTTGTACCCTCCCAAGCATCTCTCTCCCTCCATAATCTGTGATCCTAAGATTTCAATGGCATTTAATACACATCTGGACGCAAAAAATAACAGTAACTTTTTGGGCTTGGAGTTTCTGGTCCCGCAAACCACCCAGTTAGCCTGTTTGTTACAGAAACAGCACCTGACTATGTACTACCTATGTGCACAGCTACACAGCACACAGTTGTCATAAAGATCAAATAAGTTAGAAGAAAAGATCCCTTCGGAAACACTAAAGGAGGCGCCCGTGAACGGAAGGTCTTCAGTACCAGCGTCCCTTAGGGGTGGGCTGGTGCTTCGTCCCGGCCACGTGGAGCCCATGAGGGGCCCAGTCACCCCACAAAGATTGACTTGGCGTTTCTGTACATAATGGTAGAGGCTGAGGATACAGCAGTGAGCAAAACAAAAAAACTGTTGTCCTCATGGAGGTTATGTTCTCGTGAGGCCAGGGGTGACAAACAGATAAACGGGGGCAAGAGAGTGGAGAGAGATGTAGGAGAAATAAAGGGGGGAAGGGGGCGGAGGACACGGGCGGCGGGACAGGCCCCCGAGAAGGTGCCGTTTCCGCGGACGCCGAGGCCAGCCGAGCGGAGGGCGCCCGGACGGAGGTCCCACCACGTGAGCGGGCTCGGGCTGCTGCGGCACAGCTGGGGGTCGCGGGGGCTGGTGGGGGGCCCAGGAGGGCGGGGGGGGAGGGGAGGCTGCAGAGGGGCCTCTCAGGAGGGGGGAGCCCGGAGGGTTCTAACTGGAACAGTGGCACGTATTTTGAGAGGACCGTTTGGCTGCTGTGTTGAGCCTCGGCTGTGACAAAGGGCAAAGGGCAAAACAGAGACTCCTGCCAGGAGGCGGCGGTGATGGTCCGGGTGAGGGGTGGTGGGCGCTGCAGTGGACACGGAGGTGGCCGGGAACTGAGTATCTGGAAGATGTGGCTCGTAGGATGCTCTGAGGGCCTGGAAGCAAAGGGTGGGACAAAGAAACAGGCCAAGGATTTGTGCCTGAGTCACTAGAAGGATGAGGCTGACCTTTACCAAATGGGAAAGGCTCTGGGGGACATGGCGAGCTCAGGGCGCTGCCTAGCAGGCCTCCCATGAAGGGACGGGGGCGGCAGCGCAAGCCTGGCCTCAGAGGAGAGGGCGGCAGTAGCTCACTGTTATCAGAGGCCACACAGGAGACTGGGCGTGACCACCAGGGACCGGTGCGGAGAGAGAAGAGGCCTGAGGACGGAGCTGGCGCTCCCAGCAGTAAGAGGAGGAGAAGGCGGGGGAAGTCACCCCGCGACTCCCACAGGGAAAAGCAAGTGGAGTGAGGGCAGAGCTGAGAAAGAACAGCGTCCCCAAGGCCCGGTGACGATGAGGCTCAAGGATAAGGGACCACCCGCTGAATCTAATCCTGCAGAGAGTCAGGTAAGCGGCCCCAAGACAGGCCGCTGGATTCGGCACCATGGGGATCCCCGGTGGTCTCAATCAGAGATGCTGCGGCGTTGCCATGGGGGAGAAAGCCGGGCAGCGGCAGGTCCGGAGAGAAGGAGGAGACGGGAGCGGCGCGGCGGGGAGGAGAACCAAAGGCTATGGCATTGGAGGAGGGAGGCCTCCGCCCAGGTCTGCAGCCGGAGATGTCGGTGCCATCGTCTTCGACGAGATCAACCAGACCAGCCCGGGGCACTTAGCCACCTGGGTCTACACACGTCACTACTTAAAAGGTCGCAGAGACGCTATCCCAGCGAGAAAGGCTGGATCAGCCCTGCCTTGAAGCCCCCAAAAGAGCTTTTCCCTTCTCACCAGCGACCCACAGAAAACAAGACCCAGCTGCTAGCTGTCTGAGAAAGCCAGAGCTACCTGCACGCCTCACGGGTGCAACAGCACCAGCTTCACTGACAGCGCATCTCCCTGAATTCACGGCAGGGCAGCAGGGCCTTACAGCTGGCAGGCAGAGTCCCGTCTTCACCCTCTCGACGGAACGACTCCCAGCCCCGCAGTGCAGAGCTGCCATCGGTACCGCACGCGGATGGCACGCGGTCCGTGAAGCTTCCGCTATGGAGGAGCCCCGGCTAGTCCACGGGATCCAGCTCCCCTAGGGATTAGGAACCCCTGTACCACAGTCATCACCATAACTAGTCCTGTTAATAACGCCCCCTCCGTCTCTTGGGGATAGTGGACTGTTTGATCACAACCCTTCACCCGTGCTTCTCTGTATGGACGGCACACTTCTGTGTCCCGTCATCTTTGGGACCACGGCAGCCGGGTGACTTGCTTTGGCCACTGGCATGTGAGCAGCCATGATATAAACCAGGCTGAGCAAAAGCCTAGAATATGCCTGTGTGGTTTGACCGTGTGCCCCTTGGCTAGAGCCGCCCCGTGCCATGAGGGCCTCAGGCACGCATGCTGGACGCTCCCTCAACCTGGGCTCTGGGATGAGGGGACCACGGAAGCTGGTCAGGCCCAGAGCCCTCATGCAACACCAGCCAAGGATGCGTGATTCTGGTTTTCAGTCACCCAGAGTTTGGGATGGTTTTTTCCTGCAGCAAAGGCTGCCTGGTGTACTCTC
This sequence comes from Hyperoodon ampullatus, assembly GCF_949752795.1. Lineage (NCBI taxonomy): Eukaryota > Metazoa > Chordata > Mammalia > Artiodactyla > Ziphiidae > Hyperoodon > Hyperoodon ampullatus. Next base: position 101,520,213 of record NC_136924.1, on the reverse strand, counting down.
ATTAGATTTTCAAACTCCTCCAGGGAAGGGACCATACTTATTTTCATGACGCGTCCTCACGCCCTGCACAGTGCCCTGACGCTGTGGGCCCTAAAAAGCGCACGCACGGCAGGGTCAGCGTCATCGTGCCCGTGGTAGCGTGTTGGGTCGAAGTGTAGGCTCAGTTCACAGTCCCTGCCACTGGCGCGTTGGCTGCACCATCACACTAAGCCTCTTAAAGTCTTGTTCGAACTGATTCTCACCCTGCCTTCTCATTCCTTGAGTTTGGCCTATGGAGTGGTGGCTAATTGACCACGAAAACCCAAATAATTTAGGCTCTGCAAACGGGCCCTGGGTCTCAGCCGTCACGTACACTGTTTCCGTTCTTAGTGCCCAGTGGTTAAGGCCAAGCAGAGGGGCCACGGTCTGTACTCGCTGGGAGTTAACACAGGCCACCGCTGCCCAGGGACCCCCACTCCTGCCTTTGTCCACCCAGGGAGTTCCCGCCTGGAGCAGAGACCAGGCCAGCATGATGCAGGAGTCAGAGACAACACAGGGCACATTTCTGGGCTTCAGGGGGCTTATAAGGTAACTGCAGAGGCAGGACACGCCTGTAAGCATCTAAGACGCACGCAATTCTTTACAGGAGGTCATGCGGTGCCGTGGGGAGAGTTGGTTCCACACAGGAGGCCTGGTTCTCTCTGCTCTGCTGTGGTTAATTCAGTTACTCCGGGAGGATCTTTCCACTATCCTGCGTGGGTATGGAAAGCACTGGACAGGTCGATACAAGACCCCTCGTGTTCCCACATTTCTGCACCCTGAGAGGTTTCACCCACTGAGCAGGATAACGTCACCTGGCTGGTGGCTGTGCAGGTGGAAGGGTGGGTGTGCAGAGACGCCCTCTACCTTCCTGGCCCGGCTCCGTCTCCAAGCTCGTCTGGCTGCAGCCCGCTTCGGGGGTCTCCCCCACCTCAAGTTAGGGCCCAGACCTGCTCACGCTGAGTGGACGGTGACATGTCCCGGCACCCACGTCCAGAATCAGGCTCAGTGAGCACCAGCCGGACAGCGGTGGCAGGAGCTCCGGTAGTGGACTCAGCCCGGGAGCAGGCTGGGCTGGGGTTTGCTGGAGTGGACGCTGGGAGCCCGACCTTCTGTGTCCAGGGCTGGGGTGCCCTCTGCAATGGGGGGCCGCTGCCGGAGAGGGAGAAGGGGCACCGTCCCCGGGCCTGTCTCCCACGCCCACCTGCCCGACTCAGGCCAGCGCCCTCCCCCCTCAGGGAAAAGCAGTTCTCACTCTGACAGGCGGCGAGCCCAAAAATAGGGTTTCTGTGGCCGGAGATGCCCCACGTGACGTGAAAGGAGGAGAGGGCTGGCAGAAGTGGCAAAACAGAACTTCCTGAACATCCACTGATACTTTTCTGATTGCTCTTTGGAAAAACACAGACAGCAGAGATAATCCCATCGGCTGCCATGCCCTGGGAGCCTGGGGGGTAGCTCACTGCTCTTCTGCTGCAAGTGTATTTAAACCCCCTGCCCCGGCCGGGGTGGCGGACGGGGGCTGCTCAGATGGCCACGAGGCTGTTCTCTGTGCAGCTGTCTCCATCAGCCTGTGGATTCCCCAGGTGCTCACGGGAGCAGGGGCCACAGTGGGTTTTAATGGACTCACAGCAGAGCTGGGACCTTTAGAGCAAAGGAACCCATTCAAGAAAACACTCCGTGTATGTGAAATCAGGTTCCTTGGCAATTCAGGTTGGGGGCAGACTGGGGGATGGTGAGGAGGTCACGTGGCCGACAGGCCCAGGCTACTTACTTGGGACCCCGGACACCAGCCGCAGGGGCCGCAGCACGCGGAACGCCCTGAGCGCCTTCACGTCGAATCCAGCCCCCTTCCCTCCCAGGGCGTTGGCCCCGTCGGCTTTGGTCGCTTGCTCTAAGATTGCACTGAAAAGCCTGGAAGAAAAGAAGGAGAGAAGAGGCGTCAGGATGTCCTGCCTGCCCGGCGGGCCTCCGACTTCTCTGAGGGATGCTGGGCGGCGAAGTGTGCAGGCGCCTCCAGCCAGGATCAGTCCGGTGAGCGGGAGGGTCCGAGACCCTCATCGGATGACAGCACCTCAGGGCAGGTCCCGCCTGCCCCGTGCTGGCATCGAGCGGGCTTCGCGGCAGTGGCGGTCCAGGCAGGACGTCAGGCAGGTGGAGGCTGCCGCCAGGGCCCGTTCCTCTGCCCTCCCAGTGTCCTGGCCCCTGTGCCCTGGCACCACATCCCAGCTCCTCCCGACAAGCCCCTGGCTTTGATCTGAGCCTGCGCACAAACAAGTGGTCCCCTAGAAACCGATGTGGTGCCGCAGGCACAAGGACAGGAAACTGAGCACCGGCCTCAGACCCTGGCAACACCTGTCATGTTGGAGTGATGGGGACAAAGGTAACAGACACATGTTCAAGAGGACAGAGGAGCGTTCGAGACGGTTCTGTCCAACAGAAACAGTGCAAAGCACAAATGTGGGCCGTGTGTGCAATTTAGATTTTCCAGTAGCCACACTAAAAAAGTGAAAAAGGAACAGGCGAAATGGACGGTGATGATAGATTTTATTTAATCCAGCATAACCAAAATATGATCACTTCAGCTGTAATAAAGAGATATTTTGTTTTTTGTTTTTGCAATACGCAGGCCTCTCACTGCTGTGGCCTCTCCCATTGCGGAGCACAGGCTCCGGACGCGCAGGCCCAGCGGCCATGGCTCACGGGCCCAGCCACTCCGCAGCATGTGGGATCCTCCCGGACCGGGGCACGAACCCGTGTCCCCTGCATCGGCAGGTGGACTCTCAACCACTGCGCCACCAGGGAAGCCCAGTAATAAAGAGTTTTTAGTGAGATGTTTGTCCCTCTCTGTTTTGCACTAAATCTTTGAAACCTGCTGTGTGTTCTACACATACAGCGCATCTCAAGTGAGTGCTCAGTGGCCACCGTAGCTGGAGGGGAAGGTCCCATACAAACAACCCCTCCAGAGGAATTTTGCTGGAAAAAGGTAGGAGAAGAGAAAAGGTAGTTCCTGCAAGAGGGCATGGAATCGTTTTGCTTGTTTTTAAATGAAATCATCTAATAGACACAGACGATGGGCAGTAAAGAAGTGAGGGGACAGTGGCTGGAAGGGTCGTACCCCTGGTGGGCAGGAGGGCAGGATGCCCGCAGAGGGGCACGAGCCCAGTAGCCAGGACGGTTCATCACGGTCCCGGGGAGGGCGGTGCATTGTGGGTTCAGATGCAGGTGCGGGAACAGACGGAAGTCCTCTCCTGACTGCACCTCTCTTCTCAGCGAATCAGGTAGCAAGCCATCAGCTGGACTGTGAAAGGGGAGGGCGTCCTGGAAGCTTGAAGGGCGAGGCAAAGGCATAAAAGGGTCGCGGAAGAAAGTGGGGGGAGGGTGAACGGAGCCAGGCCGTGCAGTAGGGTTTCCGGGCACCCAGGGCCTCTGGGAGGAGGTGGTCATGAGGGGAAGTGACACGTCAGCTCAGCCCTGTGCGTTTCTCTACCCGCTCCAAGGGCACAGCTCAGATACCAGCTGGTCGGACTGGGTTGGAGTTGGTGCTTTTGCAAGTGAGCAGGGAAGTGAAGAGAGAAGTAAAAGCTGAGTGCAGACACAGGTGAGAGATGACCGCAGGGCAGGACGAGGGGACTGTCGGAGTCCAGCGCTGGAGGGAGGGAGCAGGAAGGATGGGTGGTATGTTCTGGAGCGTAGGAAGCTGGTCTGAGATCATGGGGAGGACGTGGCTCGCGGTCACGGCGGGGACCCTGACCTCGACCCTGGGAGTGGGCAGCTGAGACAGGACAGAGTCAGGATCCCTGGGGAAGAAGAGGACATCAAGGAACCAAGAAGCTTGGGAGGCTGATGGCGGGACAGTGCGTGACGGAGAGGAGGAGCTGGCCAAGAGCTCACGTCCCCACAGCCAAGGAGAGACTCAGAGGTGTGGGAGGACCACGCCTTGGAGAAGCAGCGGGTAGAGGGTCTGAGGACACAAGCATCAGAATTGGAGGGGTTGGGCTTGCCTGGTGGCACAGTGGTTAAGAATCCACCCGCCAATGCAGGGGACACGGGTTCGAGCCTTGGTCCGGGAAGATCCCACGTGCCACGGAGCAACCAAGCCCGTGCGCCACAACTACTGAGCCTGCGCTCTGGAGCCCGTGAGCCACAACTACTTAGCCCGTGTGCCTAGAGCACGTGCTCCGCAACAAGAGAAGCCACCGCAATGAGAAGACTGCACCACAACAAAGAGTAGCCTGCACTCGCTGCAACTAGAGAAAGCCTGCGTGCAGCAACGAAGACCCAATGCAGCCAAAAATAAAATAAATAAAATAAATAAATTAAAAAAAAAGAATTGGAGGGGCTTAGGGAGGACAGGGCAGTGGTCTGAAAGCAGAATAAGAGGAAGCAGGGCTCCTCTCCTGGCCTGCGAGCATTTGGAGGGGAGGAGCCGTATCTTGAGAGACGGCAAGGGCAGCAGGACCCGCGGGGAGACTGAGAGAGAGAAGGAGGGACCAGTGCTGGGGTTAGGGCGGCCCCGGGCTGCCTGCTCTAGAATAAATGTGATGAGGAGCCAGCGACATCCCGCTCCATACTGATGTTTTCTCGACAGAGCTGAGCAGTTGGGACAAAGCCTGCAAAGCTGAAACCTGGTATCTGGACTTTTACAGAAAATGTTTGCTAAGACCAGAAATGGGGAGGCATTGTGGGGAACACGGGGCACCTTGGAGAGGTTTCGGGAGAGATTAGAACATGCAGAGAATGTACGGGAATGGGAGTCTGGGATCCTGGGCCACTTGTGGGAACCGAGAAAAATACGGGAAAGGGCTCTGTGGACCATCTTTGTCTTTGTACCTACAGGCGTCCCACTGACTCATGGTCAGCAGAGCACACTGGGTCGTGCCTGGGGCCAAGGAAGACGCCCAGGGACCAGACCTGAACCGGGCCTGGGCAGCCTGGTCTTGAGGAACAGGCTGGGGCTCCTATGACTCCTGCCTCAGGGGGCTGGGTCTGGGAACGGGGAAGCTGCAGCTGGGGGCTTAGCAGAAGCTTAGACCCAGGCAAGGCCCAGCGGAGGCAGCTGGTCTAAACGGGGATTTGCAAAACGTGCTCCGGAGAACCCTCGGGACTTCTTGGGCAGTGAGGCCAGGGATGAGTGGCTTCCCTTTGGTCTGTTTTCCACGTGGGGACCCCGAGTAGGCTGTCTGCACAGTGGGTTCTGTGGCCAGACCACGTCTGATGTCCTGCCTGTTCTGTGATTCCTTCACCCCAGCTTGGCAGCTTGACGGGTCCATGTGTTAGCTGGTGACACCTCCCATCCCAGGCAGAGGTCTCCAGGGTGGGGGAAGCGAGGTCCTTTCTCTGCAGAGAAATGTTCTTTCCATGGAAGCCTGGATCACAGAAACTGAGGACATGGACACCAGTTTGCAAGTCTGTTGAACAACATTCCAAATCCAAACCAGATTTGGTTCCTAGAACTTCCTGGAAGAAGGGAACATGCTTATCAAAGTACAAGATGTTCACAAATGTTATTCAGGGAAGGGGACAGAGATTGAACAGCCATGCTCTCCTTTAACCCCTGAAAGGGCAGACATTTCAGGAACTGGCCTCAGAGGTGTTCTCAGCTTGCGGGGGCCGGCGTCACACTTTGTAGAGGCGAAACCACGGCTTGGTGCCCACCGGTGCCTAAGGGCCAGGGACCTTCTCCAGGCGGTGTGTCTGGCAGGTCCTTAGCTGGACGTTAGAGGTTATCAGAGAGGACGATGGTCTCTAGAGGCCCTGTGAGCCGAGAGGCAGGGCCCCATGTTGGGAGGGGGCTGGAGACAAAGTGAGGCCCTTTAGGCTGGAGTAGACGGGCTGAGCATCTGCTGAGGGCTCCCGGGTGCCTGGTGGGGGCGGAGGGAGGGCTCCCGGGTGCCTGGCGGGGGCGGACGGAGGGCTCCCGGGTGCCTGGCGGGGGCGGACGGAGGGCTCCCGGGTGCCTGGCGGGGGCGGACGGAGGGCTCCCGGGTGCCTGGCGGGGGCGGACGGAGGGCTCCCGGGTGCCTGGCGGGGGCGGACGGAGGGCTCCCGGGTGCCTGGCGGGGGCGGACGGAGGGCTCCCGGGTGCCTGGCGGGGGCGGACGGAGGGCTCCCGGGTGCCTGATGGGGTGGGAGGGGAGTAGCTCACAAAGGCTCTGAAGTCCTCCCACATCCATTCAGCAGCCCCATGTCCCCACTGTTCCAAGGAGACTCCTCCACTTCTGGAAGGAATGGGGCACGTGGGGGGAGGGCAATGCCTTGGCACTGGCCTCCTGGGTGCAAGGCAGAGAAGGGAGAGGAGCCCTCAGCCCGGCACTCAGGCGGGCCAGCCCACCTGCCCCAGGGCGAGGCAGACTCCCTCTAGTTTGCAGGAGGGCAGAGGCTGCCCAGGAGGGACCGAGGGGAGCAGGTATTTCCCAGGAGACACGAGGAGGCAAAGGCACATCCATGTAAGGGGTGGGGATGGGAGGGCACAGCTGAAGAGAGGTGGTTGGGCCACACCCTCCATGGGGGTGTGTCGTTTTCCGAGTTAGAAGGATGGGCTGAGTCTAGACTGGATGGAGAGCCCCAAAGACCAGCGCCTTGGAGAACAGAAACCAGGTGCTGAATGTGGCCGAGTGCAAGATCAACGGGAAAAAGCCAGAGGGTCATGGTGGACCACAAGCTAAGCCAGCGCTGGCATCGTAGCCTCCGTGTCATAAACAGTCGATGGAGGCAACTTTGGGAGAGTGCCAAGTCGGGACGCCTCCCTCTCTTCCTCAGCCTGATGGCCTGGGCCCGGGGAGACATGGCTGGGATCCGAGCTGACCCACAAGCAGTCCGCTTGTCTCGGAAGGAGCCGGGTCCATGCAAGTGGGAGACGGGCCCCTGTCTGAGGTCCACCCGTGTCTCCTGCTTCCACCCCACGCAGAGGTGAGGCCACGTCTGGGGCTGAGCATCGTATAGACCAAGGCCAACTCAGCCCACAGACGGGAGAAGACTTAGCTTCTCTGCCCCAAGAGGCGCCTGTCCTCTCTGTTGGCCCCAGAAGCACAGGGTCTCATTCCTTGGGCTCTTTCTGTGAGTGTGTGAAATGTTCCCAGGAGACTCGGGCCTTGAGGGGAGAGGCTGAATTTAAAAGGATTTAGATGCATCAGGAAGAAGCACGTTAAAGGACTTTGCCATGGTTTGCTGAGTTCGTTCAAGGCATTTGTCAGTCACTCTGTTTATCCTGGAGTGAACAGAAGTAGCAACTCTCTTGCAGAGCTGCAGCCTCACCCTGACATCCGCATGTGGCCGAGTCCAGTAACTTCCGTGTCCCTCACGCCTCCAAGTGTCCCTGATGTTAATGCAAAGCGTGTCCTGCTCGGCCAGGCAAAAAAAGACGGCGGTGAAAACTCGGAAACAGCTCCAGATGCCCGGAGACAGGGACTCGCTCCCAAATGGCCCTGATTTGCTCCGTCACTTCCTGCAGGAAAGGCCGGGCGCCCACGAGGCTCTGAGCAGGGCACGCTCTGGGGAAGCCACCAGGGCAACATCCTCCTGGGGCGGCTGGGAAGGGCCCCCTGGGGTAGGAGCCTAATGCCACGCTGACCTGACCCCGGAGGCTGTGGGGACAGCGAGGGAGTGAACGGCAGGTGGGCTTGAAGTAGCGCCAGGTCAGCCCCGAGGCTCGGGCACCCTGCCCTCCACAGACGGATGAGTGACTGGAGCCCGGTCAGTTGTGTCTCTCGTGGCGCGTGCGGGTGTCTTTGTACAAACATTCCACAGAGAATCTTTTCCTGAAGTTACTGATGCCTTGATAAGGAGATCGTCATTTCCAGGGTTTCCTGAAGCTTCCTGACGCCGCTTTGTTTCTGAGCGTAGGCTGAGTTGGCCTCTACAGCAACAGCAGCGTGTCCGGGGAAGTGCGTCTGGCCCCGTGCCCTCGGCCCTTCCTAGTCCCATTGTCCGGTCCCAGCAGCCACCGAGCCAGGACCCTGCAGAGGTGCAGATGGGTGTCCCGGCTCCCAAGTGCCAGCCACCCTTCTGTCCAGCCCAACCAGACGCACTCGGCCACACCGCAGGGGAGGTGTCCAGGGGCTGCTGAGCCAAGTGAGGCCCAGAGGGAGTAAAAGACCTACAGCTAGGGCATCTCCTTGGCTGCACAGAGGCCCCTGGGCTCCACCAGAAGGCCTCGGATTCACCTGTGCGCACGCGTGTGCGCATGTGTGCGTGTGCACGCGTGTGCAGGTGGGAGCAGTGGCTGGGGCTGTTCCAGGTGACAGCTCCTCTCCCTGTGGAGACAGTCTGGATCCGAAGTGATTTTTAATAGACCCTCTCGTCTGGCCTGAAGCCCAGGGCTCTTGTGACCAGGGACACAGATACGGACGGGAAGGGGCTGGCACTGGGTGAGGGTGGTGGAGGGTGGGGGGGGGTGGCTGTACTCACCCAACAACCACGATGATAAAATCCAGCAGGTTCCAGCCGTTGCGGAGATAAGCATTGGGGTGAAAGAGCAGCCCATAGGCTACGACCTTTAAAAATGCTTCCACAGTAAAAATGATGAGAAAGAGATACTCCACCCGTTCCTAGGAAACACAAGTAGAAGAGAGAGAAGAAGTCATTAGACTGGGGATTTGGAAAGTTCTGACCCAGCAGGTCCCCCAAGGTGGTGGAGGAGAAGGGGGCCCCTCCACGGTCGGATCAGGGGGACCCCCCAGGCCACATCCCGAGCCCCACGGTCCATCCCACAGGAGAGCTCCGATCCACTGGGCAGGAAGCGGGTTTTTAGTCTTCAAATGTTAAAATGCAGAAATCAGGGTGGTGAAAATTCGCACATCTTTGAGAAACATCTTAGTTCATCAGTGAGCAGTTCCCTGTACTTCTCAGAAGAGAACTCACGATGCCTTATCTAAAGGGGACCCAAGGATGCCGGGACGGGAGCTGGTGCTGAGAAAGGGCTGAGACAGAAGGGCAGGGAAAAGGCCACAGTTCTGAGTCACAAACCCTGAAGCCACAGCCGGGGTCTCTGACACCCAGCCACCAAGAAGCAGAGCATGGCAACCTCCGCCAGCCGCTGAGACAGAGGCAGCTGCCCACGTGCGCTGACCCCGACCTGGGCGAGCCCTCTTCCTTGAGGAACTAGAACTCTCTGTCCAAAGAGCGAGACCAGGTCAGCAGGGACCCCAGCGTTTCCAGGATGAGGGCGGGCACTGGGTGGCGGAGGGGTGGTGGCTCCTCCCCTCCCCGCACTCTGTCCTCTCCAAGAGGGCTCTGCTGTGGGATGCGGCCCTGTCCCTGGAGCCCACGCTCGGCAGGACTGACTCCGGCTGGTTAGAGCCGACTCAGGGCTGATTCACCGGCACCCCACCCTCCACCGCTCTCCCACGCTGTCCCCGGCGCAGAGCCTTCAAGGCCCCGCAGGCAGAGGCGGCCGTGGCCTTCACACACCGATGCTTCGCACTCGTCTCCGCGGGAGCCTCCAGGAAGCTCCCACCTCAGACCCCAGACCCGGCTTCCCCTCCTCCGCAGGTCAGGAGGGGCTCACTGAAGACCCCAGGTCCCACGCCCACTGTATCCCTAGAAGGCATACGGCCTGCCGCCCACCCTGCTGGGAGGGGGTGCTCCGAGGCCTGGGGCCCTGGGGCCCTGATGGGGAGCCCTGCAGGGAGGTCAGGTTGGTCCCAACACCCCCCGTGCTCTGCCCACCCTCCCCGACCCCCGCGACGTTGAGCGCGTGCTGGCCTCACCCAGCCCAGCTCAGGGTGAAGTTTGGGGACACAAAGTTAAAAAGGGAAGAACCCCGGGCCCCGCCCAGACCTACTGGAGGAGACCTTCTGGCTATGGAGCCTGGAAGTGCGCATTCCAGACCATTCCCGGGTGTCTCTGAAGCACCTGAAGTTTAAGAACCCCTGGTCCACGTGCTGAGGAAGGCCCGGATAAGCGGTAACCATGGGAAGGGGATGGAGGTGGGACTCCACCAGCATCTCCGAGGCAGGCTTGTCCTTACCTCCCACCCATTCTGTCATCTTGAAGTTGGTCTGGGACGTGGCTTCCCAGGGGTCTGAGACCCAGGAACAAACCACAGTGCGTAGGACCTCTGGTCTTTAAAAAGTAGGTGATGTTGGATAAAAATGTACATCAGGACCGTGTTGAAGGGGAATGCATGTTCCAAAAGGGCGCGACACACCTGAGGACGACTGTGGAAGGTGAGCTGTCCAGCCACTCAGCCCCCGCCCCCAAGACCTTTCAAGCGTCCATGTTTAGCCCCAGATGACAGGGCCACCTCCTCTGCACACCCAGAAACCTCTGCAGAAATTCACAAAGTTGGAGCAGGGATGAGAAGGGAAACAAACGTAAGCTGGGTACCCATTTGTGTCAGGGGCTTTCATGTGTTCACCTGTGTGCTAGAGGCCTTCATCCCACCATCCCTCCATCCAGTCACACGTTACCGGTGAGGCACAGCCAGCTGAGTCATTGGACAGTGATGCAGGAGACCCCTCTGGGCTGTTTGCACAGCGAGCTTTCTGGGACAGGTAGCAACCCAGCTCGAAATAGCCCTTCCCCATGGCAGGGAGGACAGCCATACCCCAGGGCTCTGAGTGTCCTGTGTGCTGGGGGGCCAGCATCTCAGACAACTCCTTAAACAGCTGCGCTCCCAGCCCCGCCTGCCTGGCACCAAGCAGTGTGTTTACTCCCTCGTCCGATAGGATGCCTTCCCTTCCCGATTCCTCTATGAAAAGAGAAAGCCATGGGGGAGGAGGGGTCCCGGGTCCCTCCACAGCCGTGCAGGCCCACACTGCAGCCCCGGCAGTGTCCTAGACCCGGTGCACCTCCTGTGAGATGGAGGACCCGGGGACGTGTGTCTTCTCTTGTTGACCCTCGGCCTTTGTAAGTTTCCCCCATAAGGCCCACTCCCTAATCCACACCATGTGACATAACAGGTGGAGACCAGAAGGAACCACGGACATGGCAGCGAGTCCTTCACTCAACCGTTCACGGACATGTTTATGTGCTGGAGATTCAAGAGAAAGGGCTCAGAAACTGACCTCCAGGAGCTCTGGGGACAACGGGGACAGATGGACAGAGTCCAGTACAGCAGGTAAGCCGTGCCCTGGAGGGAAGGCTCGGAGGATGGAGAGCTGTCAGCTGAAGTGGGTGGGCCAGGCATCCGGTGGAGAGAGAGGTAAAGGGGGGAAGTGTGGAGGCCGTGGCTGGAGAGAGGCCGGGAGGGGACGGGCTGGAGAGGTGGGCCGGAGCAAGAGGACCGGGGGCTCTGGGGCCAGGCCTGGACATTTGGCTTCCGTTCTGAGGAGATGGCGGCCCTGCTGTGATGTGCGCTGCCGTCTGGCGCTGTCACGATTGGGCAATCAGGCGGGGTGGCCCACGCAGAGATCGTGGAGGCCTGAGCCGAGGCCGAGACGGGGGACTGGAGATAAGCAGGGGGACCTGGGACACAGAAGGCGTGTGATTTGCTTTCTGGCTGCACGTGGGGGTCGGAGAAGAGGCAGGAAAAGAAGGGCGCGCCCCCCCCGGGGTTTCTAACCCAGCGACTGTGGGTGGAGGACCCTCTCGCTGCAGTGGGGTCTTGAGGGAGAGGAGGGGTCAGCGTTCTGTACTCAAGGCGGAGCTCCTGGACTTGGACGTAGAGGTGGGCTCGCACGGAGCTGGGCTCGCAGGGGCGGCTGGATGAGGTGGCCCTGGAGAGCGTGTGCACCGGAGGAGAGCTGAGGCTGGGGTCCATCCCCTACGGGACGACCTCAGCCCAAGGAAGCACTTCCGCATCCTGGGAATTGTCTCCCAGGAGAAGTGACAGGGTCCTGACTAAAGCCATGGGGTCTGAGAGATAAAAGGACCTCAGAGGTTATCTAAGTAACCTCCCGGCAGAAAGACTAGGACACTGATAAGATAAGCCTGGGGAGGACGGCCTTACAGGTGCAGGACGCAGGATGAGCTGGACTTCCTGACCCGATGCCCAGGGTGCATTCGTTTCTTTGCCTCCCGGGACCCGCTGACCCCCTAAAACACGAGTGGGTTAGACTTCTCAGTACAAGGAGGACTGAACTGAAGAGGGCCCAGGAGCCAGGAAGAAAGGTCTGGACAAGAACCCAGGGAAGGAGCAAGGGCCTGTGGTCACCAAGTGTGGGGCACAGTCACCTGTGAGGTGGGTGAACATGGGTGTGCACGTGTGTAGCACCGCTCCTGTGAGCAGTGCTGTATTCACTCTAACGTTAGAGGCATGGGTGTCCTTAGAGAATTAATTCCAACCCTCTCTTCAAAACAAAAAAAACAAACAAGAAAACATAAACAAGTGAAACAGCTTGGTCATCCTTTCAAAACACTGTGTGTTGTCATAGAAACGTCCGGGGGTGGAGAACAGTGCGGCTGTGGAAGGCTTTCTCCGGCCGGCTGATGTCCGGGTGCCTCTGGCCTCATGGGTTCACATTCCTCACAGCCTCCCCAGGCCTGGTTCTGGGGGTCCCAGAGCCCTGAGAACGAACCAAGGTCCAGCACGGGACCTGCCGTTTCTGTGATCTCGGGAACCCCGGCAACTCTGGAAGCCACCCTGGGGCAGCCTGATTCCAGGCCCCACTGTGGGTCGAGGTTGAAAAGGCTGGAGGAGGCGCGAGGACAAGCCTGGGACGCGCCAGACGCAGCCATGCGCAACTGCGGGGGTGGGGGGGCAGGGGACGCCCAGGGCTCCCAAGGACCCTCCGCCAGCACCGGCTGGAGTGGGGACGTCGCCGCTCAAGTGGCTCCATCTCTTCCCCTTCCCAGCCCCTCCCTTCCCCCCCCCACAATATTCTCCAGCCCCGCCCGCCCGTGCGTCCTTTCCTTGTCACCGTGTCCCCATCCCTCCCCTCCCCCTGCTCTCTCCTTAGGGCCGCCACTGGCACCCGGGCCCACATCCACTCCCAGGTCTGACCCACTGAGGGGATTCAGAGGAGGCAGCGCCTCGGTTCCCAGGGGTCACGAGGTCTCGCGGATGCCTGTGGGCTGGTGTGGCCCTGGAGGGCACAGGCCGTCAGAGCTTCCCGCTCTCCTCACGTCCACACATCCTGCCCTTCAACCGCGTTGTAAGCCTCCTCACGGCAGACTCAGTTATCTGTGGATGGTAACAATCTTGATTCTGACACTGAATGGCTCTGTGTCTTTGGGAAATCACGTTACCTCCCTGGTCTGTTTCTCATCGGTAGAAGAGTTAGTTAAGCATGAAAAAAACAAAACAAAACAAAAAAACCACAATGCTGCTGAGAGCCCTGGGCTCCCCAGGGCTGCTTTGGGAGCGGGTACAGGTCGGGGGGAGGTTGACATGGTGGGGCTTCCCCCCTGCCTCCGCCTTGAACCAGAGCGCGGCCACTTTAACCCGAGGACCCTACACAGCTGAATCAAGTCTGGGGAACCCACAGGACGGGGTGTGGACAGAGAACACACACACAAAAGACGCAGCCATCTCTTCCTGAACAGTCTGGGTGACTCTGGTTGGCTTTCTATTCTGGGTTCTGCCTTGGATTTTATTTGAGAAGAGGAATGAGTGCTTTTTTTTTTTCCTGGTTATCTCAGAACTTGGAATACCACTTCCAAAGTGGTAGATGACTCCAAAGCCTCTGCAGAGTTCTCTGTCAAGCTCGTCCCTGGTCTGTGTGCAGCTCTGCACAAGGCACCGGCAGATTCCCAAATGTGGAGAGGAACAGAGAGTTCCTGTCCTTGCTGTTCTGAGGAGCCCTATAAACACAGACAGGTTTGATAATGAAAAATCCTTCATTAACGAGACTATTAATGTGTGTGCTTTGGGAGAACACAACATTCCCTCCTGGTAAGGGAAGCCGGTGCCAGGGGAGAGCTCCCTGGACCAGGCCATCAGGGCGTTCCTGCCAGCTCTGTTCACGTCTGCATGCTCCTGTCTCTTCAAGTACGCGTGTTTCTGCACACGCGCACACACACGCACGTGTGGTGCAGCTGGGTGATGCCCACCGTCTGTGTTAAGCAGCAGGTACCTGCTCTGTAACAGACCAGCTGTGGAAATTCACACTCAGAGAGCTTGCCTTCCCTCAGCGGCTGAAGGAGTACACAGGATGTGGTGAATACATGCACAGAAGGATACTAGTCAGCCCTGAAAAGGAATAAAGTTCTGACACGCGCTGCAACATGGGTGAGCCCTGAAAACACTGTGCTAAGAGAGAGAAGCCAGTCCTAAAAGGACAGAGGTGTATGATTCCACTTCTGTGAAACACCCAGAACGGGCCAATTCATGGAAACTGTAGATTAGAGGTTCCCAGGGATGGAGGAAGAGGGAACTGTTTCGGGGAATGAAAAACTGCGGAAACAGCGGTGACGGCTGCACCACATTGTGAGTGTAATTTATGTCACTCAAGTGTACACTTTAAAATGGTTAGAATGGCAAATTTTGTTATATTTATTTTCTCACAAAAGGAAAAAAAAAGGAAGCATTCCTTTGGATGTTAAAGATTTTCTAACCATCAAGGGTCTTCATCTAAAGCTACCTGAGGCCACGGTTGAACCTGTATCAGCTACCCCGTCCCCGGGATCATTTGTCAGGAAATCGCCAGCACAGCCGTTTGCCGAGAGAGCTGGTGGAAGGCTGGGGCCCTGGGACGGGGGACGAGGGGGTGGGTGGGGAGGCGGGAGGCGGCTGAAGACAACGCCTTCAACTTCACAATTTTGGAGGCAGGCCCTTCCCAAGGGCCTTAGGGTGGTTCAGGCGGTCTGGCCTTAACACCCAGGGCTCCTGTAAAGGATGAAGGGGCCGGACACACCACGGGATACCTAAGAGCAAAGCAGCCTCGGAAAGAACAGGCACCTGTTTGTCGAGGCTGGTGGCCCCGGAGGCTGAAACTCTGCCAGGTCACTGGTCACAGGGGATCAGCCGAAAGAACCGGAGGCTCTCCTCCCGCACAGCTTGCCCTGCCCTCGCCCGTGACGCCAGGTGGCCATGACTCATCCACTTGTGAGACCCTCAGCTCACGTCTCCTCTGGAGGCTGGCCTTGCCCCCCCAGGAGGGTCAAGCGGGCGGCTCAGATGTCCAGGTGCCGGCCTGCCCTTTGCCAGCCCGTCCCCGGGGCCCCTCCCTGGGCTGGTTCTCAGCTCTCAGCCCCCAGGGCAGACCTGGCCTGCCTGCGTGCTCGGTGGTGTCCTGCACCGTCGTCACGGGCCGCTGAGCCGCCCCTTGGAGTTCACGGGTGGCCACGTGCCCCTCCCCTGCGGCTCGAGGGCTGCCATCCTGCCAGCCGGCTGGAAGCACAGGCTGTCAGGGCGCGGCCAGTCCCCTCTCTCCCAGGACGTCACTGGCTCCGGGACATCACCTTTGCTTTGGGTAATAGAGCAGAATGGTGACAGGTATTCCCACTCAGAGCTGAAGTGCTTCTGGAGACAAGGGGGCATTTGCTTAATGACCTGTGGCTAGTGTGTGGTCTCCCAAATGGATGCGGCAGTGGCCTCAAAACTCTCTCCTAAATGTCCACCTTCTTGCGAGGAAGCAGACCAGCACACGGCACAGGGGAACAGACCCCCTTTTCTGCCTGTCTCCACGGCTTGTCCTCCTCACGCCCCCATCACTGTTTGGGTGTTAAGGCAGCTTCCTGACTGGCCTCATTGGCATCCAGGCTGATTCTCGGCCTAACCACCTCCCCCCGTGCCACCCCTGCCCCGGGCCTGGGATGGAGTCTCGCCTCCACGGCCTGGCTCCCAGGTCCCAGTGGAACCCACTTGTCCCTCTGGCCCCATATCCGGCCAGCACCCTGTGCTCTAGCCACACCAGAAGGCTCACCACACCCAACCCAGACAGGTGGTGAGGGCAACCCTGCCAGGCTGGCCTTTCTCCACCTGCAAGGCCTACTCCTCCCCTGGTCTGGACGCCTTACCCTCCCCGGCCCCCCATGGCCCTCCACCCAATGCAGGACCCTCTGCAGACACGATTCTAGCACTTACGACAATGTGTGTGTTTTCTGCAAGCTCCTCCCCTTGGGGACAGAGGCCTGCAGGGCGGAAGCAGGCCTCTTTGTCACCTTGGTTAGGAGGTGTCTTTAATTGGAGGACAAAATGACAGAGGGAAAGGGCTTTGGAGTCAAGCTGTTTCCCCGTGACGAGCCGCGTAACCTTCCCAACTGTGGCCTTGTCACCAGGAAAGTGGGAAGTGACACGACTCCGGCGACTTGGGGATTAGGAGTCACAGTCCGCACTGGGATGGCTCAGCTGCCATCGCGGCTCTGCATCGAGCATGGTCCCCAGCTCTGCACCCAGCACGGACCCCAGCTCCACCCCTGGCTTTGCATCAGGTGCAGCGGGGGTTCCGCAGGAGTCTGTGGGGCTCATGCCCCCTCCAGGCAGCTCTGTGTGTCCCCAGAGGTCCTGCCTGGGCCGCTCTCCAGCGCCCACAGCACTAGCCCTCTGCCCGTTCCCTCTTCCCTCCTGCCCACACGGGCCCCCAGGACCCTCAGCAGGTAGCATGACCCACTTTCGAGCTACTTCTGAGCCTCTTGACTTCAACACAAACTGGAGTCCGAGGCCTCACATCTGTTTTCTATTATTGACACAACTTCACAACCAAACCAGAAACTTCTCTGAGCCCGTTTGCCAGGTTCCGTGCCTTCTGAATGCTCCTGGCCCCAACCCCCAGCCCTGGATCCACAGCCTAAGGGACCCCAGCCCCCCAGCGGCAAGCCTTTCCCTGGAGGCTCTGGGAACCCCACAATGCTTTGCCTCCTGAAGCGACTTATTTCAGTGGCCTGGACGAGGTGACCGACGACAGCAGTGCCCTTCGGGAGCGAGAGCGTGGGTTCAGGAGGGTCGAGGACCTGGGGTCAGGTCCACAGCGAGAGCGCAAGGGGTGGGACGTTACAGTTTAGAGGAGCCTTCCGTTTTGCGGTGAGTGTCACGACCACTTCGTGAAGCAGGAAGGCAGGTGATTTCTTCTCCTCTACTCTCACCCCACTTTCTTTTCCTCCTCACACCACCCCCATCACCATCACCACCATGTCCTCCACCCCCATCACCATCACGACCATCTCCTCCACCCCCATCACCATCACCACTGTCTCCTCAACACTCATCACCATCACCACCATGTCCTCCAACCCCATCACCATCACCAGTCTCCTCAACACTCATCACCATCACGACCATCATCTCCTCCAACCCCATCACCATCACCACCTCCACCGTCAGCACCATCAGCATCATCACCATCGTCACCACCACCATCTCCTCCACCTCCATCATCGTCACCACCACCATCTCCTCCACCTCCATCATCGTCACCATCACCATCTCCACCGCCAGTGCTTCTATCATCATCACCACCACCTCCACCACCATCACCATCATCACATTACCGTCACCACCACCACCGTCTCCTCCTTCTCTTCCATCACAGCTGCCAGTAACGGCCGAGTCGGAGCCTGGATGCATCAACTCTAATCTTAACAGTAACCGCATGATGAATAAAGAATGTTCTCTCCATTATGCACAAGAGGACGCTGGTGGGAGAGGCTGGGTAACCTTCACAACGCCCTGCAGCTAGGGAGCAGGGAGCCGGGACTCACGTTTTCCCCACTGTTTGGGGTGACAGGACGGACGGACCCCTTCACCTGGCACCTCTGCACTGGGGCTTGGCTGGGGCCACACTGAACATCTGATTTTTGTCGAAAGCCAGCGGCGTTCTGCAAGGGTTTGACACGGAGCACCCGCCTGGCCCAGGGCCCCCACTTCCCACTGACGGCGTGTGGACATGTGGCTACAGAGCAGACCCCGCACTCTCCTCCAGCTCCTGGTCACACCCGTCCCCACGTGTGGGGGGACGCTGTAGACAGGCTGTAAGCCAGTCACGGGTCTAGCCCCACTGAGGCTCTCTCCTGCAGCCCTGAAGTGGAGTTGGAGACCCTGCAGCAGCCGGGAGTGGGGCTCTGACAGTGTGAACCGGAGCGGGACGGGGCCACGGGGGAGAAGCGGCCACGGCAGAGGCAGGTGATGCTAGGAGGGGGGTGGGGGACAGGGGGCTTTCAAACATGACATCAGGACTTCAGGCAGACTGGCAGAATGGGGTCGGATGCCACGCAGAGGTTGGCCACATCACCCGCGCTCTGGACTGCGGTTTCTTCATCCACCAGATACGGGTTTGCCCAGAGGCCCTGCACCCCTCTGCTCGTGTCAGGCTAGGATTCCTTAAGGCTGACAAAGCTGAGTTTTAAACTTTAGGTCTTCCACACCGACGGCACCTTGGCCAAATCACTGGAACTTCAGAGGCCTCCTTTTCCTGGGCTATAAAGTGGAGATAATACCTTCCTATCAAGACTCCGTAAGAACCGAGGGCAAGTGCACGTGAACACGTTAAGTGGGAAATACTTAAATGTTCTGCGCCTGACCCCCCTGTGGTTCTGAAATCCTTGGCATCTGAGACAACGAAGGTGATTGGAGACATCGGCGGGTCGGTGCTGAAGGCGTGGGTTTGAGAAATGAGCTGTGAGGGTGAAGCTGTGACGGTTCCATGAAATCCATGATCAGAGAACAGAGGCTGAGGGTTCAGGAAGGGGACGCCGGCCAGAGGGGCCCAGAGAGTATGTCTCAAGACTGTCATCATTTTTGCCACACCCATGTATGTATAATATTGTTCACTTAATACTGTTTCCTTCCATCAGCTCGCTTTTCTTATATGAACATTTAGAAAGGAATGTTTTTAAATCAGAAGTATCACAAGTGTCGCTTGCCATGATAAAGGATGTCAGTAAAACCATTAACAATGTTTGTCCATGTGCTACCTAAAATTGTCCGACATGCCACCCAGGTACACGTCACACTTGGGGAAAATCTGGGCTCGAGGCCTGTCCCTGGCAAGGGCCACCCTGACTCCATGTGGCTCCAGAAGTGGGAGGAAGGAGGGGCCTCCTTGAGAGAAATGGGGGGCCGATGTCGTGTCCCAGGAAGAGCTCTGTGGAGTCGGGCTCCCCTGCAATGGGCAGGCTGCCTCTGGGGCCGTGCGCTGGCACGCACACCTGCGGGTCACCTGTGGGAGGGGGTTCGGGGACCGCGCGCAGGTGGAGTTGGCTGCATCTCCTTCAAGGTCACATCCTCACCCCCTGGGCAAGTCCTGCACTCGGCGCTGGGTTATCTCTGACAAGATTAACTTCATCATCTTGTCTTCGGTCAGATCGCGGGTACTTCCTGGGCAACCGCTTGTCTTATATTTAGACTCAGCCCCGAACCCAACATCGTCACAGGCTGTATCTCTGCTGCTCACTGATGGATGACACTTAGAATTTGACAAGGATCTGAAATTAGCCGTGCGGGTTGGCTCTCCCCAGTGTCCTGTCTCCCAGCCGTGCGTGGTGTCCTGGGTCCCCCCGCTTTTCCATGGGAACTGACCTCATTTTCCAGTCCCCAAAACAAACGCTTTCTAGAACACGAGTCAGAGAGACACACCCAAACCAGAGCAGGTAAAACCCCTCTCGCCAAATTATGATGTGATTCCCAAACCTCCCGAGACTTTAATGAGTGACCTCCGTCTGTCCTGGGCGCTGGCCTCGGATAATCCAGCTTCCTGTCCTCTCAGCCATCACCAAGGCCTTCAAGGTGGACTGCGGAGCTGGCGGCGGGGTGGGCGGTGATGACACAGGTGAACAGGGTAGCGCTGCAGAGGAGGGGCGGCTGCGAACGTTGCCGTCACGGTGTCTGCCCCCCCGCCCCTGCTCTGGTCACAGCTCTCAGAGGCCGAGGGCGGGTCGGCCCTGCGTCCTCACACGCCCCCTCGGCCGAGCCCCTTTGTTTCCTATGATCTTGAGCATTTTACTTTCTTATCGCAAAGATAACAAAATTCATCTTAGACATTTAAGACGACTCTGAGGTGAAAAAAGGAAAATGAAGAAGTGCGCCATCCCTTCCCCCCACCCCGAGGGGACCGTGGCTGACGTTTTGTCATCTGCGGCCAACCCGCTTCCCCTGTGTGTCCAAGGTGGTCATCGCACTGCTCATATTATTTGAGAGCCTCCCTTATCTTTGTTTAACGCAGGTTTTGAACGTATGTTGTCTCCAGTGTCACCCTCAATCGCCCCCAGATCCCAGCAGCAGGACGGGGCGGGGCCTCGTGCCTGTCTCCTCCGCCTGTGCTGACCTGGCTCAGCCCTCGGGGGGCTGCAGGCGGCGGGTGCTGAGGGGCTCCTGGAGGTCGGCAGCGGGGGGCACAGGGCCCCAGCAGGCAGCCCCGCACAGCTCCCGAGATTCTGGGGCTCACGCACCGCTAAAAAGGACCAGACATCAGTGCTGGGAGGGGTCTTGGTGACACCGAGTCCCCCATTCCCTAGAGAAATGAGGGGACACCTTTCTGTTGTCTCACAATGAGTTAGGGGCAGTAGGCAGGCCTGAGCCCTGCTCGGGGGGCAGGAGGTTTCTAGAACACGAGTCAGAGAGACACACCCAAACCAGAGCAGGTAAAACCCCTCTCGCCAAATTATGATGTGATTCCCAAGCCTCCCGAGACTTTAAAGAGTGACCTCCGTCTGTCCTGGGCGCTGGCCTCGGATAATCCAGCTTCCTGTCCTCTCAGCCGTCACCAAGGCCTTCAAGGTGGACTACGGAGCTGGCGGCGGGGTGGGCGGTGATGACACAGGTGAACAGGGTAGCGCTGCAGAGGAGGGGCGCTCCTGGAGCCCCCAGACGAGGGAGACGGCGGCAGGGTGGAGGGTGCTCCTGGAGCCACAGGGCCTGTGCCGCGCGCCCCTCAGCGCCCTGGTGCCCCACGCTCCTCCCTCGGACGCTCGTCCATGCTGCTCCTTTTCCTTTCGGGGGTGTCGGGAAGACCCCTTCCATCAGGGATGTCCTTCCTCCTTTGACGGTGAGGGGAAGAGGTGGCTGTTAGACGCGGAGCCTCTCCAGCCTGAGAGCACACGGCCCTGGGACCCGGGACGGGGCTCCAGCCCTGGGGGCCTGGGGTCTGCGCCTCACTCCGCACAGGACTCACCCCCCGCACGTGGGCACAGCTTCCCGCCCGAGCCTCCTAGAGTGCCACCACCCTCTCCATCTCCCTGTCCCCAAGACACCATTCCCTTGAGGCATTTTTAGCCAAGACGCCAAACATCCAAGGAGGAAGAAGCGAATCTGTCTCACGCAGGTGAAAATAGCCGGTCCCCCCGCCCCGGGCCTCTGCCTCCCTCCCACCCTCCCGCCCCCCTTTCTTTCGCGGCCCCTCTAGCCCTCCAGCCATAAGCCCCCGGCTCCCCCTCCGTCCCTCTCAGACCTTCTCCCTCCACCTGAGGGACGGGCAGCGTCCACAGGGTCACACAGCAGTTCAGCTAATTGGCTATTTCTTGCAAATTGCTTAAAAGGTGTGCAGACCCACTGAAAATGGAAAAACACAAAGCCGTGAGCATCCACCTGTGATGCTGGTGAACGCACCCCAGCCCGTGCGGGTGTGGATGGGGCGTCTCCTGACCTGTGCGGACCCACAGAGGGAGCCCAGTTACCCAGGAAGGGCCAACATCCCGAGTGAGGGGGGAGCGTGGAGGGCTTGGTCCCCTCCCCCGACCGTGGAGCCCATGAGGGCGGTGATGGCCTAAGTACAGTCCTCATGCCGCCACGTCCTCTGCTGGAAGGGTGTGACGTGAGGAGGGAGTTTCAGCTCCCAGCTCGTGTTCTCGCGGTGCCAGGTAGGCAAAATACCTCCCCAAACACGGTCTCCATTTTTGCTGTTATTGTGCTTGCTGCCTCTGACTTGTGGATAGAAATCCTACGGTAGACGGGGACAACGAATGCTGGGGTCATAGACAGACCCCGGGTCCCGGTGCCTGAGAGAAGTCCCCGTCACGCTGGTTACAAGCTGGTTACCACCATGACGACCACCAACACCACCAATAACAACAACAAGAACTAATGTTACCCTGTGTGCTCTCAATCCCGACCCTCATCCCAAATCCCTTGCACGAATTACTGAATTATTTTCTTCCTTCATCACAACATCACGATGCCGGCAGATCAGCCCTCGCCGTGGATCAGGAGGTTGAGTCGTGGAAGGTAGGTCTGCGCGCCCAGACCACACAGACTCTAAGAGCCATGGCAGGGCTTGACCTCGGGCCCCTGAGCCCAGAGCGCTGGCCCTTAACTTCAGCTTTAACTTTTTCACCCATAGAAGGAGGAGCATGGAAACAGCCTGCGTCGTGTGCTGGTGTCCACGTACGTGGACGTGCTCTGTAAACTGCAAAGTGCTGTGGAAATACTGGCGGGCATCACCCCAAAGCTTCCCTTTGGGGTAGAGAGAACCATCTCATAAAATCAGCGCAGGACCACAGAATCTCAGGGGAGGAAGGGGGCTCCAGTGTCCCGTAGGGTGACGTCCACTCGACACGGGATTAGACTCACAAAACTGAGAGGCCCCGTGAGTGACCTGGCTCAGTGTTAGATAGAAGTGACACCCCGAGATGACCGGAGCGGTGCTGGGTGCAAACCCCCATCTCCTGACCTTTGTCCGGTGCTCAAGCCGCCCCCCAACTTGCCCCCCCAGCAGACACCACCCAGCCATTACCATGAACTCACCTGCTGACCCACAACATGACCTCAGCATCCCTCTCAACACAGGACCATCAACGCATCGGTGCTGACTTACAACCTGTACCCTCCCTGCGGGATGCACAGGGTGACCATATAGTTTACCAGTCAGACAAGGGCAGCTTTGAGAGTGAAAGAGGACGCTGTGACTAATTAGTGGGGACACAGGGGGTGATCACACGGGGGTGATCCCAGGTGAACTAGAGACTGTAGCCACCCTAATTATACCTCAGGGAGGCTCCCAAAGCACCCACCTGCTCCTTGTAGGTAGACTGACCTGAGGAAGCTGGGTGCGTCTTCCTACTGGACGGGGCAGGTGGGGGGACTTGGGGGAAGGAGACAGTCTTGGTGAGAAAGGACAAGGTCCGCCTCGGGGTCACAGTCGTGTCTGCAGAGGTGCCACAACCACGGGGTTACTCCCGCACCCCCGGGGTCCCCCTCCCGCCCCGGCGGCACCAGCTCAGCACCCTCCCGTGAAAGCACGTGTCCGCGCCCCCTGCTCCGGCCCCCCACCCCACCCCCTCCTCGCAGTGAGCACCCGCTTGTGCGGTAGTTTAATGAGCAGGTGATGGACACGTTTGGGCATCTTATGGAGGCTGAATCACCTTGTTTACTCATTGGTAATTAAATCGGCAGCATCTAATTTCTGTTTGGGGAGATTTATGGGCATTTTCTGTTTCTAGGTGACAAAATTGAAAAATGAGTCTAATTACTGATGGATTTCCCCAAGAAGAGAACCAGGGAATGGCATTTCACTCACTGCCGAGTTCACTGCGCCTTAGCACGGCCATGACAAGGGTGAATGACGGGAACGCCAGGGACCATCCAAGACCATCCTCTCGGACAACGCTGTTTCCTAAGGGGAACCCATTTGTCCCTCAAAAAAACCACTGCTCCTAAGGGGTTTTTACAGGATATGACACTTCAAGTATGGAAGGTTCTGACCGGGTGTGGCCTCTAAGTTGCTTTGTGACATGAGCTTAGTAAGTCTTTTCTTATTCTTCGACTTTAGCCCATGAAATTATTGGGCTAATTGAGCAGATGATCCCATAAAAATGGTTGCAGGCTGGTTAACAGAAAAATATTACCATCGCGCATGTTTTATAAACATTTGGACGTTCCCTGTAAAGTGTTTTGCTCAGTTTTACATTTACAGACCCTTCAGGTTGGGAGGATGAGAAAAATATTCTGAGCATTTTATTCAAAGGCAAATGAAAGCGTCTTCTTGGGGTGCTAACTCTGTTAGTCACCAGATATAGTTTACCTTTTTGGCTATTGAGCGTTTTTAGTCTAATCCAGGATCTGGTGGAAGTAACAGTGTCTCCTACACTTTGGGGATCGCGCGGGACGGGGGTCCTAGCGCATATACCTCGCTCCAGAACTGCTCAAAGAGCTGCCGACCCAGGGCTTCCCTTGTGGCGCAGTGGTTGAGAGTCCGCCTGCCTTTGCAGGGGACACGGGTTCATGCCCCGGTCCAGGAAGATCCTACATGCCGCGGAGCGGCTGGGCCCGTGAGCCATGGCCGCTGAGCCTGCGTGTCCGGAGCCTGTGCTCCGCAACGGGAGAGGCCACAACAGTGAGAGGCCCACGTACCACAAAAAAAAAAAAAAAAAAAAAGAGCTCCCCACCCAAAGGCCCTCCCATCCTCACAACGATTGTCAGAAACAATGTATTTTCTGCAGGTGAGGAGGCCCAGGGGTTTGGGGAAGCCGGGCCAGGGGTCTCGCCCCGAGTCCCATGGAAGGCCCGATGGGGAGCAGACGGTGTCTGCTGGCCGGACCTCATGCTTCCGTGTCTCAACGTTCTCAGGGATGGTCCAGAAACCTGCCAAGGAGGACTGCGGGCAAGTGAACAGTCACCTCGCTCCTCGTTTACAGGATACACTGAGGGCCTTGGTGACCCGGGTCCCAGCAGCGACCCTCTCCTCCATGTGGCCCAGGCCACCACCGCTTCAGGGCTGAGACCCCAACTGGCTCGAGAGGCCTCTGTCTGGGGTGAGGCATGTTGCTTCTTTGGGCCTCAGTTTTCTAAACTGTAAAATGAATGCCCCTTCCCCTCCTCTGCCTGGGCTACGAAAAATCACGTAGAGAGTTTGGTGCGCAGTTTATACGTGTGTTTCCCTGGGGTCCACAGACCATAAGGGGCCCTGGGGAGTGAGGAATCCCTCAGGGCCTATGAGTGGCCCTGACTCCCATGGCAGGTGCCAAGTAAGCAAGGCCTTCCCTCCCCTGCTCCGAATGGACATGTGCCCGGCTGCCACCAGCCGGACTCCCACCTTGTCCTGCGGCCTTGTCGTGTTAGTTGAGGCTCAGGGCACGGTGGTTAGGAGCCTGTCCCTGGAGGGAGACCACCTGATTTTAAATCCAGGTGCTGCCATAAAGATCAGAGCAGAAATAAATGAAATGGAGAATTAAAAATAGTAGGAAAGGTCAATGAAGCTAAGAGCTGATTCTTTGAAAAGATAAACAAAATTCATAAACCTTTAGCCAGACTCATCAGGAAAAACAGAGAGGACCCAAATCAATAAAATCAGAAATGAAAAAGGAGAAGGTACAACCCCCATACCACAGAAATACAAAGCATCCTAAGAGACTACTATGACCGACTCTATACCAATAAAATGGACAACCTAGCAGAAATGGAAAAATTCCTAGAAAGGTACAATGT
Source organism: Hyperoodon ampullatus (assembly GCF_949752795.1). NCBI lineage: Eukaryota > Metazoa > Chordata > Mammalia > Artiodactyla > Ziphiidae > Hyperoodon > Hyperoodon ampullatus. The sequence continues at coordinate 101,495,021 of NC_136924.1, read as the reverse complement.
CCCAAGACTAAACCAGAGAGAAACAGAAAATATGAACAGACCAATTACCAGAAATGAAACTGAATCAGTAATTTAAAAAACTCCCAACAAACAAAAGTCCAGGACCTGATGGCTTCACAGCTGAATTCTACTAAACATTTAGAGAAGACTGTTAACACCTGTCCTTCTGAAACTATTCCAAAAAATTGCAGAGGAAGGAATGCTTTCAGAATTATTCTATGAAGCCACCGTCATCCTGATACCAAAACCAGATAAAGACATCACACAAAAAAGAAAATTACAGGCCAATATCACTGAGGAACATAGATGCAAAAAATCGTCAACAAAATATTAGCAAACTGAATCCAACACTACATTAAAAGAATCATAAACCATTGTCAATTGGGATTAATCCCAGTGATGCAAGGATGGTCCAATATCCACAAACCAATCAGGATGATACACCACATTAACAAATTGAAGAATAAGAACCATATGATCATCTCAATAGACGTAGAAAAAGCTTTTGACAAAATTCAACATCCATTGATGATAAAAATTCTCCACAGTGTTAGGTAGAGAGGGAACATAGCTCATCATAATAAAGGCCATATGTGATAAACCCACAGCTAACAGCCTACTGAACAGTGAAAAGCTAAAAGCATTTCCTCAAGACAAGGATATCCACGTTCGCCACTTTTATTCAATAGAGTATTGGAAGTCCTAACCACCGCAATCAGACAAGAAAAAGAAGTTAAAGGAATCCAAATTGGAAAGGAAGAAGTAACACTGTCACTGTTTGCAGACGACATGATACTATAGATAGAAAAGCTTAAAGACACTGCCAAAAAGCTACTAGAGCTCACCAATGAATTCAGTAAAGTTGTAGGATACAAAATTAATACACAGAAGTATATTCGTAATAACTTTAAGTGGAGTATAATCTTTAAAAATTGTGAATCACTATTACTCCTGAAACTACCATAATATTGGACATCAGCTATACCTCAGTTTAAAAAAATAAAATAAAATAAAAACTTAAAGAAAGGGCTAGAGAAGAAAATTGGAAAACAGAAAGGAGGAAAAAGGCAGAATAAGCAGGAATAGAAGACACGTGGGAGCAGGAAAGAAAAGTGCGACACTGTTGGAGTTCGTTTACGCCCTGAGACGTCCAGGGTTAAGGTTCCCGAAGCCATGCCTACGACGCCCAGGTGTCTGCCCACAGGGGGCCCGTGCACGCGTGTAGCAGGAGCCCAGGGTGCACATGGGGGGTGTGTGTCCAACACACCCGGGAAGAGGGGCTTGTGGGGTGTGAGTCTTGGGTCCTCCTGGAAGAGTCGACCATCTGTCTATCTTCTATGCAGAAAGCAAGCCAGTGACCCAGCACCTCTGCCCGACCACAGCCAGGGTCCCACTGACCTCTGACCCCTCTGGCCAGAAGTCCCCATGAGCACTCACCCGGCGAGAGGTCGGAGCACCAGCAGGCTCTGCCCTGGGGTCTGCACCCTCCCCCGAGTCACCGCTTCCCACTGCTGCCCTCTCCCCCCACATCCCCCCACCCCCAGTGTCTGCAGAACTGACTCCACGCGCTGGGCCAGAATCAGGCTGTGGTCCAGTCAGATGCCAGGCCCCGGGGACCCAAGTTCTGATTATGTCCACCGACATTTACTACCCTGGGGCCCGCAGATGCAGAAGCAGCGCCCCTGCCTGCCTGGGGCAGTCAAGCCCGGAGCAGGATCAGAAGGGACGGAGGTCATCGCAACACAACGAGTCCCTTAGGCCGGGAGGCTTGGGGACCCCTCCCTGACACCAGCCAGACACCGAGGGCAACTCAGCCTCCTCCACACTGCAGGTTCCAGGCCACACCCTTGCACCACAGACCACGTGGCTTCTGTGATCCCAGAAGAGCTACGAGCATCTCAGAGGACACGGGCTTTCCTCTGAGACGGTGGGTCCGGGAGGAGCTGCCGTGGTGACACTCACACCCTCCCTGCGGCATCTACGACCAGGTGAGCCGCCCGGCACGGGGAAGCAGAATCCCCGGAGTTTACACGAGACTTAGTCCTTGACCATCGCAGGAAACCCCCACTCGCAGGTGCTGCTCAGCAGGGCCCTGGACGGTGTGTCAGTCTCTTTAGGGGAAACGCTGAAGTGGTGGAGCCCCGCGGGGTGAGGAGAGAAGGAGGCCTTTGGGCGCCCGCCACGCGTGAATGTGGTAAGTCGGCGCGCTCCGGTCCCAAGTGGCTGGTGCCGTGCCGCCTCTCATCACGGGTGAGGAGGCTGAGGCTCAGAGAAGTCAAGCAGCCGGTCCAGGGCCCACAGGGAGTCAACGCCGGGCGCAGGGCTTGAGCTCCGCCTCTGACTCAGTCCCACTGCATGGCCCACAGTCGGGGTGGTTTCATGTCCATCACTGTCTCCACGGGAAACTCTATATTCCAGTAACGGCCGATCAGGCAGAATGCAGGGAGTGGCGGGAATGGAGGGAGGGGGCGCTTCTCCAGCCCAGGGTAGGGGCCGCACAGAGGGCCAGTGGGAGGGGGGACGGCGGGGCAGGACTGTGCGGCTCGGGGACCACGTGGCAGTGGGACTTGGGAGAGACAACGGGACAGGCCGGATCTGGCCAGAAGCAGCCGTCAAAGCCCAGATCCACCAGCTGCGGGTCGCACCGTGAGTGGTGCTGGGACCGAGGGCTTTGGAGCGGCCGTAGGAGCATCCGTCAGAGCTGACCTGGACAGCCGTCCACGTCACTGACCGAACCTTTCCATCTCAGGTGTTCCATCTGACAGGAGCCATAAATTCATAGGGCAGTTTATGCAGCCCGGGGGAAGGATGCAGGGGGAGGGGGTGGGGGGAGCGCGGGAAGTCAGCCTCAGCTTCTCAGAGTGTACGCGGTCATTCATTCACTCGCTCCCTCGTTCATTCATTCATTCACTCGCTCCCTCGTTCATTCATTCACTCGCTCACTCATTCATTCATTCACTCGCTCACTCATTCATTCACTCATTCACTCCACTCACACATTCACTCACTCACTCATTCATTTGCCAGAAGAGCACCGGGTGGGCCCAAGAGCTGACTGACGTTATGAATGTCCCTTTCCCCCAGCCTCCTAGCTTACACTATAAAAGTCACCCACATTTTAATTTGTTACATTTGGGCAAAGCTGCACGTTTCTCGGTCTTTCCTCGGTGCCACCGCATCTTACCGACCCCACGATACCACCGTGTAGAACCAGAACCGTGTGCTGGGTCACAGTCAGCAGATTGGAGACCCCTGGGGTCGGACACTGTCTTTTCCTCCAACACAGCCCCTCCTTCTGGCTTCCATCGTTTGAAAATGCAGTAAATCCTTCTGACAGGCGTCTGGTAAATATCTACTTATTTACATGTTGATCAAGATACTTATTTATTCCCTGGTTCAAAAAAGTAAGATTGCCCGCGCACTTGCCACAGGCTGGAGGTGACTGAATTAGGCTGATGGGTTGGTGGCAGACCCAGGGCTCTGAGCTGGCGGCAAAGCACCCTCGGCGCCCGGCCCGGCGCTTCCGGCCACGCCCTCGCCCTCCACGTGACTCCCACCTGCTGCTCCGACCCCTCCCGGGCTCCACCCCTCAAAAGATCCAGGGGGGGCCCAAGAGGCACCGAGGGGGTGGCAAGTCACCGACTCACGCTTGGACACTTTCTCACGGGTGCCGCCCCAGGGATGGTGCCTGCCTGGGAGCTTCGCTGGGGAAGGGGCTCCACCGCGCAGCACCGCTGGCTCACCCCGAGCTCCCGGGGGCGCCCTTCTAGGGTGCTCGCCCAACTCTGCGACCAAGAAGCGGGCAGCAGAGCCCCGTCACCACAGAGCTTCACCCCGCCCCCGCGTGCCTCCCACGTGACTCTGCCCCCAGGGGCAGCGGCGGGAGCAGGGCTGCTTTCCGTCTCCTTTCTGAGGCTGCATGGACGTAAAGGCACGTGGCAGGATTACAGAAGGGAGCCTCCACGTGGGCGGGGCAGCTGCCCGGTTAGTGTTCCCCTCCGCCCCCAAGCCACCGGCGGCTCGGCAACCTTTTCCTCACCTGATGCTTCTCAGCGAGCTCCAGAGATGCCGGGGCCCCTGGTTTGGAAGGTGAAGGGTGGTCAGGCCGCCTGGTTTCCGGAGCAGCTGGAAGGCCTCGGCCAACAGCTGGGGCAACCTCAGGGCCGGGCAGGGCTGGACGGGCAGCAGCACGGGGCTCCGGGCCTTGCTTCTCAGGGTCTGACAGGTTCTGAACACACTGCCAGCTGAACCACTGTAGCCGGAAGCATCAAGGCTTCTGAAGTGGTTTTCTGCGGTTTCTAACCAGGAAAGTAGAAGCAGCTCCAGCCCCGATTCTCTGATTCTAAACAGGCCTTTCGAGGCCCTCAAACCCGAAGGCCCGGAGCTCTGGCTGCCTGTGCACTGTGAGCTCTGCAGAGTCGCCCCTCCACATGATCACGTTCGTGCCCGCCTTGCCAGGGGTCCTCCTGGATGGGGGCGGTGCTGGGGCTTCGGGTGCGATGATGCCGCTTTCCTTCCCCGCCCCTCCAAGTACTGGCAGCGCCCGACGCCTGTCGAGTTTAGGAGGCTGAGAAGACGTGCGCTCTGCTGGGGAAGGCCGGAAACACCAGCACACCCACCCGGGAGGCTTGGGGGCACCACGGCGCTGGGATTTACCTAGACCCTTGCCAACCGGGCAGAACAGGTCTCTCTGAAGAGTGACAGCCTGGCAGTCACGGAGGGGGCTGGGCTTGTCCCGCAAAGGAGAGACAGACGAGAAAAATCCATGTCAGAGTAGAGGCGGCAAAGGACAGAGCCATCCTCATAGGGTCATCTCCTGGGAAACACACGCATGCACACGCACACACGTGTCCGCACACACACGTGCATGCAGGCGCTCACACGCACAGGGTCCGGGTGTTTTGTACTCCTGGCACGTCTATTCTCGGTCCCTTTAGGTATTGGTTTTGGCTGCTTCTGCAGAGTGACCCATGGAAATCATTGTTCTTGGGAATGAACCATCATCACGAACCTTGCGGGTCCATTTCTTTTTTTTTTTTTTTTTTTTGTGGTACGCGGGCCTCTCACTGCTGTGGCCTCTCCCGTTGCGGAGCACAGGCTCCGGACGCGCAGGCTCAGCGGCCATGGCTCACGGGCCCAGCCGCTCCGCGGCACGTGGGATCTTCCCAGACCGGGGCACGAACCCGTGTCCCCTGCATCGGCAGGCGGACTCTCAACCACTGCGCCACCAGGAAAGCCCCGTCGTGGGTCCATTTCTTGAAAACCTCCTAAAGCCAGACGCCTGGGCAGTGTCGGGTGGGGGCTGGCTCTCCGCCCCTTCCTGCTAGGGACGATGGGAGGCCAGGGTCTTGTTCCCAGAGCATGGGGTAGGAGGGGGGTGGGTCGACACGGTGCCCTACAGGGGCTGAGGTGATGCAGATTCTGTCAGACCGCAGGTGCTGTGTCCAGCCAGGCCACACTGCTCTGCAGAGACACCTGTCCCCCTGGCAAACTCTAATAGGGGCAGGACGCACAGTCCTGCCATCCCACGCTGGCAGCTACAAATGACTCAGAGTCTGAGAGAGGACGGTGCTGCCACCCTGCCGAGCCCTGGGGATGACAGTGATTCATCCCCACCCGACGGGAGATGCTGCTGTGTTTGCGCTCCTGTCTCCTGGGGCCGTCTTGCTCATCCATCTCCCCTGCCACCGGCTCCCGTCCTGCCCCACTGCCTTTCTCGCCTATTTCTCCCCTCACCCTGACAGGGATTCGGGGCGTGGCCTTGGGTCGCTTTGCCTGCCCTGGCGACAGCAAGCCCTGCGTTAGCTCTTCTCTCCGCATCGAGGAAGCACAGGTGACCTGCTCTGCTTGGGTGAGCACGTCAACTTCAGGAAGGAGGAGGAGAGGGAGTCGAGGGGAGACGGAAAGGAAGAGGTGAACCAAGACCTGGGACTAAGGCACTGAACTTCTAGGCGGAAAAGGACAAAAGTCATTTAAAATTTGGGTATTGCTCCAAGCACAGTCATCAATGGAAATAAAAAACTACAGTGACAAACCCAAAATAGGAATCTCGATGGAAATTCTGCACCTGCTGTTCATCCACTGACAGTGCCTCCATCAGCAGACAGCCATCAGGGATCAGGCCTGCGGCGACAGCTTGGCCTCAACCCCCTGGTCTGATCACTTCTTTGATTCGATGACAAGTGAGTGGCCTCAACATGAAGCTGGTCCCACAGGAAGGACCTAATTCTGCTTCCCTCATTTGAATGATGAGGGATCTGAAGCTCAGGGGAATCAAATGATTAGCCAGTTAGCAGCAAAACTAGGACTTAACCCAAACGTTCTAATTCAAAACCCACTGCTTTTGCTGCCACACCACGGTGTTTCCTCCAGGGAGTGTTTTAAAAATCAGCAGTCATGATGAGGACGAAAGGACAAATCCAGCCTAAGCATATTTGATCACACGTGCTAACAGAACCGTGGACAGGACAGCAGGCATGAGCGGAGGAAAGTAACAATTATGACAAGGCCAGAAGTGGCAGCACATATAGAATAAACTAATTTTATGATCATGAATGAGCGCTAGTCAGATGTACTGGGGATTCTCATTACTGAAGCCTGGGGCAAAAGAGATGGTGGACAGTGAAATGCTAGGATGAATGACACTGGGCTACTTATCTGCCACTCTCTGGAAATGTTTAGAAATGTTAACATGCGATTTCAGAAGCAGGAGCCCTTGAACAAAAGATGCTTTCAGCCCTAGTTTTATAATACTATATGGAAATGAGTGAGACTTCACCGGCTAGCAACAGAAGTGAAACATGGGCAGAACTCTCTCCATAAAATAAAGCGACTTGGGAGACTTCCGCTTCTGGAGAGATGGAGCAGACGTATTTTTCCCTATTCCTCCCACAAAGTGCAAATAAAATCCACGGACATTACCTATAAAACAAACATACGATGACGACAGGATGGAGAGAAGAAGGCAGGCTGACAAGGAACCTCAGGACCCGAGGAACAGGGCACAGGGATTTGTTCCCTGGGCTTCTGAGAAATGTAACCGAGCAACGTCAACCGGTGCAGACAAACCGACCCCCACACCACTGAGGTCAGCTCCCTATAGCCAAGGGCCCGGGAAAGGGGCAGCCTAGGAAGACGAACTTCATTCCACACTGTAGTAAAATACGCATAGCATAAAATGTACCGTTTCAGCCATTTTAGAGTGTACAGCTATGTATGTGGCATAAAGCACATTCACACTGTGGGCAACTGTCACCATCCAGCTCAGGAATTCTTTCATCATCCCGAGCAGAAACTCTGTTGCGTTCAGTAGTGGCTCCCCCAAAGCCCCTGGGAGCCACTATCCCATCCTCTGTATCTATGAATTAACCACACTAGCTGCTTCCTACCAGAGGAATAGTATAATATTTGTTCTTTTGTGTCTTGCTTACTTTACTTAGAAGAATGTTTGCAAGATTCTTCAATGCTGTAACAGGTATCAGAATTTCATTCCTCTTTAGGCTGAATGAGATTTCATTGTATGTTTATACCTCATTTTGTTTATCTGTTCATCCACTGTTAGACACTTAAAACTCTACCTTTTGCAGTTTGGAATAATGAATGTTGCTATGAACATGGTGAACAAAGAGCCAGAGTCCCTGATTTTACCTCTTTGGGGTGCATACCCAGAAGAGGAATTGCTGTATCACAAGGTAAATCTACATTCAGTGTTTTGAGGAACCGTCACACTGTTTTCTAGAGCAGCTGCACCGTTTTACATTCCCACCAGCAGTGCACAGGGTTACAGTGTCTGCATATCCTTGCCAACGCTTGTTATTTTCTGTTCTTTTGATAATATCCCTTCTAATGCGTGTGAGGTGGTATCTCATTGTGGTTTTGACTTACGTTTCCCTGTGACTAGGGATACTGAGCATCATTTCATGTGCTTATTGGCCGTTTGTATAGCTTCTTTGGCGAAATATTTAGTCAAATCCTTTGCCCATTTTTAAATTAAGACAGAAAACTTTAGACAATAAACCTTCTACTCCAGCCAAACGCCATAGGAAAAGCTGTCGCTCTGACCCCACTTCCCCTAACAAAGCCTCCATTCTCTCCAGGCTGTAATGAAGCACCCAACCCTCTGCTGGGGTGGAATCAGACAAGACCAGGTGGGGCACCAGGACATTCTTCCACTGGGTGGTCATGAGGCTCCCCGGTACGCCCATGGTATCAGTGGAGACCACAGAGTCAAACCCTGGAAAACTAAAGGCAAAGAAAATGTCTTGAAAGCAGAGACAGAGAAATGAATGACACCCCATTGAGAGGGGGAACAATTCTAATAACACTGGGTTTCTTATCAGAGAACACGGAGGTCAGAAAGAAGTGGACTAACATTTTTTCAAGTGCTAAATGAAAAGAACTATCAACCCAAATTCTATACCCAGCAGAAATATCTTTCATGAATGAAGGGGAAATAAATATTTTCACAGATGAAGAAAAACTAAGAGAATTTGTTGTTGCCTTTACAATAGTGAAAGGAAGTTCTCTATACAGCAAAGAAATGATTTTTTTTTTTAAATAGGGGAAACTCAGGTCATCAGGAAGAGCAAAAATATGGTACGATACGATAGACATTCATTCTCCTCTTGAGTTTTTAAAGTTACAATTGATGGTTAAAGCAAAAGTTTTAACACTAATGAGTTTCTCATGCATGTGATGGAAATAGTTAAGGCAATTATACTACTAACAGGGAGGGTAAGGGGAGATAAAGCATGTACACCACATCTGAAGGGCTAAAATGTAGTACCTGTAGACTGGTAAACTATGTACATACAATGTAATCCTAAGAGCAACCACTAAAAGAGATACACTCAAAAACACTGGAGAGAAATAAAAATGGAGCTCTGAAGAACGTTCAAGTAATCCACAGGAGGGCGAGAAGTCATTTATACAACATTCTTAAAATGACAAAATGGTAGGGCTTCCCTGGTGGCGCAGTGGTTGAGAGTCCGCCTGCCGATGCAGGGGACACGGGTTCGTGCCCCGGTCTGGGAAGATCCCACGTGCCGCGGAGCGGCTGGGCCCGTGAGCCATGGCCGCTGAGCCTGTGTCCGGAGCCTGTGCTCCGCAACGGGAGAGGCCGCAGCAGTGAGAGGCCCGCGAACCGCAAAAAAAAAAAAAAAGAAAAAAAAAGACAAAATGGTAGAGATGGAGAACAGCGAGTGGTCGCCGGGGCAGGGGCCGGGGGGCGGGGGCAGTGGGAGGAAGGGCGGGTGTGACTGAGATGGGGGAGCAGGATGGAGATGCTCGTGGTGATGGGCGGTCCTGACAGTGAGGGTCATACAGCTCCACACAGGTGACCTGTACACACACTCACACCAAGGTCAGGTCCTGGTTCGATGTTGTATGCGGTGACATCAGATGTAGCCACTGGGCACAGCGGACCTCTCTGTACTGCCTCTGAAAGCTCCTATGAATCCACAACTAGTTAAACATTTCAAAAATCTTAAAAGCATAAAGTGCCTTGGGGCTCAGTAGATCACACCGTGTCCTTCGCCCAGTTTTCCTGATTTCCCTCGGGAAGCAGAGTTCTCCTCAGGGGAATCCTGACCAGGCAGCCTGGCTGTCAGGCGGGGACAGTAAGGCTGAGGTGCCCCCAACAAGGCAGGTTCCCGGGCAGCTGGCCACGTGTCTGTGGGATGCCAGCTGTTGGCTAAGCCCTGCGCCAGGCGGCTGAGGGGCGCTGGGAACGCGGACGGCATGGGTGGATCTCTCCCCGCAATCCCAGAGCTCGACTCTTCCCGGGCTCCCCCTCAAGCTTTCACACTCAGCTCTTTGCAAAGAACAGCCACCAACAAACCAGCCACAAATGCGTGATCTTCACTGGGCACCTCAATGGCTTTGTTTCTTCCTCCCAACAAGCAATGCCCCAGAAGCCGACCAGAGGCCTCATTTATCTTAATGTGGCTCCTCCACTTAATCTTCGGGAGCCCAGGGTCCCTCCTTCTTCCTTCCCAGCCACATGGGAAGCGGCCACGCACAGCAGGCCAGACCCCTGAGGTGAACTGGAACCTCGCCTTCCAATTCGGCAGCGAATCGTCAGGGTTGCATGTGCCTGATTTAATCTTGCCTAGAAAATACTAGCTGTAAATACACAGGGCGCACCCCCTGCACGCGAAATGCCTGCTAAGTGGACCCTTTATGACCTGGGTAGGGTGCCCTTTGCTCTGAGAAAAGGAACACTTAGAAGACTGGACTGAGGACGTGGAACAAGGGACATACCCTCCACCCAGGAAGAGGGGCGGCTCACCCTTGAGTCCCTCTGGTTGACGTGAGGCAGGGGTAACACGGTGCATTCTAGAGGGGCTCGGGACGCAGACAGTTCTGAGGAGCTGCAGACAGATGCCCGCATTCCCTGGGGGTTAATTACTGCCCTTGCTGGAGGCCTAGGCGTGAGCCTCAGCCTTTTCCACAGTGAGGCCCAGAGACAATGGAGGTGTTTCCATGGCATCCAGGGGGAGGAGGATGACATGCCCAAGGTCAGCCGGAAGCGACCAGGAGCCCCTGTGTCCCTGGCCCTGCCTGGACCAAGCCCCTGGGGGTGCCCCTGTAACCAACCAGGAAGTTCTGACCAGAGGGCGTGTAAAGAGTTAAGTGTTTCCCTGGAATCAGGTGGCTCTGAGAAAGCCCCTGGGGCATCAGGGTGGGGCTGTGTTGATGTGTGGTCTTCAGTGGGGAAGGCATTCCCCCAGTGAGTGACTCCGGCACATCTACCTGGGACTTGCCTGGCAGGTGTGGGTGGGTGGGCTGAAGAGATGGGGCCTCAGGTTGCTCAGAGCATCTCTCGTCTGTTATTTACTGTGCTTGTCCTAATCATATAGTGTCAGTGCATCTATCAATTATCTTGTCTCTTAGCAGCTGCCAGGACTGATGAAAGCTGTCCCTTAATCAAAAAAGTTTAAATTAATTAAAGGGAAAATAAAAAGGAAGGGAAAGGAAAGCAGCCTTGTAACGGCTGTTCCGGACCCTGCAGAGCTATCTCTGATGCGACGCCAGCTCAGGAGCTGCAGCTCCGTCACCAAGTTCTCCACTCCCACCCGCTTGGGGCCTCGGAAACACCTCTGTCTGCAGCCCACTTTCGCCCCCGACAGACTGGTAAACGGAAACCCACCCAGCTGGGTAGCTGTGGGGCAGGACCAGAGGTCTGTAATACCAGGCGTCCCTTTGGCCTGGAGTTGTGTCTGCTTCAACTTGATTTTTAGGGGGAGAGACGCTGGTCAGAAAGGAGTTAAGGGTATGAAAACAAGGCTGACCTCTAGAAAATCTGGGGGAGACTGGCTGTGCCCCATCACTCCAGCCCTCCATCCTGTCCCTGTGTGTCTTTGCTGTCCCCTGGATACCCCAGTCCCCCTCCCCCATCCCCACAAGGCCACGCTAATCCCCCCAACTCCAAGACCCTCAGGATCCACCTGTCCTTTCAACTCTCACCCCTTTTATTTACTTTTTTTTTTAAAGTCTTTATTGAATTTGTTACAATATTGCTTCTGTTTTCTGTTTTGGTTTTTTGGCGCAAGGCATGTGGGGCGAGGCATGTGGGATCTTAGCTCCCCAGCCAAGGATCGAACCTGCACCCCTTGCATTGGAAGGCGAAGTCTTAACCACTGGACTGTCGGGGAAGCCCCCTCTCACCTCTTTTAGAAAACGGAAGAACCTTGCTCCTAGCAGGGGGTCAAATGGGCAGGAAGAAGTCTATTAACAAATGTATTGTTCATTAGGTATTATAATTGGTAACGGCTTAACTCATGACTCAGAGAATAACTCCTCAAAGGGAGCAAAGTTCTGGGGATGGCAGTGGTGCTGCAGAACTGACACTGGACGCCCCCTAGGCTGGCTGGCGGTGGAAGTCCTTGCCAGCACACGGCTGATCTCCTCCAGTTCACAATAGCCGTGTGGCGCTTTAAGATTTAAAAAATGACTTCACGTGTGAAGTAGTCAGAGCCAGTATTAATATCCCGTTTCCCAGATGGGACTCCTGAGACTCAGAGAGGTTAAGCGCCTTGCTGAAGGTCACACAGCAGTGTGTGGCAGGGTGAGGCCTGGGAAACCAAGGCCTTTGTTTTCCACCTCCACGCAGCCTGCAATGCCACCTCCTGCCTCCTTCTCCGGCTGGCTGGCTCCTGTTCCCCAGAGCTCCACGTGGGGCGCGGCTCTGGCCCGAGGAGCGCATGGTATGGCCCCTTCAAACTGGCTCTCGGGCTGGGGCTCCTACCCAGCCTGCTGTGCTCAGCACTCCCCTCCCCCCACCATCATCCTTAACAGCCCAGAGTCCTGCCAGCCGCTAAGATAAACTGCCAGAAAGGTCAGGTGCCGCTTGGGTGATTACCCAGCTTTGGCAAAGTCACGGGCCCAGGCGGGAAATCAAAGTTTTCTCAAGCAGGACGTGCCAGCACTTGGGGTTGACACTGCCATCTTGTAATCCAGATGCTCCATGCTGGAGGCATGGACGGGCAGCGCTCACGCCCGGGGCACAGCCGCAGTGCTTCGGGCAAGGGCTTCATGCCCTCCTCAGGAGGCTCACGCCCTGTCTGGAGCCTTCTTTAATTAACAGAAAACCAGGTGACACCCTGTTCCCTTCCTCTGCATTATGGGGACGCTCGGAATTGGCAGAAGGTGAGGACGTGGTGTAGACAGCCGATCTGCATAGCTAGGCTTGCAGTTTCATTAAACAAACACTCAGCGCTCTCTGGGCGCCAGGCACACACTGAGTTAATACCTGCTTTGTGGATTTTAACTCACTTGATCCTCACCATGATCCTGCAAGTGTTGTTATACCCTTTTAAAAATGGGAAAATGGAGGTTTATGTAAGTTGCCTAGGAAACCAGGCTAAAGGAGGGGGGAGTTGGGATTCACGTCCAGGCTCCAGAGTCTGTCCTGTCCGTCCTTTCCCATCTCGGACGCTCCGCCCAGGCAGCGAGCAGGGCAGAGCCTCTGCTTGCTCCCCATCTGCCGGGGAGAAGCTTATATTCCTGCCTCAGCCTCCCCAAGGGTCCAAAGGGGACATCTGCCCTACTACCGACCTCAGAGGCTGCTTAGATGATCAGATGAGACCACAGACAAAAATGTGTCTGTTACTACGAGTGTGCCATGAACACAGGTACAATACATGTTACATCCGGCACCTTCAAAGATGCAGCTTTGGGGACTCAGCAGGGTGGGGGCCAGGTGGAGTGCTTGATCTTAGGGAACTGGGGGGCGGCAGGTGGGCAAGAGGGAAGAGAGCTTCAAGCGAGGGCAACAGCGCTGCGGGTGCACGGAGGGGGACCCCGAACTGCTCCGGGGGCAGAGGAGAGGTCGTGGGAAGCGCTCTGCTTGCATCCCTTTGTGCCAACACCCAGAGCAGCCGTCGGAGGTTAACACATTACAGATGAGGACACGGAGGCGCGGCGAGCCCAGGCGGGTGGTGGCACAGGCCCTCACCCAGGCACCCCCTGACCCCAAATGACATGCTCCACCGCTGACGATAACCTGGCAGGGGACGGGGACAGTGCGGACCACGTGAGCACCTGCTCCGCGGATGCCACTTGAAGCCCGTTCCTCTGTGAGCTGCCCCATCGCCGAGGCCCTCATTCCATTAGCTTCTGCGTTAGGGCAACGAGACACGAAGGAATGACCTGGTTTCTAGAGTCAAAGGAGGCTATGTCTGAGCCCAGGCTACCAGCGGTGTGTTATATGGGCAAGTTCTGAACTTGGCGGGCCTCAGTCTTTACTTCTGTAAAATGGGTCTCACATTACCCACCGCACGGCTTCAGTGAGGAATGAGTGGGGTCACGCAAAGCACCGGGCACCTGACCCCTGCCCGTCAGAGCAGTTTCAGGAGCCCACCCACTTCGCTTTCACCTCCGGGAAGTGAAATTTTAAAAAAACGGGCCACTGCTGCTGTAAGCCTCATTGTCTAAATCTCCTAATTCCTTTGAGAGGGGACCAAATCCCTGGTGCTTACCAGCAGACACTTTTGCATTAACGTTTCCAAAAAGCCAAGAGACAGGAAAGCCAGGGCTTGGACTCTGAGACAGGAGCTTCTGCTCCAAGATGCTAATGATCGGAGGGCAGAAACCCACGTGGGGAGAGGGCCTGGGTCAAACTGTACAGAAGCTCTGTTTGCCTGGGTCTGCGGCCTGGGGCACCGAGATGGGGTCTCCAAGGCATCCCTGACTTGCTGGGAGCCTGAGCAACCAGGGGGCCTGGACCCGGGGTGCTTATTTCCAGCTGTCCCGGTTGGACCTAATGCCCTGTGACAAGGACACCCTGGGAAGCCAGGGGTGGATCCGTGCCTGGTCCTGTAACTTTGTGGAGGGAGCGGCTGCCCTGGGGCCCCTGCCCTGTTCTCTGTGTGGATTTGCTGGGAGGCTCAGGGGGAGCCGGTATTTTCACATGAGGCTGCTCCTCCCTGGGCCCCTCCCAGCCCTCAGGACCCTTCCCTCCCTGCCACCTCCGAGCTGCGTGTGGCTGCACCCACCTGGCGAGCCAGGCCACTAAGGGCAGCGTCCAGGGGGTCAGGCTGTGGGTCCCGCCCCGCCTACTCCTGGGAGCCCCTGTGAGGTAACGGCTGGGTGGCTTCAGAGGTTTGGGACGGAAGCATGACGGTAAGGCAGCACCAGGTGTGAGACTGTGGGGGGAGGTGCGCGGAGCCAGGGTCAGCCAGCCAGTCCGCACAAGCCAGGCCAGTCCTTCCCGTGAGCCAGGCGACGGAGGTGGATGGGATGTGGACCCGCGGGGACGCCTGTCTAGGGCGGCAGGCACAGCCCAGGAGCGCTGGCCTGTGGGTCCTCGAGGACAGAGCTCTTTGCACGGGGACGGGGTCAGAAGAGGTGTCACTAAAGGGTGACACCAGAGCTGCCCTGAGCATAGGCGACAGAGCAAACCCAAGTTGCGGAGCTTGGGGGTACATCTGGGAAGTGGGGTGCTGAGGGGCTGCCAGGCGCCCCGGGTGGGCAGGGCCACCAGAGGGCCTTACATGTCAGGCTCAGGGCGTCCCCGAGGGCTTCTGAAAGGGACTACACCCTCGGACTTGCGTTTCAGCAACACGACCCTAGGAGCTGGGCAGAGGATGGCCGGCCGCACGGCCACTGACTCACCGGCGCCCAGAGCCGTCCAGCCCCTCAGGAGTCCGCTCCCCCTTCTCCACCCCCATCGCTCTGCACGGCCCTGAGCAGCCCAGGTAACTCTCTTCAGACGGGAATCTGGACGGCACACTGGACGGCACACTTTAAAGTGTCTCCCTGGACAGAATCTCCACCAAGGATGACAAGGCGGAGGACGGGGACGAGGGAGGACCCAGCTGCCCGCCCAGCCTGCAGAGGACACGGGCTCGCGGAAGCCATCGGGGGTCCTAGGTGGCGGGTCTCCTGACTCACAAACCGGCGCTTTGCCCCAACCCCCGAGGGCCCCCAGCCTCGCGGCCCTCCCCTTCCACACAGGCCAGGACTGGCTGCTCAGAAAACGTCAGCAGCAGTCAGACAACCTGCCAAAATAGTTGTGAGCCTCTGACGGCCGGAGGGGGTGCTGGCGGAGTGGACGTCACTCGCTCAGGCAGCGGCAGATGAGCGGAGGGCCACTCCTGCTCAGCTGGGCCTCCTTCAGGACGGGGACAGGGACGGGGACGGGGCAGGAAGGAAGGAAGGCTGTGCTGCACACGCTCGGGTACCACACTGGTTCCTTGAGCCCGGCCGCACCTTCCTCCTGGGCCCATGGTTTACCGAGAAGCATCTCAGGTGCTCAGAGAGGAGGGGCGTGCCCAAGCGCGGGGCACACGGTTTGGAAAAGCTTATCCGGCGTGACAACTTCATATGCAGAAATGAAAACAGACCTACGGCTTTCCTAATACAAAGTTCACCAAGGAAAGCTCGGTACAGTCCTCTTACCAGGGGACAGGCAGCTGGATTCTCCCAGGGAGGGGCAGACGGCGGAGGAGGACCAGAGGCTAGGTCGCTTGGCTACTGGGGTTTGCCCGGGGGCAGTGGAACTCAGAAGATGCAAATAATGACTTTAAAAGAGGGCACTAATTTTTAGAGCACAGAAATGAGCAGCCCTCCCTCACCATTTAAAAGAGCCCACACAGGGGCTTCCCTGGTGGCGCAGTGGTTGAGAGTCCGCCTGCCGATGCAGGGGACACGGGTTCATGCCCCGGTCCGGGAAGATCCCACATGCCGCGGAGCGGCTGGGCCCGTGAGCCATGGCTGCTGAGCCTGCATGTCCGGAGCCTGTGGTCCGCAACGGGACAGGCCACAACAGTGAGAGGCTCGTGTACCACAAAAAAAAAAAAGAGCCCACACAGCCCTGCCGGCCTGGCCTGAGTTTATCCCAGCCCTGAGCCCTCCTTGGGCCAACGGTGGAGATGCAGGCCCTGCAGGCCCAGGGTCTGGGCAGGACGTCTCCTGGAACAGCCCTTGGGGGGGCTCATATTTCAGAGTCCCTCCTGCCCCCCGAGGGCACCTGCTAGAGCTCATCTGGGGGACATACCGTGCCACCCGCCATAGCCAGCTACCAAAACACTATGCTTTCTCCCCGCTGTCCCCACCTGCCCCCAAATCAGAAGCTCTGATGGGGGTGGAGATGGGGGTATAGAAGGTTTCTCGAAGGCTCCTGGCTTGGGAAACCCGCAGGACAGGAAGCCCCCTGTGGATGCCAACACCCTCCCCTCCCGCTACGCCACTCCGTTTATTAAGCTCCTATTTTGTCTGACATTTGTGCTCCCGGATCCTTGGCCACCACCGGCTTTTTACCATTTGAGGCTGAGTCAGGAGATAGATGGGCCCCAGGCTGAACAGCTGGAGTTTTTCCCCTGTGGACAGATACTCCAAGACGAAACGAAGGAGAAGCTAAGCCCTGCTCAGATAAGAGACCACACAGTTCTCATTCTCCAGGTGAAGGAGACCTTCCCGACTACACACGCGCAGAAAGGTTCCTTGGAGGCCAAAAAGGGAGGGGTGTCAACCTACCCATAGGACCTCTTTGCTAGAATCCATCTTGGCTAAGAGATGCATGTACACACAGGGGAGGACCCTGAGATAAACCAAATACGGAGTCAGAACCAGACAAGCCAAGATGATTGGCCGAAGGAAACCCAACAGAAATGCCCCATATAAGGTATTTCATTCAAACCACCATGCGTGTCTATGCACACTCTTCTTCCTCCTAAGAAACACTTTCCTTGTTTCACTACTTTCCATTTCTTTGTGGAAATTCATTTTCTGCCAAGCTGTATGGACCAGGGCCTTGTCACTGGCCACTGGTCCCTGGTGGTCTAGTGGCTAGGATTCAGCACTCTCACTGCTGCGGTCTGACTTCAATCTCTGGCTGGGAGCGGAAACCCTGCTTCAGGCCGCGGCGGGCAGAGGCCACCTGAGATCAAGGCCACAGACTTGGACTTGCCCAGGGCCACCCTCAAGGCTCTGTGCTTCCCTCAGTACCTGGCCGCTGCCATTAGCACCTGTCAAAACTGCTCCTGGCCCCCGGCTGCCATTCCTGACTTGCCCCCAGGCCCCTGAAGCTCCTGGGGGCTCTGAACCGCTGCCCCCAAGGACTCTGCCTGGGGGGCCGTCACCCCACCGAGCTCCCTTTCTGGCCTCTGAGGTCAGCCTTGACTTTGGTAGTTCAGGCCCTGTTCTGGGATGCCAGGGCTTTAGGCATTTCAAAAGTAAAGAACCAGGGCTTCCTTGGTGGCGCAGTGGTTGGGAGTCCGCCTGCTGATGCAGGAGACACGGGTTCCTGCCCCGGTCCGGGAGGATCCCACATGCTGTGGAGCGGCTGGGCCCGTGAGCCATGGCCGCTGAGCCTGCGCGTCCGGAGCCTGTGCTCCACAACGGGAGAGGCCACAATGGTGAGAGGCCCGCGTACCTCAAAAAAAAAAAAAAAAAAAAAAAGAACCAGGAGAAGCCTGTTTACACTCTTCCTGGTAAGAAAACACTCCACCAAGACGTCCAACACTCCACCAAGACCCAGAGGCTGAACAGCTAAACTGCTGTTTAGCCCCGGGGTTCTCAGCGGGATCCTTCTTTCGAAGGTGGCCGTGGACAACTTGTGATTCTAAGCAAAATGCTGTGTGCGTGTGCATGGGTGCACTTTTCTGGGGAGAGTCCAAAGCTTTCATCAGATACAAAAAGAGGCTAGTGAACCCCAGAGAGCTAAGAACTGCTAATAGGCTGGATAACTCGAGAGAGACAGAGGCAAGGACAGACGTTTCCAGAAACAATGCAGCAGAGTTCTCGGGCCTCCAGCCTGGACTTCTAAGTGACCAGATTCCTCGGTTTGGGATCCTTCAACAATTTGGTTTTATGGAGTGTTCACATACTTCCGAATGGCATGGCCAGCCAAGCCTGGGCCTGCGCCTTTGGAAAACCACTAATGAAACAGTAAATAGTGGGAGAGGCCTAGCTTCATGCCAGAGCTCTCAGCCAGGGGGAGGCTGTTGTGTGGCCACAGGCTGGGGGCTGCTGGGTCCCCAGGAAATTTAATAGGTGGTGACAGGGCAAGGCCTGGTGACAAGAATTCAGCCCCTTCATGGGGGCCCGAGGTTTTGGGAGGCTCAGCTGGGGCCCTGGAGGACCACAGGCTGGGCAGCCGGCCACTGCTCAGCTGGGTCAAAGCTCAGCACAGACCCAGGCCACAGACCCCGAAGGGCCTGCCCTAAGCCACAGGTCCCACCAGACTGCCTTTCTGCCCGGCAACCACAGACAGAAAACAACCCTCTTCCTGGACAGACTTTGTGTCTTCAGACCTGGAAAGGGAGCGGGACCAGCTCTGCTAGCAAGACACCCAGGAGTGGTTAAGGTGCAAATATTTCCACATTTCTCGTGGGGTCCCTCTCTCCACCTCTTCCTGGTGTTTCCATGTCAGATGGCTTGGAGAACACACGCGTGTCACTGAAACACACACAACTCAGCACAGGCAGACCCACAGGGCAGAGCCCGGTACCCTAGATAAAATGTGTCCTACTTCTAGAAGCTCTATGTGTTCAACCAGGGTATTAGACTCAATGGCCAAGACTGTGCAAAACGGACCATTCGTGCCCTTCCCGTGTCAGCTGCACCCTCCACTGGCCAGGGCCATCACGCTCAAGTTCAGTGTCAGGGAGCCGACCACGGCTGGGCACCCAGGCTCCAGGGAGTCAGAACGGCACCTACTGACCATGCAATCTTGACAAATTACTCTCGAACCCCCGTCTGTGCCTCTGAAAACTGGGGACCCTAAAACCTGACTCTGGCTTGTAAGGATTAAATAAGACAGAGCCCAGCATACTCTAAACTCTCAATAAAAGGCAGATCTGAGTATGAACGAGGGCTCCCGTGGCTGAGATCCGGGGTCAGGAGTCAGAGGCTCAGGGATGCGCGCAGAGGTCCTGCCCTGTAAGGTGTACAGGGAACCTCAGAGACGAAGGGAGGAACCGCGCCAGCTCTGTGTCTCCTGGACACTTCCCACGAAGCCTGCTCTCCAGGGGCTGGGGACGCGGGGCTGGGGGGCCACCAGCCCCTCTCCCTGTAACCACCACCCTCGGCCACCAGGGGCGCCGGATTCTCTCCATCTTAGGAGTCATGGAAAAAACTTTCCCTTTATTCAGCTAAAATAAGGCTGGAGATTTTCATATGAAAATTTCCCTAGGAAACTAAGAAAAAAAGAAAACAAATACAAAATGCAAACATATGGAATCAGACAAGCTGGCAGTGCAGAATTTGGATCCTGACTGAAGTCAAGTCTGGCTCAGACCAGCTTTGTAGATGCAGCTTGTGACCAGGAACCCAGTTACAGATGGAAGACAGACCATTCAGACTCCTGCTGCGTTTCTCTGGGGCGGGCTCCCCCCGCCCCCCCGCTCCTGGAGCCTTTCTTGCTCGGCATCCCCCATTCCCACTGCATCTCTACAACCCAGGACACCCCGCCCCCGGCTGTACCGTATTGGAAACACTCCATATACAGTAGGGGATGACATCATTTCCGACAGGAGGGAAGCTAGCAGTTTCCCCCAGGCTAAATAAAATCTACTTATTTTACAGTCCAGTAAAAGGTCTAATATTTAAAGTTGTCCTGGGAGTGAGGCGTGCTCGGGTTTATTCCACCTCTGCCTCTGAAAATCAAGCATAAGGAACGAAGCTATGTTTTATTTTATTAGTCCCACTTATTTTTTCCAAGCCCAGAGATTCTGAGGCCTGTGTTTATATGGCCGCGTCCAGGTGTACCCTGGGGGGTCAGGGAATGGCTCCTGAGCTCCCACCAGAGAGAAGCTACACGGGAGCAGGAAAAGGACATCCCTGGACCCCACAGGACCGGCCGCATTTGGCTTTCTGGACCTTGAGCAGACAGGGGAGCTTCTTTCCCAGGTGAATTCAGAGGCAGACCCTGCCCGGAAGGGTTGTTGGGATGTTAGAGAACCAGGACCCAATGAGGATTTAAACCTAAAGGAATAAGGGAAACTAGCATCTCCTGAACTCGATGCTGGGCATTTGGGATGCATCGTTTCACTGCGCAGTAGCACTGCAGAGTAAGTGCTCCTGTCGGCTTCCATAGACTGGACACGGTGGTTGGCCCCAAACCGTACGGCCGGCAAGGCCGGAGGTGAGATCCGGACCGTGAGGCTCCAAAGCGCTTTCCACTTGTGCACGTCCAGAGTCACAGGCGGGCCGACAACAGAACTGGCAAACGGCACAGCCTTCCCTGGAGGAGCAGGTGCCGGGGGCCCAGGCCAGCTGGGGAGGGCCGCCGTCCGGGGCCAGAGCCGGGAGCCATGGGCACATCACAGCCCCGCTGCTGTGGGCCCCGCGGTGCCGGCTGGGGGCCCTGTTCTCCTAGGGAGCCTGGGTTTCGGTGGGAGATGAAGCTGCAGCCTCCGCTTCGGGCTGCGAGGACAGAGAGGCACCTGAACGGCTCTTTCCTCTAGGGTGTGGGCTGGCGGCGTCTGGGGTTCGCAGTGGGGCTTTGCTGGGAGGTTAGCCCGAGTCAGTGGTCACCAAGGACCACTCCCTAGCGTGAAGCCCGCCCAGGAGCGAAAGCCAGATGGGCATCAAAGCTCTCCACGAGCGCAGCCAGGCGGGGAGGGGCCAACCCTGAGAATATTCCCCCAGGTGAAGGCAGAAGGTGAGCCGCCAAGTACAACCTGGGAGCCTCCTTCCACCTGGGCGCCCCCGACTCTCCTACAGCCTCGGCACATCCAACAACAGAAAGCCCTTTTTAAACACAAGCACCTTGGACACAAAATCACCCACAGACAGGCCCCCTCTGCAGGACAGAGGGGAGAGTGGGCTGGGGAGTAATGCGCCGCATGCTCTGTGCACAGACACAGCGGTTTCTCAGAAATCCGCCACCACCGACGGACATACCCAAGGAGCCCGCAGCTCGGCCGCTTTCTCTTCCCCGAGGCTGACAAGACCTGCTCGGAGGTGCCCAGACAGGTGGGCAGCCAGCAGGGCCCCGGGGCTTCCTGGATGGAACGGAAGGGGTTATGTTGCCAGTTTTTTCTAATGAGCACATAACTGGAAAAGAATTAGAAGAATGAAGTTCCTGTGCATGAACAAAGGCTAATTATCAGATGAAAATACTTAGATGGTAACTATGAAAAGACTGTAAATACATGGTTCATCAGAAATAATCCACTTATTTACATTTTCTCTCTCTCTCTCTCATTTAGCATCATGGAACGATTTATTATATAGGTCTATGTTTGGGGATAATGTTGGCTTTAAAATGATAAGAATTCTTCAGCACTTCTGAGAAAAGCATCATCTGGCTTTCTTCACTTTAGAGTTGGCTTTGGGAACCAGATAATACTGAGACCACATCTAAAAGCAAGACGGGGGAGGTGGAACTTCCCTGGCGGTCCGGCGGTTAAGACGGTGGACACCCAATGCAAGGGGCAAGGGTTTGATCCGTGGTTGGGGAACTAAGATCCCACATACCATGTGGCATGGCCAAAAAAAAAAAAAAAAAAGACGACGACTGGGGATGTGACCAGACGTGGGGAGGCCCAGAGCAGCTGCGGTGATGGAGACGCACTTTGTCTGTCTTGTCCAACGTGGAGACCACGAGCCACGTGGCCGCTTAGCACTTGATACGTGGCTACGGAGCCTGAAGAACTGCATTTTTTATTTTATTTAATTTTAATCAATTTAAATGCAAGTGGCCCCATCTGGTTAGTGGCTAAGGCATGGGGTAGCACAGGTCAACAGGGCAGAGGTAAGTCTGTCTGACACCGAAGAGCCCAGAGCGGGTGTTCTTTAAGAATTCACTGTAAAAAGGCACTTCCTTAGGACGCTGTTAGCCTGAAAAGAAACACTTTTCATTAAACCCCGGCTCACCCTCGAACTTCAAACCTCCTCCTTCGCCTTCAGGTGTTTTCAGGGAGCAGGCACTTCTTCCTCACCTTTTCCCGACCGCTCTAGCCTGGCGTCTGCTCAGTCACTGTATCAAAACCGCTTTTTAAAGACCCCCCCACCCCCGCCACCGCCATGGCCCTCTGGTTCTGAGACCCGGGGCGGCTTCCTGGGCGATCCTCCTCTCTTTGGGGTGAGACGGTCCCCAAGTCCTTTCAATTCCGCCCCTGTTCCCTGACCAACCTCTTCTACAGCCCTGTCTTGCGTCAGTGCAAGAGGAATCCATGTTTTCAGCCGCGGTCTGTGCCCTCAGCCCCCGGAGGCTCCACACACGTGTCCCAAACTGCATCCAGGAATGGTGGCCTGGCCCTTCAGCACTCCACGTGCTTCCTCTTGGTGCCCCAGGGCAGACCCCTCAGATCCCGGCCCCCGCGCGGCCCTCACCTTCCACGGCATCTCTGAGTCTTGTCCTTTCTCCTCCCCTTCGTCCTCCTGACACGGCTTTGGTTCGGGGCCGCCAGCCCACTGCTGTGCGGAGGGTCTCCGGTTGGCCTCCCCGCCAGGGCCCCTCCCCCCGCGGCCCTCTCCACACCCTCCCGACACCGCCCTGCTCGAGACCTTGCACTTGTGCAGGAGGAGGTCACAAAGGCACAGGATGAACGATGCCCCCAAAGGCTGAGGCTCCTCAGTGGGGCCCCTGCCCACCCCCCAAGCTGGGCCGCCTGCCTCCCCCTCGGCTACACGCTGTGCTCTGGTCCCCTCGTGGTTCCCTCTCTGTCACCACCCTCCCCGGGGGAATCCTGGTCATTCTTCAAAGCCAGCTGTGGTGCCACTTCCTCTGATTCTTGAGCCCTTCCAACTCCATCCCTTCCACTTGTTCCCAAAGCACTTTGTTCCCAAAGCTATTCCTCATCAAACTGGATCACTGTCAACTGTTTGTGTCTTTCTTCCCCCACGAGATGTCAAGGCAAGGATGGCACCTCCTTCACCTTTGGTTCCAGTACCTGGAGCAAAGGCTCTTCTGTAGAAAATGCTCAGTGACCATGTCATCATGTCAAACTTTAGCAAAAAGGATTTTCTGAGGTTCTGTCTGTCGTACTCATCACATGTAGCGTGACTGCCTGTCCCGGCCGGCCCAGGACCATCCCCGTTCGCTTCAGCTGCCCTGGTGTCCTCTTTGGTTAGGGCCCCTTTCATTCCTGTAAGCACCCCTGTTCAAAGGATGAATTCTACGGTCACCCTGATCATAAGGCCTGAGTTGTCATCATTCCCGTAGAAATCTTAAAGAAGATCCATTTGTAAAGAGTTTAGAAATCAAACTGCCTAGAGGTAAGGGGCTGGGTAGGTGACCTCTCAACTTCCACTCCGGTAATGAGGTTCCAGGATTCTGTGATTTGCAGGTGTATTCTTCAGAGAAGCTGTAATAAAAATGCAGCCACTTTAATTTCCTCAGCCTGGGAATAGGAGGCAAAGCAGGCAGTTTTCTGATAAATGAGAAATGAGAGAGTCAGGATCTACGTGCGTGCATGCCAACCAGACGGAGCTTGCCCAGAAAAGAGAGGGGCGGGACGGAGGACTCGGGCAGGGTAGGAACCGGTGGGCCAGGGCAGGGCCAGGGCAGGGCCGGGTCTGGAACGGCACAAACACATGCCTGGAAGGCGGGGCGGGAGGCTTGTTGTTATAAACCTGTCAAGGAGAAGAAGGGTGCAGGTCCAAGGTGTGGGCAGTTAGGAGGCAATGGGGAACCTGCAGACGCAGTTACGGGGCAGAGGAGGCCGAGGGAGGAAGCGCCTGGGATGACTCTCGACCTCTATCGGGTTAGAGCATCACAGAGCCACACACGGCGTCCATCGTGTAAAAGGTCACCCTCCTTCAGGCACAGGAAGGCTCACAACCTTCCTTTTTGCTCAAAACTGAGCCAGCTTGCCTCTCCTACTTAGAAACAAACAAACCACAAGACAGGAAGCCGTCCTCGACGCCACGAGGCCCTGCATGCGCTGCCCTCTCTCGCCATCTCTTCCAGCTGGACGTGCCCTCCATCTCCCTCACCACCGCCCAGCACGGCGTGTCCCGGCCCTGGCTCCCACCCCACGAACACTCCTGCCAGGCTCGCCAGGAACCAGCATGGCCTGCATCCGGGGCCCGCCTGGGGCCTCCCCCCGTGGCCTCTCCAGCCCATAAGGATGTGGGGCTCTGCCCACAGGCGCTCTCCAAACACGTGCCCTGGCTCCCACCCCCGTGTCTCCTGGTTCTCTGGGTCCCACTCTGGCCCCTCAGTCCCTCCTCCGTCACCAGCTCGGCCCATGCTGGCCAAGTAGGAAATGCCGGTGTCCTGAGACTTCCTCTATAACTGTACTCACTCTTCCTGGATAGCAGATGGCCTTTGCTCCCGTGGCTCAGTCACCGCCAGCGAGCTGATGACCCCCGTCTATATCTGCCTCACCCCTCCTCTAAGTTTCAGATCCGAAAATCTAACTGCATCTTCAGAAACCACATGGGGGGGGCTCGTGGTGGACACGGCCGAGCCCACAGGCCCAGAGACGAAGCCAAGGACGGGTGAGCTCCCCCTGACTCTCCAACCGGGCCCTTCACACCTGCCCCCTCCCCCCAACCCGGTCATCACGCTCCACGACGCCGCTCCTTGGGCCCGTCCCCTCTGTCCATCTCAGCAGCTCTTCCCTAAGTGTGTGGCCTCCTGGATGGCTCTGGCCCTCCTAGACGGCTCTTGTGAGTTCTCGCAAGTACAGATCCAACACTGCTTTCTGCATTCAGGGTGCCCGCTGTCCCGGGTGTAGAACGCAGCCTTCTCTCGTCCTGGCCCCTGGCTCGTGGTCACGACCCGCCCTTCGTGTGCTCTGCGTCCCCGGGCTCTGTCCGACCCTGCGGCCTCCACCCAGGGGGGTCCAGTCTCGTGGGCACCTCTGCCCCGTCCCCTTGGCCTGCGGTGTCCAGCCCAGACTTCACCTCCTCTGGGAAGCCCTCAGGAACCCCCTGACCAAGACATGAGTCTGTGGCCAGGACCTCCCATCACAGCCCTGACCTCCCTCAGGGGTACGTGCCGGCTCTCCTCTGACGGCTGTGAGGCCACTGCCCTCCAATGCCTGGTTCCCCCGCATCCCAGGGCCTAGAGGAACGTTGGTATCGTTGCACGAATAATGAACGGAGAGGATTCCAAACCTGGAAAAACTATACTCAGCGAAATAATCATTTTATACAAAAGACATGTGCAGACCACCTTCACCCCGCGGGCGCCAGCCGTGGGCACGGAGCCGAACCAGGCACGTTTTTGGAAGCAATTGCTCCTCGGGACTTTGGGAAGGAGTGTCAGGCAGGGCGGGAAGGGCGCTCCGCAGGGTCACAAGACCCAGTCTCGTTCGTCCCCACGCCCAGGGGACACGTGCTGAGCAGCTGCTATGCTGGGCATGCAGACCAGAGGGTTGTGGCCCGGCCCTGAGGGTGCCTGCAGTCCAACAGAGGAGGGGAAACGGGACCAGGATCCGGAAGGGCCATCAAGCCCCACAAGAACCTCGGGGGACATGCACAGGCCACGAGGCGAGTGGTGGACGTGGGGAGGGGCCGGGGGCCCCAGGAGGAACCCCCGAGGACGAGACTTGAGCTCGCTCTGAAACACTGAGGGGTGCCCGCCGGGCGGGCCAGGAAGCCATGGGCTCTCCAGGCAGCAGAAGAGCATGTCCCGAGGGGTGAAAACACAGGAACGGGAAGTGACAGGACACTTGGGCCACCGCAGACGGTCCCGCGAGGCTCGACGGAAGGCAGCTGGGGCGGGAGAGGTTTTCCAGGGATTGGGCCAGAGAGGCGGTATAGGGTCAGGTGCTGGCTGGGTCCCCATCCCACCTGCCCCCTGGAATCAGACGGGGGAGCTTTTAAAAAAACATGTCAGTACCTGAGCCCCCGCCAGCGACATACGTGTTTAGTGCCCGGGTCAGGGAGGGGGCTGATCTGCAGCATTTGTCAACTTTACGTGTGAAAAGTGCCACCACAGCGACTTCAAGCTGCCTACGAGACATCCCCGAGGGCAGAGTCGGGGGATGCAGAAGCATACGGGTCGTGGTCCCCACAGACGCAGCCCACCTGTGACCCCAGGAGCACGGTTCAGAAGAAGACATAGTACAATCACTACAAAGTGATGAATTCCCAGCATTTATGAACTTTGCATTTAATATAATTTATTTAACTCTAAGTTTATATAATGTAACATTTCACCACACATTGGCAGGCTTCCTGAGCATTTAGTGATCTGCCGTCCGGGCCAGTCAGGGGGTTCCTGGGCCCACCACTCCACCCCAGGCCCACCAAGGGGAATTGCCAGGGGAGGCCCAGGCACCGGTGACCTTAAAACATTCTCCAGACGCTTCTAACATGCGTCTGGCCTGTGAGCCACATTCAGGAGTCTGATGGTTAGGCTAAGGGGACACTGGGGCTTTGGGAGGGTTTTAAGACTCTCAATCAGAACTGCATCAGGACTGTGTTTCTGAGCGGGAGCTCCGGCTGCAGCGTGGCATCTGTATCGAGACTGGGGGCAGGCAGGGAGGCCCGTCAAGAGGCTGTGCAGTATTCCAGGTAGAAGACAGCAGGGACTCACCTGAGGCTCCGGGGGCGGGGGGGTGGGAGGGGCGGCGTGAGGGGACCACAGGGGCTGCCCTGGGCCCGGGGGGCCTCTGGGGCAAGGTAAGGGGGGACACATTCATTTTTGCTGGAGGAAATTATTTTCCAACAGCCTCTCTCTTTTCTGTGTCTGACCTCGGCGGGGAGGCTCACTTGCTGAGCAAGGGAGATGGGTAGGACAGCCTGGGTCCCCGTCCCGCAGGACGCACCACGTAAGCTGGGCAGGCAGCTCCCTGTCTCTAAGGGGGTGGCACTCCAGCGGCCCCTCTGAGGTCTTGTCCAGCCTGGAGACTGACCGCGTCACACTGGCCTTTGCTCCTGGTTTCACCTCCTTTCCCCTTACGTGACTCAGGTTACAACCTGTCCTGCTCTGGGATCCAGACGGCATCTTTGTCCGCCCTCAGCCCCTGGGAAGTGACCCCACCACAGGGGCCAGCACGGCCTCGCCCCTTTCCCCTTCTAGTCCTCTTCGTCCAGTCGGTGGGCAGCCAGGCGGGGGGATGGCCACGCCCTGACCCCTTTCCAGGTGGCATCAAGAGGGCTCTGGAGGCCCAATGGGACACAGCCAGGCCCTTTGAATAAGGGCTCCGAGGATGGAGAAGTAAGAAGCGTTTAGGCGGCTTTGCTCAGATGGCAGAGGGACCTCTCTGCGGGCGTCTGAAACGCGTCCGCTCCAGGGTTTCTCTGCCTGCTGCAAGGCCCCTCCTGGGCCCAGGAAGACGCTGAGGGAAGGCTGAGGTCTTCAGGGGGCAGCGGCCCAGGCTCCCTTCCCCGCCATCTGCTGCTCAGATGAGGAAAAGGGCCGGCCTGTCTCCAGGAAAGGAAAGCAGCTTGGGCGGGTACACAACAGGAGGAGGGTGGCCAGGGTGGGGGACAAGAATCAGTGCGTGGACAGGGTGACCATTCTGCCTTTGCTGGAAAGAGAGGAGGGGCCCACGGGGTCTGGGAGACCTCCCGGCCCTGCACTCAGCATGGCTCAGCCTTTCACGGACCCCGGGCCCAGTCCTGGATCCATGGAGCACACAACGTACTAAACATGGACAGACAGGGTGGAAGCTGCAACTGTGTGGCCTGGAGAGCCTGGAGAACAGACCAGAAATGAGACTTAATGACCATCCTCTGGGACATGAAGGACTCTTCCAGAAACACCACGACCAGCGATCCCCGATTCCCCGTCAACAGGACAAGCAGAAGGGTCCCAGGCAAGGGGATGGAAGGGCCAAGGTGATGACAGTGATCAAAGGAAGAAGACAATTAGTCCGCAGGTGTTAAAAGCGGGAGAGACCCTCATCGTTTGGCTGCGGTCCAGGTTGGAGGGCCACTTGTGACCTCTCAGGACCCCGCACGAGGATCTGTGACTTCCGCTCATGAGCACCTTTGGCAGAAAGGGAGGCCGGGAGGCGAGATGCTCATCAGTTAGATCTCCCGCTCATTACGGGCTCTCTGAAGTGACGAGAGGAGGGACTGGATGTGACAGATGGATTCGCCGGCCCCCCATCTTCCTCTGCCCTCCAGGCCGCTCGGCAGTGGGCTGTTGCCTCCTGGCTTCTCTGTGAAGCCGCAGGGCAGAGGGCAGTTGGCTGTATTTTTGGTTCCTTGTGTTTTGACGTGGTTTGAGTGCTGAGCTCTCCCCAGGAAGGCCTGGGAACAAGGCTGTTTTCCTTGTCCTGGCTCTGATACTGAATCCTTTCTCGGGATGATGGCTATTGCTCTTAGCATTGCCATTACAGGGAAGCGGTGACGATTCCAAGCGTATTCTGCTGTCTCATCGACCCCCCTTCCTCTCGTCTGGGAATCCAGGCCTCCTATTTATAATCACGTGGGTTTATTCCGGAGTCGCGGCTGACCCCCGCTCAGTAGGACACGAAGACACCAGCACTTAGACACCAAAGAGAAAGGGTGCGTTCCTACCAGCCGGCTGGTCCCTCATCGCCCGGGAGCCACCAGGACGCAAAGGACGGTGAGAGCAGGCGAAGGATCGAGTGTAGCCACCAGACTGCCCGTCCACCCTTCTCCCCAAGCCCCCGGGGGCCGCAGGGAGCAGGTGCCCGTGGTAATGGC
Organism: Hyperoodon ampullatus; assembly: GCF_949752795.1. Taxonomy (NCBI): domain Eukaryota; kingdom Metazoa; phylum Chordata; class Mammalia; order Artiodactyla; family Ziphiidae; genus Hyperoodon; species Hyperoodon ampullatus. Next base: position 101,465,996 of record NC_136924.1, on the reverse strand, counting down.
CACGCTCGTTTGCAGCTGACAAGCCAGGCCCCCCTTTTACAGGGAGAGGCTGAGGGACAGGAGGTTAAACAACCTGTCTGGGTCACGGTTAGTTAGTGATGGGGCTGGGACGTGCGCCCCGATTGCACACCTGCTCTAGCAGACTCTGGGGTTCACCATCTGACCGTCGGCGACACTGCCCCCACCCCCACTCCGCCCACCCCCCCCTCCCGAGGGCCTCCAAGGAGCAGCCGAAGGGGCTAAGTACATGGACCTCAAGATGTTTAATGAGCTCTGCTCTAAGTCATTGCCATGGATGCAAGTTCCCGTTCAACACTCACGGGTCATGGCCTTATATAATGAGGACGTAAAGAGTGGCCAGGGCACAATCCACCTGGGGTCGGCCACGCTAGGGCCCTTCCTTGTAGGGGGTGTGGCTGGTTTCAGCTCCCCCCGCTCCCCCCCTGACGCTCACACACGCTCGGGGTTCCCCCGGAACAGCAGCCAGGATTGAAAGGTGCATTCTCCATTTAGAGTAGGGGCTTGTAACCTTTGTTGTGCTCTGGACACACTGGCAGTTCTAAGGATGCCTGTGGATCCCTTCTCAGGATAACATTTTAAAGTGGAAAGAAAGCACGGCAAAGAAAACCAATTATGTTGAAGTACAGTTATCAAAAATCGTTAAAAGACACACTTTCAATATAACACTATATGTGGTTGATTATGTATTAAATAACAAAAGCTAGTGGACCCCCAGAATTTTGAAGTGATGAGGGAAAAACAATCCTCTCGTGATATCTGCAACCCTCCAGATGTGACAGGAAAATATCCATGGTTTTAAGTGATGGACACAGTCACAGAAACTGCAGATCCTATTGTGGTCTGCTGCCTGTGTTCACAAAGCAGTAACATGACACCTCTCAGTAGGAAGTCTGCGAAAATAAAGATCCGATGATCTCCCATCCAAGTTTACGGACCCTCTGGAATTCCACCCCCCACCCCCCCGCCCTGGCCTTTGGAGCCCCAGGTAAAGAGCTGGCGACTGGAGGAGGGAAGGGTTCGGGAAAGCAGCAGAGAGAGAGCCCGTCTGCACTTGGGGGCAGAGCTCACGTCCAGAGGGCCCTGGGGTCCCGGGCAGTCCTGGGAATCAGTCTCCCAGAATCTTCCCAGACGCTCCGATGCTCAAATAGAGCTGCTTCTGTTTTCTCCCAGGACACCCCCGAGCACTCCAGGAGATTTTCTCAAGCACTCCAATAGCCACAGTCATTATTACTACTTTATTAGTAGAATTTCAGATGAGACAGGCTGCCGACTACTCTGCAGATCAGCTGATCTGGGTGGAAGCTGCAGGACACAAACCCTGGACATGATGGGAGGTAGAGGCAGCAGCCTGGGGCGGGGGGCAGGGCTCAGCTCTGAACTGCAAGGCTGCCCAGTGGCAGGAGGGGTTCTCAGCGCTGGGCCAGGACTAAGAGTGTCCTGGAGGCCTTGCATCGAGGACCACGGCGGAGGGAGGGAGCCAGCTGCCCAGAGGCGTGCAAGGGAGGAGGGGACACCAGGGCCCCCCCCCAGGGGGTAGCATTGCTGGGAGCAGGGGGTCAATGCTTGAAAGCAATTAGTTTGCAGGACATTCGAGCCAAGTGTCCATCACCCATCTCACAACCCAATGCTCCAAAATCCTCCACTGGAGAAGCAAGACGGACGGACGCTGGGAGCATCTGCTCAGTGGCCTCAGCCTCCGGTCCAGGGGCCTCATTGAGAATCAGAGGCGAGCAGTGAACTTCAACCTGAAAAGACCCAGGTGCCATTCACATCCTGCATACAGTTTCAGGAGCTTCAGGGCCCTTTGCTCTAAGCCCCTCCTGCCCCCGGCCACAAGGGACAAAACTGAGACTGGAAAATCGCGGGGCCATCTTGTAGCTGCGGGCCCCATGCTGAAGGCTCATGGGAACGGGAGGCCCTGGTGGACCTGCCTGATGGTTGTGTGTTTGTTCTCCAGTGATGGGTGGGGGGAGGGAAACACTGGGAATCTAACCCACCGATTTCCAGGCCGGGTTATTAACGGGACAGGGGGCTTCGTGTGCTCCAGTCCTAGAGTGACAGCAAGTGCCAGAGTCACACAGATGCTCTGCAGAGCAGAGATGGTACACGGCTCACACCCACGGCTGTGACGGGGCAAGTGCCAGGGATGCCCGGCCACTGGGCAGAGTGTTGAGCGTGGGCTGGGTCTGGCTGTAGCATCGTCAGGTGCGGGCATCGGGGACACGCCGGGGGAAGCATCGCGGCTGGCCGGGGGGCAGAGCCCAGCCTCACCTCCGGGCCGATCTAAGGTGTGACCTTGGGCGAGCTGTCACCTTCGAGGCCTGCTTTTCTCACCTGTCACATGCAGGACGGGCTGGACAGTCTCTGGGACCCACGCACCCTCGCGCTCCTACGACGCAGGCCAAGGAAAAGCCCTTCCTCCCATCTCCTTCACACGGCACGCCCCTCACCCCAGCCCCTGTGCAAGTGAAATCCTCAGGGTTAAAAGCTTCTTCCACTTACACTAACATGTGGAAGAGGAAGCCGATAAAGGGATGGGAACAGTTGCTCGCGACTCCTCTAAAGGCTGGAAGCGCTAAATAAAGCCTCTTGATGATCAGGCCCGGACAGCCTACCATCACTGCTCCGTGGACAAATTGTACGGCGTGTCAGAGCACACGGAAGACGCACAGTAATTTATCCGTCAGGACCCAGAAAATTGTGCAGTGCGGGCACCTCTGCCACTCCACGGGTTCCCACCAGGCCAGCCTGCCCCCACCTGCTTAAAGGGACACCACCCGCCAAGAGAGGCCCTGGATTGAGGCCTCAGCTAAAAGAAGCACTTTGCAAAGATCCCACGGGGATAGGAATATTTCGTGACATTCATATGTAAATAACAAAAAGAGGAAAACAGTATTTTCCTGGCGTGGCCTCCTGGGGTTTCCCACCGTTCTAGAGGTCGCCGCCTAAATGCAACCACAGAAAGCTAAATTCTTGTAGTAAACACTGGACTGACCAAGAGGAGACCTGGGACTGACTGGAGGACTGTTGGCTGGAAAAGAAACCGAGCCAGCAGACAAAATCCAAGAACAGCTGGCACGCGAGTTCCGCGGCTCTAGTGGAGGCGGTGGTGGAATGTCCTGCCCAGTGGGGAGAGGTCTTCACCACGGATGTTATTTAGTTATTTGGAATCAAAAGGGCAGGGTGGGCACAAAAAGCAGACCGAGTTTTCATCGGTTTATTACTGTCGCTGAAACCTCCGAGGGTGACGTGTCCCTTGCCGCCTACCTTGGTTTGGCCCTGTACACACAGGTTGGCGTAAATGTGCCTGAGTCTGATGGCTTGAAGGGTCTCGGCTAACGAAGACGGGTGCTTCTGTGGGGGACACATCCAGCCTGGGACGTTCTGATAGAAAAGTGACTTTAAAGGCCTGCAGGCGGACAGACCACGGGGGTTCTGAACCTGTCCTCCCCCACCTGTCACAAGGCACTGGGTCCTCTCCACCCATGGGGCCGGCACCCTTGGGACACCCAGAGCACTCCTCGCAGGCTGGTTTCTACTTTCCCGACTGTGTTTCCCCCTCTAGAATCATCCACCGGGTCTGGACTATTCACACATTCCATGGAGTCACTAACCCACCTGTGATCATTTCTTGCATTATTTCTACTTTCATCATTATTACTGGAAGACACACCAAGTCCGGAGAAGGGCAGGTGATTTCAAGGAGCTCTGGCTGCACAGAAGTCACAGCTCAGCTCAGCCGAGGACCGCCATGCCCCACGCCCTTCTCGGCTCAGGCCATGATGCCCAGCCAGTCCGGCACCCCGGCCCCTGAGCTCAGAAGCTCGTCTGGAGGCCCCAGGACGGCCTGTTTGCCCAGGTTTCCCACAGAGGAGGGCTGACGAGCTTCCGCAGAGCTCTGCGGGCCCTGGGCCCCGTTCCGAGGGCACATGGAGAAGCAGGAAGGCAGGCGCCCTTGCTTTGCATCCTTCCTCCAGCACAGGGGCTGCGAGACCCCGGGCCAGCCGCGGTGTCTCCGCGAACCCACTGGCTCAGCTGTGACGTGGGGGACACGGCCTGCCTCGTGGGCATGCGCTCAGGGCCATAGCGAGCGCGGAGAGCACAGCGCTGGTGGTTGTATTTTTTCAGTAACTCCCAGCGGTCTCCCCCCGACCAGAATGGCAGTTTGAACGACACTGCTGGTAAACAACATAAAACCCTAATTCCCTCGAGTCGGGGCCTGCGGAGTGGGGCAGGGGGCGCTGGGTCGGGCCGCAGCTGCAGACAGCCATTCCTGGAGGCCGTCCGGAGGCTGTGAGCGGGTCGGGGCCCTGAGGTCAGCACCAGGCTCGTCTGCTTTCTGTCCCCGGGCTGTCCTCGCCCTGCGTGGGGCTCCCTGAGCCTTGGGCACATGCTGTCCCAGTGGCTCTGCTGAGAATCCCCCCAATTTGCCAGGACCAACTGGACCCACAGATAGAAGAGGGGGCGGGGCTGAGGGGCACCGGCTGGCGGGGTCCCCGAGGCCACGTAATTCCTCCTTTTGTTGGCTGGGCCCCAGGCCCCTCCTCAAGCACCACAGCAGCTGGGGAGCGGCCCCCCTAGTTATTACCATGGGGTGCCAGGCGCAACTTCCCCCACCGCGCAGGGTGTGACCGCGGCGGCAGCAGGTGGCCCTGCGGAAAAGGCCAGAGGATGTCCTTGTGATCACTGTCACCCATCTCTCCAGGTGGGTGGGGGCACGTGCCTGTGCGGGTACCGGGACCGCCGTGTCCCCTCTGCTGGGCAGGCCGCAGGCGGGGATGCCTGGGACACAGTCTCCCAGCTATGGCACAGTCCAGGGGAGCGGATCCCAGGGGATCCCGGCTCTGTGCCCCACGGTCCGGGGTCGACCCAGCCCTCCTCCCGTCTCCCCACAAGGGGACGGCAGGCGGGACGAGCCTGACCGAGCCAGGGAAGTGCTCTCCTGTGGCTCCCAGGACACCCCTGGGTCGTTATTTGCCCACCTGTCCCCATCTATTCATCCCTCCCACTTTCCCTGGAGAACCTGGGACACACCGGGAGGGCAGGTATGGGACCCTGTCCTCCCCAAGCTCGGGTGCATTTTGTAAGGACTTGGAGCATTTGTCCTCACGCTGGGGCTCCGCCCTGACCAGAGCCGGGACCCCGGGGACACGTGGCCTCGAGCTGTCCCCAGGCTTCCTCATCTGCTTCCCTGGTGGTCTGGTTCTCCTCGCACACTCTCTGGGCTGGATGGACGTTTTACAAGCCTCCCGATCCGTGTGGCCCGGGCCGCCCCCTCCCACTTTGAAGCGTGTCAGCCTAGCGGTGACCGGCCGGCTCTGGCAGCACCAGGAGGCTGATGCCTCGGCACTGGTCAGGTCGCCAAGGGTCTCAGCTTAACCGACTAACAAAGTACCAAGGCAAGGACTCAGGTTAATAATAATCTCACAACAACAGTCATAAGCGTCCTTATGGTGCGATACGTGTGGAGGACCAGGGGCCTCGACAGACACAATGGTGACAATTTGATATGGACGACACGTGGCCTGTTGAAAAAAACCCCCAAAAGGAAACATCTGATCATCAGGGAAGAGCTTGCTGGATCACAGAACGTGACCTCTGAACGCCCACCCAACTCCTCACTTTGCAGACAGAAAGCGAAGCCTTCCTCGCTCATGGCCGAGGCCTTCAGGTCCCCCAGGTGTGGGCGCGGCCCAGACCCCAGGCCAGGCCTGCCCCGAGGGCGCACCTCCACAGGAGCCACCCCTGCAGAGCCTGCCTTCCCTCACCAGTCCCTCCACCGACCCAGCCCGAGGGGCACCCCTGGGGCCTGGAGGCGGGGCCAGTGTGAGAGGTGAGCCTCAGACCCGCCTTCCTCAGCCGGTGACCTTGGAGGAACCGCTTACCCTCTGTTTCCCTGTGTGAAAAGTGGGAGCGTAATCTTATCCCAAACGTTTTGCAAAGATGAAGTACATACCGTCACTGAAAGCACTTTCCTGTTGTCACCGCCTGGTTCCCAGATGGCACTGCCTAACCCCGAGGCTCTCCAGCAGGAGAGGAACCACCCAGAGCTCCGAGTCCACTTTGACTGGACGCGTGCCTTGGAGATGGAAGCTATGACCTCACCCTCGTTTGCCCTCCTGGCGGTGTGGCTAGCGGGCTCAGGCTGATGCTGACGCTCAGGCTGATGCTGACAGGGGTGCTTATGTGTCACCGCGGGCCAAGGGCCACCCGCAGTGCTCACTGCCCACTCTCCGTGCTCTCTGCCTTTCGGGGCACGGCTGGGGAGCCTGCTCTGGAGCCGACACAGTGGGGAGGACAGACCATGGACGTGGGGACCGGCCGTGGGTGTGAGCTGGGGGTGCCCAGCAGGTGGGAAAACCACTCCCGGCTGAATTCCCACTAGGGAACAAGCCCGGCCCAGAGGGCAGCATGGCAGGGGCTGGGCCGCCCTGTGGGGAGAGGTGGAGGCTGCAGGCCTGGAGGGCCGTGTCCGGGTCCGTCGGCCTGTCTGTCCCACAGAGGTGTCGGGAGTTCCCGGTCACAGGACAACGCGCAGGGCTTGTAGGCACGGAGCGCTCAGGGTGGCTCCGGCGGGGGCCACGAACACAAGAAAGCAGAAAAGGGTAAAGCAGCGACTGCCAGCACAGCGAAAGCCTCGGAGTAACCAAAAACGACGGCCAACTTCCTCACACATTGTGGTCAACCTCCAACGCTAGAAAGCCCAGCACAGCCGGGATGAGTGGCAGGACAGGCCCAGAGGGGCGCAGGGAAGAGTAAGCCAGGGGAGGAAGAATAAATCCCGGGCTGCAGGCTGAGCGCGATGCTGCCCAGGCCACCTGACCCCTGGAGCCTGAGCTGTCTCTTCTGTGAAATGAGCACGGCCCCAGAGGGGGGGCCTCCAGGATTCTATGAAAAAGGAATGCGGGTGTCCTGGAGGGCGGAGGGACAAAGTGCACCTGCCCAGGCAGAAGACGGGACTGTTTCTGAGCTTGGAGGCGGGGATACCTGTCACTTGCAAACCGCCTTCAGGCGCAGCAAGGTGGCAACGCTCTCCTCCATCGCCCCCGCGCAAAGGCAAAAGGAACCCACCAGACTCGAGAGGGACGTGGAGAATGTCAGTCTGACTCTGTTGCTTCTCTGCTGAAAAACTTCCCACGGTTCCCACATCTACCCCTCGAAGTCCAGCCTTTCCCACGGCAAACACACCCCACCTATGGGGCCTGGTCCTCCCCTCCCCTGCTCACCCCCAGTGTAGACGGTTCCACCACCCGCCTCCGAGTCCTGCCCGGGATGCTCTCTGTCCAGCTCATCACAGGACAGGCTCCTTCCTGACACCTGGCTCACAGTCACGGAAGACCTCCCCCTCCACAATCTGCAGCCCCTCCCCCCGGCCCCGCTCCCGTCACGTCACCCTGTTTTATTCGCATCCTGGTACTTCTCTTGCTCATTGTGCGTCTCCCCGTTAGAATGTAGGTGCCAGGAGAGAGGAAACCAGTTTCTGCTACTCAGGGTGAATGCAGAGCTGGCACATGGAGGCTCCACAGACACTGGCTGAACGGACGGACGGATAGGGACGGGCTGCTGCTGAAGCAGGAAACCTGCAAGGCGCTCAGGCGAATGGTGGGGGTCACAGACCCGCCCCCGGTGATGGCCTTTCATAGCCAGCAGGCATCCTTCCCGGGGGGCGCGATCTGGGTTAACGTCCCACAGTGCCCTCCACGTGCCCCAGGCCGGCTCCCCATGCCATGCAGACCGGGGACCACATGTCATTTCTTTGGAGGATGGGCCGGGAGGGCCTTCGGATGACTCGCTGCCTCTCCTCTCCTGGGGCTGCTTCTCCATCACGTGGTTCACGCTGCTAATGGGTCCCTGGGGTGAAGCTCACGCAGAAGAGGCGGGGCCTCTGGGGCCTGCTCAGAGCTGCCAGCGCGAGGCCCACACACGGCTCTCTGTGGCTGACGGTGTGACAATGGTGGGCTGGTCCTAGAAGGGGGAACAGGAATGGACCCTCCCAATACACCTTAATCTGATGAAGACATTAAAGTAACACGGTGCATGTTTTAGGTTAAAGAAGTGCATGTGTACTTATTATTAGTAGTATTGTTTTGGTGATACGGGGGGAGGAGGGCAGGCAGGAAGGCCTGGGTGGGTTGTAGGGAAACGGAACGATCTTCAGTTCTTCATGTGCCCCTCCCTCCCAGATTAACGCGAGACCACATCAGCCAGTGTCCGGGATCTGCCAGAGGCTTAAGGTAACAAGTCAACCTGATGTTGCTATAGGAACCGGATTCTTCCCAATGCCATGGCAACTGACTCCGGAGTGTGTCGGGCACACGGTCTGCTCACACTCCACATCAGAGCTCGGGAAGAGGGCAGCAGAGGTGGGGAGGTGGGCTGCAGCTGGATCCTTCCTACACCAGTGAGCGGCGAACTCAAGCCAGCGAGGATCCCTTTGAATCGAGACAATGGCAGACAGTGGACATCTCTGTCAGAATTGCTCAGAGACTCTGGGGACACCCTCAGACTTCTGGGGCCCGTCCTTGGTTTTCCACGTCATAAACTGTCTTTTGTATCACCAAGGAAGGCTTCCTCTTGGGGCAAAGAAAATAACCAACCAAACAAACAAACAAACAAAACCCAAAAAGCTCACCTTGGGCCATTCTGAAGCCCGAGGTCCTTTCCTTCTGAATATCCTTCATGAGTTTCTGAGTGACAATGAACTCCTCCCACCCCCCTCCCCAAGTAAGAGCAGCTGAAGACAGACAGAAAAAAAATCACAGCCCCTGCTTCCCCAGGGACTTAATGATCCAGATAAAGTTATTTGGACTCCTGACGGCGCTGTCCTATCACCAGCCCTCCTGGCAGGCTGTAATTTAATTCCACAAATTTCAACAATAGAGTCCAAGGCTGCAGGTAAGGAAGTGAGCATGTGCCTCCCACATGCTATGTATTCACTGTGGCTGGCCTTTCACATCACCAAGCCCTGGGCTCAGTGGAAACTCCTGATGTGCTGCTGTTGACCTAAAGCAGGGGTTCTCCCAGCATGTCCTGGACGAGCAGCTTCAGTGTCACCGGGAGCTTGTGAGGAATGCAGAGTCTCAGGCCTGCCTCAGACCTTCCCCATCACAAACGGGGTGCGGCCCGGTCTGCCCTCACAGGCTCCTCCCTGACCGCTGCTCAGCCCAGGCTGAGAGCCGCCGGCAGGAGGGAAGGGTCTTCTGATGCCTCCTGGGCCACTTTCTGCCCCCGCAGGCTCTCTGGTCACCCCGCCAGGGTGACCGTTCAGGTCCCGCCATCCCGGCGAGCTCACCGCTCCCCAGAAGAGTACTCGTTTGTGACACATCTGATCTTAGGACCGCGCCTGACATGGTTCTCAAGTCAGCCTCTGTTTAACTCGGCCCTGAGAACCGCTTCTGCTTCCAGGAGCCGCTCCAGATTAGCCTAATTTTTCTTCCTGTGACCAACAGCCCTTCTTGCTGTTGAAACGGGCGGTGATGCTGCTCCCAGATATCCTCTCCAGGTGGAACGTCCCAGGTCCCTCTACAGATGCTTAGGTAGCAGGGTTTCCAGGAGGTCCCCTCGAGGGACGTGACCAAGGTGAGATAACCCTCCTTGACCCCTGGAAGCATCACATGGGCTCTGACCTCACAGCCGCTCCGCCTGGACGCCGCATACACAGCTGGGCAAAACCCAGGTTGCTTCCTTACCACACACCTCCCAGTCTGTGGGCAATGAACCCTGTTTTTGTTTTGTTTTTATTGCAATCATTAAGTCAGTCCTCTTCCATTTCTATTTTTTGAGCCTCAGCACAGAAGTTTGCATTTCTAATAATAAATTTATCTCATTAGTTTTGGTCCAAAGCTTTTATTCAGGCTATTAAACTTATTTTTACACTGTAAAGAAAATGTGATATTATGCATTTATATTTTCCATTTAAATTTTGTTATTATGCTGTCCATATGTTTTATAGCCTACTATTAACGTGAAATGAGCATCTTGACTTGTAAGCTTTAAAAACATATTTTTTATTAGCTCATCACATGAATTATAACACCATTAATTTAAACGTTCCCCTTTGATCTTAGGTTATTTTCAATTTTTTTTTTTTTGGCTGTTATACATAATGCTGCAATGAACATCATTGTACGTAAATATAAATCTTTGCATAATTATTTTCTAGCCTAGATTCCTAGAAGGAAAATTATTGGTAAAAGCATAGGAACATTTCAAAGACCTTGATATATATTACTAAACTGTTTCCAGAAAGGTTATACGTTTTCTATTTCTACCATATTATATAAGAGCCCATTTCACCAAAACTTGCTAATATATTATTATTTAACTAAATTTTGGCAATATAATAAGTGAAAAGTGGTACCTTGTTTTAATTTGCATTTCTCTTTCACTAGTGAAGCTGATTTTTAAAATATATATATTGATGAACATGTAGTTTATATTTATGAATAGATCTGTTCATGCCCTCTGCCCAGTTTTCTAATGGGGGTGTGAATGTTTCTCTTATTGATTTTTAAAGATCTCCTTATGCAACAGAAATATTGACCCTGTTCTATCATTTTCTAAAAATAAATATTTTCCCAGTTTGTTTTTGCTTTCTAAAGTTTTCTGTCATTTTTCTGTGTGTAAAAGTTCTATATTTTTATGAGTTGAATCTCAATCTTTCCCTCTGTCTTTTCTCCTATTAATTTGATGTTTTAAAAGTCCTCTCTAATTGTGAGAGCAGTTAATTATTCATTTTCCCCCAATTTTTATGGATAATTATTATTTTACATGTAACTCCTTAATCCATACATAATTTGTTTTAGCTAAATGTATAAGGTAGGTATGTAAAGTTATTTTTTCCCTATACTTAGCAATCCAGCCCCTTAACCTCACCCATCTTTCACTGGACTTTATTGCTTCCTTTATCACATGAGCAGGTTCTAAAGAGCCATGTTTGCAGCTAAAAAAGACACACCCTAATTTCATCTTTTTGGAGAAACATTTTAAAGTTCTTTTTACTGTAGCTGAATTAGAGATAAGTTCAAACTAATTGAGTAAGGGGAAAGAGGTTTTGTTTTCTGCTACATGGTATATGTCACATTGGAGATGCAACAGAAGGTGCAAATTTTCTTCTGTCTCTGAACTGATGCCCTATTTTAGGGCTCTGCCCTTCCACCGTTAAAATGGTACTACTGCACACAAGGTTATTTTGGACACTCTTCAAAAATCTTCTTCTGTACCCCAGCAAATATCATCACTAGACTTTGCTTCCTACATGTTTTGTTTCACTGCTCTACCCATGGGTTCCTTTACTTATATGACTTTGTTTAATTAGAGTGACACATTCATTGTCTTATACAGGAGAGGACCCTCTCCTCCCTAGAGCTCTTCACATGTTTTTCTTGCTAAATTCTGCCTATCTATTCTTCCAGATAAACTCTGTCATTATTTTTGCCAAGTACCTCCTCCTTCCCATTTCCTTCCCCTGCAAAAAACCCCAACCTGAGCTGTTGATTGGAATTATTTAAAGTTATGAATTAATTTGGAAAGATTTGACATCTTCAAAATGTGCAATATTTCCTATAGAAATATGATGTTTCCATTTATTCAAACTGTTCTATGTCTTTCAGTTAACTGTGTGTCATGTATTCTCGTGTCTTTAATTTTTGATACACAAAATAGCTATTGGTTTTTAAAAATATTTATGTGATATCCAGCCACTTGTCTGAGTGCCTTCATTAGTCCCTACCATTTCCAGTTAGATTTTCTAAGCCTATAATCATCTTGTATGCAAATATTGACAATTTTGTCTCTTCCTGCTTTGTTGCATCCTCTAGACTTACCACAAGGATAATTATCACTGGTTCCAGCCCCCATTCCTCCCTTGTTCTCGAGTTTAAAGGAAAGGCCTCCTGGGCTTCACCACTAAATGTTCACTGTTGGTTTGAGACAGACGTTCTTTATCACAGTAGAAAATCATTCTATTTTAAGCATATATTAAGAGTTTTATTTGAGATGGATATTGGATTTTATCGCATGTGGCATTATTTTTTAGTTGATTTACAGATATGATATGTTATAGTAATATATTTCCCAATATCAAATAGTCCTTGATTGAGTTCATTGGCTACATTCCACCTAATTGTGAATCCACTGGGTTCAGTTATTTTTCACCTGTGTCCGTATGTAAGACTGTCATAAATTTGTGTGTGTGTGTGACATCTTTGTTGGATAATGTTACTTTTACTAAATAAAATTTTAGCTTTAATCTTTTCCTGCTTTTTGGAACAAATTATCTAAAATTAAAATTTATATTTTTCCAGAAAGTTGTCATTGAGATTTTCAAATTTCTGAGCATTCATTCTCTTAACCTGGAAGTCTCCTTTGTATATGCCATGGTCCATTATTAACTTTCTTTTCTTTTTTTTTTTTATTTCTAACCTTTCCAGAGGTCACCTAGTTTTTATTTCCTAGCACTGGCTCCCTGACATACTTATCAAGTCTGTTCTTACACTGTTTCCTAAATTAATTAACATTAATCTTATTCTAGGCTTTCTGCATCACTTTGATTTTACTGTGTCTATTGTGCAGAATATGCTTGGATTTTATTTTTTAACTTAAATCCAAGAGTCTTAGACTTTTAATGATAAGGGCATTTAACCCACTTACATATTTCACCATAGTTGATAGGTTTGACCCCTACTTTTGCCATTTTGTTTTATGGTTCTGGATTTTTTTTTTTTTTTTTTGCGGTACGTGGGCCTCTCACTGTTGTGGCCTCTCCCGTTGTGAAGCACAGGCTCCAGACGCGCAGGCTCAGCGGCCATGGCTCACGGGCCCAGCCGCTCCGTGGCATGTGGGATCTTCCCGGACCGGGGCACAAACCCGTGTCCCCTGCATCGGCAGGCGGACTCTCAACCACTGCGCCACCAGGGAAGCCCGGTTCTGGATATTTCTGTGCATGTTTATTTTCTCATTTTTTTGTTTCATAGACTATATTTCAGCCTCTTGATGTTTTGAAAGTAGAAAACCTGATTTTTAATCTTTATGTTTATTACATACAAATGCCACAGAAACTTCTATAATTCAAGAAATCCAAACAGAACTGTAGCTCATGGCTCCCCTCATGAAGACTAGTATATTTAATGTATTTTAAACACTTTTTTCTGGCACCATTTCCTTGTCATTATTAATTTAATCTGGTATTATATGTACAGTTTCTTATCATGTAATTATTTCTTAAAAGAGTACGGTATTTAAAAATAACTTCTAATTTCTATATTGTAACCAGAGTTAACATGGTTATTTTTATTAATAATATTAATAGGAGGGCTTCCCTGGTGGCGTGGTGGTTAAGAATCCGCCTGCGAATGCAGGGGACACAGGTTGGAGCCCTGGTCTGCGAAGATCCCACACGCTGCAGAGCAACTAATCCCGTGCGCCACAACTACCGAGTCTGTGCTCTAGAGCCCGTGAGCCACAACTACTGAGCCGTGTGCCACAACTACTGAAACCCATGTGCCTAGAGCCCGTGCTCCACAACAAGAGAAGCTGCCACAATGACAAGCCCGCACACCACAACGAAGAGTAGCCCCCTCTCGCCGCAACTAGAGAAAGCCCACGTGCAACAACGAAGACCCAACACAACCAAAAATAAATAAATAAATTTATAAATAAAAATAACTGTAATATTAATAGGATCGATAAGAACCATAATGTATTGGGTACTGGCTATGTGCCAGGAACCACATGAGGCACTTAACCTATTTTTTCTACATAATCCTTATAGAAATCCCGTTTTTCAGTGAGGTTTGTAAACATTAAATAACTGCTGACAGTCCCACAGTCAGCACGGGGCAGAGCTGGGACTCAGCCGCTGGTCTCCGATCCCCGAGCTTGTTCTCTTAATTATTATGCCCTGGCTCAATTTAATGGGGGTCAGGTTCACTATTGGTCCATTTCATACCATCCCAGAGTCCTGGATTTTGATTTATTTCAAGAAACATTAAGGATTAATTGATTCACTGTCTCAGGAGGAAGACAGGAATGGTGTGTTTTCGGAGACCTTACATCTTCACGTCTTTATAATATCTTTCCATCTGAATTACATCTTATTTAATAATCCAGTTCTTGGGGGGCTGTCAGCTGGCACACATGTGGAATGCAGGCCAGGAATGTGCCTCTCAATCCATCCATTCCGTGGTGAGAAGTCCACTTGTTCTTTGATGTACGCTCTTTATTGATCCGTAATGTACAACGCGATTGCCAATTTAAAACTCGTTTGTGTATGCATGGGTGTTTTATTTGGAAGTTTTTAGGAAGCATATCAAGTGGGTTTGGTCTCCTGCCATTTTAAGAAGACAGTATGGATCTTCTAAATATTTTTTTTTCTCTTCATGGCATCACTAATCTCTCCCAACTTTGTGCCTTCAACAAATTGGCTGTTTCCTTTCTGCAGTTTCAATGTAGACTGTGGACCAGACGTGAGCCCCTGGCATTGAACTGGAGACCTCCCTCCAGACTGACATTGATCTATTAATCCACATTCTTTGATCAGAGTTGGCCAATCAATTACAAACCTATTCCTCTATATTTTTCACAAAGAAATCATGACAGATTTTCCTAAATGCCTTACTGAAACCAATGCTCTCTTAAGAATTCTTTTGAGCTAAGCCTAGTAACCCCACACAGAAAGAAAATCCAGTTAATCTGATGTGTTCCTAAAATTACTGGTTTCTTCCTAAAGCACAGATGTGCCATCTCTCAGGGAATCTGTTCTAAGGGTCTGCCAGGGAGTGAGCTTACGCTTGTCGAGCGTAAGCCTGTCGAGTCTCTGGACCTGAGAAAATAAAAACGTTTGCTTGTCAGGTCCCTGTAGCTGTTCCGTCGTTTCACTGAGCTCACATCAGCAGCTCTAAGGAAACGTCAGGAGGTTTGCCCACTATTTAAGGGAGGATCGGCTGAGACAGACTTCAACCCTCTACGACAGGCTGACCCTGAATGTGCAACTGTCCGGCTCCTCCGTAACGTCCTGGCTGTGTGTTCTAGCCAGAGGCATCCTCCCTGCTGGAGGCGGGGCCCCCCACCTCCTGCCGTTGTTGCAGGAGCCCCCGTGGTCTCTGCGTCTCCACAAGCCTCTGCTGGACTGGCTGCTCCTGAGGCAGCATTCCTTCCAGAGACTCATGGAGCCACCAGACCGCTTTCTTCTCTGCACTTCCTGGAGCATCCTCTCCCAGCGTCTGTGGGCTGCGCCGTGCGGAACAGTCTCTCCCGATGGGGGCAGGAGCCCAAGACCACCGGCCACTCCCACCCGTGATGGCCTCCCCCACCAGCCACTCTGCTCAGAGTCCAGCTTGGCCATCTGGTCCTTCTCCCCTTTCTCTCTGAGGCTGGAACTCCCAGAGCCCACGGCGGGAGTATGCTTAAATGCTCTGCTTTTTAACCAAATGAGATGTCTAGCAGAAGCGAAACTATTTTGCTTCTGCACCTATTTTATGAACTGTAGTAAAGAAATCATTATTCAGACCACTGTGTGCACAGGCAGCCTGTGGTGCATTCCCACAGCATAAGTCATGTTCCTTCCTCTTGATCCTCGCTAAGCCCGAGTGGGGCCCCCGCACTCAGGTTTACGGGTTTACAAAATAATGGGGGACTCACATCCATGGTCGCTCCAACTGCTCCCACTGAGATGCACCTTGTAAATGATGCTCACTGCCCAGGCTTGAGGCGCTGACGAGAGATGCCTGTAAACGCTGCATTTCCCCCTTTTGCGTGAACATTTCTTATAGGCATTATTCTACCACAGATCTTACATCATTCACCTAGAGACCTTCAGAAGCACATCAATTATGGGAGAAAAAGAGCTAAAAGGGGCCGTCAGCCTTTACTCTGATCTCACCTCTGACTAAGGTCTGAGGACTCAGTGTGGGAGCATGGACCCTGGGCTGGGGGCTGGGACAGCTGGCTGAAGAGTCAGGGCTGTCCTTGGAGGAGGCCAGGACTGGTCCACACTCTCTGCTGTCCCAGCTCTCAACACCCCGAGTCCCGTGTCAGCTGGGCTCCGAGGGGGCGGTGGGCCTGACTGCCGTCTGAGCATCCTCAGCACCCCCTTCAGTGGCAGCTCCCAGGGATGCACAGACCCTCTTTATCCGCACAACCCCCTCACCTCTTCTCTCACCAAGAAGCCCAGGAGGATGAGGACGCCCCCTGGCTGAAACAGTCCCCAGGGTATCGTCCATGACCTCCTACATACACATCATGGTCCTTCTTACTCAGAGGTCGCCCCCAGAAGGAAGGCCGACAGAGAAGGCTAGGACACAGGAGGCTGGGAGGGTCGGGGGAGGACCGCATGTATGCTGGGCATGTGTGAACGAGCCCAGTGGAAGGCAGAGGGGCCGGGGTCATGTGTCCTCCGACAGCTCTGACCATTCCCGTGAGCACCGGTAGGTGAGCTATGCGGAATGGGCTACGGCATTAGTGAGCCAGCTCAAAACAGCGTGGGATTTACAAAACCAGGAAGATAGGAATGATACAGAGGGAAAAGGATCGTTCTAGTGGTTTCCCAAGATCTTGCCAGCACATCATCGGAGCAGAGAGGGGGGATTTCCAGGAGAGCTGGAGGCCCTCCAAGGCGGCTGGTCGCCTGGCCGCACAGGAACTCCTAGGGACAGACAGGGCTGAGAATTAGCCAGCGACAGGGCACGACCAGGAGGCTAGAAGCTGGGGTGGCTCCTGGCCTGAGGGCTGCGGCCCCCAGAGAGCCGAGGTGCAAAGACGTGGGGTTTTAAGAGCTCGCTCCTGATAGAAGAAGACAGGTCATCTCCAACGCCGGACACCTGCTCCCCTGAGGCCATCACCACGTGTGACTAACAGCGCCTTCCAGCCACTGGGAGGGCTTTCACGAAGGGACTTCTTTTACGCAGAGGTTTTCAGAGGGTGAGAAACCACCTCTTACCACCTGATTCACACCTGGGGAGGAAGAAGTCCCCCCGCTCCCCGAGTCTGCCCGGGCTGGCAGCCCTGCTCAGCCCTACTTCCTGCCCACATCACATGTCTGCAGCCACAGGAGCGAGAGAAGGGCCACAGGCCGGACATGGCTCATGTAGAAACAAACATGCTTAACCTGTAAAACTCCACTTTCTCAAGAACAGGACTGAGTACCCACCATATATTCCACACAAAAAGCATTACAAGACCAGTCTCTGCCTTTCAGAAGATAACAGTCCAGCTGCAGAGGATGGACAGACAGACACATACACACACACACACCTCAAGGAGGACGCTAAATTAAGCCCTGAATGGTGCCATCTTGAAATAAACTCGGTGCAATGTCAAGGAATGGCAGTAACAGCTTGGATCGCTCCACGGAAGAGAAAGGATGTCAGTGTGCCATGAAAACAAGTAGGATCCAGAGGACGAGGGAGGGGAGGGCACCCAGGCTCTAAGAGACCCCTGAGCCCACACCGCAGCAAGCAGACGTGCACATACTCTACGCTCGAGCCCTGGCTATGACACTTAAGTTCCCCCAACCAGCCTGTAAGCAGCAGTGGGTGTCCTGCCCTCAGCTCCCTACCCCCAGAGCTAGCACAGTGCCTGGGGCCAGAGGGACACACACACACACACACACACACACGCACACACACAGAGCCACCACTTTTAAACATGCACAATGAGTCAGGCACTAAATAAGATACCTTAAAAATAGGACATCTAATACTTATGAATAGCCTGTGAGGTAGAGATTATTATTCTAATTCACAAGAGAGGAAATGGAGACTTGGCCAAGGTCATGGTTAATCAGAGGCAGAGCTGGATGTCACCCCATCTGCGCCCTTTCCTGTGCTGTCATGTCAAAGGTCTACTGTGCAGACAGTTCAGCCGTGGCATTGCTATCCAGTCTGCCCGTTGCCTTTGACCTTCATTCTGACCATCTAAGCCAGTTCACCCGGAACCCATGTGTAACCATTAGGATTCAGCTGCAAAAATGAAACAACAATAATAGTGACTTTATTCTTCTCTCAGACAAAGCCACCTAAAGGGAGGTAGGCTGGGGCGGCAGCTGCATGGCAATCGGGGCCCAGGCTCTCATCGTTCTGCTTCACTGACCTCAAGGCCTGGCTTCCAGCTTATGGTCTAACATGGCTGCCAGGACTCGAGCTATTACAACTGCATTCCAGGAGGCAGCAAAGAGCAAGGAGGGAAGAAAAAGGGCTTATCTCTTCCCTTTAAGGAGCTTTCATTAAATTACAGCATACAGTTTTTATCTCTCATTCTTCAGAAATTATCACCAAGCCTTACAGGACATGGAAAATCTGGTCCTTTTAGCCTACATAGCAATGTGCCCAGATGGAAATCGGGGTTCAGCTGCTCAAGAGGAAGGCTAGATCAGGTGCTGGGGTAGACAACTTGAAATTATTATTATTTTTTTTAAGTATCAGGGTGTGCCTGGTTTTCAGGAGCTCAAAAGCAAAGTTAATAATTTCCATTGGAGGCCTTCCTCCCTTACTCTCTTCCTTCCTTGCTTCTTTCCTCCCTTGCTCCCTCCCTCCCTCCCTTTCTTCCTCTCTTCCTAATACCACTGTGGTCTGGAACTCAGCAGGGATAAAGCAAATAAGGCCATGAAACAACGATCCCTCCCCCCCAACATTCTTATTCTCCCCATGAACAGCACACTTTGATTCTAGCCTCCACATTAAAAACATACAAAAACTGTTCCAAGGCCAAAGACCAGGATATGTAGTTGGTACGCTGCCACCAAGTGAAGGAAAGCCTGCCTGTGGTCAGTGTGGTGAATGTCAGGTTGGCGTGTGGCCGAGCCAATGGAGACAGGGACACGGTGTATCTTCCTACCTGTCCCAACCTCCCAAGACAAGTGACGCAACGAAAAACATCACTGGAGTTTAAATGTTCATCTATGAACTTCTGCACGGAGTCTGAGGTCTCTCCAAGCATTGCAATTCCTCAAACAGCCAGCAGGGGCAGAAAGGAGGGCAGAGGCGTCAGAGGCCCCGGCTCAGCAGCTCCAGGAGCAGAGATGCAGCTCAGCTCCCAGGCTCTTTCCACTCTGGTCCCGAGACCAGCGGAGGTGTGGGGAGTCATTTCGAGGGGCTTCCCGGTGTGGACACTCCCCAAGGCTGCCACCCAGGGCCCAGTGGCTGTCCCGAGATATCGAGGACAAACGTGGCACCTCCCAGCTCATACGTGAGTGGGCCGGGCGCCGTCGGGTGGTCCACGTGGGCCGGGGGCAGCATGGACCCTGGAGGGCGCCCAGAAAGGCTGGTGGGTGGTGACAGAGCTGAGGATGCCGACGGGAGAACAAGAGGGATTTGGGGGCGGAGTCTTCTGTTTCTCCAGGTACCGGCCCTCAGTTCTCAGAGAGCCAAGCGTGAGCTGCCTCCGGGGGGGAACCTGTTAAAGTCAGACTCCTGGACCTCCCTCCCAAGGTTCTAAACTAGGGGATCCAGGCGGGCCCGGGGGACATGGGGGCTGCCGGCCAGGCCCTGATGTGGGGGCAGTGATGGACCCGTGGGCCAGCTGGTTCACAGACCAGGTTCCTTCACCGTCCCGTGTGGGGAGACCCTGGTGGGAGCTCCGGGGCCCTCCTCTAAGGTCACCACACCCCCTGCAGCCTCATGCTCCCTACTGCCACCTCATGCGGGAATGGGGAGCGGGCTAATCGCCAGCCCCCAGACCCTGACCCTCCACGGACGCGACGCCTGTTACTGGGTCACCTGCCAGCCCGCTCTCCTCCCGGGACGCCCCCCCATCTGCCGTCCCTCCCCCAGCGCATCCGTCATGCGCACGCTCTCCTCCAATGCTTTCCAAGCCCCCCCAGCCCTCCCCACATGTCTTTGTTCCCAGTTCTTCCCTTGAACGGTTTGTGTCTTGTGATATTAATAAAAAAAAAAAATCCCTGCTCCAAAAGTATTCGAAGGCTATTTTGACAGGATTAATTTAAGAAACCTGCAGCATCACAGCAATCTGGAAAGAGGGCAGGTTGCTCAAGAAAGTCTAAGGAAAGGGCTACAAGGACGACTCCACCATCGCCATGGCAACACACCCCAAAAGTTTCTGGGTACTTGCTCATAACAAAGAAGGCAGGTCTACGGGGCTGGCCCACCAGTGAGCCGGGAAGGACTGCCGAGCAGCGGTCCCCGGGGATGGAACCCTGGCCAGGACGCTGAGACTCGGCAACGGAGCCAGATGGAAAGAGGGATGCAAGGGGCGGGTGGGTCGTCGGTAACCCTGGTGACAGAGACACCCTTCATCCGCAGCACCGATTCCCTTGGGAGAAGATATTTAAGGGATGCAGCACCTTCTTGAGACTACGATAAGAATAATCAACCGTGTGGGGAGGGAAGAGAAGAAGGGAGAGCTCAGCGGTCAGGGCAGACCTGTTTCTCCCAAGGACGGGGAGGGGGAGACGGCGGTCCAGCGGGGAGAGGGCGGCAGACGAGGCTGGGAAATGAGAAACGGTTTGCCCCGCAGCCTCCCGAGTCCGGGAGAACCGTCACTGCTCCTCCCGGCAAGGGGGGCCTGTGGCACTTGGCTGAGGAAGCTGGAAAGTGGGCATCGGGTTCTGGAAAGTTCCCGAGAGGTGACCTCACCGAACCGCCAGGTGGGCGAGGGTGCCGCTCATCCCCACCGCCCGCCCACTGCCTGTGGTCGCCCCAGCGGTGCAGCTTCCAGAAAGTAGCTCCTAATTTAGCTCTTCTCTCTTTCTGAATACTTTCTTAGGTGCCGTTTTGGTCTTCCCAGCCAAACGGGCGTTTACCAGTTACACGTTCCTAAGACTCTGGGCGCTGAATCTGGAGACCACGGCTAGTTCCTGGGACGGCTCCACACTCATTAAATGTGCCCCTGAAAAAGCCTGTAGATCTCAGCCTTCATCTCTGGGTCCGATAAATGGAAAGGGCTGTAATGAGATTTGAAAGAGCCGATGTAATTATACGCCAAGAAGCGTTAGCCGAATACGAGCGCGTGGATCTCTCTCTGTGCTGGCTGCACTGAAGATGGGGCCGGGACAGAGACACAGACACACAGAGACACAGAGACACACAGGGGCAGGAGGGACACCCCCGGCCCCGTCGAGAGCAGCGGGGTAGGAAGACCCGCACCCCGCTGGAGATGGCGGCTCCTTTCTGTCCTACGACGAAGCCGGGTGGCTCTTTGGGAAAGCCTGAGATGAGGTATCACCTGTCACCTTGGCTCGTGGCACACGTACATTTGTGCACACACGGGTGTGGATGTTTCAGGTGTGACTATGGTAACGTCCGCTGGGGAAGTGCGGTGTAGGTAGCTGTGTTTTCCTTTTTAAGGAGAAAACAAACACGGGCTGACTCCTCTCTCCTCTCAGGTACTTCTTCTGTAATTTTAGAGCCGCTCAAGGCCAGGGAGGAGAGCTGGGGAACCGCGGGATATTCCGGATGGAAGAGAAACGCTGATACTGACAAGAAGGAAAGCTCCGGTTCCAATCTTGTCCAATTTGGGTTCCAGTCAGTGAGCAAAAGAGATCTCATTCCAGAGATGGCTTAAAACACCCCGGCAAAACGGCCTCGTGTTCTCCAGACCCCACGGAGAGGGCGGCGGGATGGGTAGAAGCCTCGTGGCTGAGAAGAGGGAGGGCAGGAAGGGGCGAGTCTAGCTGCATTAGGTTCAACACTAACTAGATTCTCAGTCCCTTTCAAACACAGTCCCCATCCCACCAACGTCTGGAAAGGACCGCCCGGTGCGCAGCCGCCCTGTGTCTCTGGCTGGCGGCTTTGCTTGCTCTTCTGAAGAAGCACCGGGCTTATCCAAGTCCAGGCAGGCGGCTGGAGAGGCCCCCCGAGATGCTGGAGGAGGCATGAGGGGGTCTACTCTCCTTTCCCTGCTTTGCCGGCTTCCACAGCGGCTCAGGCAAGGGGAACAAGGATGCGAGGGCTGCAGCCCCGGGGGGATGCTCCCCTCCACCCGGCTGTGCTCCAGCCAGGCAGGGCCCTTCCCAGTCCCCAAGACAGCCTGTCATCCCGGCCCCGTGCCTGCGTCACCTCCCTCCCCTTCAGCTCCTGCTGTGCTTCCTCCAGGAAGCCCTCCAGACCAGACCAGCGTGGGCTCCCTAACCCCTCAGCACTGGGGGCCGGTCGGCACATCCAGGGCAGACGGTTGGACCACCTCCTCCCTGGGACCCCTTGGGCTTCGCTGTGCTCAGAGCACGCCCTCTGCACTCCGGTCCGTGGTGAGCCCGGCCCTTCCCAGAGCTCCGGGCCCTGGTGCTGAGCACGGGGACCGCTTCCCAGGAGGGTCATCGAGGCGGCAGTGCAGACACGTATCTGCAGGGGACGCGGTGGGCATGCAGGGGCTGAGACAAGGAAACCCAGGCCCCCACCCGCCCCCTCGCAATGTACTGAAACCAGGGCCACGGCTGGGGAGACTCTGAGCTGGCTGCCTGTGCAGGGTCCTCGTCCCCCTCTGAGATCCCGCCCACCTGCCCGGGCTCAGCTCCTCCGGGACCG
Organism: Hyperoodon ampullatus; assembly: GCF_949752795.1. Classification (NCBI taxonomy): domain Eukaryota; kingdom Metazoa; phylum Chordata; class Mammalia; order Artiodactyla; family Ziphiidae; genus Hyperoodon; species Hyperoodon ampullatus. The sequence goes on along the minus strand of NC_136924.1, from coordinate 101,443,500 downwards.
CAGCCCCCGGCGTCCCAGCCGTGGGACCGGGTCCTCCCTCTCCCGCTCGGGATCTCCCGCCGCACCCGGCACTCCGCCCCTCAGTGCCTTCCGTGTGTTGAAAAGGTGCTTGTCTCACTGTCTCCCTTGACACTGGCCACTGCTCGGAGACAGGCAGTGTGGACGTGGTTCCCAGGTTCACCGACAGGCAACACTGAGGCTCAGAGAGGTCCACGGCCCTCGGGGCCCATGTCACGCCCAAGGGCCAGGCTGACACTCGGGTGTCCACGGAACCTACCCCCAACAAAGAGTCTGGTGCCGGCTCAGTGGCCCTTGGGGTACCCAGCAACCCCGCAGGATGGGGAATGAGCCTCCTGGTGGCAAAGGTGGGGAAACAGCCGTAGGAGAGGGAATCCCGGCGTCTTGCAAAGGTCCCCAGACCTTTTTACCAAGCCTTCCGCAGGCCTACTCTCGTCAAGTGCAGGCAGCCTGCTTTGTATGATTAATGAAGCCTTTTTTTAACCTAAGAATTTAATTACAGGAGCTGCATTCCCAGAGGGCCTGTCACGTGAGTTCTCACCATGCAGACCTTCCGACAGCCTCAGGCAGCCGGGGACGAGGGGGCGACAGGGCCACACGGTGTCACGTCCCAGGAGGGCATCCCGCGAAGGCCCGCTGTGGGTCTGGGCGACACACGGGGAGCATCTGACCGGGGGTGTGCGCTCTGCTCGCGTCCTGGCTGAGCAGCTGCAGGGCACCCGGAAGACAGGGAGGGATGGTGTGGCTCTGGGGACACGGACGGCCGTGCTGCACTGGGGTAAAGCCAGACGTCTCAGCTGACACGTCTGTGAGTCAGGCCGCACCGAGCAGGCAGGCCACACACTGGGCTGGACGGGGCCGGGGTGCTGTCCCCGGGGGGAACATCGCCGGGCACGTGGGACTGGAACCGGGCAGGGGGAGGCCGGGCCTGGGTGGGCTCGGGGTTCGGGAGGGACCGCGAGGCCGGCCCTGGGCTCCCAGGCCCCCTCGTCTGGATTCTCTGGTGCTGGGGGACACCTGCTGACCAGGTCAGGGGCGTCAGGCCGGAGCCTCTGACATCGGTGGCAGGGTGGCCGCAGGCAGGGCCTCTCCCAAAGCCTCTACACCACAGGTGAGCCTGTGGTCCTGGCGCCTTCAGGATTCCGTGAGTGCACCCAGCACCCGGGTGCCGGCTGACGGGGAAACGACAGGAGATGACCTGGATGCGGGCACGGTGCTGGCTCCTCCTCACGGCGGGGCTGGGAAAGGGCCACAGTCCCTCCCACGGGCCAACCACACACACCGGGCGTGTCCCGCCGGGAGGGGAGGCAGCCAGGCCGGGTCTCCGCCCTGGAAGGACTCAGGGGGTGACCAGCACAAGGCGGGCAGGCAGGACGGGGGACCCCGCTCACTGGGAGGGGCCGTGGTGCTGACCGGGGGGGAAGGGCCACTCGGGACCAGCACTCCGGGAAGAGCGTGGTCTGGGCAAAAGTCCAGACATGAGATGGCGTCAATCATGGGCCCCCAGAAGGTCCCTGAGTGAGTGAGACACAGAGACGAGCATCACACAGACAGGCTTTGGGTGCATCTGCGTGTGTGTGTGTACCTGTGTGCAGCTGCGTGTCTGTGTGCACACCTGTACACCCTTGTCGTGGAGTGGACAGGAAATCAAGGTTTAGCTGAAATACACTAAATGCTTATTTCCAAGTGTTCCCTTGTGCGGGCTTCCCGCCACCCCTGCTGAGAGCGGCCAGCCTGCGCCCTGTCCCCTTGAAGGGGACAGAGTCGTCCCCGGATGCCCGCAGCGGGCTCTGGAGGGAACGGGTGTTCATGGAAGCCGAGGGGCTGGGCTGAGCCGCCATCCTACCCGTGCCAGCCTCTCCTCCTGGGGTCACAGATGTGAACAATAGCAAACCCATTGTCGGAAGCATTTCCTGTAGGACCTGGGAGACGAGAGCGGTCCCAGGCTGGAGGAGGGCTCGAGCACACGGGCCGACACACAGGCACACACATGCAGGCACAGACACACACGCGAACACAGCCGCGCCGTGCCGCTGCCGTACAGGAAGCAGCGTCTCAGGACGCTTCCAGAGAGTCCAGGAGGGCGGGCTCCCCAAGACCCCTGGGGGCCCTCGGTGGCTCTGGCCGGACAGAGGCAGGCGGTCCATCCTAAATGCTCCTGAGTCTGGTGGCCACACGTGGCCCTTCACACACTCAGCCGTGCCGGGTGACTGCGGGCTTCCTGTGCTGGGGGCCCAGGTCTGGGGCCTTGGGTTTGGCACAGAAGAACGAGGAAAGGAGAAAGAGGGGCTCCGTGGAGGTCCCAGCAGCCTAACCCTCTCAGGACCTCGGGCAGAGGTCACACCATGACTCAGACACCCCAAGGTCACCATCCTGGGAGGAACGGCTTCTGGCGGCCAGTCCAGACCAGCCCGCGGGGAGCAGAAGCGCGCCGGCTTCACGGTGAAGCAGACGGCTAGAGCCAGACGCGCCTCAACGGCCCTGTGCCTCGGTTTCCACGTCTGCGAAATGGGGGCATGGAGAGGATCTGCTTCCCAGAGCCACTGATGAAGGTTACCTATGTGACTACAGGTAATCCAGGTGTAGGGTTTGCCTAAGCACTTACACGAGTAAAACACTTCAGAACTGGTTGGATAACAGCCACTGTCCTCAGCCCCCGAGGGGCTTGGGCGGGCACCTTCCCACAAAGGCAGCTGCTGAGCCCGCAGCACCCGAGGCCTGTGTCTGGGTCTCCTGTGTCACGGCCCCATGGTCTGCACGTCACCCCTGCTCCCAGACGCCTGCAAGTCCTCCTCTGTCCCCATGTCTCCTGAGAGGATGCCCTGTGGGCACTGGAGCCGCAGAGGGAGGAGGGCTGCAGGGCATCTGGTCACACGCATCTGCTGTAACAGGCACTCAGGGAAAGTGAGTTGCATGTAAACTCTACCCGGGAGCCACCCGGTCCCTGATCTGTAACACAGACCAGCCTCAAGAGGAAGGAGGGACTGAGACACAGATGGGGCACCCGGCACCTCCCTGCTCCCGTGGGTGGGACGGGACCCACGGTGTGGGCCACACTGAGACGCTCACACACCTGGAGGGGGCGCCCCACGAAGGCGTCGCTCCACTTAACGGGCCGGCAGATAGCAGTGGTCAGCGCGTCCAGAAACCTCCCTTACCTGGGATCTTCCCGGGCAAACGCCCTAATAGCTGGTAGCAATCAGCCTTAAAGCAGGACTTGTGAGGTCTCAAGAATCTCCTAGATTCCAAGAAATCCTGGACTTCCTGGAAGATGTCATTAGAAACCTAACTCCATCTTTAAGGCAGGTTGCTCCTTAAATTTGCTGCCTGAGGGAACCCAAGATTCTCGGCAATCACTGTCAGATGGACTGGGGCGTGCGGGAGGGACCCAAGTGATCCCTGCATCAGGCAGGAAACGTCACTTTCCTTCCGTCGAAGTGGCTGACCCTCATTTGGTTTGAGCCTCACCCTTTGCCAGTTTGCTGTCTTTTTTCACTTAAGAAGCTCCTTCTCCAGCTGGCAAACCACTGCCCCACTGCCGGGTAAACAGCGGCTCAAGCTCTTCTTGCCCAGGAAGCATTATCTGACTAACAGCATAGATTTTGCAACACCCGCCCATTTACATTCCCAGCTCCACTGTCACTCAGGGCACGTCCATCACTGCTGTACCAAGACCCCACTCGCAGCATGAGCTCTGCTTTTAGGGCTGCAGGTAAGACACAGGACACAAACGAGGTGTGAATCTTAGACAGGCAAAAAGTAATTCTTTCCTTGTAAGTATGTCCTTTCCTTATAAGATATTACCTGGGAAATATGTACACTGAAAAGATTATTTTTTTAAACTAAAACTAGAGTTGCCATATGTTCCAGCAATCCCACTCCTGGGCCTAAACCCAAACAAAACCATAATTCGAAAAGATACACACACACCCACATTCATAGCAGCACTATTCACAACAGCCAAGACCTGGAAGCAACCTAAATATCCATCGACAGATGAATGGATAAAGAAGATGTGGTACATATATACAGTGGAATACTACTCAGCCATAAAAAAGAATGAAATAAATAATGCCATTTGTAGCAACATGGATGGACCTAGAGGTTATCATAATAAGTGAAGTATATCAGACAGAGAAAGACAAATATCATATGATATCACTTATATGTGGAATCTAAAATATGACCCAAATGAACTTATCTATGAAACAGAAATAGACTCACAGATGTAGAGAACAGACTTGTGGCTGCCAAGGCGGTGGGGTGGGGGAGGGATGGACTGGGAGTCTGGGATGAGCAGATGCAAGCGATTATATAGAGAGTGGATAAACAACAAGGTCCTACTGCAGAGCACAGGGAACTAAACCATAATGGAAATGAATATGAAAAAGAATGTATATATATGTATAACTGAATCACTCTGCTGTACAGCAGAAATTAACACAACATTGTAAATCAACTCTACTTCAATAAAATTTTTAAAAAAATAAAAAATTATTTTTTATCTGAAATTCTAAGTGGGCATGTTATTTTATCTTTATTTTGTTCTTCTTTGCTTTTTTTTGGTTTTTTGTTTTTGCTAAACCTGCTACCCACCCTCCTTGCTGATACAGCAGAGAAAAAGATGAAAAGGTCTGTGAACAGCCAATAAAGAGAGGTCACGAAGCCCATGTGCTGAATCTCAACCCTCTCCTCGAAGGGCCTTTGCCCCGTCACTTTACACCCCACCTTCACCAGCCCCAGGCAGCAGGGGCTGGAGCCGGCCCAGGGAGAGCCCAGGCTGGGGGTCAGAGGACCGGGTTCTGAGTCCAACCGCCCCCTTGATATCCATGTGGTCTTTGACTTAGCTCTTAAAAGCTTCAGGGTTTTCTTCCTCTCTTTTAATCAGCAAATTGGAGATGATCCTATCTAACTTGCAGAGCTGATGTAAGGACTAAATAAAAGAATGTATATATGAAATATGCTAAATAAATGTAAGACACTTATTATCACAAAGAGACATGTTGACAGAAAAGGAAGTAAGCATCCCACAGTTTCACTGCCAGGAAGGAAACAAACTATAAAAATCAAACACAAGAGCCACAAAGACAGCCTCTGAACTTATTTCAGGCAAAGAACCCCGTATGTCCCAATAAAACGAAGGTGACACTCATTCCACAGGCAGCGATGCTCAAAATGATGGTTTTGAGGTATCAGGAAAAGACTAAGTTATATTCTATGTACCCTGCTTAAGAAAGCAGCCAAGTGCTTCATCCAGGCAAGTCTGTTTGGGCCCAGAGGCTTGAGAATGTGACGCAGCCCTACCGAGAACCGAGTGCTTTTTAAAAAAACTCATTGAGTACCTACTATGTGCCAGGCACGGTGCAGCCACATTCACACCCATGAGCTCAGAGAGAGGCTCTTTGTTCAAAGCAACTAGCTGTCATCCCTCTAGTAAATAGTTATGGAATGAATGAAGAAGCGGATGGGTGAATTCCCAGGGTGAATTACAAAGTGCTGGAAACATAAAAGGACCCAGGATACACCTGTGGCCGGATGAACACCCCTCATATGACAGGTGACAGCACAGAGCAGGGAAAAGAAAAGGCATCCATTTGTGCATAAAGTGAGACTCGGATGGTTTACTCCATTATGAGGGCACGGCGAGCATGAACGCTGGGTTCACAACTCGGTGATCGCACGCATTTTGGGATCTGCCAGATCCAGCTGCTTGATGGACCAAAGGGAAGACATTTCTAAAGATAACATCCTGGTGGTTAATATTGAATGAGTCATCCTACTTCTCTAATATTTGGAAATAACCTGCTCTGTGTTGTTCTCCTCAACAAATGGCTGAGCCCTTTGATACTCCCATTGCTCTAAGCCATCAGGGCAGATGGAGAAAAGCCAGAGCTGCCTGGGGTTAGCTCCTGTGAGAGGTGCACGCAGCTACAGGCTGAACAGGGGCCTTGGGGCTGTGCACATGGGCTGAAATGGGCCAAGAGCCAGCTGTGGTGACCAGGCCATCACAGCCAGGACCGGGGAGGCTGACCCGTTGAAATAAATTCCCTGCCAGTCAAACTCTCCATCAACCAGCTAGTTAAGCCTGAACGTGGTCCATCCCGCAGGTGCACGGGAGAGGAGGTGGTTGGAGTGGGGTGGGCTTGCCAGAGGGGGAGGAATGCATCTTCTAAACTGGACAACGAAACCCCCGAAGGTAGGAAGACAACCGCAAACATCGGCTAAAGCAGCACATGGGCGGCGGCCCCGCAAGCCGGGCGGTGCGGCAGGATGCCCGGTGGGCTAGGGCGTGTGCGGCCCGGGAGAAAGCAAAGCGAGAGCTTCACCGCCTGAGCTGATCCACGGCTGCTCGAAACCTGCGCTTAAAGGGACAGGACCTCACTCACGCTGAGTTGAAATCCTAAGGAAATCAGATCTGAAAGGGTTTTGGGGGATCAGATAATCGTATCCCTCCTTTGAATGGATGATAAAGCCACAGGGCAGAAGAGGAGTGACTATCCTGTGCAGAGCGTGTCACAGCGGTTCTGAGAGGCGGACGCACGGTCACCGGGCTGACCCCTCCCGAAGTCACACAGCCAGCACGTGGGTGAGACCCCGGGCTGCTGCCCAGGGTCCAGCCCCACAGGCAGGGCAGGAGAGCCTGTCCAGGCCCAGGTCCTGGGCGCACAACCAGGCTCAGGGCCCTGACGGGGCCCAGTGGCCGCCCCACTGCATACCTGCTTCTCCCAGCCCGCTCTCGGAGGTGCTGATGCTGGCCTGCATCCCAAGTCCCACGCACATCGGGAAACAAAGGCCCTGGGGCATAGCGGAAACTGCTGAACGTTTACTGTGATGTCTTTTTTCTAGGAAATTCCAGATATGGATGAAATCTACCCCCCCACCACCACCACATTCCTAGGAACTATCCAAATTCCTTTCTTCACAACAGGCAGAAATAAGGGGCCCCCGGCTGGGGTCTGACCATATTTTGTTAGAGGTTTTACAGGTGTATCTTGGGTTGTGTTTTAAAAGAATAAGGGTTGGATCAGAAAACTTTTTCCAGGGAGTCTGCGGGGGTCAGAGGAGGGTGTGGTCCCTGCGGCTTTCAGAAGGACCAGAAGGTCCGCATCCAGCCTCCCCAGCAACTTCCCTGGGTGCCATGCACGTGACAGCCCTGTCCTCGGGTGGCACAGGGGGCTTTGTTAAACAGCACAGCCCTATACAAATGTTGGTCATTCTGATTAAACGGCAGAAACAGTATTGTGTCAGCAGCTTAGTTCTGCTCAGTTGAACACGGCGATCCAGACCTTTCACCAAATACCAAACGGGACTTTGTTATTTAGGGAAGAGATTCAGGAGCTTTCATGGAACACTGGAAAATCTAAACAGCGGCTAAAAACACCACCGTCCCAGCTTCCAGGAGACGCCTCCTTGCTTTGGTGGGGCTGGGGACCTCTGATCTCTGGGACCCTCGGGCCCACACCCAGAGGGGGCCCGTGGGCACCTGGCGCCTGAGGGTCTTGGTCTGGGGAGAATGTGAAGGAAGAGTGCTCACGTGACCAAAACCAAGGGCCCCGCTTCCTCTGGGTTTGTTTATCCCCTGGTGAACCCGGAGTTCCATCCACCCCACACGAGCAGAGCCTCGACGGAGACCAGTCCAAGTGCCAGAGTTCCCGACGGCCGGGAATCCTAAGACCTTAGTGTGGACAGGATCTTGGGGCAGGATTCCCTCTTTCTGTCCCCCTCCACCTTCTCCAAGGGGCCCAGGACACAGTCAGCTTCCAGTCACTGTGTATATACTGGAGGCTTGCACAATCGGGCGGACGGACGGCTGGACGGCTGGATAGTGAAGGGTAAGTGAATCCTATGGCATTTCTGGTCCAACAAGAAGAGACCAACCTGCTGCTTCCTCTCTTTCAGAGACAGCCAGCTTCTCCTTCCAGCATTTTTTCTCTTAAAAGGGAGAAACCTCCTCCCCGGGACCCTCCCCTGCCCGACACCTGCTCTCCACCGCTTCTTCCTCCCCCACGTCTGCCGGCGGGTAGGGCAGGGGAGGCTGCTCTGTTGACTCTGATGCGACCAGGAGCCTCCTCAAGAGGAAGGCGAGGCCCGGGCGTCAGCCGGCTCTTCCCGGGTGTGGGATGAGCGCCTGCAGGGACGAGGGGAAAGCACCCACTGGAAGGGCACCGATTTCTACGTAAACGCGGTGTTTTCATTTCAAGAGCCCCCCTTAAAGCCCCATATCCTGGTGAAGAGACTATTCCTGCTCATCTGAGTCACGGATCTCTGGGCCGCCAGACCCTCTGACTCACTGGTGGTTGAAATCCCAGATTCACAATATCACAGAGCTGCTAAAAATAGGAACCATGTACCTGAGCCCCAAAATAGGACAGAGACAAACACGACTGCCCTATCTGTAACAGAAAAGTCAAACAGGAACTATAATTGCGCTCTTTCATACGACCTGAAATGCACTAAAGCCACTGCAAACCCTTTGGAAAGCAGCAGGCTTTGTGGACAGGTACCACAGACAGAAAGACAGAGGGGCAGAGATGGAATCATTCTACCTAACACATTCTGGTTGTTTTTATCAGAAAATTCTAGTTCTTTAAGTTAGCATAGGAGTATTTTCACAGCAGTGGAGGGCAATGAAACTTCTCCATCCATGCTTTGATGGTGGTTTCTCCCTTGAGAATCAGTGTGGCTTAAAATAGTCTGGCAAATGGTCAGAGGGAAGCGGAGAGGATGCTTAGGGTTTTCTGGAGGGTTTTATGCTTCCCTTCAAGGCTTCTGAGGTCTCCCTGTGTAAAAGTCTGACAGCTTTTCCCACTGCTTACAAACTACTTGAACTTGAATGGCCTTAGGACCAGCCTTGATTTTATTTCAGCCGTACTTTTTGGGGAAAGACACCTACACCCCTGTCACGTATTCTTTCGGGACAAAGTTGTGATGCTTTACTTCATTCTGAATCTCTACTCTAGAATTTACCCTGGGCTTTCACCCACTCTGCCTCATCTGACCTCAGAAGGACCTGGAACGGGGTCGGCAGATGTCGTCACTGTTGGTGTACAGACGTGCCCAGAGGGAGAGGCGGCCCAGCGGCCGCGACAAAGCTGGGCTCTGGCCCGGGATCCCAACCCAGGTCGTTTCTCAGCTGAAATGCTCAACACAGAGCAGGTGACCTAAAGGAAATCCCCTCTGGAGACTGTCTTCCAGAGGAAGGAAATGGCTCCTGACACAACACGTTGCAGCTGTTTGTTTTACCGGTGTTTTTTAATCCCCAACGATTTCCGGCAAGTGGGAGGCTGCAGGCCTGCGGGCGCGGAGCACTGGATTACGGGGCCCCTGGAGGAGCCAGACCGAAGCTCTGGCAGCTGAGACAAGGCTGCTGGGCGAGTCGGGGGGATCGTCACGGTCACGCTGGCTCACGGGGGCTGGAATGCAAGGACCACCAACCCCCAGGTCATCCTGAGCGGCCGCCACCAGCTCGGAAGCGTGTTTAAGCATCCCCACGTCGGGCTCCTAGGTGCCTCATCCTTGACGCACGTGCATAGGTTATGCGGTGCAGCGTGGAAATGAGCTTAGGACGTTTAAAAAGGAATGATGGGGGCTTCCCTGGTGGCGCAGTGGTTGAGAGTCCGCCTGCCGATGCAGGGGACACGGGTTCGTGCCCCGGTCTGGGAAGATCCCACATGCCGCGGAGCGGCTGGGCCCGTGAGCCATGGCCGCTGGGCCTGTGCGTCCGGAGCCTGTGCTCCGCAACGGGAGAGGCCACAACAGTGAGAGGCCCACATAACGCAAAAAAAAAAAAAAAAAAAAAAAAAAAAAAAAAAAAAAAAAAAAAAAAAAAAGGAATGATGGACTTGTCTTTCTGGAACACACACTGTGACACCGCCACTTCATTTAGGAGTGGAATAAAAGTGCCACAGTCAGTTGTGGCAGGCCTGTGGGACCTGCCATCTCGTGAATCCTCACAATCACACCATGAGATGCTTTATTATTACCTTTACTTTGCAGCTGAGGAAACCAAGACTCAGCGAGGTTAAAGAATTTGCTGGAAGTCACACATGGAGGAGGGAAGGCAGCATGGAACCTGACTTGTCAGACCTCAAAACCCACATCTGCCGCCCGACAGCACAAGCCCCCTCTCGGAAAACGCACCCCGTCTGCCAGACGAAGCAGAGCTCCGAGGGGACCGGCACCGCCGTCCTACGAGCCCAGGGCAGGTCCTCGCGATCGGCCACAGCCCGCCCTCCTCCCTCGGTTCTTCCCCATCCCCGAATCCCTGCAGCATCCTTCCCGCGCTGAACTGCAGGGCCGCCCAGTGCCCCTGTTTCAGGGTGGGCTTCTCTAGACCAGGAGGAGTTGAGGGTGGCCCTTCTGCTGCATATGAAGCTCTTCTATTAGTTGGGGGTGACATGGAGGCCCACCTAGACGAGACAAGCTAGGCCATCAAGGAGGGAGCAGTGTTGGACGTGATGCAGCCCATCTCCCCGCCCTGGTGTGGGGGGATAACGGGAATCCCAAGGGGTAGAGGAATGGGGTCCAGAGGTCAGAAGGCACCTAAGCTCTCAGTTTTCCTCCCGAAGGGGACGGCTCTGCTCTGCCCGGGAGATGTGCACCATCAAAGAAGCTGCCGTTTCTTCTCCTGGCGTCTTCGTGTGGTTCACTTCTGTGCCTTCACTCTGACCACTAGAAAGTCTTCTGGACGCCTGACTCAACCTCCCCAGCAGGCCCCTGCAGTGATGCCTTGTGAGGTGATGGCCACCGGGGTCGGCGTCATCCTACCTGGGAGGCTGCATACATCACGTGGGGACATGGACCGGAGGGTGTGTGATGCTCCCACACTTAGGCAAACACGCTCGTTTCCCCTCAGCCTCTGCCAGACGGCAACTCCAGGAGAAAAAGAAGAGAAGGGTGCTTGTTATCTAACAATAAGCTTGAGGACACCACGCTGGAGAGGATGAGGCTGCCCGGTCAGCTGGGAAGGTCAGGAGCAGCCCCCTGGGTCCACCCACTGCTGGGAGCCAGCCGGGCAGGCCTGGAAGTGCTGTCACAGGTTCTGGACTCACTCAGCCTCACTCACAATCCCAGTGAAATCTCTTATTAAGTGTTGGCCTTGGGTAATCACTGAATCTCTCCAGGACTCCATTTCCTTCTCCATCAGGGAACTGGAGTGCCCACCACGGCCCACAGGAGGCCATTGCCCCACTGTCACTTTGACATCAATGGCCCAGACTCCACCCTCTGCCTTCACCCCTTTCTCAAGAGCTGGGACTCGGGCGCGTCCAAGGGGCTGCGTCACAGCTGCCAGGGCGGGGAGGAGGGAACCTGTCTTCACGTGGCCACCGAGAGGCTCGAACTCTTGCTGCTATTTTATCTGTTGTTGCTGCTGTTTTCTGTGTTAGAATATTTGCTCATGATTAAAAAATGCAATATTACTGAAAACTACTAAAAAGTAGGGAAAGAATGCTACACCGAGAGGCATCCTCTTAAGATTTTCTTCCAGATTTTTTAATGCATCTTTTGAATGTAATCGAGATTCCACTGGTTGTCGTGTCTTCTGGTTTCATAGGACACGGGTGAGCATCTGGTCATGCCGGTGACAATGATTCCCGAATGTCATTTAGGGGCCATATTTCACAGCCGCCCTACCAGCCTCTGTTGTGGAATATTCAGGTGGTCTCCGATTTTTTATTTTTGAAAGCAACACTTCAGTAAGACATCTGTGCATAAATCTTTACATGCCTGTATATTTTCTGTGAGTAGAAGTGGGGCTAAAATATTTTTAAGGTTCTCAATACGAATGGCCAAGTGGCAGCTCAGGAAAGGCTGGGAGAAGCCATCCTACCAACAGGGTTGGGAGGCCCTGCTTTGCCCTCACATCCTGCTCCTCTCATTCCTTATTCTTTTTCCTTCTAGAGGCAGAACATGGCCCTTGTTATTGTTTATCTATTTTGAAATAATTTCAAGCTTATAGAAAAGTTGCAAGAATAGTAAAAGGCAGTTTCATATACCCTTCATCCAGATGGCCCAATTGTTAACATTTTGCCATATTTGCTTTATCATTCTCTCTCTAAAGATAGATGGATAGATGGATAAATGTATAGATAGATAGATGGATTTAGAGATACACGCTAGTAACATATCACACACATAAATACATACATAATGTTTTTCTGAGTCACCTGAGACTAAGTAACAAATACCCCTTTATATCTAAATAATTCAGTGTATATTTTATAAGAACAAGGTCATTCTCACATAGTATGTTAAGCAAAATCAGAAAATTTGCTTTGATAAATACTGTATCTACTCTGAAGAACGTAACTTTCACCCAATGTCCTTGATAGAAAAAAAATCTGGTCCAGGATTCCACCAAGATCATGCATTCCATCTAGTTGTCATGCCTGTTTAGTCTCTTTAACATGGCACCATTCTCTCCATCTTTGTCTTTCATGACCTGACAGTTTTTGAAAAGGACAAGCCAGGATGTTTGGAGAAATTCTCTCGATTTGGGTGTGTCTGACATTGCCTCACAATTAGGTTATGTATTTGGGGCAGGAACACACAGAAGTGACGTTGTATGCAGTACGCAGCTCTGTGGGTTTGTGACGTTGGCTTGTCCCATCAGTGGAGAGGTTAACCTTGACCACTGGTTGAAGTGGCGTCCGGGTTCTCCACTGTAAGGTTACTATTGAACCGATGGGCAATTTGGGGGGAGAATATCCTGCTCCTCTTTACTGGTTCACGTACTGGTTTTGGCCCAATTCCTGCTTGAAGCAACGGGACGGTGACTGAGCGGTGACTTTCTAACCCCGTCATTCCCTCCACATCTGTTAGGTAGCATTTTCTTACAAGAAAAAGTGGTCTCATTCTCGCCCATTTATCTACTCATTAACTTAAATCAGTACAGACTCATGGATTCTTACTTTATTCAACCTGTTAATGCCATTTATTATGAAGCTCAATTATTTCAGATTTAGCCAGAGGGAGTCTGCTCAGGCTGGCTCCAGTGTCCTTGACACGTCCCTACCATCCCGTGAGCACTACCTTCTGGCACCAGATGTTGAAGGATTCTCTTGTGCTTCTTTGCCTTTGATTCCTTTATAGGAGAAGAACATGAGAGACCAAGATCTGAATGCTAAGTGTGCTCATCGCTGCTGGGGTGTCACTTCTAAGTCCTTTCAGCAGCTACAGAGCCAGGAAGTGTGTGTGTGCGTGTGCGTGTGTGTGTGTGTGTGTGTGTATAAAAATCATATGTGGGGCTTCCCTGGTGGTGCAGTGGTTGAGAGTCTGCCTGCTGATGCAGCGGACGCGGGTTCGTGCCCTGGTCTGGGAGGATCCCACATGCTGCAGAGCGGCTGGGCCCGTGAGCCATGGCCGCTGAGCCTGCGCGTCCGGAGCCTGTGCTCCGCAACGGGAGAGGCCGCAACAGTGAGAGGCCCGCGTACCGCAAAAAAAAAAAAAAAAAAAAAAAATCATATGTGTATCTGTATATATAATGTGTATGCAATATATAATGATTTAATATGTCATTTCTGTACAAATTAGAATTTTAACAATTACGACTTAGGTTAAATACTTTTCCAAATGTTTATTATGGCACTGTATGGGACTTTTACCCATTTATCTATCAGAATTTTTGAAGTTCTTATTCCTTTAGATATATTTTTAAACACAGATATTAGGCAAAATGTTAACCTGTGGTAAATCTTTTCTCAAATTCATTGTTTGACTTTTTATTCCTGATTTAGAGATTTCTGATTTTTTGAAGTTAGAACTATCATCAACTTTTGCAACATTTACCATTGTTTTGAGCTATTACACTCCTCCCCCAGCCAGAGAATTGATACTTACTTCTATTTTCTTCTTCTTTTTCCATTGCTCTATTTAATCAACTTGGAATATATTGTAGCAAACTGTGTGAGATGAGGACCTAAACTGCTAGGATATTTTTCTAAGTAGCTAAACAATTGTCCCAGCACCATTTATTATATAATCCTTCCCATCACCACTAATTTATTTATTTATTTATTTTCCATTTTTTTTAAACATCTTTATTGGAGTATAATTGCTTTACAATGATGTGTTTGTTTCTGCTTTATAACAAACTGAATCAGCTATACATATACATATGTCCCCATATCCCCTCCCTCTTGTGTCTCCCTCCCACCCTCCCTACCCCACCCCTCTAGGTGGTCAAAAGGACCCAGCTGATGACCCTGTGCTATGTGGCTGCTTCCCACTAGCTATCTGTTGTACATTTGGTAGTGTTTATATGTCCATGCCACTCTCTCACTTTGCCCCAGCTTACCCTTCCCCCTCCCCGTGTCCTCAAGTCCATTCTCTACGTCTGCGTCTTTATTCCTGTCCTGCCCCTGGGTTCCTCAGAACCTTTTAGATTCCATATATATGTGTTAGCATATGGTATTTGTTTTTCTGTTTCTGACTTACTTCACTCTGTATGACAGACTCTAGGTCCACCCACCTCACTACAAATAACTCAATTTCATTTCTTTTTACAGCTGAGTAATATTCCACTGTATATATGTGCCACATCTTCTTTATCCATTCATCTGTCGATGGACACTTAGGTTGCTTCCATGTCCTGGCTATTGTAAATAGAGCTGCAGTGAACATTGTGGTACATGACTCTTTTTGAATTATGGTTTTCTCAGAGTATATGCCCAGTAGTGGGATTGCTGGGTTATATAGTGGTTCTATTTTTAGTTTTTTAAGGAACCTCCATACTGTTCTCCACAGTGGTTGTATCAATTTACATTCCCACCAACAGTGCAAGAGGTTTCCCTTTTCTCCACATCCTCTCCAGCATTTATTGTTTCTAGATTTTTTGATGATGGCCGTTCTGACTGGTGTGAGATGATACCTCATTGTAGTTTGGATTTGCATTTCTCCAATGATTAGTGATGTTGAGCATCCTTTCATGTGTTTGTTGGCAATCTGTATATCTTCTTTGGAGAAATGTCTGTTTAGGTCTTCTGCCCATTTTTGGATTGGGTTGTTTGTTTTTTTGATATTGAGCTGCATGAGCTGCTTGTATATTTTGGAGATTAATCCTTTGTCAGTTGCTTCATTTGCAAATATTTTCTCCCATTCTGAGGGTTGTCTTTTCGTCTTGTTTATGGTTTCCTTTGCTGTGCAAAAGCTTCTAAGTTTCTAGGTCCCATTTGTTTATTTTTGTTTTTATTTCCATTTGTCTAGGAGGTGGATACAAAAGGATCTTTCTGTGATTGATGTCATAGAGTGTTGTGCCTCTGTTTTCCTCTAAGAGTTTTAGAGTGTCTGGCCTTACATTTAGGCCTCTAATCCATTTTGAGTTTATTTTTGTGCATGGTGTTAGGAAGTGTTCAAATTTCATTCTTTTACATGTACCTGTCCAGTTTTCCCAGCACCACTTATCGAAGAGGCTGTCTTCTCTCCACTGTATATTCTTGCCTCCTTTGTCAAAAATAAGGTGACCATATGTCATCACTGATTTATCATTGTTGTTTTTAGAAATTGCTTTTTGTATCTCCATCTGGCCAAGTGTTGTTTTTTTTATAAAGGTTGCCGGGTAAACTGTTTTTCTCTCCTAAACTCACACAATTTAGATCTTTGGGAAAGGAGCACAGTGGCTAAGCATTTGGCGTCTGCAGGGAAGCCAGGCTGCTGGATTCAAACGCAGGTCCCCAGCTTCCCCACCTGTGAAGTGGAGAAAATTGTACCTACCACATAGGATACTGTGAGACTAAATGAGTCAAAATGCTTAAAACCGTACTTAGCATACAGAAGGGTTCAGGAAGTGTTAGTCATTGTTATTCTGATAAGTGTTTGGTTGTTTTTTTGTGTTACCTCCTTCATTTCTCCAGCGGGAGACTGAGGCTCAGAACTGTGTGGTGACTTTCCCAAGGTCACACATCCTGGTCCTCTCTCCCTGGCACATCTCCCACCAGGAAGGCATGTCCTCTCTGCATCTCCGGCTCAGGGAGTGCCTCATCACCTGTGCTTTTAACTTATACAAGTTCTACTACAAGAGAGTGAGAGGGGTGGAGGGGGGAGGGAGGAGAGGCAATTCAAACAGCACCCGAGATGCACCCACCCCTGCACTCAGCACACGTGCATCCCCTGTAAGTGAGGAGACACCAAGCAGCTGGCCCCCACCATCCTGCTTTGCTCTGGTGAGCCTTTCCAAGAGGCAGCATCTCATCACACTGGGTGGGTTGCCAGTATTTAAAGATACTCATTTTTTTCAAACAGCTTGGCCCCTCAATGCAAACCAACTACTGTACTTCCATCTGGGGCTCAACTGCTGGCAACAGACGTCTAATCTGTACAGAGCAAAACCAGCTGCCGTGGCCTTAAACTAAAAGGTGGAATGCCCTTCTGCACTTTGCGGTAGGATTTGGAGGGGGATTTTTATTCACCGCAAAGACCATGACAGTCACGTCACGGCTGCCTGCTTGGTCCTTCTCTGCCTTGGGTTCCCCTCCCCAGTTCTACTCCCCAAAGTAAACTTCATAAGCACATGTGGACCACATCTTTTCCAGGCTTAAGACTTCTCACACATTCTATCTTTAGCGTCCCTGGCTGGTGAACAAAAATGGTTTCCTTTTGTCAAAAGGCTAAAAACAAGATTTTTTTTTGAGATTTGAAGAGTCTCAGGTGACAGGTCAGAGGAGATCCCATGGCACATAAAGAATGGGACCATTTACTTGGCGCCTGGCCTGAAGGCGCTGTGTCTGTTCACGAGGTGGGTCCTCAGTGACTCACTGCCCCAAGGGGTGTCTGGTGCCAGCAGGCTTCCTGTGACTGTGGATGGATGGGCCCCGCCTCATGAGCAAGACTCCCTACTTGGCTTGAGTGTGGCAACTGGCCAATATAATATCAAGACAGCACCTAATTCTGGCTAATATCCTACAGAGTTCTGTGGGATTGAAAAATTATAAAAATTAAACAGTATAGAAAATGTTGATGCTATTATTCCGCTAATCAAGACCATTCTGCAATCCTGCACAGAAAAAGGACATGATTCCAGTGGAGAAAACAGGTGGAGACTGGATGTAGTCGACAGAACACTGGCACCTGTCAGGGACTGTGTGCCTCCTACTCATGGTCCAAGATGGCAGCCGGAGCTCCAGCCATCACATCCACATTCCCGGCAGAGGATGGAGGAAGGGACAGAGAAGGATGGAGGAAGAGTAAGAATGGATACTAGAGGGTAACAATGTGTCTGCACAGCCCTATGGAGAGAATGTTCGCCAAATCACGAGCCTCCTGGAGTGTGACCCCGTGTATTTTCAGAAAGCTTCTTGAAGGGTTGTTGGCGCACATGCCTGCTTAAGGACAGTCAGACTCAGTCATCTCTTGGGGACCTTCCAGCCATAAGCCACACTGAGCAACAGGAAACGAGGGGAGAGCAATGAAGAATCACACCAAGCTGTGTTCCGGGCAGTAAATCCAGTGAGCTGACTGATGTAACAGGGCCTTGAGAAGTGGAGAAATGTGGGCTGGGCCCTCGCAGCCAAGAGAGATGCTGAGGGTCACCGGGGGTATTTACCAGGAGAAACAGCACTGCTCTGATGAAAACAGACGCTCTAATCCAGGGGGCTCCTGAACCTCCCAGGACCTACCCGGGCTTCCCCTTGTGAGCGCTGCGCCCCGCTCACCCCAGAGTGGGCAGCTCTGTGCGGCGAACGGCTGGTAAACATGCACACACGTGTGAGGGGCCTCAGTGCCCCAGAACACAGGTTAAATGGGTCTCTCAGTCAAGCCCTGTCGATAAATGAGTTTTGGCTACTGAACAAAATGTGATCCTGCAGCCAGGCTGGGGGCCCTGCCGGGATGCAGTTGGTCACTGCAGGGGGGGACTCTGGTCTCACACCCAGGTGGCCTCAGGGTTGTCCCCAAGCCGGATCCATGCTGTTCCCTGGAGGCAGGAACCAGGTCCTGTCCCGACACAGTCTGCTCTGCATTAGGGGATTCCGCTGCCTAGAAAGCCGTTCCTCACGTGACATGGGGCTCTTTTTTCCTCGTTTGAGTTTCAGCTTCTCAGGGACCCCCGCCTCAGCCCCCAGCCCATATTATTCACCTTTTTCTCAGTACACGTCACTGTCTGAAATCACCTTGTTTGTTGACTTGTTCACTGTCTGTCCCCTCCACGGCCCCCGCCCAATACCATTAAATGCAAGCTCTGTTTTACTGCTTTATCCCCGGAACCTAGAGCAGTCCGTACCTGACACCCACGGTCCTCACCAGAATTAATGAGCTAACTAACGAATCTCAACACAAAGCCAAGTGGGACTGCACTGAAACATCCCGTCTGTCCGATGAGGTGGGGACAGTCCCCCCTTACAGACGAGGGCCTGGCTGAGATCCTGACCCAGGGCAATGGGAGCTGCTGGAAACAAGGCTCCACAGCTTACACCAGGGGCAGAAGGCAGAGCCGCCCTGTTGAACCCAGGGGACAAGGAGGCACCTGCTCCTCCCCCCCCACCCCTGGAAGCCAGAAAGAGGCGCCCCAAATGTGGCAGGCTGGAAGAGCCAGGGGCCGGCGTCCAGGCAGCAGCGACAACACGGGCCTGAGCAGAGTGGTCAGCAGGAGGGCGAGGCCGTGTCACACACCTTGAACTTCCAGAAATGTCGCGGCTGCAAATATACGATTATGGCCACCCGCAGCCTAGGCCCCTATAGCTTCGGGCAGCTGTGATGCATGGGCACAACCCTGAAGCCCCTCCTCTGGCCCAAGGGCTTTGGGGATCTGGCTAGTGTGTGCTAGGGGGATGCGGAGGGCGTGGGTGTGCAGACGGGCTGAGGTTTCCCAGCACAGCATCCATCCGTCTTCTGCTCCTGTCCCTGGATGCTTTGGCCCGAATGCCTGAGGGAGGCTGCAAATCTCAGAGACGGGCTGACTTAATACCCTGCTGCCCTCCAGGAAGCTGTGTCCTGAGGGTGGGTCACGGACAAAGGCAGCCTTAGAGGGGGGACGCGACAACTCAGGGGGAGGGATCCAGGGAGTCAGCCCCCTCCTCCCTCCTCTGCGCCCCTTACAGCATCCTCGACACCCAGGACGGCAGCCGGAGGGGGGCCCGAGGGCGACGGATCACATCTGCTAATTGCAATGATTGCTGTTTAACTCTCTGTGTACATTTCCTCAGACCCAGAGAGCGGACTCCGCGCCTGGCGGATCAAGGTCATGTTGGTATTTGGGTTGCTTTCTTTTTTCTTTTTTACTAAAAATATATATTCCACAAATGCTTGGGAAATGAATGAAAGCAAGGCAAACAGACAGCGGTGGAGGGCAGAGGGTGAAGGCTGGGAGCAGGGAGGAGCAGGCTGGACCCCACAGGACCGGAGTCCAGGCCTGGAGCGTAGCCGCTGGCTGACCACCGCAGATCTGAGTTTGGAGGTCAGCAGCGGTGTGGCTTGTCCTCCGGCAGGGGACGCGCCCAGTCACCTAAGTCCTGACCATTGGTGGCAGCAGCCCCAGAGGGCAGGGGTGGAGGGCACTGGCGGTCTGAGAAGGAGAGGAAACGGGTGACGGCAGAGTTGAGACCATCCTGCAGCAAAGCCCGAGGGACCACGCTTCAGACGGTGCGTCTGGCGCCAGGACCGGAACAGCTGTGGGGCTTCCTCAGCTCTGGGAAGCAGCCTGCGTTTTCTCTGAAATGTCAGAATGACTCAAGCATAAGGAACTGACGTGTCCAGCCGGGCCCTCCGCTGTAGGGGGTGCCTGGCCACGTCTCCAGAGTCTGGACCTGCCGCCAGCGCTCCCCGCCCTCCTCCCCGCGCAAGCCCCACCTTCCCGCCAGCCCCACATCGTAGACGCGTCAGATGGCGCAAATCCACAGCAGGAGCAAAGAGTGAAAGCGATGACCAGAGAGTGTCCCACCCGCTAAATGAGGGGGAGGATGCAGCCACGCCCATGCCCGAGGGAGACCCTGGGGTCCAGCCCACCGGCACTGCCAGGCCCTGTTCCCAGTCACAGGAGAGGGAGGGAAGCTGGGGACGTCAGGGGCCTGGGTCCCCCAAGGACGGCCTGTGCCCCCTGACAGCTGGGGGGCGGGGACCCTCTCGTGCGTGATCCCTCTGGAGATAGATGGCTTGTCCTCAGAAGACAGCACTGCTGTCAGAAAAGGAGCTGGACTCCTTCTCCGTCCTCGCTCAGAGAGCAGGACTGGGCAGCGGGCTGGCCTCCCCCTCGTGCCTTCCTCTCTCTCCCCCATCCGTCCCTTCCCCCCTCCCTCTGGCCACTCTCTCCCCGCTGGGCAACTCCCGGTGCTGCCCTGTGAGTGCCCACCTGCCACAGGGCACCTGTAAGCTCATGCAAGCCCCGCGTCTGCACTGTGTCCAGCAGCCACCCTGGCTCCTCTGCCCTCTGGGACCCTCGGCAAGGACCCCTCGAGACAGCGGGCCCCTTGACGGCAGGTGCCGTGTCCTTATGGACCGTGCGGCCAGCACAGTGTCTACACAGAGGAAGCATGGGAAGAAGGTGGGCTGGTTGGTGGGGGATGCCCGGGTCCTGGGATCCGCCAGCCCCTGCTCCTCGTCCAGGAAGGAGGTCTCCCCCGCTGGAAGCGAGGCCTGAGGGGTGGGGGCCGCCGACTTGGGTATAGGAGCATCCCTGCTGTCACCGCGTGGGAATCACTGTCTGCGCCTCTTGGGGGTAGGACGCTCCCTCACCTGTCAGGGCTGTAATTACACCTTGCCGCTCGAACAAGACCTTTCCCGATGGTGCCATTCCGGCTCTGAGAGCAGAAAGACGCAACCCAGGGGCCTACAGATCATTCTTTAAACACCTCGTGGGTCTGATTCGGGGAAGGTCAGTTAGGCTCCGACCACCGGGCACTTTCCTGACCGCGGGCCAGTGAGAGCCAGGCCGCTCCAGCCTCCGGCACCTCCCCAGCCCCAAGGAGCCTTCTCGTGGGTCGGGGACAATGGCTGCCCACTTCTGGCCTGGCAGCTCGTGTAGACGCCCGCTTCCTCAGGCCGCCGTCTCCCTGCTTCTCCGCTAATTAAAACGGGATGTCAGTTATCTCGTCCTTCCACTGGGTTCAGGTCTCTGGGTCACCACCACGGAAACAGCCTCTGCCCTCTCTGTGTCCCCAAATCAAGACCCTCTCGGCTGCCCTCCAACACGTTTCTTTGGTCCAGCTGGATTCAAATGCAGCAAACATTTATGTATTGTTTCCTTTAAGTTTTAAAAAAATTAAAAAAATTTTTTTAATTGTGGTAAAATACACGTAAATATAATATTTACCATCTTAACCATTTTTTCTTTTTTTTTTTTTTTTTTTGCGGTACGCGGGCCTCTCACTGTTGTGGCCTCTCCCATTGCGGAGCACAGGCTCAGTGGCCATGGCTCACGGGCCCACCCGCTCCGCGGCATGTGGGATCTTCCTGGACCGGGGCACGAACCCGTGTCCCCTGCATCGGCAGGCGGACTCTCAACCACTGCGCCACCAGGGAAGCCCCATCTTAACCATTTTTAAGTGCGCAGCTCAGTAGCGTTAAAAACCTTCACACCGCTGCGCCAACAATCTCCAGAACTTCATCGTGCACAGAGAAACCCTGTCCCCATTAAACACTCACTTCTCCCCTCCCCTCCCCCTGCCCCGGGGCCCCACTGCCCTTTCTGTCTCTAGGGGCCTCATGGAAGTGGAATCAGACAGTGCTTGTCCTTCTGTGTCTGGCTTATTTCGTTGAGCGTCACATCCTGGAGGTTCATCCATGTCGTAGCCTGTGTCAGGAGTTCCTTCCCTTGGAGGGACGTACAGACCAGGCCTCGTGTATCCATGTTTCCACCGACGGACACTTGGGTTGCTTCTGCCTTTTCCCTACTGTGAATAATGCTGCCGTGAACACGGGGCACAAATATCTTTTTGAGACCCCGCTCTCACTTCTTTTGGATAAATACCCAGAAGCAGAAGTGCTGGATCATATGGTGGTTCTATTTTAAAACTTCCAGGAACCTCCATGCTGTTTTCCACAGCGGCTGCGGCACTTTACATTCCCACCAACAGTGCACGAGGGTTCCAATTTCTCTGCTTCCTCATTAGCACTTGTTATTTTCTGTTTGTCTTGCTTTGGTTTAGGTTTTGACAGCAGTGTCCTGGTAGGTGTGAGGCAGTGATTTCCTCTCCTGTTCAGGCACTGAATCATCTCATTGAATCCACGAGATGCACGGATGCTCACTGGTGGTGGCCACTTTCTCCTCCATCCCGGGTCGTCTTTTCACATGTGTGCGCGTTTCTCCCCACGGGCACACAGCCCTCTGCCCAGCACGCGCTGCACCTGTGCGGGGGGCCAGCCCACCCTGACCTCGCAGAGGCTGGTGAACCAGGGAGCGCACGGTGCTCCGGGCACCGGCAGGGCTGGGCTGGGCCTGTGGCCAAAGGGCTCTGTCTCCAAGGACTTGAGCATGCAGGCGCCTCCCCAGCCGAGCCCGAGCCCGTGCCCGGCGCTGCGTCCAGAGCTCCCTGTCCAGCTAAGGCAGGGATGACCAGCCCTATCAGAGCACCGTCTCAGCCTGCATGGAAACCAGATGCCCACACGCACAACCTGAAGCAGGTGCCTCAAAATATCTCCTGCAACAAGAACAGGAGACACGCTTGACTGTTTACCATGCACCCTGCACTTTACACACCCTGACTGATTTAATTCCCAGAACAACCCAACGAGGGAGCTAGGACCACCCCCATTTTACAGAGGAGGAAACTGAGGAACCCAGGCACTTCTTCCAGGTCACATAGCCCAGAGGTCGCAAAGCCGGGCTTTGACCCTGGAGCCCGTGCCCCTGACTGCTCTGGCCGGCTTTGGGGGTCTGCACCATCCCCCAGATTAGTGAAAGGTGAGCAGGTCCAGACCCGGTTGTCTTAGAGGAGCTGGTGACCTCCCGGGTCGGGGTGCAGGGCCCCCATCACCTGCCCTCTGTCCATAGAGGCCCTTCCTCTGCCTGCAGCCTATGGTCAGAACTGGCTCCCAGAGGCCAGGAGAGTCTTACGTGCAAAGAGCTATAACACCCATCTTTCTGTTGATGACAACAGGCCCCCAGGGTCAGGGGACACTGAGGCTTTGGGCGAAACACCACAAATGTCTAATTTCTCAATCTAAGTAAGATCTCAGAAGATTTCTGTTCTGGGGACGCCGCGAGAGCCCTTTTACTTGTTTTACAGCAAATCATTCATTCACTTATTCCCTCAGTCGACTGTGTCCACATCCCGAAATAATTCCCAAGACGTCCTCTTTGCTGGATAAACAGATTTTCTGCCCTCTCACGCCCGTGCCAGGCCCTCCTTGGATGGTGGATGATGACACAGAGCACCTGCAGCTCCGATGGGCCCGGGAGGCACTGCAGTGCAGGCGGCTTGGAGCTTACACGACCCCAAAGAGCCATTACCTGATCATCCTGCTTGTGCATTTGGGGTAAATTGCTCACAAACATAAAACAGACCTTCTTAACCATTTTTGAGTGGACAGCTCTGCAGGACTAAGTACATTCACATCCTTAGGTCACCACGCTTTGTCTCCAGGACTTTCACCCTACTTTTCAGTGTCTTCATGAAGTTAAAAAATTATTCCCCAAAGCAGTTTCTGGTTTTACCAGCCTCGGACGAGAAGCCGTGGTTTTCTCTGCAGGCCCCCATGGACGTGGCCGGCCCCCACGTGCATACTTGTTCTCCGAGTTAAACGAGCTCCCGACGGCTCACACAGCAAGAAGAGGTTCACGCCTGTGGATGTGCGGTACCCAGGTCTGGCACCTTCTGTTTGCTGGGGCAGAGGCGATGGCTTAAGAGGGCCTTCTTACGTCGGGACTGATGGCCACCCCTGGGGAAATGGGTCAGCCTGGGTCCAATTTCACTGCTTTCCGAAGGTAAAGGCAGAAAGTCGTCATCACGGGGCCACGTACACCCCAGTCGCTCTGCTGGCTCGGTGTCCACCTAAACAGTTAATTGCAGGCTTGCAGGCCTTAGAGAATACAGGGGAGCTGTAATTAATTCCAGTACACGCCTTGCAATGTTTACATTCCAAATTACCTTCAAGTCAGAAGTATGTGGCCCAGAACCACAGTTTGGGGGCAATAAAATTCCACTGGCCGCTGCTTCCTGCATCTGGAAGTCATTTGCTAAAAGAGACAGAGTTTGCTATTTGGGAAAGTTAGACGTGCTTTGGGAGAGAGATGAGGTGACACTGGCTTTCCCCCAAGCTGCTGATGTGAGGAAAGAACCAGGCGAGCTCCAAGCAAGAGCGATGCTTGCGGGTCCTGAGCGGCGGTGGGGGGCTGTGGGGTGCCACAGCGTTTGCTGTCATCAGCCAGAAGGAAGCCTCAACAAGAGCCCGGGGAAAGATGTGACACCAACGACCAGGGTCAGATTTCTAGAAATTACTTCGTGCCATTACAGACGCCAGCCCTGAGTGTGCCAAAGCTGGGGGTGCCCTCCTTCTCCTGCTCTTTAACCCCCTGGCCAGGTGCCCCTTCCTGGACTCACAGGAAACTCCATCTGCAGTAGGAAGGGTGATGGAGGCAACAGTTGCTTTTCTGACATTGGACTTGAGAGCATCACGAGCTGGCTGCACGATCTCCACAGATGCGCTGGGGCCCCTACACGTGGAAAGTGGGACCCGGCGAGGAAAGTCCCGTGAGCACAGGCCCGGCAGACACCCCTCGCATCTTGCCGCAGGCAGGGCTAACTGTCCTCTCAGTGTTTCCCTCTTCAGATCGAAGGCAGGAGGGCTGGGTTATGAAAGATACTTTGCATTTGCTCCTTTGGAAGTCAAATTTCCAAATGAGTCAACACTGTCACGGGGCTTTCAGTATTTCTCTAAACAAGTCAGAGCTTCACGTCAGTCCTATGCTTTGTCGACGTCTTTGCCTTCTTCTCATCCAAAACCAAGTCGGGTTTGTGGGAGACACGCTTCAGGAATTCTTGTTTCCATCTCTCTAACCCCGGGGGCAGGGGACTGGGTGCGGCCCAGTCTCCCCAGCTGTGGCAACAGAAGGGAATGGCAGTGGGCCCTGCGGTCCAGGAGACCTGGACTTGGACCCGGCCGCTCCGAGCTCAGTTTCCTGCGTGTGAGGCGGAGGTGGCATCACGGCTCCTCCCGTCGCGGTGCTGAAGGGTCACGGGAGCCGAGAGTCCCTTCGTACTCCGGACACGGTCGCCCGAGTGGCCTGAGCAGTGAGCTGAGTGGCTCCAGGGACCAAGCAGCGAGATGCACGTGCAGGTCTCGTGGGCCCCGCCCCCCTGGCTGCTGCCTACAGCGTTGGGTGCGCCCAGAAACTGGAGACCCAGCCACCTCCCGGGCGCCTCATCCACTGCCAGCCCCGCTCCACGGCCCTCCTCCCGGACTGTAAGTCGCCAGAAGGCGGGGGCCATATCCGTGTGGATGGCTGGGCGTGGTGCTTGCAGTGCTTCCTGCACAGCGGGCCTCACAGGTGCTTTTGAGAAAGACCGTCAGGGTGACACTGCTGGGTTACGTGCTCCCCACCTTCAAAACTGAATACTGGGGCTTCCCTGGTGGCGCAGTGGTTGAGAATCTGCCTGCCAATGCAGGGGACATGGGTTCAAGCCCTGGTCTGGGAAGATCCCACATGCCGCGGAGCAACTAGGCCCGTGAGTCACAACTACTGAGCCTACGCGTCTGGAGCCTGTGCTCCGCAACAAGAGAGGCTGCGATAGTGAGAGGCCCGCACACCGCGATGAAGAGTGGCCCCAGCTCGCCACAACTAGAGAAAGCCCTCGCACAGAAACGAAGACCCAACACAGCCAAAAACAACAACAACAACAACAACAACAACATTGAAATAAATCACATTTCACTTAAAAAACAAAAACAAAGAAAAACCCTGAACTCTGGTTTCTCCCTCTAACCCACTCGGACAGCCATGGACCCAAGTTCCTCACCTCCTAGCCCAGCGTGTGGGTGTTGGAAGGGTTCCTGTAATTAAGCAGTTTGGTTCCTTACGACGTGCGTTGGCATTTCACCAAGTGGCATCCGAGGATGAGCCGCACCGAAACCACACGGGGTGGGGTGGGCGGCAGTGTGCTGGCTAAAAACGCAGATTCCTGGCCTCCACCCTGGACCTTCTGGACCTTCGTCCCTGGAGACAGAGCTAGGGACCTTTCCTCGAAACAAAGCCCCTCACCCCAGCATCCCCTCTGGGCTCCTGGGGCTTCTGTTCCTGCCCTTGCTTTTCAGAGTCTGCAACTGCAAGCATCTGTGTTGGTCTTTGGAGTGGAGGGGCAGCGAGTTAGCTACGGACGTTGGCTTCAGCCAGAGGGATGTGACCCCCTGCCTGTCAAGAGACGGTGCAGGAAGGCCTCTAGGTGCTCCAGGGTCAGCAGTGCAGAAGGGGCCACCGTCCAGGGCCTCACAAGGTGAAGAAGCATCTTTCCGGGCAGCATCCCCGGGTCCGTCCTGCATGGTCCTCGTGCTTTAGGATGGATGGCTCTGTATGTTTTAGAACGTGCCCTGGATGGCCGTGCTGCCTAGGAAAATTGAGAACCAGAGCTCCGGGCCCTGAACCTCCGCCCCAGTGACATCCGCCGAGAGGCAAAGCGGTGCAGCCATGAACCTGGGAAGTGGGGAGCTGCCTGTCCTCCTGGCTCTGGGCCTCCGAGGAGCTGTGTGATCCTGCATTGGTCCCTGAGCATCTTGGAGCTGTAATTTGTCTCAATAATAAACAAAGGGAGTCAAACTAAGTCGGTGACTTTTAGATTTTGTTTTGGGAGTGAAATTGTTTTTGCCAAAGACACTCACACGGTACCTGGATACAGGAAACAGGTTAAAGCACCACACCAAGCACCACCTGCGGTAGCCCAGGGGCTCTTCATCAGGACCCCAGGATGCCACGGAACATAGCCCAGAATCCCCTGGGCCAGCTGACCGGGTGTCCAGGGCAGACCCCAGGGGTAGCTGGGCGGGTGGCCACTGGCACGACCAAGAATGGACATGAGGAACTGGCGGTGTGTGTGTGGGGGTGTCTCAGGGTCTCAGATGGTACCCTACGGGGGCAACATG
This sequence comes from Hyperoodon ampullatus, assembly GCF_949752795.1. NCBI lineage: Eukaryota > Metazoa > Chordata > Mammalia > Artiodactyla > Ziphiidae > Hyperoodon > Hyperoodon ampullatus. The sequence goes on along the minus strand of NC_136924.1, from coordinate 101,416,482 downwards.
TGGGACCGGCTCCCCCAAGTCCAGGCATGGGGTCGTGGAGGCCCCAACAGCCTAGCTCTCCGACGGCGCACGGTGTCATCTCCTTCCCCATCGCTGCCGCTGCCGGAGCTGATCTCCGACAAACAGGCCTCAGAAGGACCTCGTCCTGCGTGATGTGACGGGGCCTCAGCTCTTCCTCCGATGCATGTTAAGACCCCACGAGAATTCTAGGAGCAAATTGGCTCGTTCAGCGTTTCTAAGGCAGAGGGACTCAAACTTGGTTTTGACTGACAGATCTTTTTACAAGTAAAGTTTACCCAATATTCTCTGGAAGACAGTTTGTGATACACAGAGGTGGTTTCAGAAGAGCTTGAGTGTGGGTTTTGGGAAAAGACTGACATTCTGAAGATTAGAGGGCGAAAGGGCAGAGGAGGAGCGAGCTTTAGGGATTTGTCGCTTGAGTTGTATATTGTGCAGCACAAAAGGCCACAGGGCCTGACTTGATGATACTTAAGTCCTAGCACCCGAATGAACTCTCGGTGAGGGGACTCCGGTCCCCCAAGTCCGCGTGCTCTGCTGGCAGAATCTTGGGATGAGACGTGGCCCGAGCAGGTGGGTCACGCATCCCCGGCTCCTGGGAGGTGCCTGCCGACCCGGGCACTTTCTCATCCACCCATGTGGTCCACCCTGCCCGCACCCCTTTCCCTCAGACCCCTTCCTTGATGCCGAGTAAACCCCACCTGAGTTCAGTGTTTGGATGCAAAGCGCACCTTCTGAACCTAAGAGCAGCCGCGGTCCTGGCAGGACCTGAGCCCGAGCCTGCACGCAACGCTGACCCGGGGCTGGACACGCTGGGCCACAGGGGCACCTCTGTGCCTCTCCTGGGCCGGGTTGAGGGGGCCACAGAGTCTGCTCCTCTGGAAGCTCACTGTGCCAGCTTCGCGGACCTGCTCTGGGCCTGCTCTTGGGGTGCGGCGGCGACAGCCTGGGGACAGGTGTGTCACGGTGGGTGATGTCATGTGTTCAGAGAAAACAGGCCCGGGGGGCTTCCCGCAGCATCACCGCTCAAGGAGGCCTGACCCGGCGGCAGGGATCCGCAATCCCCAAGGGTCTCCTAGGCTGGGTGATGCTCCAGGGTCCTTCCAGGGCCTTGTGCCTCCTTAAACGGCTTTCTGCCCCGTCACACGGACACACACAGACACACACATGCACACACACATGCACCCGCAGGCGCACACACACATGCACACATGCGTGTGCACACATGTGCACACCCGCACACACGCACCCGCAGGCACACACATAGATGCACACCCTCACAATGCACCCGCAGGCACACACGCACACATAGATGCACACCCACACACACGCACATGCAGGCACACACATACATGCACACAGTTGCACACAGGTGCACGCGCACACAGGGTCTGCACTGCCCGGTACCTCTCTCCACCTCCAGAGCCCGGAACCCTGGCAGACTCCCTTCTATCCTTGTCTGAACCCTCAGAGCTGTGACAGCACAAGTGACAAACGCTACCCACTCCCCACCCACACCCGGCAGCGAGGGGGGCTGAGCCGCCCACCCAGGCCCGCGTCACGGCTCTTCTATGGAGGACAAGCCCTCCAGGGAGGCGGCAGGGCCACTGCGAGGATGGCCTCCGCGGTCCCAGTGTCCCACTCACGGGCACAGGCCACGATGGGACCTGGACACGGGCTTGCCCTCTGCACGGCCGCAGGCGGTCAGGCCCGTTTAGACAAACCCACCGACGGATTCTGCCACAGATGAGCACGCCCCCAAGCTCACACGATGAGGCCCAAAGCCCCAGTGCCTCGGAGTCAGGGAGACAGACGTGGTTTTCACAGAGTAATGAAGCTAAAATGAGGTCTTTTGGGGGAACCTCGTCCAGTCTGACTGGTGTCCTGATAAGAAGAAGAAGTCTGGACACAGGGAAGACTGTGGGGACACAGGGGGGAGACGGCCGTCTACACACCAAGGAGAGAGGCCTCAGGAGGACCAGCCCCGCCGGCCCCTGATTCAGACTCTGGCCTCCAGAGTGGAGGGAACACATTTCTGTTGTTTAAGCCACCGGCTCAGCCCCAGCAAACTCATTCTCCAGTCTGTCGGATGCTGGCAGGAGAGGAGCCACGGCCAGGGAGGCCACGGTCACGCCTGAAGCCCCCCACCCCCACGTCCTGGCTGAGAGGAGGTGCAGGGCAGGCTGCTGAGAAGAACGAGGGTCCCGGCCGTGTCCCCACAGCGCCGGCACGAGGGGCCAGCCCGCCTTGTGCCCTGTGTCACGTGTTCTGCACCCGCCGGGCCCCCGAGGACGGGCAGCGGGTCCAGCCAGTGCACAGACTGAAGGCAGCGAGCAGGCCCGGCGCCAGGCGGCCCCCGTCCCAAATTAGAGCTCGAGGGCAGGGGAGCAACGCAGACCAGACACGGCTCTTCTCTCGAGGGAGCAGCTCCTGAAGAGTTTACAGACACGGAATGAGTCTTATGTAAGAGTCAACATGCTCGAAGCCCTAAAAATAGGCCTGCGCACACGAACAGGCGATCGCAGTGTTGAACCTTCCTGAAGTAGGGGCACGCGTGGGCAGGGGGGTGAGGACCACGCCTCGCCTGCGCCCACACCCGGCCACAGACGCGGGAGCACGGCGCCCGCCCAGCAGAGCAGAAAGTCCTCAGGCTCCCAGGAGGGCAGACACGAGGGGAGCACCTCCAGGAACGGACAGCTTCCGGCTCCCCTTCAGTCGGCTGTGCCCACCTGTCCAGGCAGACCCAGCAGGACGCCCGCAGACCACGGGGAGCTGTCCGAGGCCACAGAGCAAAACAACCCTGAGTAGAAGGGACCCCGGGCAGGCCGGCGGCCCCTCATCCCACGTTGGCTGGTCACGCTTGTCCCAGGCTGCTTCCCTGCAGCCTCTCCTTGGACTTTCCTTGCTTTTGGACTTGCCCCCAGCTCCCTGACTCGGGCCCTCCGCACCTCTCTCACCACCTCCAGGGCTCACTGCATCCCTGCCCAGAACCGTGTGGCCGTGGAGAATCCAGTGACACAGTTCAGCTCTTGATTACACAGCCTCCCCTCTGCACCTGCTCCTCAAAGGTGTGAATCGCTCTCCAGACTGGGCTGCAGATGCCCCAAAGAAGGGAACACTGTCCTTTTCTGCATGACGCCACCAAAGCTGCAGTAGGTACTCAATACATGAAATCAGTTCACTTTGGAACAGTCATCAGGACCGCACCGTTTTTCCCCGGATGGTTTCATTCTTTACAAACACGTTTTGAGTGTGACACATATGGTCTCCCTCCAACCCTCCCCAGAGAAGCAAGTTCTTGGTTCAGACACAAGTTCAAAGCTAATCTATCCCCTCTGACCCCTAGAGTTGCCGCGGACTACAGAGCCAGAATTTTTGACTTCATACTCCTTAAACGTTATGAGTTTCTCTTTTAGGCTGTAGCTTCTATTTGAGTTACAAAATGATAACACCAAAGATGATGCTTATTACTTATTGAGCCTCTCTGACTACCAGACACTTTACATGAATTAAGTTGTTTAATCTTCCCAACGCTTATACAAAGTGGGTACCACTGTGGTTCCCATTTGACAGATGATGAAATGAAGCTGAGGGAGGCTGACTGCTTGACCAGGTCCCACAGCCCAGAAGTGGTCCATCAAGGGGACTCAGAGCCACCAGATGATCAAAGGAAAGATGGAGGCTTCCCTGGTGGCGCAGTGGTTGAGAGTCCGCCTGCCTATGCAGGGGACACGGGTTCGTGCCCCGGTTCGGGAAGATCCCACATGCCACGGAGCGGCTGGGCCCGTGAGCCATGGCCGCTGAGCCTGCACGTCCGGAGCCTGTGCTCCGCAACGGGAGAGGCCACAACAGTGAGAGGCCCGCGTACCACAAAAAAAAAAAAAAAAAAAATGAATATGATCAAATGACCTGGTCACAGAACCACGACAGAAATGCTGCAGCCACGGTGTGCAGCCAGACATGTCAGCTTCCTCTGTCTCGAGGGGGAAGATTCCCGGGGCTTCCGCACTTTTCGGCCGGGACTGTCCCCACCGTTAGAGCAGAGTGGCCGTCACGCCCCCGCCCATCAGCGTGGATAAACACGCGTGCTCACCATCACCCTCAACACTGTCTCCCTGCGCCCTCGCCATTCCTCCATCTTTCCTCTGGGGCACGGGGCACGCGTCACCCATTCCTCTATCTTTCCTCTGGGGCACGGGGCACGAGTCATCCATTCCTCCATCTTTCCTCTGGGGCACGGGGCACGAGTCATCCATTCCTCCATCTTTCCTCTGGGGCACGGGGCACGAGTCACCCATTCCTCCATCTTTCCTCTGAGGCACGGGGCACGAGTCATCCATTCCTCCATCTTTCCTCTGGGGCACGGGGCACGCGTCACCCATTCCTCCATCTTTCCTCTGGGGCATGGGGCACGAGTCACCCATTCCTCCATCTTTCCTCTGGGGCACGGGGCACGTGTCACCCACTTTCACGACGCCTGCCGGGCCGCCTCATGCTTCTGCCCGCTCTGGCACGTGACACCCCTTCCATCCTGCCTGATGCTCCCGTATTGTGGGGGGCCGTCAAGGCCCCAGTCACAGGGATAAAGAAACAACACGTTCACAAGACAAAACAAGGAGAAAGCCTCATGCGATGTAGCACGGGAATTGGACAGAGGATGTGCTTTGGGGGTGGGGTGCGACGGTTGGGACAGAGAGCCGGTCCCCGCCCCATCCGCCACAGACATGCGGGCGACCCCGCGCGTCTGCAAGATGGGGGTGATGGCGACCCGGGGGCGGTGACCTCAACTCGATCATGTAACGACTGTAGTGGGCCCGGCACTGGGCCTGACCCGTTGCGATCAGGAAGCGGTAGGTGTTGTCGTTATGTTGAACCCCTACCATTTTTAATACCATCCGGCCCCTAGCTGGCCCCCTCGGTTGAGCCAGAACCATCCTTATCAACACACGTTCATTGAAGAGTGTAATTTTTAGGAATTCTGCTAGGTTCTGGGAAGGCAAGGAGATATGAGACAGTTCCCTGCCCTGGAAAGAGAAGCAGGGGCACACGTGCCACGTGCCAAACATGTGAGGTGCATCGTACGGGCTGCCAGCTTCAGAGGAGGATGCTTCCCAGAAGGAGGTTCCTCGAATGACACCTCGGGAGACAGAAGAGGGAGGGGACCGAGATGGGAAGGGGCATGATGCGAATGAGAAGTGAGGAGTTGATTAGCTTGGCCGTACTGGCAATTCTGACAGGAGAGTGATGGGGAACTGGCTTAGGGGGGTTGCTAAGGGCCACCTGCCAGATGAGGGCTTCTAGGAGCCAAAGAAGATTTTTTAAAAGGGCAAAGGGGGCTGGGAAGATGGCCCTAGCAGAGGCGTGTGTACGTGGCTGGGAGCCATGTACTGGGGACCACTGCAGTGATCCAGGCCCCGGAAGACACGGTGGGAGAGGAGACAGCAAGGAGGGCAAGACTGGAGATGCCAGACAGGCCCCCCTGGGAAAGCCGAGCCCAGTGATGCTCGCTTGCCGTGGAGACCCCACACCTGGGCAGCTGTGACCCGCACACGCCCAGTGCCCGCGTGCATGGAGACTGCCGGCCCCCAGCGCCTGGGTTTTCTGCGTGACCAATGGGGAAAGTCGCCTTGGCTGCTGGTCTGGGTCCCAGCAGCCGCCAGAGATGCTTCCTGTTATGGGACACGTCACAGGTTGGCTGACAAGGCACCTCGCCAGCAGGTCTGCGTGACCTCGCCTGCTCGGGGGGCCTGAGCCCCAGCCTCACAGACTGTCTCCCCTTTCCGCTCTTCACTCCGCGACGTGTTCCCACTGCCCCCAGAGTCAGCCTCCACCCGCTGTGGGCCTTTTCCTGTCTGATTTCCCCTGCCCCCGACACCGCAGGCCAGGCCGCTGAGCCCCCTGACCCACCGCGGGACCTCCCGACCAGCCTCCCTGTCCCCTCCCAGACCAGATGCCCCCCCGCCAGTCTCAGCAGGACAGACCCCGCGCCTCCCGGGACGCTCAGGGCCTTCGTGCTCTGGCCCAGCTCCCTCTCCCCGCCCCCCAGCTGCCCACCCAGTGCTCCCCAAACACACAGCCACGGTCACAGTCACGCCAGGGGCACACTCCTCCCCTCTGCCTCTGCCTCGCCGTCTTTCTCTCCCCACTGCCAACAACTTTCTTTCTAGCTCCTGCTTACAATCAAGATCCAGGTCCGATATATCCTCTATGGAACGCTCTCCTTTTCTGTCCAGCAAAAATCACTCGCTCCATTTTAATTATTAGTGCATACTCCGTATTAATACATTATTAACTGATAGTTCAGTTTAAGTTATATAAAGACTACAGACATTTAGTTTATCCCTCCGCCTACTGAGAGAACCACACTTCCGTCCACACATCGCAATCAGAGGAGAGTCACTCGTATTTACAAAAGCTTGTTGCCAACAAGCAAAGCGGTGTTTACCTGTATCAGGAAAGCTATTCTGTCTGTTCTAGCACCTGTGCTGAGCTGGAGCCCATTTCTCTCACTTTTGGTCTGCAGGTGACACATGAAAAGTAGTGCTGTTTTTCTTTACAACAACAAGACATGGAAACAACTTAATTATCCATTGACAGAGGAATGGATAAAGAGGATATGGTACCTATATACAATGGAATACTACTCAGCCATAAAAAAGAATGAACTAAGGTCATTTGCAGCAAAAACAAGGGACCTAGAGATTATCATATTAAGTGAGGTAAGTCAGAAAGAGAAAGACAAATATCATGTGATATCACTTATATGTGGAATCTAAAATAGGGCGCAAATGAACCTACCTATGAAACAGAAACAGACTCACAGACGTAGAGAACAGACTTGTGGCTGCCAAGGAGGTGGGGTGGGGGAGGGATGGATTGGGAGTCTGGGATGAGCAGATGCAAGCGATTATATAGAGAGTGGATAAACAACAAGGTCCTACTGCAGAGCACGGGGAACTATATTCAATACCCTGGGATAAACTATCATGGAAAAGAATATGAAAAAGAACGTATCTATCTGTGTAACTGAATCACTTTGCTGTACAGCAGAAATTAACACAGCACTGTAAATCACCTATACGTCAATTTAAAATTTAAAAAAATGTAGTGCCATCTCCTTGCAAGAGGCCTTCACAGGCACGAAGCTGCCACTTAGCACCTCTGACCGTCCACTGTCGGGACAGATGTGCAGACGACTGGTCAAATGGACATGTAACCCTGAGCCCTCAGTGTCCAGGTGCCCTGTCCACTCCCCTCCAGCCTGAACTGCCTCCCCAGGGTCCCCAAGAAAAACCAAGTAACACACACAAGTGTCTTTGCCTGAGCACAGCCCAAAAAGGTACAAAGGAGCTGCTGTGGGAAGTGGGATTTCCTGAAGCGCCAAGGGCTTTTCATACTAATAAATACGCCCGAAAATAAAAGAAAGGCAGCAATTAAGCAAGCTCCTTGGCAATGCCCTGAACCAGAGCGGGTCCCCCCAGCACTTGGCGCGGGTCCAGCGCTGCTGGCCCAGACGGAACGTGAAGTGGGAAAGGCAGGAGGGGACCCTAAGACACGGGAAACACACACCACCTGGCCCTTCACCAGGGGCTGCCCCTCGGGGCACAGACTTGGCTACTGGGAGAGGTGGCTTTGCTGAGTCGTGCTGCTGTCACTGGTCACCTCCTCCCGCACGTCCCCTCCCCTGTGCCTCCAGCCCCGTCCCTCTGGCCAGCGTGCGACAGCTCCACCACACCCGGGGCCGTCACCGTGGGCACAGGTCAAGGTCACACAGCTGGTCAGCGCTGCCCCTGAGACGGCATCCTGACGCCGGGCAGGGAGCACACAAGGTGACGAGGGTCCCCCCCTCCCCCTGCTCAGACACCGTGGAGCACCACAGCCACGCCCTCCACACAGAGAAGGACACGTGTGCGTACGTGGGATCAAACCGCTCCTCGGACGTCAGGAGCCACGTCTGACCACGTGTCCCTTCTCTGAGATTCCAGAGGAGGGTGGGCCCGGCTCCTGGGCTCCTGCCCCCCCGTCACATACACCTGCTGTCTCACTCCAGAACCACCGCCTTCCTGAGGAGGAAGCCAGGCCTCCCCAGGGGCCAGCACCAGGGCTGGCACTTGCAGAGCCTAACGGGTGTCTGTCCCCTATTTCCCATCCTGGTGACGCCCACCTGGGGTCTTACTGACTCAGGCTCACGGCAGCCCCAGACCCGGCGAGTCATCAACCCGGCTGAGCAGCGAGAAGCTCAAACAGCCATTGCTTGCCTTCTCGGTTGGAATCACGCTTCCCACCCAAAACTCAAAATGAAACGTGGCACGGCTCCCTAGCGCGCATCTCTCTCTCTCCCTCTGGCTCACCGAGGGTTTCTGGAAAGGTCTCTCCCTGTGCATAGTAAACAGAGGTGACGTTGATGGCGAATGGACGGCTGCAGTGCCTTGGTGACCTTTTCCTCCCTCGCTTCTCGGAAGGGACGGCCAGCGGCCCTTACTTACGTGGCCTGGGGCGCTACCCAGAACACACCCTGTCCAGAAGCCATCCCTCGGAAGCTGCCTCCAGCTCAGTCACCGCCAAATCCTGTCTCTTCCACTGCAGGAGGCTGCCCTGACAAGTTTTAATAAAACTACATTTATGCCAAACCCAAGACTAAACAAAAATCTCCAGACTCTAACTAAGATCTTATTTACATCGCAATTTGAAGCAATCAAAACAGTTGCAAAACTACTAGTTACCTTCCTTTCCTCCCCCTCCCCTGGGGTCCTGCTCACCAAGGAGCCAGACCCAGGGAAAGAGTTTGTAGTTTGTAGGAAGTCCCGGTAGGCGGTGCGGGGAACCCTCCTCCATCCTTGGCTCGGGGCCGGGCTGTGGGGTAGGTAAGCTAAGCTGTCCGACAAATACCCGTCTGGGTTCCATTTTTATTGTTTTGGCTGGTGTTTCTGGATTTTGAGGCTCCTTCATTAAAAGACTGTTCCATTTCCAAAAAACTTTTTTTTTTTTTTAAAGCTTCAAAGGAAGGAGCTTTTACTGTTCCATTCTAATAAGGGTTACCATTTTCGGGCTTCCTATGAGCCAGACCCACCGCTAGGTGGTTAGATATCATTAGTCCTTGCAACAAGCCTAAGATGTATGAGTTACCACCTCATATGATAAAGGATCCAGGACTCAGCAAGGTTTAGTGACCTGCCCGCACGGTTGGCAGTTGATAGAACCGAGGATTAAATCCAGGCTCCAGAACCCAAATCCACGCTGTGAACCACCACCACTTCTCCATAGACTGGCGGACACAGACGACCCATCCGAGAAAGCCAAGGACGAGATGAGACCCTGGAGCAGCCCAGAAGGCATCCCCACGGCCCAAATATCCTGTAAGCGGTGCCGACACTGCCGGATATTTCAGTCCTGGATGATCGCTCCTTTCCCTCACGCAGCAGACCCCGTGAAGTGCACGCCTCCTCCAGACAAAGCTGACACCCTGTCTATGCACAGCCTTCATCCTCATTCTCCATGACACCAACCAGAACAGCCCTGGTCCAGCAGGAGGGGCCCTGGGCCGAGTGGCCCCAAGTGTATTCCTGTAATAAAGCCCAGGCTGAGTCCCTCTGGTCACTTGTCATGGATGGTACAATGAATCAAGTCCCCCCTGCCCTCTGGTCACCTTGCCAGGTCTTCAGGGTTGGGTCAAGAAGTTCCTTGACACAGATAATTTCTTTCCCCCAAAGAGAGCATTTCCTCTGCCTCTGACTAGCACTTTCTTCTCATTCTTACACCCATCCTCGAGCGCTTCACACACGGGGCTGCCACCTTGCAGGGCTTCCCAGAGGGACTGGCACCACCCCCTCCGGAAACATGCACCTGCCGCCCTGCTGAGCCGGGGACCCCAGAAGGCCGTGTCCAGGCCTCATCCCCCTCCTGGTGCCCCACCCCCCTACCACCAGGACATCTGCCGAGGAGCCAGGTGCCGGCCAGAAGGCCCACTTCCGACGCTGGTTCTGCACCTGCTCACACTTACCCACCTGCAGACTGCAGCTCTGCTGTGCCAGCTAAAACATTACTCCTTCAGAGTGAGGGCAGCCTGCCACCAGCACCCGAGAACGTCGCCTGCCTTGGCTGCATGTTTGCAAAGGTGACAGGATGAGGTAGATCAAAGTAGTACCGAGCTGGGAGTCAGGAAAGCAGCTGGCCCCCCGAGCTTCATCGCTGACTAGCTGCACCGCTTTGGACCATTTCCTTAACTTCTCTGGCTCCAGCGTCTTCCCGTTTAAAGTGGGAGGCTTGGGGACTTTCCTGGCAGTCCAGTGGTTAAGACTCCATGCTTCCAATGCAAGGGGCACAGGTCTGCTCCCTGGCTGGGGAACTAAGATCCTACATGCCGTTCGGCATAGCCAAAAAAAAAAAAAAAAAAAAGTGGGAGGCTCCGACCAGATGACCCTTCAAATGCAAATGTTTGGAGTCTTTGTGACACAAACCTCCTCTTCTCAGGAGAGTAATTCAGCTAGGTGAGTGCGAGTTTGTGAATGGCAAAGCAGGGAGGCGGGTCTTTTGTAAGCCAAAAAACAAATGCAGTAGAATACCTGGGTTTGATCACCTAGGACCCGGAAAAGTCACTGCATATCTGGGCGTCCCCCGTTTGCACTGCCTGCCTGGCCCCATACGTGTACAATGGCAGCCTGCTCCTGTCTGTGCCCTCCAATGGCACAGCGACCTCAGGGGCCGGGCCATGACTCTCCCCCCGAGGACGCCCTGCACCGGTGCACGGCGGACGTGAGCGAACGCTTGCTGCTTATTACAGAGCTGAGTCCTGACCTACCAGAGCCCGGGCGGCAAACACACATTTCACGGGCTCTGGGCCTCTTCTCCATCCCTCTTCTGGAGATTTCTACAGGAAAGAGTTCGAAGGGTGCCTCTGCCGCCTGGAGATGGTGGCTCCCCTCCCCTGGCCCACCCCTCCCGGGCTCCAGCACATGGGGTGCCCGGCAGGCCAGCGGGCCTCAGGCTGTCCACCCCACAGCTCCGCTCTCCGCCCGAGAGCCCGCGTCCCAGCCCTGCAGCCCCTGCAGCCCCATCGCGATGCCTGAGACGAGGCCTCGGGTGCCCCAGCTCTGCTCTCCACCGCACGTCTCCCCCCTGGGCTGCCTTTGGTGCGTCACTGATCCAAGGCCTCCGACGTCAACGAGCCCCCGTGCTTCCCCTCCGTCTGCTCTGCACGAAGGAAGCCTCCGCCGGCCGGGCAGCCTGAGCCTGGCATCCCGCGTCCTCACAGGCAGGCTAAGCCGGAGGACAGACTTTTAGTTAAAGTTCGTCGCCCACACGTGTTGCTGTTCACATTGTCATCCTCGGGTCATACACACACACTGGCTGCTGGAGCGGCCGCCTGGCCCACGAGGCTGACCCACAGAATCCGCTGACCGGGGCCGCCAGGCCACGGGGCCACTCACAGTGTGGACACCCAAGAGCGGGGCAGGGAGGGGTCCTGGGGAGACCAGGCCAGGGAGGCTCAGTCCCTCCAAGGACACGACACACAGGACACGAGGGCAGGCTCTCAGCCTGGCACCCAAAGTGGGCAGAAAGAGCCCGTCCTGAGGCCTCAGCAAAGGCAGAGCCCGTCAAGGAGCACAGGCCGGGGCTGAAGGAGGAGGACGCAACTGCAGACCCACTCGGTGGGGACGGGGGTGGTGGGCACGGCCTGCGTGCACCCGGCTACCTCAGAGCAGCCGACTGTGTCTCTGGGTCCCGGGGCCACCGGGTGATTTGTTCCTGGTCCGCACGGGAACCTCGAACCTCCAGAGCGAGGTAAACAGTCCATCCTCACGACTTGGCAAGACATGATCAGACCTCAGGGAGAAGCTGGCTCGAGGGGAAGGAGGCTCCGGGCAGAAGGCATTCCCATCGGCCACGTCCTGCACATTCATGTCCGAGGGGCAGGGCTGGGGGTGGACCTTCACCTCACTTCTCAGAAGGACAAGGACGACCACCGTGTCCTGGGCAGGGCTGCGCTCCCCTTGGCGGCTCAGGGGTCAGAGGCCCCCAAAGCCTCCTCCACCTCCACGTGGACCCTGGTATAGGCTGAGCAGTGAAGCAGGGACCCCACGGTTGGAAGCAGCTTTTAGCCGTGGCTGCACCTCAGAACCTCCTGGGGAGTCTAAAAAAATCCTGATGCCTGGTCACACCCGCAGAGGGGCTGAGTCGTCCCTGAGACCACAGTGTGATTCTCTGAGCGTGGTCCCAGGCTGGCAGCGTCAGCAGCATCTGGGAACCTGTTAGAAATGCCAAATCTCACGCCCCATTCCGGAGCCACTGAGGCTCTGGGGGTGGCCCCAGGGATCTGTGTTTTCACCTGTCTTCCAGGTGAGTCTGATGCCCATTCAAGCTGGAGAACCCAGGGTCTAAATTAGCCTGTAGTGTCCAGTTTTTGTTGTTTTCGTGAATCCCAGGTGATTCTGATGTGTGGCCACCGATGAGAATAATTAAAGAATCACGTGGCCCTTCCAGTGGTGCACGAGTCCTTTACCCAGAAGCACAGAATTGGGGGTAGGTTGTCACGGACAAGACCACGTCCAGACCATGCAGGCTGCAGCTGGACTTCAGGGTGCTGATCTCAACACTATATCTTCTTACGTAACCACTCATGTCCACCCCGTTCCTCTGGGATTAACCTCGAGGACACTGGTCACTGGCCCAGCGACACGGCAGGCAGGCGCGCGTGGGGACCACAGTCGAGATGGGCAGGGGTGACCCCGTGCTGCCTAAACCCACCCCTCACGGGAGCTCATGCGAGGAGGGCACTCATCCCCGGAAACACCCCTCTAGAGCACTCCTTGGAAAGAAGCTGGAGAGAAGGGGTTAAGAATACCAGGCGACCACAGGCAGGAAAGAAAGGCTACCGTGTAAGGAGCCCTAAATGGCCCACAGACCCTCTGCCAACCGGGGGCAGGCACATCTGGGCCCCGGAAGCCCCGCTACGCAGGGGTGACTGAGGCCAGTGGTCCAGCCCAGGCACAGGACACCCACATTTCTTACACAAGCCCCCACCCGCGGACTTTGGATTGTATTGCCCCAAAACGAGAATAAAAATCTGTTTAAAATTCCACTGGGGTTCCAGTATGCTTGGAGTAGGTAAGTCTGCTACCAGTTACTGTCCTGGCCAAGGTCAGGTCAGCACCTGAGACACATTCTTTTGGAAAAGTGACGAATTCCGCTATCCTGTGATGAGCGTCACTCAGTAAGAAAAACAACAGACTTGTGAGAATGATCCCCCGACTCCCTCTCCCTCCCCCGAGAGGACAGACATCTGTAAGAGCCCAAGCGAAAGCCTCAGTTACATTAGGCATTCTCCTCTCCTCTCCACTTGCCCCCTGCCGTCCAGGGCAGGGACCAACGGCCGGCACATCACCCACGTCCGTCAACACGGGCTGCTGGAGGGACCTCCCAAGCCTGGTCTTCCCAGGCCAGAGGCTGGGCTACAGCAGAGCGGCTGGTCCCGAGTCGCAGGCCCCCTCCCCACTGTGTATTCCCCCCACCCCACCCCCGGGCCAAGAGCTGCTCTGCGGGCATGTGTCCTGCAGACGCTGGCCCTGAGATCTGGTGTCCTGCTAAGGCAGGCTCGCCTCTGCTTGCTACTGCCCAAAAGAATCGCATTCAAGGAACTCCGGCCTCTGGGACATTTCCCCAAGTTCCTTTGTTAAAGATGATCCCCAGAGGGTCAAGTTCTGGTTCCCGAATCGCTTCTCGTGTAAACAGCCAAACCTGTTTCTAAGGGAGTTTTGACATTAGCTCTAAATGGAAAGACTAGGTGCAAAGTTCTTTGCAAAGGAAAAGGACAGGACAGAAGTGGCCGGATGCAAGGGATGAGGATTCCCGGCGTGGTCACTGTGTCCATTCTAATAGCTCCAGCAAAATCCCACGGTCCACACGAGCCGAGTGAGAAAACGGGCAAAAGGCCCAGGACACCCTATTTTAACTCCTTAGAGTTCGGGCCCGGGAAACCTCTCTGGGCCTCAGCCTCTTCGCCTGTGACCCTGTGGAGGCTGGACTAAGGTCTCTAGGGTGGCCTCCGACCCTAAAAGGCGGTAACTCCAAATATTTCAAAGTCTGAAAAGCTGTGCATTTTAAAAGCGCTTGCCCACCTCCAGTGGAAGCTGACGGAACTCCACCAGCGGTGAGGTTTTCCTTGGACTTTTAACTTTTACCCTTAATAAGACACCCCCTCCGTGCCCCCAAAATAGCCCCTGGCAGGCAGCCACCATCTCTGAGTTGGCAGCGGGTTGGGAGCAGGGAGCAGGGAACCCTCAGGTAGAGACGGGGTCTGGGGGGCTGGGGGCAGAGGACCGGAACTCAGAGGGAACCACGGTCTGCAAGTCAGCAGGCCAGCTCTTTCCGAAAGAACTGGGTCAGGCCCTGGGGGTAAGGAGGAGCCCAAAGAGGGTTCCAGAGAACAAGCTCCGGGTTCCCAGAGCTGCTCAGCGGGGCCAGCACAGGAAGGAGGGGGTCCCCTCCACACCACGGGCTCCCCACTGCAGCCGCACCATCACGAGTGGCTCCGGCCCTGCGCCCTCTGGGACGGTCCACAGCATCTGCCGATCCCCGTGGCGTGAACACTGCGCCAGGGCCCCCCTTGAGTGCTTGCTCGGATGACACAGGGTGCAGAGCTCAGAGCTGTGAGTTCTGTCTGCTCTCTTGAGCCCTCACGACCCACGTGACCCAAGGAGGGGGAGTTCCTGCTAGGGAAGCGGCCAGTTTCGAGAGCAGGGACATGGTCTGGGAGACATGCGGCTCCAGCCCGTGGTGGCGCCCGCTCCTCCCTCCGGGAAGAAGCATCCGGCAGGCCCGTCCCATCCAGGCCCCCGTCCCTGCAGGGAGGTGGAGGGAAGCAAGGGGACCCGCGGGGCCCGGCCGCCCTGTGGCTGCCAGGAAGGTGGCGGGGAGGGGGCCAGGGGCACCGAGAAAAGTGAAGTTTGGGGGTCACCAGTGGAAGTGCGTTATCCCTGCCCTCGGGGCAGCGGGCGGTGGCTGCAGCCTCCTGTTGGGCAAGGCTGACCGAGAGCCTCGCAGCTGCGGGCCAGGACGGCCATCTGGTCCAACTGCCATCGGTCGGGCTCCAAGCAAAGCAAGGACCCCTGGAGAGCGAGGCCCAGTTACCGTAAATCAGACACGATAATCACACAGTAATCGCTCACATGTGGACGCAGCTCACAGCGGACACGGCACTCGCCCACATCCCTCCCGTCTTTTCCTTTCTGATCCTGGGAGGAAGACCCGTCCAGGCAGTTCCTCTCCTAAAAGCCTGCAGCACAGAGCGGGCAGCGAGCCCGATGGGAAGAGGGGAGAGCGGCTCCACGGGGCCCCGGGGCCCCCGCCCCAGCCTCTCCCCTCGTCAGCTCTTATTCATTCCGTCTTGGCAGTGGCCTCTTGTGTAACTGAAACCGCAAGAAACTTTTTGTTTGGCTTTTAATTCAGAAGAAATTCCAGTAAATCAGTTCCCGCTACTTAAAAAAAAAATTCCAGAGCCCAGCTCTGGAGAACTCAGCTCCCACCTCCCCGCCACCCCCCAATATGGGCTTCTTGCTCCCCCCCCAACCCTGACTCCCTGCCTGGGAGGCTCAAGCATCTGAGCCCAAGGCCTTGCGCAGCCGCCCAAGGGTCCTCGCACCCCCGAAGGCCAGGCTGGGACGGCGCCACATTCCTGCTTCACAGCTGGAGCCAAGCGAGTTAGGAGCTGTTGAAAGATGAGCTTGGCTGGTCTCTGCTCTCACTTGGGTACGCTGCTCACTTTTGTTTTCAGCAGGCAGGGCCCGGGGAAGGCAGGGGTGAGGTCTGCAGGCCTCCAGGTCCCCTGCCCTGGAGACACAGGGGACCTGCCCGGCCTCCCGCCCCAACAGGTCAGTAACCAGGATCTGCCCACATCCTCACATACAGCCGCTCGCCCTGGTGAGTCAGGAAGAAGGCCTTGACTTTGCATATCCTGGGCCCTTTCTATTCAAAGTGGGATCCCCTGGAAGCTTGTTTAAAAAGCAGCACCCTGTGTGGAGAAAAGGGAACCCTCCTGCAACGTTGGTGGGAATGTAAATTGGTACATCCACTACGGAGAACAGTACGGAGGTTCCTTAGATAACTAAAAATAGAGCTACCATATGATCCAGCAATCCCACTCCTGGGCATATACCCTGAGAGAACTCTGTTAAAATGCACTCTGTTAAAATACATGCACCCCAATGTTCATAGCAGCACTATTCACAATAGCCAAGACATGGAAGCAACCTAAATGTCCGTCGACAGAGGAATGGATAAAGAAGATGTGGTACACATATACAATGGAATATTACTCAGCCATAAAAAAGAATGAAATAACGCCATTTGCAGCAACATGGATGGACCTACAGACTTACTAAGTGAAGTAAGTCGGAAAGAGAAAGACAAGTAATATATGAAATCACTTATATGTGGAATCTAAAAAAATGATACAGATGAACTTATTTACAACACAGAAATAGACTCACAGACATAGGAAACAAAGTTATGGTTACCACAGGGGAAAGGGGGCAGGGATAAATTAGGAGATTGGGGTGAACAGATACACACGACTCTATATAAACTAGAGAACCCACAAGGTCTTAGTGTATAGCACAGGAAAGAATACTCATTATCTTGTAATAACCTATAATGGAAAAGACTCTGAAGCTGTGCACCTGAAACTGACACAATATTGTAAATCAACATTTACATTTTCTCTTTTTAAAAAAGGAAGAGGAGGGCCTCCCTGGTGGCGCAGTGGTTGAGAGTCCGCCTGCCGATGCAGGGGACACGGGTTCGTGCCCCGGTCTGGGAGGATCCCACATGCCACGGAGTGGCTGGGCCCGTGAGCCATGGCCGCTGGGCCTGCGCGTCCGGAGCCTGTGCTCCGCAACGGGAGAGGCCACAACAGTGAGAGGCCCGCGTACTGCAAAAAAAAAAAAAAAAAAAAAAAAAAGCAGCACCCTGGATCCTCATCCTGGATGTACTGGAACAGAATCTGCATTTTAACAAAGTTCCTCTTGTTCAGCTGGGCACACTGCACCCACGTGAGGCAGCCGTGTAATAAGACGGTGTGCTGGGGACATTCCAGGTCAGCAGACACCGCTGGCTGCCTGCCATGTGCCGGGCACTGTGCTTGGTGCAGAGTCCCTGCCCCAGTGACCACGCTCAGCCCAGCGCACGCGCTGACCGTCCCTGGCGGTGGCTGCGGATCCAGTGAAGCAGGTGCACCAGTCCCTCATGGAGAGGAAAGCTCCCGTGGGTCCCAAGTCCGCCTTGTGACATCAGAGTCCACGCCTGCGTTTTCAGTAGAGCCCGAGCTGGTGGTTCGCTCCCCACACTCTCTCCGCCTGCCTTCTCTTCCGTCCCTGTCCATGGGAAGGCTGAGAATAGCAGCTACCTCGTCAGCCTGCCTTGCAGCCAGTTGTAACCAGCTGACTGAATCCCGGCAAAGAGATGAAGGAAAAGTAGCCTGGTCCCTTGCTCTCAACATGCAGCTTCCAGAAGCACTGACACACCCTGGGGGCTCGGTCCAAGTGCAGAAGTTCAGGGTCCACCCCAGATCTACAGCGTCCAAATCTGTTTTAACAAAATCCCTGGGTGATACTTATGCACATTCAATTCAAGAGGTGTTATCTCGGCAGGGGGGGTGCCCTGGGAAAGCCTCTGTTTCCTGTTAAAAGGGACAAAGAGTGTTGTTGGCACCGCGCCTCCCTCACCCCCCTGCCTTGAGCTCAGGTGTGATGCCTGGGTCTGCATCAACCATCGGCAAAAATGAGAAAAGGAGCTGAGTACAAATAGGCTGGAATGAGGAAGCAGGAAGTGATAAAGAGCCCGGGTCCTCAGGGGCACCTCGAGCTTCTGGACCAACCCTCAGGCTATTCCAGGCTTCCTGAGTGTCCTGTTAACTTCAAGCTGAAAACATTCCTAATCAACATGTGCTCTAAGGTCTGAGCACAAGGAAGGGTCTACAAGCAGCTGGCCAAGCCTGAGAGTTGAATCTCCCCCAAGACCCGCCTGTCCCCCTGCTCCCGCCTTGGGTCCGGCAGGAAGTGGGTGAACCCCCACTCCTGACAGCTCACTCAGTGGGCTCGGCCAGCTCTGACACCGCACACAGGTGCACAGCACACCTGTTCCTCGTCCTCCTGAGCTCCTGTGTGCAGCCATGTGGAAGAAGTGGTCATGTGACCTCCCCTTGGAGTCACCGCCCCAGGACCTTCAGGGTCCTGGCCCGAGTTCCCCCAGGTGTTTCTTTGACTCTCAGTTTCTGCAGAGCTGCCAGTCCCCCTGCCTGCTTCCTCAGACAGGTGCCCCAGGCTTTCCTGGTGGGGGGAAGTCCAAGCACTAAGTTCCCAAACCAGGGATGCATCAGGTCAGCTGGCACCTTTGGGCTCACAGGACTGTCCTTCCTTTGGGGACAAGAAAGGAGGAGGAAGTGGGAGAAACTGGATGCAGCCCAGTACAACCTCCAAAGAGTGATGTCAGGCCAAGTCCACCAACTCCAGAAATGTCACCCTTGGATTTCCTCCCCCAGAATCTCCACCAGGAGTCTGGCTTCAGGGACAGAGGGCGATGTCTCAGCCTGCAGAACACGGATTGGAAAGCTCTGGGGTGGTTTTCAAATAACCATCATTATCAGAAGATTAGGTAAATCCACCTAGGTTCTTCTAAAGGAAGGCAGGAGGGCGGGCGGGGAGGAGTGTGGGTGGGCAAGAAGGTGAGGAGGGAAGAAGGAAGGAAAGCAGAGAGACCTAGACTTTGACCTTCTCCCGGATATCT
This sequence comes from Hyperoodon ampullatus, assembly GCF_949752795.1. Classification (NCBI taxonomy): domain Eukaryota; kingdom Metazoa; phylum Chordata; class Mammalia; order Artiodactyla; family Ziphiidae; genus Hyperoodon; species Hyperoodon ampullatus. The sequence continues at coordinate 101,397,687 of NC_136924.1, read as the reverse complement.
GCAGCTCTTTAGACTGATTACTCCCAAATCACTGAAAGGACTGGGATTCGTCCATACAATGGGATGCTTCCTGGTACTAAGAAGGAATGAGAAGCAGGTTCAGGCAGTAACACTGAAGACTTGGGAAAGCATCCTGCAAAGTTGAAAGAAGCCAGTCTCAAAAGGCTACGTACTGAATGATCCATTTATATGATATTCTGGGAAAAGCAAAGCTATAGGAATGGAAACCAGATCAGTGGTTGCCAGGTGCTGGGGGGGAGGGGGAGAGTTAACTATAAAGAGGCAGAGGATGCTTTGGGGGACGAGGGAAATGCTTTCTATCTTGGTTGCAATAGTGGTCATATGATTACAGAAATATGACAAGATTCATAGAACTGAAGATTTCTGCTTCTGGCCAAGATGGGACAACAGGGACCAGACTTACCCTCTTGCCATTAACAACCAAAACCAAAACCAAAATAGAAAAAAGGGTTGAAACAACAATTTTCAAGACCCTGGACATCAAGCAACAAAGGACAATCCCTGAGATGTGGAAAACCCCCCAGGTGGACCCTGTGACTACTCACCTGCTGCCTTGTTAAGAGTTTTCAGGCCACGACATACACAGGGGACCTGGGTGGGGTCTGGCAGACGACTGAAGAGATGGAGCTGAGAGTCTGAGGAGAGCAAGGCAGTTGGACCTCGAGGATGGAGCACTGGACAGGAAAGAGCTGCCCTGCAGAGGGTCCCCTCGGGTGACGGACGCATGTGAGTGAGGGAGCCACTTGGGGCCGAGAGAAGAACCGGGAAACAAATCACCACGACCTTAATGGTTAACACACTCCACACTTACTAGCCCACAGTGTCTGTGGGTCAGGAGTCCAGGCACGGCATGGCCGGGCCCTCCGTCCACTCTCACAGGCTGTACTCGAGGTGTCGGCCTGGGTGCAACGTCATCTGGAGAAGCATCTGTTCCAAGCCCGATCTGACGGAAGGCAGGATCTGTTCTGCATGGCTGCAGAAAGCCTGGGCTCTAGAGGCTGCCTGGCACACAGACCCTCCAGCACAGCCGCTTGCTTCCCCAGGCCCCTGGGAGGCCTTCCAGCTCCGGGTAGCTAAAGTGGAGTCTTACATAATGTAACCTGATCATGCAAGTGACATCCCATCACCTTTCGTATAACATAACCTGGTCACAGAAAAGGCCTCCATTACTTTGTCATAGTTCATTGGTTAGAAACAAGTCACAGGTCCTACTCACACTCAAGGGGAGGGAGTTACACAAAGGCCTGAACAAGCAGAGGCAGGGGGTCACCTTAGGGTCCTTCTGCCACAGACCCCTCCAAGAGGATTAAAGGGAACAGTACCCAGTACACACACAGAGCTGGGGATGATGCCTATGAACCAGACTTTAAAAACTCATGATTCACAGGGCAGAGGACCCAAGGGGTCTTGCCTCAGTCATGGGGAGTATTTATCCTTACACTAAATGCTGTACTGATTCTGCCTAACAAAGTTTAAAAGCAAGACAAAAAAGGATCAAACTGCTTCCAAGTAGCTTAACTGAATCCCAAATAAAGTTTGAGAATATTTATAAAACTATTTTGAATTAACTGAATTTGAAAGAATTCAGGAGCTTCCCTGGTGGCGCAGCAGTTGGGAGTCCGCCTGCCGATGCAGGGGACGCGGGTTTGTGCCCCGGTGCGGGAGGATCCCGCATGCCGCGGAGCGGCTGGGCCCGTGAGCCGTGGTCGCTGGGCCTGCGCGTCCGGAGCCTGTGCTCCACAGCGGGAGAGGCCGCAGCAGTGAGAGGCCCGTGTACCACAAAAAAAAAAAAAAAGAATTCAGAATTATTCAAGGTAAAATTTGCAATGTCTGGCATCCAGTGCAAGAGAGCAGGAAAATGTAACTCATAGTGAGGATAAAAATCAATCTAAATTGACCCAGAATCACACAGATGTTAGAATTAGCAGACAAGGATATTAAATCTGTAGTCATAACTGTATTCCATATGGTCAAAATTTAAGCAGAGACATGAAAAATATTTAAAAGACCCAAAAAGTCCTTCTAGAGATGAAAACTACAATGTCTGAGATAAAAAAAAATACATTGGTTAGGATTAACATCAGATTATTCACGGCAAAAAAAAATTAGTAAACTTTGAAGATATAATAATAGAAACTATCCGAAATGAAAGACAGATTAAAAAAAACAAAAGAAAAAGAAAAGAGCGTTAGTGAGCTGTGTGAAAACTTCAAGTAATTTAATATATGTATAGTTAGAATTCCCACAGGAATAGGCAAGTGGGAGATACTGAAAAGAAATTTATAGAATTAACAGCCAAAACTTTACCAAATTTAATTTTGAAAATATAAACTCACAGATTCAAGAAGTTCAATGAATATCAAGCATAAGAAATATAAAAAAAAATTTTACACACCAAGGCACATCATAATCAAATTGCTCAAAACCAGTGATAAAGAGAAAACATTAAAAGTTGCTGGAGCATAGACATGTTTATGTGGAGAAACAGAGGCAAGGTTGACAGCAGATTTCTTGTGGGAAGGAATGTAAGCAAGAGGACCGTGGAAGGACAGCTCAAAAATTACAGAAAGAACGTCAACCTAGAATTCTATACTAAGTCAAAATATCTCTCAAAAGTAAAGGTGAAAAAGAGAGACTTTCTTCAGACATAGGAAAGTCAAAAGATTTCATTACCAGCATACCTTCACTACAAGAACTGTTAAAGGAAGTCCTTAAAGCAGAAGGAAAATGATACGAGATGAAAATGTGGATCTACATAAAGAATTAAGAGCACCAGAAATGTATATGTGGTTTTCCTTTAAAAGACTACATAAACAAAGATAATAACAATGTATTATGAGCAAACACTATAAACAATGTATATGTTTATAACAAAGGACAGCAATAGCATAAAAAAGGCCATGAAGGAAGAAATGTAAGCAGACTATTATAAGGCTCCTATACTACATGTCAAGTCATAAAATACCACTTGAAGGTAGACTGGGAGGAATTAAGAACGTATATGATGAGCCCTAAAGCAACCATTAAAATGACAAAACAAAGAATTTTAACTTGTAAGCCAACAAAAGAGATTAAATAGAATAAAATAAAGTGTATGAGTATTGTTTTTCCAGAAGAAGGCAGAAAAGAAGGACAAGGAAACAAAGAACATATGGGACTAACAGAAAACAACGGCAGGATGATGAACTTAAATCTAATGTCATATGTCAATGATCATATTAAATAAAAATGATCTGAACACCCCAATTAGAACTCAGAGACCATCAGACTGGATAAAAGAGCACGACCCAACTACATGCTGCTTTTACAAGAAATCTGTTCCAAATACAAAGACACAAATGGGTTAAAAGTCAAAGAATGAAAAAAGCTATACAATACTAACATGAATCAAAAGAAAACCAGAGAAGCTATATTAATATCAGGCAACTCAGAGCTCAGAGCAAAAAATTCACCAGGGAGAAAGAAGTTTTTTTTTCATAACAACAAGGGGGTCAGTTCTTCCAGGGCATGTAACAGTCATAATGTTTATGCCCCTTTAATAGAGCTTCAAAATACATGAAGCAAAAATACTTTTTTTTTTTTTTTAGAAATTGGCAAGCTGATTCTAAAATTCATATGGAAATGCAAAAGACCTAGAATAATCCAAACAACTTTGATAAAGGAAGAACAAAGTTATCCTTCGGGTAACTAACATACTTGATTTCAAGACTTACTGTAAAGCTATAGTAATCAAAACAGTGTGCTCTTGGTGTAAAGCCAAACGGGTCCATAAAACGGAATAGAGGAGACAGAAACAGGTCCACACATAGATGGAAACTGGTTTCTGACAAAGATCAGAGGAGACAAGTCAAAGACTGAGATAAACTAGTTGCAAAGCACGTATCTACTCAAGAACTAGTACCTGGAATATACAAAGATTTCTCAAAATGCAGCATTAGGGAAACAACTCAATTGTAAAATGGGCAAACGTGACACTTTGGTGACACTTCACCAAAGAAGATACAAGTCTGGCAGGTAAGCACACGAAAGGTGCTCGATGTCATTAGCTGTTAGGAAAATGCAAGTTGGAAATGCAACGAGATACCACTGTGTACCTATCACAGGAGCTAAAATGACAAACATTGAGCACACCAGCGTTGGTGGTGGGGTGGAGGGGCTGAGACCTTCAAACACTGCTGATGGGGTGTAAAACGGAACAGCCACCTTTTCTTTATTGAAGGAGAGGTGATTTACAACGTTGTGTTAATTTCTGCTGTACAGCAAAGCGATTCAGTTATACATATACCTACATTCTTTTTTCATATTCTTTTCCATTATGGTTTATCATAGGATATTGAATATAGTTCTGTGCCATAGAGTAGGGCCCTGTTGTTGATCCGTTCTATATATAAAAGCCTACATCTGCTCACCTCAACCTCCCACTCCATCCCTCCCCCAACCTCCTCCCCCTTGGCAGCCACCAGTCTGGAACAGCCACTTTGGAGATCAGCTAGGCTACTTCTTCAAAAGTTAAACATGCATTTACCGCCTGCTGGAGTCACTCTATTCCTAGGTATTTACCCAAGAGAAAAGAAAGCACGTGCCCAAACAAAAGACGAGTACAGAAACTTTCATAGTGACTTTTTACTTAAAGAGTCCAGAACTGGAAACAACCCAGATGCCCATCAACAGGGGAACAAACTCTGGTCTATTCGTAAGATGGCACATCCTCAGCAACAAAGAGAATATGACCCATCGATACGTCCAGCAACACCCACGAACCTCAGGATGATTATCCTGAAGGAAAGAAGTCAGCCAAAAAGTACATACACAACAAGATTCCATTTATATCAAACTATGCAAAGTGTAAATCCACAGTGACAGAAAGAGAGGGGGAGGGGGGAGGGCAGAGCTGGAGGGACCACCCAGGGGCCTGAGGAAGCCCCTGTGGGTGACAGCTGTGCTCACCCTCTTGACTTTGGTGATGGATTCATGGGCCTATGCACGGGTCAAAACTTTCCAAAGTACACGCTTGAACTACGTGGTCTGTTGTATGTAAGCTATACTTCAATAAATCCGTTTTTAAAAATTCATGGTCGTGTAGACCTAAAACAGGAGAATTTTACCCTATGAAAATGATACCTCAGGAAACAAAAACATCTTTAAAAATTAATGGAGGATATAAAACCAGGAGAAAACATCTGGCTTCTGGTGACTCCGCCCATTGGTCTGTTCCCCTAGAATTTAAAATGGGGTGCAGTTCTGAGCCCTGTGCGGACAACACCAGCAGCCGGGACAGAGTTCCTGGAATCCACCCCCTGGCTGGGCTGGGTGGGGAGTGAGCGCGGGCCTTGTGGAGAGACTTGACTGCCAGGCATCCGTGCTCCCGGGCACATCTGTGAAATGGGAGAAATAACAATAGTAGCAGCATCTCACGGGGTGTTAGGAGAACCACCCAGCCTCAAGTGCTACTCCAATGTCAGTCTCAGCATCAGCTGAGGGCGTGGCCTCTGATAGGAAAGCTTAATGCTATTGTTCTTCCAGGAAACTGCAGCCCTTGTGACGTGTGCACAAGCACCCAGGCTGAGGGAGAGGTGCAGGGTGTATATTCTCCGGGTGAGCTCACTGGGCAACCAGAGCGTATATATCAGTCTTCCTCTGGTCTCACTGGCTGAACTTGCCCTTCCCACATCGCAAACATCTCCTTCTCTCTCTGAGCGTCTCCTAATGAAAACTGACCTGTTGGGAAGCCCATTCTTCCATCATCCGGGTCTCTGCTTTCAATTACTCTGACAAACGTACCCACGCCTGGGTGTAGAGCTGGGAATGTCTTCATCAATTTATCGGCCTGGTAACAGGGATCTTAACTGCTTTCTCAGTGTATCCCATGGGGCCCTAACGGTGCTGGAGAGACGTCTGAGGGCCTCCTTGGAGAACTGGGGAAGCTGAACAGGTAAACTCTGGGCCATCCATCCATTCCTCCTCAGACCACTGAACCAAAGCCCCCCTGCCCTTTTCTGTCCTGTGGAAGGGTTTCTTAGAAGAAAGGGTTCTTTGGCAATAAACGTTTGCTAATCCCCAATGTGCTCCAAAAGGCACTGCTGAAGGCAGAACCCCAGGGAGGAAAGGGCACATGCCCCAAACCCCAGCAGCCGGGTAGCGTCTACTTCTATCCTGAAACCGGCCAACCCCCTATTGGATAGAATGCCATGGAGATCCGGGTTCCTGTCTCAGAACTGCTGCCAACCAGCTGAGCGCCAAGCAGACCCCTGAGCCACCCCAAGGCCTCCGCTTTCTCCTCTGAATAATGCACTCACTGGCCCCAAGGACCTCAGAGATTCCTTCTGGCTCTAAAACTCTTGTTTCTGGAGTGTTCACTATGGCAGCCCTCTCCCGAGAGGGCCTGCTGAGGAGCGCCCATCCAGCAAGGCACCAAGCATCTCACCGTCTACAGGGCGGCTCCCTCTCCATCTCACGGTCTACACTGCCTGCCCCTCTCCTCCACCTAAGCTTCTACGGCAACGTGGCGGCTCCCTTCTTCTCCTGGCCTGACCTGAGAGAAAGGCGGCTACACAGCTGGACTAAGACGGCAAGCTTCGCACACACGGCGTGCGGTGGGTCCGTGGGCAGAGGAGTGTCAGGCCCAGTTCTCTGGGTTCCATGGACAAAAGCTCCGGGAGTGGGTCCAGGCACCTGCAAGCAGATGGAGGTGGCAGGTCAAGGGTGGATCTGGGCCCATGGGGGCTTCGGGCTGGGATGGAACGGGTGGGGAGCCGCCCGTGGGCTGGAGGAGAGGGTGGGAGGCTGGGTGGAAGCTGGGGCAGACGAGTCCAGGGACAACTGTGCGGGCGTGAACCTTCTGGGAGGGGGCAGCCTGCAAGACACTCTCCTCTCGGGGTCCTGGTGAGAAGCCAGGGGACGGACAGACACACAGACGCACAGCTATCCTCTCCCTCTGCCCCGACACACAGAAGGGGACACAAACTGGGAGAAGGAGAGGAAAGTCACCTTTGCTGGGCCTACACTGCTGCCGCTGACTGCTAGCTAGCGGGACCATGATTACACACCAAAGGCACTGCAGCAACTAATTTTCGAGCAGATCAAAATAAATCAGAGAACAAAACCGTTCTGACAGCAGAGAAACGTGGCAATGTGTTGAGGTAATTACAGTCTTTTCCCCCTTGTTTCACCGCGTTTCTGCTGCCACTGGTGCAGGAGCTGAATTACAGCTGTCACTCCCTGTCAAGGGGCCCGTGCAGGCTGAAGGCACCACGCTGGGGCCGGAATGCTACCAGCATGCCGGCCGCCTGGGGACCCACGTCTTCCAACAGAGACATCAGTCCCATGCCTGGCACTGGGGGCCGAGGGAGCACGTCCCAGCCCAGCCAGGAGCCCTCGTGCCGGCCAGCTCTGGACTCCTCCCCCATCCCCTGTTCCTTCAGAGCAAAGCCACGGCCTCTTGCCCCACCGGTGCTCTGTGCCGTGGGAAGAGCACAGCCTGGGAATCAGCCCCGGCTTGACCTCCAGTTCCACCAGCTCCTAGTTAGGTGGCCTGGGAAACATACTGGAGCTCTACGGCCTCAGTCTCCCCGTCTGAAAAGGGGACATACGAATGCCTACCTTATGCAGTTGTGAGAATTAGAAATCATGCACATAATCACTAATCACTAGAGAAATGCAGATCAAAACCACAAAGAAGTATCACCTTATACCGGTCAGAATGGCCATCATCAAAAAGTCTACAAATAACAAATGCTGGAGAAGGTGTGGAGAAAAGGGGACCCTCCTGCACTGCTGCTGGGAATGTAAATTGATACAGCCGCTATGGAGAACAGTATGGAGGCTCCTTAAAAAACTAAAAATAGAGCTACCATATGACCCAGCAATCCCACTCCTCGGTATATATCTGAAAAAAACCCCAAATAAGTTAAAAAGATACATGTACCCCAATGTTCACTGCAGCGTTATTTACAGTAGCCAAGATATGGAAGCAACCTGTCCATCAGCAGAAGAATGGATATATAAAACGGAATATTACTCAGCCATTAAAAAAGAATGAAATTTTGCCATTTGCAGCAACGTGGATGGACTTGGAGGGCATTGTGCTAAATAAACTAAGTCAGTCAGAGAAAGACAAATACTGTATGTTATCACATGTGGAATCTAAAACATAAAACTAATAAAGGAATAAAACAGAACAGAGACAGACTCACGGATATAGAGAATAAACTTGTGGTTGCCAACGGGGAGAGGGAAGGGGGAGGGGCTGGATAGGGATGGGGATTGAGAGGTATAAACGCCCACGTGGAAAACAGATGAGCTACAAGGAGACAGTGTACAGGACAGGGAAGTATGTCCATCACTTTGTAATGACTTCAAATGGAGCACAATCCATAAGAACATGGAACACCTATGCTATACACCTGAAACTAATATAATGTAAATCAACTGAACTTCAAAAAACAAAGAAAAGACATCGTGCACATGAGACACCCACCCCTGGCAAGGGTTGCCGTGTCCATCCTTTTTGCTCTGACAGCTTTCTCAAGTCTGGACCGAGCCGTCACAAACTGCTCTGTGACCCTCTGACCCCGACCCAGCGAGGATGCGGGTGGCTGCTGGTGGCTGGAGTGTCTCGGGGCCCCTCTAAACAAGGCAAAGCTCACGCTGCCTTTTCCAGAGCCTCTGCTGTCACCTGAAGGGAACGCTCACAGCCCGGAAGAATCGGTAGCTACTTCGCAGCTGAACAAATGATGCAAACAGGGGCTGTTCTTATAAAAACTACGGAGGAGTGTGAGAATGCAGTGGATGCCCGGGCTGCTCAGCGCCTCTGACATGGCTGCGGGGGGTCCAGGTTAGAAACGGGGCCGACAGGAGGAGGCCTGGGGGCACCCTCCTCCTCACCAATCAAGCCCAGAGAGTGGCCTGGGTCACCCCCAGTCCAGGGCCGAGGCACCTCCTGCTGCCAGAAGCCCCCCGTAAACCCGCGTCCCTCGCACTGGGAGTCCATCAGCAGTGCTGACCAGGGTCAAGGACGGAGCCCGCCTACTTGTGATGTCCAGGCCCTGGTGCCCAGGGAGGAAGTCTCCTTGCCACCCGCCTACCTCTGACCCACCCAGACCCCCCTTCGGTCTGAAAGCCCAGCCACCCTTCGGGCCCTTCCAAAAGAAGCATCCAGAGCATCTCTGGCAGCGCGGAGCCCGTTCCAGCCGGTGCGTCCCCATCCCCACCAGCCCCTGCCTCCTGCCAGTTTCTGCCACGAAGAATCAGGTCCTGGGGGCCCCGTGGGGACTCTCGTCCCCGTGCCACTCAGAACCCGCCCAGCTCCTGCTGGGACTCAGACGAGCTCACAGAGGGCGGGGGGCGTTCCACCGAGCATCCCACCCTGAACCTCACCCGCCGCAGCCAAAGGCGGCTCTACACAGAGCTCACCAGCTTCGTACCCTCCCAGGGCTGGGGAGCAGCGTTTGTGGGAGCCGCAGGCCCCAGGACAAGAGCCAGCATCTGGTGCTGGGACGTCAGCCAAGGCAGCGAAGCAAATGGGAGATGCTGGGCTCACCCAGGAAGGTGGAATGTCCTTTGAGTAGCCCTGAACAACGACAACAACATATAATGATGATGCTTATTATTGTTACTAAAACTTGTGGGCACTCTGTAGGCGCCAGGTTCTGTCCTGAGCGTGTAACACGCCTGAGCTCCTGCAACGCTCACAGCCACCCTCTGAGGTGGGGACCGTGATCACCACCAAGCTGCCCGAGGTCACACGACTGAGCCGTGGCAGGCTGGCTGCCCCCAGGACCCATGCCCTCCCCGGGCCTCTCATCCGTGCCCACCTTTGCCGTCGCCTCCTGAGCTCAGCCAGGAAGGCGTCCTCACCCTCCTCTGCAGGTGCAGCCTCGGTGCCGTAGGGTCTGCAAGTGTCTCCCTCGGCCACATCTTGGGGAGCTCCACGCACAGCCCTCTGTTGGTCTGGGCTTCCTCTGCTGAGTGACTCCAAGGGGCCTACATTCTTCTTCTGGTTTCACTTTGATTTGACTCCCAGAAAAAAGCAAGACCCTCTCCCCAGTTCTGAAGGAACCAGAGTGTGCCCGGGGTCCCAGCTGCCCACTGGTCCTGCCCCAGCCCCAGAGGAGCTGCCCGGCTGCGGACAGAGCAGCCTTCAGGGCCCAGCGCCTTCCCTACCACTTCTATTTCTTCCCTTAAGGTCATCCTGGGCTCCTGGGTCCTCACTCTGGGCTACTGATGTTTAGATTGGAGATGATCAAAAAGTCATCTGGGTAAATAACCCTTAGCCTTTAAGCTTCACGTTAACAAGCCAAGGTACCATTGAGACACTCCGCTTCCAACAGAGACAGGATCAGTGTCTACATAATACAGTTTCTTTTGAAGGGCCAATGTCAGAGTCTTATTTGCCTGTAAATCAACTTCTCTTAGCTGTGGACTTATTTGATTCAGGTCCTGGGTCCAATACAACAGATAAATACTTCATCACACTGGTCCTGCCTCTGTTTCCGGAAAAGACAGAGGCAGAGGCAGAAGACGCAGCCCCGGCCCTGCCATCTCTCAGCATCTGGAACGTGTTATAATAACAATGTATTGGGAGAAAGGAGAAGTCAACCCCTTGGAGCCGATACTCCCTTCAAATCCAACTGTGCAAATCTCTGTGGCTCCTTTCTCCGTGTTCTTAAGAAAGTGTTACAAACACAGATGCCAACCCAGAGCTAAAAGCAAGCGTGTGGTGTCAGGGCCTGCAGATTTCCCCAGTGAGGCCAAGGGTCCGCAGCAAGGAGCAGGTCAGGCTGAGAGCCGGATGTGGGGAGGACCAGCCCGTGCCCCAGGCAGGCAGATCCACTGGAGGTTTCTTTCTTTTTTTTTTTTTTTGCGGTACGCGGGCCTCTCACTGCCGTGGCCTCTCCCATTGTGGAGCACAGGCTCCGGACGCGCAGGCTCAGCGGCCATGGCTCACGGGCCCAGCCGCTCCACAGCATGTGGGATCTTCCCGGACCGGGGCATGAACCCGTGTCCCCTGCATCGGCAGGCGGACTCTCAACCACTGCGCCACCAGGGAAGCCCCCACTGGAGGTTTCTTGATGAAAGAGATGTCCAGGGGATGCTGGCCCCTTGGTGGCTTCATGGACCCCAGAGCCCTAGAGCCCCAGGCGGAGGCCCTGCCCAGAGAGCTGCCTCGGGAGAACGAAGCGATCGTACACTTGCTCCTCTGGGAGCTGGGCAGTGCCCTGCACATGCTCTAACCCCCCGTGCTCATACCAGTGTCCCCAGGGTGGACACGACGACTGTCCCCATCTTGCAGATCAGGACACTGGGGAACTGTGATGTTAGGTAACCGGCACCCAGCGAGAGGGCAGCACCAGCAGCCTTGAACTCAGGGCCCGGCTTGAGGTCCGAAGCGTCACTGCCTCATGGTGGGGAGTCTCTCTGGGGCCCCTCCCGAGGCCTGGGCAGCCTCCATTTCTGTTTTGTGCCAAAAGGGAAAATACTGGCTCCAGGGTTGCGCCTTGGACTTCAATCCACAGACATTTTTTCCATTCGGGATACAACTGGGAAAGAGAAACAAGAGCGGAGGGAAATCTGCATTTCACCCAAACTGGCACTGGAAGCATGAAGTGGGTTCCACACGCCACCTGCCCGGGCCCTTCTGGCCACCTCCATGAGGTCGTGGGTGACAGAGCCCGCTGGCCCCAGGACTCCAGGGATGAACAGCGTCCAGTGAGATGCTGTGTCCCCACGGGTCCTTGTCATCCTGGAGAGCAGGCCCCAGGCCCCCAGCCCTCGGCACTAGGTGCCTGGAGCCCATCCTGCCTTGTCATCCTCACCTAGCCAGGGCCTGGCCCGGCAGGGATGACCGTCTGGTCCCAGCAGAGGTGCTAATGATTCCACACGCCACCCCCTGACCAGCGCCAGGCAGACCTCACGGGCTCAGGAGGGTGGACGTGGTCGGCCTTCAGCCAGAAGGACACGGCTGACTCCCCAGGTCCTGCTGGGCTGCAGGGCTGGTCCTTCAGCCGGGACAGTGTATTGTCACTTGTAGAGAGCTTGTGGCCTCGTGGAGCCAGGCCTGCCCACTTTCTCTCGCTGGAGGACTCAGGCCATCTCGTCAGCCCCGAAGTGTTAGGAGGGTTCCCTGAGCCAGCGGGTTCTATGAAGTGTAGGGCACACGGGGCTGTCCCGTCCCTGCCCTGAGAAAGCGGACATTTCAGAGAAGGGAGGTGGGGGACGCATTTCAGAGTTCCGTTATGGTTTGTTCAACCAGTTGTGCTAGGCGGGCAGGCAGCCTGCCTTGGGGACAGAATAACCTGAGGGTGGGTGACCGCTATGAGCTCCCTGCTCAGGGAGAGCTGTCCAGAGGCGGCTGAACTGGGCAATGGGAAAAACAGGCTCTCGCTCCCCGCTGGCCCCTCCCACTCTGCGCCTGGACTGAGGCCTGCGGACGCGGCTTCCCGGCTTCTGGTTGGTTTGGCCGGTGAGGAAGGAAAGAAGCCGCGGCCCATCTTTCCACGCCCGCCTGACGTGGCCCTGGTCCTGAGGGTGGCCGCGTCCCTGCACGGCCCGTTTCCGGCCCACGGCTGCAACGTGACTTCCTCCCTTGGACCTGGGGGGTAACAGCCCCCCCGTCACTGGCCAGAGGCGCCGCCCCACACCCTTGCTGTCCCCCTCATCCCTGTGCAGACAAGCCCTGAGATGAGGCCTTTTCAGCGGAGCACCCCCCCGTGTGGAGCTCCACCTCCCGCGGGGATGCTCGAGGAAGGGTTACAGACGGAGCAGCGCTTCGGGGCTAGGAGTCGAGTCCCGCCTCCAGGGAAGGTTGGGTCCAAAGCTGTCCTGAATAGGCAACTGCCTTCCTCTCATTTCAAATTCCCAAAAGTCAGCCTGTCTGGAGGATTGTGGGTGACTCTGAATCCAGGACCCAGGGCCCCTGATTCCTCCGCCCCTGACCTTGGTGGTGGGCTTTATTCTCCATTAAGAGAGTAGAAGCTTTTGCAACCCAACCGGGCCCAGCTCCTTAAGCACACACATGGAGAGCAGACCTCAGGCGGGCTCTGAGTCCTTGAGGCAGCCTATAAATCAAGCGCTTAGCCCTGTTCCCGCTCCTGGCTCCGGATCCATATTCCCCCCGGCCTCCGAGGACCATCTCCTACACGTTCAAGTCCCCGCTCACAGATCGCCCTCCCGAGCAGATGCAGAGGCTCCTTGTAACTGTCAGTGTTTTGACAAAGTACAAGTATTGAATCCTCTGCCCGTGACGCCCCCTCCCCGCAAGGCCAGGGTGGGGCAGGGGGAGCAGAGGGCGGGCCCCGACCCTGCGAGGAGGTGGCCGCCTCCTACCGGACGCCCAGCGCGCCCAGAGCCTAGGGCGCCTTCTCGTCCACTCGGGGCAGGAACGCTGGCCCGAGGGAGGGAACCAAGGTGAACTGGGACAGAGAGGACCGTCTCGTTCCTCCCCCGCCTCTTCCGGGACTCGCGCATCCTTGGCAGATGGTGTTTCTAGCCACGTCTCCCTGGGAAACCTACCCCAGCTCCTAGCAACCTCCAGCCAGCGAGGGCTCGCTGGGCTCCAGCCTGACGCCCAGATGCTCCCGCCCCAGGCGCCCAAGGCCCCCCCACTCCAGACGCAGCACTTACTGGAGGAGGCCCTGCAGGGACCCGCTCAAGAGCGTGGGCACCAGAGGCCGCATCATCCCTCCTGGGAGCCCCCGCCCCGCGGACACACAGCCCTCGGCCTGCCGGGAGCCCTTCCTTTCGGTCATCCCCAAACTTCCCTTTCTTAAAAAGAAACAATTGCCCAAAGCCCCGGGAGTTAATCCATGAAGTCCTCCAGAACAAAGGCAGCTGACCCGGCCCTGGACAGTCGATCAACAAACACGGCAGAGCCGGGCCCCCTCGGCCCCCAGCGCTCTTCGTTCCGGCCCCAAGCAGGGACCTGGCAGATCCTGCCCGTGACCTTGGCCTCCCGGGCTCCCCACCCGCTCCTGCCAGACCCTGCGAGCTGGGGACTCCTCAGAGGGACCCAGTGGTCACCCCACGGTCTCTCCCTCTTTCAGGACCACCTGATTCAAAGTTTCTGGAGCAAGTCAGGTCCTAAGTCGAATGAAAGCAAAGTGACCTCTTGTAAAAGCCACGGGCTGTCCAGCGTGATTCTGGGAGAGAATCAAAGCCCTAAAAACCTGTCTTAGACAACAACGGGGGGAAAAAAACCCTGTTTTCCCCACTCTTCATTTTACGTGCAATCAATCCTGAGCGGAGTCAGATGTTTGGCGTGCGCTCCGGGAACAAAAGAACAGTCGGAGAGACAGGCTGGAGGCCGGCCAGGCGTCAAGATTTCTCAAGAACCTCGCAGGGGCCCCTCCCGCTGTGCAGGGAAGGAATTCAGCCTGGCCCTCCCCTGCCGGCCTGCACGGCTCTACCAGCCCCTCCTGGGGCAGATCCCCTCGGAGATGAAAGAACGTGGGAAATTCACTTCCTTCTCTTGGGCTCCGTCAAGTCGGGACTGGGCAGCCCTCAGGTCCTTTCTCAGAGCCTCAGTTTCTCATCTGTGAAGAGGGCGTTAAACTACCTCTCTTGCGGGCTGTCGTGAGGGGTACAGGGCACGTTATTTTCTTGCGGTGGCGGATGGTGGTGCATCCAGTGGGGGCCCACTTGCTTCCTCCTCACCCAGCCCTGCCCACACCCTAGTCCTGAACATCCAAGGAAGCTCCCACAGGCACTGAAAACAGGGCTGATTCCCCCAGCTCCTTGCTGTGTGACCCTGGGCCCATCACTTGGCCTCTCTGGGCCTCATTCTGCTCGTATTTAAAATGGGGATAAGAACTGTGTGCACCCGACAGATGTGTTGTAGGGATGAAAGGAGAGTCTCCCCTCCTGGATGAGCATCGCTTGAGCACCTGCTGGGGGCCGGGCGCTGCGCTGGCTTAGGGACCCCAACGGTACACAGACGGGCGGAGCCCTGTCCCCACCCTGCTTATCTTCTCGGGAGAGGTCACACAAACCCATAAAAATCCACCACGAAGTCGCAGCATGTGATAACATTCAATAAACAACAGATGCTCTTGTTCTGTTGTCAGAAATCAGGCAGTGGAGTTTATCATCCCTCAGTTTACAGGTGAGTAAAGAGAAACCCAGAACAGCTGAGCACGTGAGCCCAGGCCGTGCGGGACTCGGACCCAGGCCTGCCGGCCCCAGAGCCCTCGCGCTTCCCTCCGAATCCACAGCCCACACACGTGACACTGAGGGTGACCTCCCCGCGTGCCTTCCCGCCCTCACCAGACCCTCACAGCCTCCCCAGGGGCCCCTATATCACCTCCTTGCTGCGCTCGGGGAGATGGAGGCCAAGGTCACCCGCTCGGCAGGCCGAGGCTGTTTTTACCACACCGGCTTCTCTTGGAAGCTTTCCTGGCTCCCGGGTCCATAAAGGGAGAAGCAACTCAAACACAACACGCCAGCCCCAGCCCGCCACCCCCGCAGGTCGCACGGCCCATCTTTCAGGTGAGCTCCAGGCACGGGGGAGACACGAGAAGGAGCAGGAGAGCTGGTGCCCCCAGCCCCCGGCCCCCCTGAACCCAAGGGCACAGCCTCATGACTTTCAGGGCCTGGCCAGGTGCTCGGGCATCCAACTTGGAGCCCCACGCGGGTACCGAGGCCACACGCGCCCGACGTCCGTCTTCCCAGCACAGCCTCAAAAGCCAGCAGGCTCAGGCAGCATTCTGGAGGTAGAGGGAGGGAAAAAGCGAGGCAGCTTCGGGGAAAACCAGGGCTTGGGGGCCGGGAGAACGTGCTTTGCCTAATGACACGCACGTGGCCCTCTGCGTGCCTGCCCGTCCCTCCCCGGCAGCCCGTGTTCCCCGAAATCTTTGATGGCGCGAAGGAGGATGCTCCTCTGTGTCCACAGAGCCCAGGGACGAGGCGTTTGTCTCAGCAGGCGGTAGAGCCACAGTGTGGGTGTTCTGATGTCATTACTGCGTGGAGGGCAGCAGGGATGCCAAGATAAATAACACAGGATCCTCCAAAGACCCACAGGGAACAAGAGGACCACCGGGAAAGGCAGAACGCCCGAGCCAGAGGCCCGCCCAGCACCCCCTTCAGTAGGAGACAGAGGCCCAGGTGAGTGGGAACCTGTCAGGTGAGGCCGCGAGGGAGGGTCCAAGGGTGCCCCGGCATCTCCTCATCTCAGGCCCATCTGCTGCCCCGCAGGTTGGAGCAGAGAAAGGATTGTTGGTGGAAGCACGACCTCACCCGGCGTCTGCAGGAAGAGGGTCCCTGGGGTGCCACTCAGCAACCACGGAAGAAATAGGTTAGCGTCCCTGTCAAGACGGGACACAGGAGTCCCCACCCTTTCTGACATCCACCTCCCCGATGGGCAGCAAGGGAGCCACGGAGAACACAGCACAAGACAGGGGGGGTGCTTCCCTCTTTTCCTGGGATGGACACCAAGCACCTGTGGGCTCAGAGAGCCCCAGGCCTGGGTTTTGACATGAAACAGGAGTGGAGAGGCACCTGCAAGTTCTGAACCGCTGGCCGGGGAGCGGGCCGGAGCACCTCACCTGGAGAGACAGGTGGCCACTGCCAGCAGTTCCCAGGGCCCAGGTGAAGGTCAGCTTCCCTCTGCCCACGTCCAGCAGGGCCGAGGGCCTCCAGTAGGCCAGCGAGGATGCTGATCCTCAAACACACTGTCCCAGAATCCCTGTTGCTTAATCCACAGGTCACTTGAGGGTAGGAATGACCTCAGCTCATCAGGCAGACGTCCTGGAGCTGAGCTTTAAGGAGAAATCCAGAGGCTTAGTCAAGAAAAAGGCAGCTCAGAGAGCTGGAAGGGCAGAAGGATTTGCAGAGAGCAGAAGGGACGAACGTGAGCCTGGGCAGACCAGGGGAGACGGCTCGCGACGGACCAGGGGACCAGGGGAGACGGCCCGCGACGGGGCAGGGGACCCCTGGCAGACGGAGAACACGTACAGAGCACAGCCAAAGAGGCACCCTCAATTTTAAGCGAGTTATTTCTTGAGGACGTACTGGCTGCAGAGGAATCCACGTCTCATCCGATGGGGCAGCCAGGTTGCCAAACAGGGCTGGGTGACCTCGGGCTGTCGATCACCCTCTAGATCGCTCTGGCAGCGAAAGCCCCTGTGGAGGGGGGTTGGGAAAAGGAAGAACCCAGCACACACGGCGGTCTCCAAGCCGGCACGTTTGGGAAGACGCTCTGCTTGGCACGGTGGTGGGGAGGGTCAAGTGATTCGCCCCAGGTCACGTGACCCCCTGGAGCTCAGCTCCCGCATCTGTAAGAAGAGAGGGCTGGACAGGACACTCTCCCTGTCAGCCCTGACCTGCCTCAGGTCTAATCAGAGCAGGGGCTCTGGCCTGCCAATCCCATCTCCCTGGATAACCGCAGTCATCTGAAGTGAGGCCCAGGGGAGCAGCAGTGCCAGAGGTCGGATCTGGGGAAATCAGAGTCTGGATCCTCCCCAGAAGGCCCCCAGGACCCCGCAGGGAAAGCCCCCGGCTTCAGAGACACAGGATCCCCGGCTCTGACATCCAGTCCTAGCAGGGCCTCAGCCTCCTGCCCACTCCCTGCTGGAAGGGAGGCTTTGAGCACCGCCCTCCCTTGGTGCTGCCTGAGAGGGAGCACCAGGCGGGGGGTGTGGACGCCCGCAGCTCTCGGGGTTTACGCCAGGGCTTGAGGCTGGCCTGAGACACGCTCTGGTCTAACGTCTTGATCCAGGGGCAGGACACAGGCTGCCGTGTCCCCTCCCCCTTTGCCCTCCTCGGTCGTGTCCTGCTCCCCCGCACCAGCCTGGACCCCTCCACCACCTCGACGTCTCCGCCTGGACGCCTCCACCCGCACCTGTCCAAACCCACGCTCGGACTCCCCCGCTCCCAGCCCTCTCCTGCCCACACAGGCCACCTGCTCTCTCCAGCCTCCTGGCTGCTCAGAGCCCCCCCGAGACCTGACGTCCACCACGTCAGTACGTGGCTTCTGCTGAGTTTCAACAACCCAGCCACGCCTCGCACCTCCGCCGCGGTCACCCTGGTCCAAGCTACTGACATCCTCCTCCTGACGGGACCTCCTGACTCCTGCTTCTACAGCGCCCGCCCCTTCTACCCTTTATAAAATCGTCAGAGCACGTCCCTCTTTTGCCTAAAAGCCTCATTAGCATCACACTTCACTTGGAGGAAAGCCTCGGCCCTCACGACGACCTACGAGGCTCTCCGTGGTACGTCCTTGTCCGCACTGGCCTGGTCTCGAAGGCTGCGGCACGCCCTTCCTGTGCCTCGCACACACGCCCACCTCGGGGCCTTTACACCTGCTGCTCGCTCTGCCCCGAGTGCCCCTCCCCGACACCCCAGACGCCCATCCTCACCTCCTACAGGTCTCTGCTCAAATGCCATCTTGTCAGTGACCCCTCTGTTTAAGCTAAACCCCCTTCCTGAAGCACCCTGCCCCCTTCCCTGCATTTATTCCCCCTCCAGACCTAATACTACATATTTTACTACTTTTTCCTTTCTTTTCTTCCCCTCAAGAAAGTGTAAGCTCCTTGAGGGCAGGGCCGTTCATCTGTTTTGTCCGTCAGTGTAACACTGGTACGGCGACAACGGTGCCTGGCGCGTACAGGCTCTCAGTAAATCTTTATTGAGTGAACGCAGCCCCCTTCCAGCAGGCACCCCGAGAACACCACAAAAGCAGGGCCAGAAGCCACTTCCCAGATCCGCCGGGTGCCTGATCTTCTACTTGCTGTCACTCTTTCCCGCCCCCTCTAACTTTCTGGCTTCCTACCACCGGTCCCACACTTCAGACTCCCACCCGAACCAGTCCTGTGAGACCCCCGGGCCTCCTCCACCACCAGACAGACGCGCGCTGACCACACCGCGGATGCTGATCTGCTGGGATAGGCACTGGCGCAGGTGGGGTTCTCAGTCCCGGCCCCCGGCCCTCGTGCTCAACCTACGTGTGCACACGCCCACCACGGGGGCTGGAGAGGCAGGTGTTGCTATTGCAACGGCAGGTCCGAGCCCTCACCCCGGCGGGTCACTGTCCTGTGCTCCTGCCCTTGGTGGGAGACACAGAGTGGGGATTGAAAGCACAGCAGGTGTTTAATAGACGGCAAAGTGGAAGGGCTTCCGAGCTCCGTGCCAACACAGCAGCTGGCGGCAGCGCTGAGCCCACTGCCCACATTATGGCTCTTGGACTCAAAGAAAGGCCAGGGGAAGTCGTTGGGGGGCCCAGCTGATGGTCACGTGCGCGGAGCCTCCCGACCGAGGACGGGGGCAGGGGCTCCGCCCGGGTCTAGGGGCGACTGACCACCAGTTGAATATCCACGCTCTTGACTGCTAAGCTGCACTGACTCCAGGACCGGCCGGTGGCCTCAGGTAGAATCAGGTCCTGCCCTCTGGGGGGCTGGGCCATCCACTCCCCCTTCCTCAGACTGTGC
This sequence comes from Hyperoodon ampullatus, assembly GCF_949752795.1. NCBI lineage: Eukaryota > Metazoa > Chordata > Mammalia > Artiodactyla > Ziphiidae > Hyperoodon > Hyperoodon ampullatus. The sequence continues at coordinate 101,378,251 of NC_136924.1, read as the reverse complement.
CAGCCAAGTGCCCCATCAGGCACGTGTGGCCAGCATGGCGGGGTCAGCGATCTCACAGAGGAACAGGCCGTCTGCTTCCCTCCGGGCAGGGTAAGGCTGCTGGACCAGTGCGTCCGAGGATGCTCTCTCTCCTGGACACAGCGTGCAATCTGGGGATGCCAGCAGGAGGAGGATTCTCTGAGTGTGACCGCGAGAACACCCAAAAAAGCCGGAATTTAACGTACACTGCCATTACTTATGATTTGTCTATCATTTTTTTTTAAAAACATAAATTGACTAATTGCTTATGATAAAACTTTTAATGAGTACCACTCTTGCTCTAAATTACATAAAGTTACACACCTAGATCTGATAGAACTCTTAACCCAGCACTGCCAGGCTCCCATCCACTTCCTCTCATCCGGAGACCCTGGAAATGCTGTCCTGCTCTCAACCGACACTTCAGAGCAACTTCTGGGCTTTATCCACCAACTCCTAAATTTTGGTTTTTTGTTTTTTTTTTTAGGACAAAGTTATTAATTTTCCTCATTAACATTTTTCATTCACTCGGAGTCATCTTAAGGACCCAGTTCATATCCGAATGAAGAAGTGGCCTCCAACTGATCTCAGAGGTTAGCTTAAGCCAAATGGTCACAAACTCTAGCGCGCAGTAGAAAAACCTGGTGGGCTCCTTAGAACAAATGATTGGGTCCCATCTGGGGGGTTTGGTCTGATGTCTGGGGCAGGGCCCCAGAACCTGCAGTTCTAATAGGTTCCCAGGTGATTTTCGATGTTGCTGATTCAAGACGACATGTCTGAGAACAGCTGCTTGAAGCTACCTTTCCTGGCATCTTTGTGGCCCCTGAAATTTTTTTTCCTCCAGATGGAAAAGTAAAAACAAGAAAGTAAAGGAGATTCTGAGCTATCTGATTTCCCCCAGGCCCATGTAAAACACTTCCAGGCAGGAGAAGCCATCGTTGGAAATCATGCTCAGTCACTAGTGTAATTTCATCTCCCCCACTGATTTCTGGAATTTAAAAGCACATGCAAGTTAATGTATCCTGAATTCATAACCTTGCTTTATTAATCCATCTCCCAAATCTACTTTTTAAAAAGGGTTTTGCCTCTTTTCCTCTCTTCTGAAAATTTAAAAATTCATTTTAATGAAACAAAACTCACCAGAATTTGACTGGAAAAAATATACAGTGACTTCCTTTTAATTAGATGGTGCTCATGCATCTATAATAATAAATAAGATAGAAAATATTCAAGTCTCTTAAAATATGTGAAATTGAGAGGGAAGAGATTAAAGTGATACAGGGCCATCTGGAAAGGGCAGCCGGTGGAGAGGAGGAAGCACCAGGGCTGGATCTGGTCCCGTGCCCGGTTCCAGCTACCACGCCAAGCAGCTTGGCGGGCTCAGAAAACATCTTTTAATTTTTATGACCCTCAGGTTCCACATATGTAAGATGAAGGCAATAACGTCTTCCTCAAAAGGTTGTTATGATAGAATTAAAATTGTTTCATCCCACATCATTTTTAAAAAGGACTTGAGAATTTTTAAATTTTACATCTTAAAAAAAAACACTTGAGACAAAAATAACTATCAAAAATTACTATGTAAAATATATATTTTTAAATATATCAACCAAAAGTATAGTACAATTATTCTGACTAATCCTCAAGGCCTGCTTAAGTTTCCTGGCAGTTAAGCTAAATAAGGAAATTATTATCTAACTTTCATTATCTCATTAATTGAGAGGCGGAAACAAACCGATTCCTCAGAGCAATTAAATGAGATAATGTACGTGAAAGCTTTTAGCAGATAACCAGAAAGAAGATGTCATCCTTAAGGTTCAAGGCAGAAGTGAGACGTCCCTCACGTACGTGTGGGACAGAGTGGACCCCAGACTCATCAGGGGATGGGATTTCATTCAGAGAAGCCCGGCTCCAGCTTCCCTCTCTTTCCTTGGGTCTGATTCTCAGAGGAGTCCGCCTGCCATGGACCAGGAGTGCACTTCCAGCTAGGGTTCTCGCAGGAGAAAGTTCAGTGTATAATGTTCCATTGAACCCCATGAAAATGCCAGGTTTGTAGGTCAAATTTCAATGGTTTAGCCTGAGAGGAAGCCCAACTGCAGCAGAGGAAGAGGAGAGATGAGGGCAGGTGTGGAGGACACACAAGTTCAAGGCCCTCTGTGCAGTTCTGACACGTAGGAAAGTCTGAAGGCTACAGAGCCTTAGCCAGCTGTGACCCTCACTGCTCAAGCATCTGGGAGAGGCTGCAGGAGGAGGGGCGTGCTGGGGGGCGGTCACCACACAGGCCCTTCCTCCCAGGTCCCAGGGCGCCTACAGACAGTGTGGCCGCAGGCTGACCCCTGGCCACTTCCAGGTCTGGCCCTGAAAAGCCACCACCAGCCTCCCTGCTCACCCTCTGTCGGGCTGGCCCTGAGTGCCAACTCCTGGGCAATGTGGAAGCAAAGCCTGGGCCCCTGAATAACAAGGACCAGAGCCACCGAGCGCCTGAGTGCACTTCCCTGAGTGACCGAAGAACTCACTGCAGTTCCAGGGTTAGGTTCTCAACACGGCGCACGTAATACAGGCACGGACGGAGGAGCTGAGGTCCTGTGCCCAGAGGAGAGCTGGACTCAGGGAAAGAGCACTGCCCCCTATTGAAACAGATAGGGTTCTGGGCCCCAAACTGGGTAACACAGCCACCGGAGGAGCTTTTCAATCAGGACAGGTTCCCCTGTGCCCCACTCTGAACTCTTGACTTTTCCCAGGACGTTCTTTACCTCCTCTGTTAGGTGAAGACATTGGTCATCAGGTTGCAATCAAGGGATGGCCAGATAGAATGCGGCTGTGACCCTGCCCCCACCAACATCTCCATCACTAGATGCCCGGGTGGGACCCTCCTCTGTTTGACGTCTCAGCCCTAATCCTACACTGCCATCTCCTCATCTCTAGTTGGATAACTGGTGTATCTTATCAACCCAAGAACCCTGCAAGCTCATCAGGGGCCGAGATGATAGCTTTTACATTGCTTTTCTGGACAGCACACAGCAAGGCAGGTAATAAAAGCTCAAGCAACACTTTAGCCCATCTGATTTGAGTAGTTATTTTCCATACAGCCAGGAGAAGTGGGGAAAGGGCTTCTCTGGCAAACTAGACCCAGGAGGCTGGACTTGGCAAAACCGCTGCAAGTGTACACGGAATTCATATTTAAAGCCAGTGGCGGAGGAAGCGGCTGGTCACTCTTCTCTTCAGTGGAGAGGTGGCTGGTTCTCAAACTTTAATGCACAGGAATCAGCGGTGGAGCTTATTAAAAATGTAGGTTCCTGAGCTTACCCCACACCCGATATTCTGATGCAGTGGTTTGGGGGTGGGACCCAGGAATCTGCATTTGTGACGGTCCTCCTGACCCTGCCCCCACTCCTGTGCAAGTGGCAAGAAACCGTGGGTGTGAGGTGAGGCCAGGCCCAGGTCCGTCCTGTTTAATGTTACATCACAGGCCTCCCGGACTGCCCAGCCCACAGGAAAGCTGGATGTGCTGAAGCGGGGGTGCTCACCTGTCAGACTTGCCCTAGACGCTGCGCTTCCTCCAAGAAGCGAGATCAACCAGGTGACCCCTCTGTTCTCTGAAGGCCCTCAGCTCACCGTCACACCCGGGAAAACTGGAAGGGTCCCCCTGGCTGCCTCAGACCCATCGGCCCCGAGTCCTAACTGAGGAGTCCAGCCACGTCTGCTCGCCCTGCCAGGGACCACCTGTACCCAAACCTCCCTTCTCTCTGCAGAGCAGAAGGGCCGCGGCAGCAGCAAGCAGACCGGCCTTGACTGGGAGCCTGCCTTCGCCCCGGGGTGGCCCCGCACCCGGGGGGACATGCCCGTGAGAACCAGGCGCCACTCCGAGCCTCCATTCCATGACCTCACCTGCTGTCTCAGTGCCTCGGGGAGAGCAGTGGGGGGCTGACGTCTTATCCACATCTGCACATGGCAAACAGAGAGGATATGTGACTTGCCCAAGGTCACAGAGCAAGACAGCTGTGAAGCCAGGGAGGGCAGCCAGGCTCTGCATCCGAGCGCCTCCGGTGGACGCAGAGTCACGGCTGCTCTGATTCAGGCTGTGGCCCCACTGGACAGAAACACTGAGTTGGGCTCTGTCTGTTGAAAGGTCTTCGGGTGGGTCCTTTCAGAGGTACCACTCCTCAGTCGCCATTCACAGTGAAGAGAAGAGAGGGGAAAGCGTAAGACCTTTCTCCTGACAGTGGAACAGACCCGCAGGCCTCAGGGTGCGGCAGGCAGTGGAGCTCAGACCATCGGACGGGCCGCTCCCGCATTGCTCTCCTCCCCGCCCCAGAGGCTCTGCGGAGTCGACCAGGCCGACGTCCACCCCGGCTCCACAGTGAGGAACATGTGGGCCCATCTGATCGCACCTTCCTGTCCCCTCCTCCCCCGGGGGGACCGAGGTGAGCAGGAGAAGCCCTGACCGGGGAATCGACAGCGGCGGATGGAGCCGTGTGCCCTGAGCCAGGTCCCTGCAGCACAGGTGGAAAGACGGGAGCAGGGGGCCACCCGGACCCCACATCTCTGTTCCTGCACTAAGAGAAACCAGAAAAGCAGAGTGTCAGAGCTCACACCCAGAGCTGGAAGGAAGGAGGGAGGGAGGACGAAGGACAGGGTAGGGGAGGGAAGGGAAGGAACAAGTGGACAGGCTGCCCTGGACGCTGGGGCACAGAGACAGATGAGACTCAAGCCACACCCTCCAGACGCTTACTGCTGCCCGGCGTCCGTGCTGCTCTAAGATTCTGTCTGTGCTGAGCTGCTCCTCCCTAGGACCTGAGGGCCCCAGGCACAGGGGGGTCTGCCTGGAGGCTCCACAGCTGACTTTGCGCTGGACACACGCGGTGAAGCTCCAGGACAATGAGTGGGTCCTGCATTCCAAGTTGGTGACAGAAAACTACGTTAACACAAGACCCCTCCGGCCACTTTTTCTGGACCGAATTGATCCTTGCTCTCAATAAGACACAGCCAAACTCAGGACCACCCAGGTGAGGCAGGCCAGCTGACACCCCACGGCTCATCACAGCGTGTTCACTGATACAAGAAACCCAGCCCCTTGGACCCACGCCGCCCTCTCTGGAGGTCCTCCCACTGAGCCCACGCCCCTCGCTTCTCTCTACTGGTTTGGAATTTTCTCTCTCCGATGGTCCTAAAAATCAGGTCTATGGCACATGAGGTTTTCCCATGATGTTTTAAGCTTATAATCTGCTCTCAGTGAGATCCAAGAAATGGCCTCAATTTCAGCAAGAGAGGCACGTCTTAGACAGAAGCACCATTTAGCAAGGACACAGGCAACCAAGGGGCGGGAGAAGCCGGCATTTAGTAATGACCTACTACGTGCAAATGTGTTATTTCATTGAATCTTCAGTGGCCTCCTGTCAGGCAAGCATCATCGTTTTGGAGATGAAGAAAGAGGGAAATAATACCATTTCTGTAGCAAGTGTTCTTAAAAAACAGAAGCCACAGACTTAGGTTCTGGTGAATTCTAAGTAGCGCTCTGGGGGGAGGAGAGAGTCCTCAGATGTCCCATGGCCCGCTTTATGCCCAGAGCCCCTCAGGGGGCCTCTACGAGCACAAGTCAACGATCCAGGAGCAGTCCTGGGGCTCCGGGTGGTCCCCAAAGATAACAGTCCTTTCTTCCCCTTAAAGTTCAGAACCAATTAAGAAGGAATATTCAGGAGGCACACAGACTGGAATCAAGTGCACAAGTTCTAAACAGAAGGACACGGCCTAGGCATGTGGTTATGAAGGGCTGCCTAATAGTTCACCCAGGATTAACCTACTCACCCGACCAACACGTGGGACTGTTCTGGGCTCTCCCCACAGGCCAGAGGCAGCCCCAGGACCTGGGGAACCCTTCTTTGGGGACAAGTAGATTCAAGAGAGTCCCAGGAGGGGCCACGCCAAACTCCTGAGTCAGATAACTCGCTTCTCGGCTGGGGTCAAGGGCAGACCCTCCAGGGATGTGGGGGCAGACTCCCTCCCCCATCCATACGACACAAGGAGCACAAGTGTCCCCCTCTACGGGGGGGGTGTTATCAGGGTCTTCACACCGCTTGAGTGTATGGGGCATAACAGTAGTGTCACCCACGGACCACCTACAGGGACATGCTCTCAGTGATGACACGGGAGGCCCTGGAAGGACCCAGGAAGGTCTTGGGGAGGAAAAAATAAATGGGGAGGAATAGAAGCTTAGAAAGAAGAGAGAAGAGAGAGGGGGACTGACTCAACAGGCCTGTAACACGGCATGCGGCCGCCCTGTGCAAACACCTGGATCCCACCCGGCCTTTGCTCGGGGAAGAATCTGAATCACCTGCAGGACAAGGCGGGCCTCAGCCACCCCCAGAGACAGCCTGGATACTCGGGGCCATCTCTCTCTTGTACCCCACTCTCCATACACAGTGAAGCCCACGTGAGGACAGGCCACGGGCCACGCAGAAGCCCACACTGCCTGTGGCTCTCGGCCAGGCTTCCTCCACCCCTGCACCCCGTCTGGTCCCCCTACGCCCACTGTCCAGCCCCTCCCGGGGACCAGAGCGCTTGTGCACAGAGTCAGCACTGAGGACCGCGGCCAGATGGCAGAGGCCACGCAGAGTAAACCAGCCCTTTTTTGGACTTTCTTTCGTGGGCGGCCCGAGTGTTTACACTCCGGGAGCAGGCCCTGCACGGGCTCCCGGCAGAGGAGAGGTTCTTGAGAGCAGCCGCCTCTGGTGGAGAAGTCACCACTAAAGGGGGCACACGGCGCCCGTCTGCCCAGGAGTCTCAGGACTTACTGAACGGCAGCAGTTCCCTCACCGGTGACAACACAACTCCTAAAAGGGGGCAGTCGTGGCGTGGGCTGCACGGCCCCCTCACGAGACCACCTCCACGCTGCCCCCCGGGGCTGCGCTGTGGCCCGCGGAGGGCAGGGCTCCGCGTGTGGAGCTGCGGCCAGATGGCTTCTTCAGTCTGTTCCACAGACACAGAAATAAGAGGCCAGACAGAGGGCAGGGTTGGGGGGTCAAAGGGAGGAGCTGCCCTGCATCCGTCCGGAGCCCACCCCGCCCCCCAGCCCTGATTCCGTCTATTTCCAAAGTGTTTGTGCTTCATGGAGACCGGGAGGACCCCAGCCTCTGGAGCACGGCAGGGCAGCTGCTTCTGATTATCTGTGCCGGGCAGACACACAGCCGGAGGAGCACTCTGGTTACAAAGCCGTTTCTCGTCCTTCCCATCGGACGTTAGCTGCACTCACTCACGTGGCCGGGCTGCGTCTGGTCCCACCGGCGGGGTCTGGGAATCAGGAAGGTCAGTGACGGGGGCTCAGGGCCTCAGCCAGGCCACGTGGGCCAACGTCGGCCTCCAGCTGCTTCTGGGGACCTCCGCCTCCCTGCCCGGGAGCCTCTGCTGGGACCCCCCCAGGGCCGAGAGCCCCCTTAGCTTGCCTGCTTCTCCTCATGAAGGGCCTCCCCTTGGCCCGGCCGCATCCTTCCCTGTCGCCGAAGCCGGGGTGGCTCTGGCTCGCCTTCCACCATCCTCCGCGTGCTGGACAGCAGTCGCCATGGACGATCCGATGAGCCACGCTCTCCCCCAAAGCTCGACTTCCCTTTGCCCTTCACCCCCGTGACCTGGTGATGCTGTAGACTGCTCCATTCTCTCCTCTGCGCTCCAGAAACTTCAGGGCTGATTTTCAATCCCCCCACCCCCGGACATGGATGAGGTGGAATTAAGTGATTGAGGGTGTTGACACACTCAGGGACACACAATCACACTCACACACCCAGACGCAGAGCTTTGCAGGGCGACACGACTGTAGACAGAGGCTCCAGCTGGCTCAGCACAGACGCCCCCGCCTCACACTGGCAGGGGACACGGCAGGCGCTGCACAGTCCCCGAGGTGGTGGGAAACCCCCGAGGACGGAAATACCAGCCTGGACGGGTTGGGTGGGGCAGCTTCACGGCTGGAGACTTTTCTAGCCTTTCCTCTGCGCCCGGCCCACGACAGACCGGAGCAAACGTGTCCTGTGAAGCGTAGGGGGCAGACCTCAGGTGGTCTCCGTCACAGCCACTCTGCTCTGCCATTGTTGCAGACAGGCAGCCACAGACGGCATGTGATGAACGGGCGTGGCCGTGTGCCAATAAAGCTTTATTTAAACACAGCGGGGGTGCCGCTGGCCTGCTGGTCTGTCAACTTCCACTTCACATACATTCACGCACCGGAGCGCCACGAGGACTCGTTTCACAGACGCGAAGAGCGAGGCCCAGAGGTGCCCGTGAACTTGCTCAGGGAGGCTCAGCTGGCGAGCTGGTGAGTGTCAGAGCTGGAATCCAGACAGAGGCAGACTGGGTCCAGAACTTGTGCTCTTGGCCTCTCTGCCGACGCCCGCCCCCCCCGGGCACACTCGTAAGGACGTGTAATGACTGCTAAATAAAGCAAGAGGCCAATCAAATGTGACATAAAACAGCACAAGCTTACTGAGGGCCCAGCTCTATGCCCCGAGCTCCTGTTATCTCCTGTTACAGACGGGGAAACTGAGGTCGGGAGTTGCAGTAACTTGCTCAGGGTCCCAGGGCGGGTGACCCTCACGGCTGTCACGGAGCCTGCCTGCCAGCCCAGGGCCGGCCCGGTCCCTCTCCTCCACCCCATCGGGCCCGCGGCCTGAAGCCGTGTCTCTCCCTTCCTTGGTCCGCTCTTCCCCGAGCTCCTCTCCACAGTGGAAGTGGACGTTGCTGTCCCCAGGAGCTCACACCCACCGAGGCTGTGGCCCCGTGAGCACCTGCCCGCCCCCAGAAAGGAGGGACCACTCTGTTCCCGTGGCAGCCGGCCCCTCTCCGCAGCATCTCCCGGACGTCACTAAGCAACGAGCACCACCTGTCAGTTTCTGTGGCACCACGGCCTCAACATCTCACTCCAGCCTCCTAACGAGAGATACGGGGAACGGGCCCTGCTCTTTCCCAGAGGAAGGAGGTGCCCCTGGGGCCTCAGCTCAGCTGGGGAGGGACGCTCCTGGGAGGGGCAGCACGGAGAGCCCCAGCACGCCCGCCAGGGCCGCGGCTCTTCTGATCCCCTCCTCGGCTGGTCAGGGGTTGGGCGGGGAGAGCCTCGCCCCCCACCGCTGTGTCTGTGAACAAGGTCCCTCAGCCGGGACGTGGGCGTCAGGGGCCGTGTGCCCCCAAGTCCTCAACGCGATGGTTCCTGTAGGAGGTGATTAGGTCTGGATGAGATCATGGCTGGGGAGGGCGCCCACTGGGGGGATTAGTAACCTTATAAGCTGAGGACGAGACAGCGGAGCTTCCTCTCTCCTCCCACGCGCACCAGGAGAGGGCGTGGGTGCACGGCGATGCGGGGGCATCCACCGGTCAGGAAGCGGGTCCTCACCAGGAACCAAGTCTGGCGGCACCTGGAGCTTGGACGTCCAGCCTCCAGAAGCGCGAGAGATGAAGGTGTGCTGTTCACCCCCCTACCCCCCGTCTGCGGTATTTCGTTATAGCAGCCTGTACGGCACAGTGTACAGTGTGAACAGAACAGGAGGGTTGCTGCCTAAGGACTTTACACTGGACATTTCAGCTATGCCTTCCCAGGAGACCTGTGTGGAGTTATTTCCACTCAATAAAAGAAACACACACACTTAAACACACACACATGCATAGAGCTTTTAAGTTAAAAAAGTCTCAGTGGACAAAGATACCCAATAACCCAGCTCAATTTTAGAAATAACGCTTTTTTTTGAAAATGGAGAGAAAAGAAGCGTTTTTTCCTGGCCTACAAAGGTCCTCAACCATCCGTCTGCTTTCTGCTGGGGTCACGGCGCTTCTGCCTTCCCCATGAGGTTTTTCGCTTTGTTCCTAAAATCCAAGTTGTCTTCCCCTCCCTTGGGGACAAACAGAAACAGCAGCAGGTAAGACAAGGGTACGTGAAGGTGACAGAGAATTAAAGGAAGATGGACAAAGAGGCTCGGAATCTAAGAAAAAAGGAGAACAAGAGATTAAAGACCTAAAAATCTCAGCAAAGATTTCCTTTGTCCCTTTGCAAAATCATATCCTACAGGGAACTGAGGAAGACCCGGGAAGCCTGGAGCCTGGCCTCGGGACAAAGTGCCCGCCAGGGGGAAGAGGCCTGAGGTCACGTCCTGTTACCTGGGACGGTCCATCAAATGGGGCGCCTTTGTGCTCCCCCCAACCCGGAAATCCCTGAGAGTTTCCCAGCAAAGGTTATACCCTCATTACGGCACATGCTGTTTGAACTAATTAAACCCACCCGGAAAATGGAGTCCAAGGACAAGCAGCCTCAGACTTCCTGGGAAAAGGGCCCCGCGGGGCTGACGGGACAGAGGGGCTGCAGGGGCCACATGCATGGGGGCCCCCGGGACACAGAGGGGCTCCCACGTCCACGGAACACAAGCTAGGGCACAGGAGGCCACCCCACAGCCAGCACAGTTCCAAGAAAAGAATACGACTTGTTCCTGGAATAATCAGGGTGCAAACTGCAAAAGACAAACTCAGAATGAATTAAAGGAAGCCACCAATTTTTAGGAGTCGAAGACTGAAGTTAGGAAATTGATGCAGCCTTTCTTACTTACAGCTCTGGCTTTTCTTAATTTTGGAAGGACGTTAGTTCTACCCGCCAGGGAGTTATTCCAGGGCGCCTAGTACATAGGACGTGAGCGTGGGAGCAGGCAGGAAGCTGGGAGCACGGGTGCAGCATCCATGCAGGGAGCTGTCGGCCAGGAGGACGGGTCCCCTTGGAGGTATCTGATCACATTCCCTAGTGATCGGGTGGTAAACTTCAGGACACCACCCCACCCCCTGCTACTGGATGTGCCTCGGTCTCCCCTTCCTCCACCATAGCATTTTCCAGGGGAAGAATGGTGTGCTCAAGGGGTCGCCCGTGCCCAGGATGCAGCCGTTTGTGGGGGTTGTGGGGTTTGTGGGAGGACGGGGTGAGGCCGGGCAGCAGGGAAAGTACAGAAGCGGCAGCCACGCGGCTGGGTTCTCATCACAGACCCTCCCCTCCCTACACGTGGGACCCACGGCAGCCGACCCAACCACCTAAGCCCCTCGCTTCGGCTTCCTCCCCTTGGAATGGGGATAAGAACGGCATCTCACGGAGCTGGCGTGGGCAGCAAAGCCGCAGCAGCAGGAGCAGTGCCGAACCCACAGGAGGGCCTGTGTAAGCGCCAGCTCTCCCGCGCCGGCCTGTCCTGCACAAACAGGGAGGAGAAAGCAGCAGGAACGGAGCCGGCCCCTGTAAAGCCCACAGGACGGCGAGCGGCGGTGCCCACGCCTCCGATACCACACGTGGCCTGGCCTCTGCGCTCGGCTGGGCCACCTCTGCTCCCTTTCGACACTTCTGTTCCCAAAGGCGTCCAACACACAAACACAACTGGGCCACCATCTTGGCGGTGGGACCCAGTTTACAGCCACAAGAGGAATCCAGCACGAACGCCAGGGTCGGAACCAGACAGAGGCCTCGGACGCAATGAGTCTGGGTTTACGGTTTACTCTGTTTGTTTTTGTTGATAAAAGTAAAGTCTTGCCCCACTGTCCGCTGCGAGGAGAGCTCCTTTTTGCATTAATGAGCTGAATCTCCTGTTTATTAACATTAAACGTGACATTTATAGCCCAAGTGCTTTCCTGGCATTAACCGATAATCCTCAGCGCGTTCCTGGGGGGGCGCCCCGAGGGGCCCTGAGCACACCCTGCAGCGGGCAGCACCCCCCGGCTTTCTGCACCCCTTCTGCCGACCCCAGACAGAGGGGGAGAGGAGGCGACTAAACGGGGGTGGGCACAGGCGGTGGACAGGACGAGCCTGGCCCACAGCTGGGCCCAGGTGGTGCGGGGGGCCGGCTGGTCTCCGCGGTGCACGGGAGCGGCCCCGCCCAACAGTGAGGGATGGACCCCCGGGGAGCGTCCCTTCCCCGCCGGGTGAAGGAAACGGGCCCTAAGTGCTTCCGTCGGCATCCACACCGCATCCTGGGCCGGTGGTGACGGGCAGAGGGCAGGACTCACCTTCTGCAAGGCAGCCTGGGCGCCGAGGCCCCCTCACGATGTGATTGATGAGGCCGCGTGAAAGGCATCTGGGAGCAAAAGCCCAGCTGTGAAGGGAGACGGGCAGCCGGGCTCCGAAATAGGAAAGGGGACCCTGGCAAAGAGCAGCCGGCAGGTCAGGGCTGGGCCGCCCCTCTCAGAGCTCCAGAGACCATCCTCCTCCTCGCCGGGCTGCTCCTTAGTCAAGAGGCTCTGGGACTTCACCAGGACTCAGGCCCACAGTCCTGGACGGTTTGGGCCTTAAATGTAAGTAAACTGAAAATTACTCTCTCTCTCCATTACGTAGACCTAGTCATTTTCTGCCTATTTTTACTGTCTTCATAAAATCTCAACTTGAAAGGCTCCTCCAGGTCCTGTTATAAAGGAAAGTCTGGATGGAGTGAATCCCACTGACCATGGCAGTGAGGGGCTCAGTGCCCACCTGGCAAACCTGACACACGGTGCCCACGTGAGCGTGGCTCGAGCAGAAGTTCTGACCACGCCGGGCACAGCATCGGGGCCCCTGGTCTGCGCCAGGCGCCAGGTGGCCGTACTCATGTCTGGTCCTTCATTCAGCCTCCGCCCAATCACACGAGGCCGCCTTGCTATCCCCACGTTTCCGGCTGAGGTTCTCACCCAGGGGGCATCACCTCTTTCCTCCGTTCAGTTTCTCAGTAACTTCCTCCCAAAGCCTCTGCAGGCATCTCTGTACCGGATCCCATCCCTGTTCCAGGGTCAGTCTGGTCAGAGAAGCAAGGTCACCGCACAACAAAGAGCCCAAAGCCAATGACCAAGGGCCAAGTAAACTACGCGGAAACGTATGGCACCTGCCTTGTCAGCAAGCACTCACGCAGCGACGCGCTCCCTCATCCTTCTTAGGTGCCCACACAGCACCTACCAAGACAGAGGGCCTCACCTACCCGAAGGTGCAAAAAACAAAACACCAAACCACTGAGGAGACCAAAGACCCAAACACTGGGGCCACCTCTCCCACAACAAGCTGTGTGATCCTGGGTGAGGCACGTACCCTCCGAGCTTCAGTTCTTTTCTACTGAATTAAGAATAATAGTTTTAAAAATTAAGAAGAATAGAATGATAGCACTTTCCAAACTTTCTGCACAGGGTTGTTTTGAAGGTCAAATGAAAGCATGCACATGAAAGCACTCTGGAATTATGTCAAGCAACGGGACAGTAGTATCTCTCTGGACGGGTCAAATGTTCCGGCCCCCATTTACAGAGGACACTGAGGCAGCGGAAGGACCGGGACCAAAGCACAGGTCTCTCCACCACGTGGTGCTGCTTCTCTAGGCACCAGGAGCCCTTAGGAAGGGGAAGTCCAGTTGGGCCTCAGTGATCCGGGAAGGTTCTGGTGCAGCGGTCACACCCCAGAGGCCAGCGGGCCAATGCAATCCACAGATGTGTTTTATTTGGCTGACATAGTTTAAAAAAATTTTTGAGCCAACATTTAAGAAGCAGCAGGTTTTACTTAAAATCCAGATTTCCTGTCTTAAAAGATCAGAAGGGTTCATAACGCTAGGTAGACACCCCTCGCGGTGACAATCTGTTGTCGCTGCCCCTTTGGGGACATGTGCTCTTGAGTCTGTCACAGACCCCGGCCCCTCTGCTTCTCCCACACGGAGGCCAGGTGTCAGCAGCTGTTGAGCCTATTCCTGCATCGCTGCCCTCACACGAGGACGGGAACGAGCTCATTGCTGCGGGCAAGGGACCCCCCACTCCTGCACATGCCCGCTTCACCTGTGCACCTTTTCTTGTCTAGCTCCTGGAGGCACTTGATTTTGTGACCTCCGAGCTCAGACAAAGAGACTCCCAGGAGGTCGGGCGTCACAGTAAGAGCTAAGTGGGGCTGGGGAACCGGCCCGGGAGCCACTAGAGGGAGGGGAGTGCGACGAGGGCAGGCAGCTGCCCGACGGGGGAGAAGCTGGGCTCCAGGATGAGGCTGCGGGATGGAGGCAGGACCTCGAGTGAGGGTGGGGACTCGGGGAAAGGGGACCGGGCACGGTGACACCCCCTCAGGGTCGAGAGAAATGGAGGTGCTGATGGCTGAGGACCAGGAGAAATACTTTGCAAACTCATGCCTCCAGTAACATTTTATTGAGCACCACTGTGTCCCAGGCACGGAGACACAACAGGGATAAACCAAGACGTGACGTCCCTGCTTACACGGCGCCCACAGCTAGGAGGGGAGGGACCGCACCTCAACCCCGTAATGTTTCTGCCCATTAGCCCAGAGCCCTGGATCAGTGTTTCCGAGCAAGGGCAGACAGACAAATGGCCCAGTCGGTGGTTTTCCCCCCGAGGGCCGCTGAGCAGCGAGGGGGGAGGTAAGGGTTAGGGTTAAAAACTATTCACCTGACACCGCTCAGCCCCTGAAAGCACAGAGCAACTCAAAACCCCACTCATTAATCTTCCCAGACGTTGGACGAACTTGAGAATTACAGCTCAGACAGCGGTCCTGTCGCGCCTTTGACCTGTCTTTCCAGGCTTCTCACGCTGTGTGACTGATCACACATACATTCCCCCCACACGAGCTCTATTCTGCCCTCACACGCACACACCACACGCAGGCACACACATGTGCACAAACAACACATAGAGATGTGCACACACGTGCACACACACACAGAGATGGGCACACTTTCACGCACACACACTCAGACACCCCTCCCTACCATTTAGCTTTTCCAGAGGGTCACCTTGCCAGCAAGACATCTCAGGTATGGGAGGCTCCGCGTTTGGGAAAAGGGGGAAACACCCAAGCACACTCATGGCCCTCGTGGCAATTCTCTCTGCTCTACTGACGGAGGAGAAAAAGTGCTTACTGGGGCTCAAGAGGCAGCATGCCGGAGTGTTTCCAGGTAACGGCGGAGGCGTGATGACAGCCCTCTTCCCCTGGACAAGGGCCAAGGACCCGCAGAGAGGAGGCACATTCGTGGGATCTCTGCCCATAAGTACGACCCACTAGCGGTGTCCTCGTGGGTTCTTTTCTGGCCCAACACTCCGCACCTGTTTCGCTCACCAACCCCTGGCAATCACTGCAGAGCTGGAAGGGCCAGTGGGGAAGTGTCAGTGGGTGCGAGCTGAGGGCTGGGGGAAGGGACACGGGCAGGGGCAGCGAGGGCATCACACGCTAGCACTCGCCATGAATCGCCACCAGGTACCTGGCACCGGGCTGGCCACCAGGGCCCCTGGGGGGCCACATGGCGGGCAGGGCAGAACAGCTCAGGGGGCAGGGGGGACACGGCCTGGAGAGGGAGGGGGTGGACGGAAGATGAGGAGGAGGACGTCCTGCAGACGAAGGAAGTGACGTGGAGGAAAGGCTGGAGCGGCACACACCGGAGCGCTGCTCCAAGTGGGAGGAGTTGCATGTGCACGTGCACGCACGTGTGTGTGTGTGCTGGGGTGATGATGGGCAAGCAAGACACAAAGGAACCGTGTGGTACAACGGAAAGATCTGGGATCACGTGGATTTGGACTCCAGCTCCCTCATGACCTTGGCAAGTTACTGCTTCCAGGCTTCCGTGTTCTCGTTCAAAAGGAGGGTCAGGAGATCCACGCCAGCCAGGCCCGTGCCCTCGGCCGCTGCACCTGGCAGGTGAGGCTGCTCGACCCACTTGCGAGTCCGAGACAAAGCTGCTGGGAATCTTCGGGGAAACGCCGCTCCCCGTCCCGCCCGCCACCTCCTCTGTGCGGACGGACTCCGCAGAGGCTGGCGTGTGGTCTCCGTCTAGCATCGTCGAAGGAACACTGGACATGCCCTCAAGGGTACGTCCATTTGGCTCAGGACACACCCTTCCCACAACCTTGTTGAAACCAAACATAATCCCCGGGGGGGGGACCCCCCATTGGCCAAAACGCCCACTAAGATGCTGGGATGAGGGGACGCTCACCATGGAAACCGGGCATTCTCACCATGGGCAGCAGCCGGGAGGGGAATTTCAGGGCAGGAGCCGCTGACCGAGGCAGGCAGCCCGGTGAGCAGTACAGAGCGGGCGGCTCTGGGCTGTCAGGGGCCGGGGCTGGCGGGGGGGCGGTGGTTAGGAATATGGCCAGAAGGGGGTGGAAGGGGAGGACGGGGGGCCAGCACGGCCCACTTGACCATCCGCGAAGGGCCAGACGTGGGCGGGGAAGGCCCCGCATTCCTCCAACCAACATCTATCAGCATCACCACGAGGAAGGTCGGTTCCACGTGCCGGGGGTGGGGGGAGGGAGATGGCCCCGCTGACGCCAGCTCCAAGGCCTCACAAACGCCTCGCCCTTCAGGAGTCACCCCAGCCCACTGGGGCCACACCTGAGTGTCCAGGATGCATGCGCCAGCCCTCACAGGCCCTGCCTTGTGTTCCCAGCCCAGGTCAGTAGTTTTTGATGGATTTTGCCTGTTTCAGTAAAGCTGCAGATATATCCTCACACAGGATGGACCCCACCCGAAGATTTCCAAAATGCAGTGCAAATACTTCTCTAACTTCTTAAAACAGCACGGATTTCAAGACTTTTTTTTTCAGTAGAAGAAAATCTCCACCCCACCCACCTTTGGCTCCAGGGAGGGGCCCCAGCAGCAGCAGCCTCACTGCTCCTTTGAGGAGCAGACCCAGCAGGGGCCAGGAGTTAGCATCCCAGGCTATTTGCACTGGGGTGACAATGCTTTAACAATTCAGCGGCAACAGTACTTCCCAACGGATCCAGCAATTTAGCGCTCTCCGTGGATGCATACAGGTCTGTGAGTAATAGAGCGGTTTGAAAGAAACATGTCCAATTCTTCACAGATCACTTTTCAAAACATTTTAATTTTAACTTGATCTCACTTTCCACTTTTCCGAGGACCCTCTGGTGCGAGTCTTCTACTTGGTGCAGTCATTGCGCAGCCGGGTCCCCCTGTCCCCCGTCTGGACGCTGTCAGGCTCACCGCCCCCCAAGGATGCCCGGTGGCTGCATCCAGAGCAACAGATGGGGCACAGGGCTGAGGCTCGGCCAGCGGTGGAGACGGCCCCAGAGGGAGTGAACCAGGCTTTCTGAGAACCTGTCCTGGTGGCTCCACTACGATGGGAAACGAGGCGGGGTGTGCCGGGGGCAGAGTGGGCAGCCGGCGGGAGAGAAGACGGGCGGTCAGAAACAGAGAGGGGAACTCAGACAGACAACGGGGCGACGTCTCCCACCTGTTAGGGACAGGGCTTCCCAGGGAGGAGCTGAGAGCGACCCTGGGACGGACACGGCCTCTGTGACCTCAGAGAACGGGCAGCCGGCCCCCGAGGGCCGCGTGGGACCTCTGCCCGACGGATCCCCCTCCCCGTGCCCAGCCGTGGTCTCCCCAGCCAAGAGCCCCTCCAGGATGAATGGGGTACGGGGCACGCATGTGCAGTGTCACCCTGGAGATGGGTCCCCCCCACCCCGGAGGCCAGAGGTCCCTGGCGGATGGAACCAAGCTGGGCGCTCTGGAGGCAACTGCCCCAGACAGTCCTACCCTTTCCTGTTCTCACCGCGCCATGTCCATCCTGCCTGCCTCGGCCGCCCCTGCTCCCGCCCCGCTGACTTTTCCCACCAGACGCTGTAACACAACTAGAAGCAGCAACGGTAACCTGCAGACTGTAACGAGTGCTATGGGACGTGTCACTCCATGCTGGCCTCCTAGCACAAGCATCCTCACCGTCAGGTCCAGGGGGTTCTGCACTTGATCAAAGATGCTGAGAAAGCTGAGGTCCCAAGCTGGTCAAAACAAGAGACTCTGCCCCCAAAGCAGGGTTAGAGCCTCACAGCCGCTGTGGATCATCAAATCCCGCACTGCAGCCATCGCCAGGGAGACTTCCCCTAACGCCACCTCTTCTCTGCGTCCTACAAGTACAGCCTCCATACTCTGCTTCTCAAGGACGATGAGGCCAGGCAAGGACGCCCTTTGGACACAGTGACCTTCCGCCCAAAGGACCAAGTAACCCAGACCCCGCCTCTCTCTGAGATCAGCCAATCCTCCTTCTCCTCCAGAGCACATCCTGGATCCACTCCAAGGTTGCTCGGCATTCACTTGACCTTCAAGGTCCCATCAGAGCTACCCGTTGAATCTGACTCACAAAGGAGTCAGACTGACGATCCTCTTCCAATTTTCCTATGACCTTCAGTGTGATTTGGGTGCAACCCCTCCCCATTTCCCAAGCCTTCACCCTTCACCACATGACAGCCAGAGAACGGATTATGAGAAACTTCTGGGTCTGCAGCCCCAAATCCCATTCAAGGCAAGGGCGGGGAGACACACTGTTTGGCCATTCTCTGCTGCTTTCTAAATTCAGGAAAGGTTTATCTTTGGTCCAGCACCCTTATTTCTGTGGGAAGGTCATGTCAAAATCCACCAGTTACCTGGTTACTCCTTCACAGGAACTACTTTTTGGTGTATCTACTCATCATGCTTACTGTCTATACTGGGGACCCTGGGGGGAAAATGCTTCTCTGACATCAGAGTTTCCCAGTGTCACGTGCAGGAGCCTTGCTCCCAAACCTGGTTCTGTCGGCTTTGAGGATGAGGATTGAACAAAGAGCCTCTGGAAGCAGCAGCATCGTCTGGCTTCTGAATAAACCTCCATGAAATAACACGAGGATAGGAGCAGACGTCAAAACTGCGTTTATTAATGTGAGGTTTTCAGTATTAAAACCAGCCATTGTCACTTTTTTTTTTTTTTTTTTTTTTTTTTTTGCGGTACGCGGGCCTCTCACCGTTGTGGCCTCTCCCGTTGCGGAGCACAGGCTCCGGACGCGCAGGCTCAGCGGCCATGGCTCACGGGCCCAGCCGCTCCGCGGCATGTGGGATCTTCCCGGACCGGGGCACGAACCCGTGTCCCCTGCATCGGCAGGCGGACTCTCAACCACTGCGCCACCAGGGAAGCCCCACTGTCACTTTTATACCAGTGAAAGTGATTCTGGCGTCAGTGCGTCTGAGCAGAGTTTGGGAGGGCAGAGGGAAGAGTGTAGGTCTTAATTCAGACTGACAGCAAACCTGTTCATGAATGTTCTCTCCAAGATGCTCTTTCCTGAAGCTTTGCATAGTGGTAAGAACAGTGCTGTTAGCTAACGCTGGCTTCTCGAAGCTTAGGCATAAAATGAAGAGCAAGGTGAGTGAGATTAAAATCACTGTCTGTACCCAGTTCTTCCTCAGGTCACACTTTGGTCAAGCAGCATCACTGAAAATGAGATTCCACAGGAGACAACAAGGCCCATCTTTCCTTCCCAGTTGGAAACATCCCAAAAGAGGCCAGCCAGTGACCACTGGGCACCACCCGCTGAAGCGTGACCGTACCTGAGAGGAATCTTCCAAGGAGTCTCGTGGCCAAGCTGGTGCTGCTGAGTCCACTGCCTTCTTCCTACCCAACAATGATCACCAGAACCAGCACTTAGGATCCACTGGGCCATTTTGGTTTCTTTTATCTCAGCCCCATCCAACATTAGGTCATCTCCTGGGTCTTGGGGTGTGGGGGGACGGGACAGAGTGCTTCTCCGATGACGTCATCCAAACGGGAAGGACAAAGTGGACCCACACCATCGTCCCCTGAGTGATGGGGGTGTGGGGAGGGCAGGACGGGCCCAGGGGAAGGGGACACTGCTCCAAGTGACAGAAGGCAGATTTGGGCCTTAACTTATAAAATAAACCCGATCCAGAAAGCCACGCTTTCACCGGTTCCACACATTGGGATCAAGTTTCCCCTCGAGGCCACCGTATGGGGGGCTGGTCTGCCAGCCCCTCATTACTGGATCTGCCATATGCCCCACACCACCGTCAAGCAGACAAACCAAAATACGGACACGTTAACACAGCAAGACTCGGAGGTGGGGATCCACCAAAACTCAAACCAGAAGAACAAGAGTACCGCAAAGCATTGCAGCGTTCTCATGGCGCTGGACATTTAGGAAACACCTGGAAGCTAATGTCAAGATTCCAGGGAGGGGAGCAGCTTCTGAGTGTCTGCCGTCTTCAGAGTGACGGGGAGCCCCCTTCTGTAAGGGCGAAGATCCCGCCGCCCAGCGTGGGCAGGGCGCCATGTCCCCCCACCTCCCAGGAGAGCAGCCTGGGTCACCTCAACGATCAGCTCTGCTCAGGCTGCTGCTGGGCACACTTGCAAAGCCAAGGATGTGGTTGCCATGGTGACTCTGCTTTTGTGATGGAATCCGGCTGAGTGTGTGATTCCCTTGTACACTGCTAGGGTGTGTCTGGGAGAACTGCACATGAAGGTGACTCAGAAAAAAATGAGGACTGAAACTAGCCCAGAAGTGCTGGGTTGAGCCCAAGAACAAGAGAAAGACCCTGGGCTGAGACACGGAAGAGGAGGATACACACTCTTTTCCATTAAGGTCTAAGAAAACTAGTTTTTAAATAAAACTTGATTACTCCCTATACTTTGGTCTTTGCTTTTCCAGTAGATCACTCGTTAAATTAGTATTGGTGCTACCCTACTGCTGAAAGCGCCTCTACTTAAATGCCAGGTTTCTACCACAGCTACCTAGGTACAACCTGACGGCGAGTGCCAGACGCGATGGTCTAGGCCTTACCTGCTCCACGTGTGGACCATGGGTCAGCCCACACGGACAGGTGTCCCCTGGGAACTTGCCGGAAATGAGAGTCTCAGGGCCCACCCCCGACCCACTGCACCAGAATCGACCTTTTACCAAGATCCCCGATGATGCACATGCAAATTCAGGTTTGAGAGGCGCCGTCCTGAGGGACAAGGAATTTCCTTCCCTGAAAACCGTGGGGCTGGGATAGAAGGGGGCCCGCGCGGCCGGCGAGCGCCTTTGCTCAGCAGACCAAGTGCCTGGGCTCGAACCCGCGCTGCAGGAGCAGATTTACGAACCTCTCAATACCTCCGAGTTCTCATCTGTAAGACGGGATAACAGCAATGCCAACCTCATGGGTCCTGTGAGCCCCGAGTGAGTAAATATACGTAAGGTGCTCAGCATCGTGCCAGTCCCGTAGTGAGCCCTGCACACGGTCAGTGAGCAGACAGACGGGAGGATGCACATGAACCAGACCTGCAGAACAGAGCCAGAAGTGGCTTCTGCATGTGCTGTGCACCCGACCACCACCCTCCAGCCTGACAGAGACACAGTCCTGTGTTCACAGCTCCTTCCTCTGCCCTCACCTCCACCTGACATGACCCTGCTTTGTACCCTACGCCCAAGGAGCCGTGCAGATAGCCTCAGAAGAGTTGGATGCTTCAGCAGGTCACAGCCCTAAGTGAGCCCCGGTCACCACGCAGGAGCATCGTATAGACAGCACAGGGAGACCCCAGTGACTGCACCATCTCCTGTTCTCCCACCAGAAAAGAAAGTTTCAAAATAAGCCAGCAATCTACAAATATCTAACCCATGGCTTTCTGGGTGAAACTGTTAGTCCTGAGTTGCCCCAGCCCCTGGCATCCTCCCCCTGCAGTGTCAGGTTGGTGCAGTGCCTGGCCGCCAAGCTGGGTGCAAAGGGGAGAAAACCCGCTGGATGCAGGCCAAGTGGCTTTCCTGCCTCGGTAGCTCCAGATGTGAGCTCGTCATCCTGGTAGAGCAACTGAGTTAATTAGGAATTTCTGCAGAATCAGTAGGGAAACGCGGAAAATAAGAACACGAGAACGGCTGCCCTGTGCCGCGAACGGCAACTCTTCTTCCTGTCTTCCCTCGGGACCCGGCTGGAGGGGGCAAGCACCCGGGTCCAGTGTGGAGATGCAGGAACGATGCTGCCACGACCCTCCCCCAGGAGAGAGGGGAGCCGGCCCCAATCCCACGAGGACGATGGGTCCACGGCGAGGGCCACCAAGAAGCCACCTGCACAAGGACTTCAGCCCCGGCGGGGTGTCGGGGCGTCCGGGCTTCCCGCCCACAATCTCCCGTCCCTTTCCTCCTGGGAGGGATCTTCCCCTCCGGCTCTCGCCGAGCTACACTCTCTGTCACTTTTAATTGAAAGAGTTAAGCTATGTAGGTCAGCTCATTTAAAATTCTCAAGGGCAGACCACTGCACCCACACGGGATGGGGCACACAAAGCTGTTCTCCAAACTGGATTTTGTGCATTAAAAAACGCACACACACACAGAGAACATTTCTGGGAAAAGCACCAAACAAAAACGGAGACGGGCCCTAAGATGCACCAGGCCCTGGTCACCTGCCAGGCTGGAGGCTGGAGGATGGGCCTGGCGGACGGCTCCAGGGTTGAGGAGCGTGAACCTGGCTGTCCATCTTTGGCACGCCTGGCAGATGTTCTCAGATGCCTGGATCCCACATTACTTCCCGAGGCAGACGCAGGTGACCCCTGGTGCCTTCCTGCTTCCAACCTGAGTGCACAGCCATCAACCTGCCACAGCCCGAGGCGTCCCTCCTCCCGAGGACAGGCAGCAAGCCGGCCGTCGCGTGTACACTTTGCATTTGTTCAGGGACACGTTAGACTCGTAATCAGTAGGTGCCAGTGGGGATCAACGGGAAGGGAGACAGGCCTCAGTGTGAGTTGTCAGCATCCCCCAGCTCTCCCCAAAGTAAAGAGACCCACAGATGCTTCCAGACAACTGACTTGTTGGAAAGGGTTGCGTTGTCCAACCAGCAGAATCCTAGCTGTGAGGACACATTTCTGGGCTGTGACAGGGATTCTTGGTCCACTTAGGTTCAAAAAGTTCGAGGAAATAGTAATAGTGACCAGCCAACATAGGAAGCACCGGAAGAAGGCCTGACTGTATGAAACCAGACGGGAAATTTAAGAGGTGGCAGTGAGGATAACACACGTCCAAGTGACCCAACCCTGATCACTGATCGTCAGTCTCCCTCAATCTGAATCCAGATCCAACTTGATGTGTGGGTGGATTAGGGTGAAGTCAAGCAGCAGAACCTTTGAAAACACACTTCTTCTGGAAGGATCCTTCTGAGGTGTGAGAGCAGTTTCAAGAGGATGCTCCCCCAGCCCAGCCCCGTGGGAGGGAGCCCTGGAGATGAAGCCCTACTCTTGCAGCGAGCTCCGCTCCCTTCCTGTCAGCAGATGCCCTCTCACACGAGGCTTAGAGGGAGCAGTTAGACTCCAAAGGTCTTTTCGGGTCAGAGAATACACCTCCAGCTTCCTTGCACGGGGCCTAAAGGAGTCAGCCACCTACATGTCAGAACCGAGTTGCCGGCAAAGGTCTTCCCGGCGCCCGGAGGCCCTGGGCTGGGGAGCGGGCTCTGCATAGTCTCACAGCCTCTGAATCTACAATCAAAATTAACCCCATGCCCAGGGTGAATTTGCAAAGCTTTAGAATGCTGAAGAATCTGAAATGAGTTCTCCTAATTTGCAGTGACCGAAAAAGGAGTCCCGTCTTCTGGATTGAATGGAAGATACCGGGTGACAAGCTCCTCGGGTGCAGAACTTTCCCAGCACTGTAAACCCAGCACCTAACACAAGGCCTGGCACATCGTGAAAGCATACCACTGACTCATGACTTTAATTCAATAGAATTTTAAATTGCCACCAGAGGGGTCACATAGACATAGTGATAGATTCTTAAGGCTCCAGGGGGCAGGGTCACACAGTGTTCCTGGTCCATGACAGGAGAAGGAGCTGGCTGATTCCCCTTCACAACGCAAATGGACACACTGCTTCCTTCACGATGGATGTAGGGACGTGAAAAAGCCCGGGGACAGCCATGAGCATACCTGCTACCCAGATCTTGGTTTTAAAACACCCTTCTCCAAAAAGAGGAACCAGAGCCCCTTGGAGAGGTGTTTGACTCCAGGGCTCGGGCAGGGAAACTTCAAGATGATCCTGGAGCATCTCGTGGTTCAAAAGCAAGAAAATGCTTGAAAAAGGCAGAGGCGGGGTGCCGTGGGGAGGGTAGGAGCCAATCTTGAAAGACCTCCTGACAGCCAAAGCTGGACCAACGTGGGCAAAGGAGACAAGTAACAGAGGTACTGGGTCATAACCCACAGAGCAAAATAAGCAGGATCGTGATGAAAAATGAGAGTTGAGTAAAGACAGAATTGGGGAGGGAGGGCGAGCCCCCCCAAAAAGCACCCCAGTTAACAGATGTAGAGGGAAAGGGGCCCAGAGGACGGCCATCGTGAGGTAACGCCACGGTGAGAGCTGTTGCAGGTGCGACCCACAACGTGGGCTAAGTTGTGAGCAAAAATGGAGACGAACTTACAGGATGTTTGCATCATCTCAAAATACCTCCCCTAGATGATTTGTTCATTAGAAATGGGGAAATCACAGCTTTACAGTCCAGAAACAACAGACACCACCTTCACCGAGGCATGAAGGTTCACAGCACCAGTAAAAAGACGCAGCGACATCATCTGTCCCAATGTAACAGGTCGTGAAGGCCAGGTGGCTTCTGGGATATTCAGAAACGATGCGTGTATCCAGGAAGCAAAAATGCATGACCGCCACCGAATCACGAGGAACAACAGACAATCCCACACCCAGGGCCATGCAGCAAGATAACGGCCAGTCCTGTTCAAGTGTCCAAGTCAGGAAAAGCAGGAAGACGGGGGGACAGGGTGACCAGAGGCCACGCGGGGTCCCCATTAGATCCTGGGCCATAAAAAGGAGGTAGGTGGGAAAACTGGCGAAATCAAAATGAAGTCGGAGTTTAATTATAAGAATTGTACCAACGGTTCATTTCTTAGTTTGAATCCTCGTATTACCGTGTGAGTTGCTAACCTTAGAGGGAACTGGGGGAAGGGTCTGTGGGAACTTTCTGTAGCGTTTTTCAACTTTTATGGAAGCCTAAGATTATTTTGAAATAACTGTAAAAAGGAAAAAAAATCAGGCAAACTAAGCAGCGTTCACAGACATAGTTGATGTGCATTCTGTTGCGAGCTTTGATCTCGCCACGGATTGGTACCTGGTCTCCTGGCTGGGGACTGCATTTTGAGGAGCGCCGTGCTAGACGGTTTGCCATTTACCAAAGAGAGAGGAATCAAAACACCTGCAGCTCAAGCCTAGTACACGTCATTAGGTCCTGCGTCCCAGCTTCGAACCCAGCAGGTGTGTGGACGGACACTGCTCACGAAACAGGAAACCAGGAGACAGTGGTTCTGATCTCTGCTCTGATTTTAGAAACAAAATAAAAAAAGAACCCCCAAAAAACGTGTTTGTGACCTTGGGCAGATCGCCTGTCTCCGATGTCGGTTTTCTCGTAATTAAACTGGGAAAACAACATGTCCTGCCACCTCACAGGGCTGGCAGGAAGGCGAGATGTGATCAACTGCGTGGAAGGAAAATCATCAAAGCCTGATTCAACTGTAACCCTGGCTTATGATTCACATATTTAAATGTTCTCCTCTTCATTGTTTTTAGAAATGAATAGCTTCAGTGAGAACTGGTTAGCAAATGCATCCATCAACTTTAGAAATGACTTCATATTTTTATGAAAACATGAAATTATGAGCACCTACTGTGTTTAAGGATTGGCTTAGATACTATAGTGAATATAAAAATGAATTCCACACAGGTCTCAGCCTGAATGCCGGTGCAGCCTTGGGAGGGGGTGACATCCATGCCAGTAAATCACCCACATGGACACAGAAGAGAAAAAGGATGCAAGCCAGCTCCCTCCTCCCCTCGTGAGCACACAGCTCCTCTGTGCGTGTGTATTTGCACCAAGTGATTTCCAAAAACACCCTCACAGAATTCCACATGATGAAGAACAAATGATTGCCAGATTGATAAAGGGGAAAGCAAGAAGGTTCCGGAGTCAGAAGCAGGTGGTAGACTAACAGCCCAGCACCTCTGAGCTATGGGTTTTGGCTGAGGTCCTTAACCTCGGTTTATTCCTCTGCAAAATGGGGATAATAACCTAACTTCCTGGCAGGATTGTCCTGAAGATTAAAGGAGTTAATACAAATCAAGTACTCAGTACTTAGCACAAAATACGTATGCACCACGTACGAGTTTGTTGTTACTTTCTTCTTGTTGTGGGGAAACGTATTCATGGCTTTGTGACTAACAGTAGGGAAAAAAAAAACCCACAAATCAAAAGAGAAAATTCTGGTTTCAAAGCCCTCTTTGTTCCAGAAAAGTGTAGATCCCCTCAAGCGATCAGAAGAGAAAGAGGACAGGCCAGGTGTGTATGGACAGGCCGGGCCGGAGGCTGCCCATGGTCGGGCGGGTGTAACGGCCTCCCCCCACCTCGTCCCCCTCAAAGCCTTCTGGACACTCAGGTGAGACTCTCAGCACCAGGTCTGCAGATCCTTCTCGGGGGATGGGTTGATGCTTGGACACGCGCCTGTCCTTTCTCTCTTCTTGGGCTCTCAGCATCCCCCACTTCGGGCACAGCCCAGGCATAAAGCCACAGCGCCCGCCTGCCCCCGGCACGTCCCGTTTCCCACGCTTCTGCTGTGGCTGCACCAGTGCACGTGCATCCTGGCCCAGACCATAATCTGGACCACAGTCTGGGCTGAAGTCTGGACCACTCGGGCCGACCTGGCCTGGCGGAGAGGCCAACAGCCCAGCCTCTGTGCCACCCGGGGCCGTGCTGACGCGGGACAGGGTGGAGAGATGGGACGGGGTGGCCAGAGGAGGGGGCTGAAGCCACTTGCAAAGACTCGAAGTCTGGCCTGAGCTTCCCCTTCCAGCCCCGACCCCCAGGATCTGCCTCCGTCCTCAGCACGTGGCAGGTCAACGGGCTTCTCAGCAAACTCAAACGCAGACGTCACTGTGATGCTGTTTTATCAAGACGCTGGCTAAGGCAGAGCGGGGGGAGGGCCAGGACCACGTTGCTGGCTGAGGCAGGGAGAGAGGGCAGGGCAGGGGATCCGTACTGTGGATTCAGAGCTGGAGAGACCTGAGTTCAAGACCTGGGCGAGGGAGTTACCTCCTAAGCCTGCTTCCTCACCCGCAAGATCCAGATAGAGCAGCGTCTACTTTTAGAGTTATTATATTAATTCATATGTTATTAATTAATTATAATAAGTTGATAAATGCCAGTGCTTGACGCTGTGCCTGATACACAGTCGTGCTCACTAAGTGTGAGAAAGCCTGGCCTGGATATGACATGGTGGAGGGTCTCCCTTTGGAAGATGTTGGAAAGGCATCTCGGGGCCAAACAGACACAGAGCTGCTGCAGCCACCTGGGCTCTGACACAAAACGCAACCCCGGGGGTCACTTACACCTAGCCGCCGTGTCCCCGACGCCCAGAAACCCTTCCTCTGCTGCTCCCTTACCCGGACAGCAACCTGCCTCCTGGGGACACTGGACATATGACCAGAACCAGGAGCCTGGGAAGCGCTTGCATTGAGAATCACCAGATCCAAGCAGCTGTTCGACACCTGAGTTGAAAGGACTTAAACTCAGATTTTAAAAAATTGCTACTGTATTTCATCAGGTTAAAGAAGTCACAGATTGAAACACATACCCATCATCTTACGAACCAGTAAGAGAGGAGAAAACGCTGCTACCCGTTCTGCAACACACCCTCTGGTGTAAAATGCATCCTGATTTTAGAGACATGAAAGTTTAGGCGGAAATGTGTGTCTCAGAATCAACTAGTCAATAAAATACAGTGAATCAACCCCAAACACGAGAGGTTCCCTCTCGGGCACCTGCCGGTACAAGGACCTCGGTTTCTCCTGCCTGGTCAGCACTCTGTCTGTCCAAGGGCCTCGAACAGGAGAGGCCTCATGGGGTCCTCAGGAGGGAGAGACCGAGCCGGGATGGGGGGCGTCCAGGAGCACGCGTGTGACCACGTGCGAGCCCGACAGCAGGCCAGCAGCACGAGCTCTGCTCTGTAGCCTCAGAAAGGTTCGCTGCCAAAAGGTGGTAAAAAGTGGAGCTGGGATTCAGATTCAGGCCGTCTGACCACAGATCCCACGGGGTGAGTCACTGGGCTACACCGCCCACCTGGGAAACCCCTTTAGCCCCAGAGATTCCACAATCAGCACTAAAGTCTTGAAATGCTACCGTCCTTGGGAAAAACTGACACTGAAGGGCAAGAACTGTCTCTCTGGGAAGCTGGTCTTGGGGCGGGGGAGGGGAGCTGGAAGGACGTCATGGCAACCACAGAAGGAGGGGAGGGAAGCGGGGGCAGTGGCTGGCTCATCACCTCCCTGCACGCACAGGCCGCGTCGGCAGGAAGTATGGAAGCGCCGTCATCAGTCTCACCAATCCTCAGTCTCGAGTCTTGGGTGCATTTTCAGGCCTTGGGCAAGTTTAGCATCTTCCACCTGGACAGAGATCCAGGTGCAGCCCAGAGACCCCCGGCTCACACAGTGTGCTCATTAGACAGGAATCTGAGCTACGCCGGTCGGTCGTTTTCAAGAGCCTTCCTAATGGCAAAAGCACACTTGAAACGCTTGCTGGAAAACATCGGGGAGGGAGTTGAGAACAGCAGGGAGATGGGAGTCAAGCTCCAGGCGTCTAACAGCTGCTCGGGACCCAAGCACGGTGAGGGGCAACCCGGGCTCCCGGCTTCAGCCGGAGTCTCCTTGGAGGAAACGATGACATTCTGTAATTATTAGCAGCAGCGGGTCAGGTTTTAACCACACTGTGCACCATGGTGACAAATAATAATACTTTAAACATGCGCAACGTTGAGAGGAAATCCAGATATCTAGATGGGGCTTGAAATCTTCCTTGGAAAAGTCGTCACCGGCAGGTGTCCTCAGATACAGGTGGCTGTAGAATGCTGAAGCTCTTCCAGAGAGAAAGGCAAGTGCAGCTCAGAGACCTGGTCCCCGTGTTCAGTTTATAGTGGCTGCACGACCTCGGCCAGGTCTCCTAACCTCTGAGTCCCAGCTTCCCCACCTGTGCAAAGACGAGCGTCGGTCTCGATCATCCATCACCAGTCTCACCAATCATCAATCATCGGTCTCACCTACCTGTGAGCTAGTTTGTGGTGTCAAATGAGATCAAACCAGTGAAAGGATGCTGTAAACTGCGCAGAGAAGCACAAATAATAACTAAGTTAATTCCTTTCCTGGCAGGTTTACTATCCCTCTGAAGAAAACTCTGTGTGTGTGTGTGTGTGTGTGTGTGTGTGCACGTGTGCATCATCTGTTGGGGGGTGTAGCTTCCCTAAGAAGAAGCAGGGAACAAATCTGTAAGTAGCCTAGAGATTGTCACCTCCTTCTCCCAGCACTGGGGGGAGTGAATGCCACTCTTCTTCCTGGGGCCAACCATTCAGAGCGTTTAATTGCCAGGGAATCAGATGGACACACACTTGTGAGAGTCCCTCAGGATGATTCATACACAGATGGACCGGCAGTGGCTTCTATACAGTGGCCTTGCTCCCCGGGACTCCATCCACACCCAGATTGGCTTCCATCTCATTCTCACGAAGGCCCGCGATGCACTGTGCTCAGGACGGGATGATGGCCGCCGGCTCCCCGGAGCACCCCGTACACGCCGGGCCTGCCTCCTTTCAGGGTCAGGGACTTCATGTGTGTCTGAGTTGCAGTGGGAGAGAAGAGACACTGATAGGAACCTAAATACCAGAATCCCAAGCAAAGCTCCCCAGAAGCCCATGCCCCCCACTCCGGGGCCTCCTCCCTGCGTGGGTCCCAGATGCTTGGCAATTTCATTTACGGAAAACAAGGTTCCTGTAGGACTTAGTCCCAGATAGGTGAGAACGACCCAATCATTTATCTGTATTTTTGACACACGCTCCATCTTGATGACCAGACTTCTTTCCATGTCAGTTCTTGTTGATTATTTGTGCTGCTGTTCCGTGTGTCACATAACAGGAGATAACTTCTGAGCAGCTGCTCCCCTTAGCTGCTGAGTTTCTGCCTCTTTGAGAAGATGTTAGAATATCATCTCGCAGGCAGGGCAGGGCTCTAGTCTTTGTAATTCTCTTTGTGCCACACTACGTAAGTGCTGAATAAATGCTTTTTTAATGGTGCAGCAGCTGAAAGGGCTCCACACGTTATCGTATTCCGACTGCAGATATCTTGGCAAAGTGAGCAGTGGCTCCCAGATGGAGAAACAGAAAAGCAGAGAGGTGAGGGGACCTGCACGCGAACAGAAAGCAAATCGGAGACGGAGGCTCGACAGCCCTCTCCGTCCTCAGTTTGGAGAGATACTGCTTATTCACTCGCTCTAAAAAGCCACAACCTTCAACACCCACGTTCTCTGGGCCTGCACATCTTGGGTGTGACAAAAAGCACCTTGCCATTGTGTTGGAAAGAAAACAGCCCTCGGGCTGCTTCACGTACGTATTGTCTCTTCCGGCCAAACATCAGAAAGCCAGCTTGTAAGCAAATGCTACCTTTTCATCCCCCCAGACAGCACGGCTGCACAGCGGTGCTTACAGAAGACCACCCGTCTCTGGGGCCCAAGGTCTTTGTGATTGAATCATCTCCAACACTGACCTGCTCGCTCAGGGGAGCCAAGCTGTCTTTCCTTCTTCAGGAGATGATGGCAAACTGTGTTACTAGCCAAGGTCCCACAGGGAGCCAACGAAAGATCCTGAGCTACAAACCACCTTTCACACCAGACTGTGGACCAGCTGCTCACCTTTCCTTAATATTAAAATACGGTGTAGCTGACCATCCTCGTTCCCAGCAGGAGGAGTCAGGCACAGCAGGTGGCTGGGGAGTTAGGGCTCCTGTGGGCGGGAGGATGGGGACGGTAGCACATCCTGCTTTACACTGGAGCCCGAGAGTGCTTGGATGCCCAGCCAGGTTGGTCAGAGGTGCCACAGAGAGTTCTAATATAAAGACTGTGACCCCAAAATAGGGCTGCCATATGACCCAGCAATCCCACTCCTGGGCACACATCCTGAGGAGACCATAATTCGAAAAGGTACATGCAGCCCAATATTCACTGCAGCACTATTTACAATAGCCAAGACATGGAAGCAACCTAAACGTCCATCGACAGAGAAATGGATAAAGAAGATGTGGTGTATGTATAATGGACTAGTACTGAGTATGGCTAGTACTCAGCCATAAAAAAGAAGAAAATAATGCCATTTGCAGCAACATGGATGGGAGTAGAGATTGTCACACTCTCTACTGTGAAGTAAGTCAGACAAAGACTAATATCATATGATATCACTTACATGTAGAATCTAAAAAAAAAAAAGGTACAAAACAGAAAAACACTCACAGATGTAGAAAACAAACTTATGGTTACCAAGGGGGAAAGGGGTGGGGATAAAGTTGGAGATTGGGATGGACACATACACGCTACTATACATAAAATAGGTAACTAATAAGGACCTACTGTCCAGCACAGGGAACTCTACTCAATAGTCTGTAATGGCCTAAATGGGAAAAGAATCTAAAAAAGAGTGGATATATGTACATGTATAGCTGATTCACTTTGCTGTACACCTGAAACTAACACAACATTTTAAATCAACTAGACTCCAACAAAAAAAATTTTTTTAAGTGTATCCTTATAAAAAACAAACAAACGACTGTGACCCGTTCATGTATAGGTGGTCGGAGGGGATGTCGGGGATCACACGTGCTCATCGTGGTCTCCTGAGACCAGCCACGTTCATTACAGTAAAAACCCCATTTCCGAGTTCTCAGTGGTGAACGTCTTTGAGAAGTGGAATTACGAAAAGAAACAAACCAGGGCCACAGTGTCCAGGGCCAGAATCAGCCTGCAGCAGTGGGTTCGGTGTACCATCCAAAGGGCAACGTCAGCTGGGAGTGAATCCTCACCATCTCTGTGTGTCAAATCCCCACCATTCTTTAAGGCCCACTTCGAGTGTTCCATTCAACTTGCTCTTCTCCTGATTTCTCCAGACAGAGGTCTTCTCTCCCTTCTTTAAACTCCCAAAGGATGTGATGTGTCCATGTATTACGAGATGCATCATAACCCAGCCAGGGTTGTACTTACATATTGTTGTTTAGTTGATAATTATTTATTGAGTTCTTGCTATAGACTGTAAACTCTTTTTTTTTTTTTTTTTCGGTACGTGGGCCTCTCACTGCTGTGGCCTCTCCCGTTGCGGAGCATAGGCTCCGGACGCGCAGGCTCAGCGACCATGGCTCACGGGCCCAGCCGCTCCGCGGCATGTGGGATCTTCCCGGACCAGGACACGAACCCGCGTCCCCTGCATCGGCAGGCAGACTCTCAACCACTGCGCCACCAGGGAAGCCCTTTTTTTTTTTTGCTGTAAACTCTTAAAAGTAATAATACATGTACGTTTCTTGAGGCGTGGAACCACAATTTATTCATTTTTGTCCCTGAGCCGCCCCTAGTACAGAACAGGCCCGTGTTAATGTATATGTGGGGTAGAACTGAATTCAAAACCATCACTAGTGCTGGAAAAACAACTCAGGAAGAGGTGTTCAGAGCATAAAACTTAGAGCAGAGAGACCTGGGTTCAAGCCCCAGGTTAGTAATTCTGCAGGTTTGTGACCTTGGGCAGGTTACGTGGCCTCAGCTTCCTTCTCTGTGAAATGGGGGCAGCGACACTTACCTCTGGGGTCAACGCGAGATCAAGGGAGACGATGCCTGTGGAACGCTTGCAGGGCTCATAGGGCCGAGTAAATGCCCATTAACAGCAGCTGTGGTCACTGTCCTGATCCTTCCTGTGCATCCTACCCACAGGCGGAAGGGGCATCAGTGACCGTTACCCCAGAAGGCACTGCTCTACCACGCACAAGCCAGCAGCCCCTGGCACTCGTTCACACGGCAAGGTCGGGGTCTCCTTGCAGGGTCAGAAGGCACTGCTGGGCAGCCCCTCTCGCTAGCAGTTACCCTGTGGTCCCTGGAGTGAGCTGTATTTTCGCACCTCGGTGAGGCTGGGAGTCCCCCAGAAACACACCTCAGGAGAGACGACTGGTCAGGCTTGGATGCCTCACCTCCCTTTTCCCAGAAATGCCAGCTTAAAGCAGGGGCTTCAATCCTTACGCTCTAGCCCCGGACCTGTTCTCTAACGCACTTCTCTTTGGAGGGTAACTCTTCATTAAGAAGTCCTGACATGGACACCACCTGCCAGGACACCCTGGCGCCTGAAGAGCCAGGCAGGGTGTGTCCCTGGCCTGAGTCACCTGAGACTTTAAAAATCAAGGGCCTGTTAGCTGATCACCCAGGTTCCTGTGCATGTCCATCCTGGGACTAAGGATGTGACATTTCACATCCCAGAGTCCGGGGCCCATAAAAAGCAAGTGCTTCCTGTAAGTGGAAAGGCAGTGCATGTCTCCTTCACCCTGGTTCTGGCTGGGACCTCCCTCCACTCAACCCCATGCAGGTTCACTTCCAACAGGTTCATGTGACAGATCAGCTGAGCGATGTGTCAAAGGGTCTGGCGCGGCTGCTGTGGGGCCGGCATCTCATACAGCCTCCCAGGGACCAGGGAGCGGTCCTCCCGTGACAGCCACTCAGGACCAGCTGGTGGTACCCAAGTTCAGGTTGTTCGTTTTTCTCTGAGTTTGGGCTCAAAATTGGGCTGGCCCAACTCGTGGTCAGAGTGTGGTCCCTGTTGGGTGAGATGCACGCCCCACGAGCGACCCGCCCAGATACACCTGTGCCCGTGGCTGAGTCTGTGTGTGAGGACCCCGGCCACGGAATATCAATCCTCACGTTGCGTTTTGCTCCTGCACAGTATTTCCTCATTCCCCATCATTCAATCCTCAGGACTCCATGAAAAGGTTACTACTGTTTCCATTATCCCCATCCTTCACTCCCATCTCAGAACTGAAGAAGCCCAGGATCTGTGTGGCAGAGCCTGAGTGTAAGGTCCGAGACCCAAAGCCAGGAAACGGCGGAGTGGGGACTCTAACCCCAGTCCCCCCGACTCAAATCCAAGGCTTTTCTCAGCATTTCTGAACACAAATGCTGCCTTGTGTAAGGCTGGGTATGTAAAAGGGCCATTAGCTCAACGATTTATTCTCTGTTCCAGTTTGCACTCAGCACAGGGAAACCACCCATCACTAGGTTTTAAAAATAACACTTTTTTTGTACTTTTGGTTTCAAAATGTTTATCGCAAAAATTTTGGAAGAATCACAAATATTGGGAGAATGTAATAAATAATTAGTCTTTCATTCCCTAAAATGGCTCATTTTTACCACTCTAACATATGCCCTTACCAGCACAGAGTATATTCTGTCTAGACCTACATGAGATGTACATCGAGTTTATGTTTTGTGAAATTGGGATCGTATTAGATAACCTTCCACAATCTATTCTTCCCTTAGCTATGCCATTCCCATCTCTCCATGCTGTCAACTGTCCTCCCAGGCCATCGCCTGAAGGATGCTCTCTCACGTGGGCACCTCCCATCTGATTCCACCAGCCAGGCCCCCAGAGACTGAAGAAGAGAGCAGGGAATTATATCAACTTTGACTCTATTATGAGTAAAATTACAACGAGATACTTGTAAATAGTCTTCGTGTGTATTTCTGAGTATTTCCATAGGATGGATTCTTGAACCAAAAGGAATGAACATTAAGGCTCTTGAACACCTTCCCAAACCACCCTCCAAAGTGAGTGACCATTCACATGGCCTGGGGCTCAGTCGGCCTTGTCCATCTGTCTCACCTCCACTGTGGTCCCTGGTCCCAGCCTCCATCTCCCCTATCTGACTGGCCTCCCCACTGGTCCCCCACCCCTTCGCAAGTCCATTTTCTAATCCACAGGCAGAATGATCTTTCCAAATAAAACCATGTCACCCTCCTACAAGTCCTGATCTGGCCCCTACCCACCCTCTAACCTCCTCGCCGGCCCCCCACCCGGCACTCACTGTGTGCCCACCCTGCTCCTCGGTCTCTGACACACACCAAGCTTGTCCTGCCTCAGGGCCTTTGTACATGCCGTTCCCGCCCCCCACCCCCAAGGCTCTTACTCTCTCTTTGCAAGCCCAGCTCCTTCCTGCTCTCCAGGTCCCAGAGGGGTCCTCCCTGGCCACCAGCTTAACGTAGCTCCCCACCTACGGTCATGCTGCCCCATTGCTTTGCTTCTCTTAGATTCCTTTCCATGGCACAGACCATAATGTGATGATCTCTTATCTACTGACTTGCCTGCTTGTACATTTTCTGCCTCCCCCCTCCCCACACACACAGAGGACATAAACTCCTGCTCACACTGCACCCCTGCTGCCCGTCAGAGGCCTGGCACAGGGCTGTTCTCAGTCAACACTTGAGTCCATGAACGCCCAGAAAGGAACTGCAGTGCTGCCCTGACCAAGCATGAGACGTGTAGCATGAGCTACATCTCATGTCAAATATCACCCGCTGCCTTCCAGAAACCAGGGAAAAGACAAGAGGCACCTCAACCACAGCCAGTCAAGACCAGCGGGAACAGCAGACCCAGGGCTCAGGCTGCGAGCCTGCCTGCCTCGGACGGATCCTTTCATGCTGCGAAACACAAAAGCTGGTCCATTAGAAAGTCACTTCAACACAAAAAGAAAACTTTACCCTCAGAAGTTACCACGTAGAGGAAAACGCCTGAGCGTGTGTCATCATGTGCTTCCATGTTAGAGGGGTTTAAATTGTCTAGTCCAGTAAGACCTGGATGGGGCAGTACAGCTGTTTTTCAGAAGTTCAAGACTCAACATACGAATAAAAGCAAAGACATGAAATACATACATCAGGCCTCTGGATCACGAGCAAACTGCACGCAGCGCTCAGCCACATCAGCCCCTGGCCCTCGCGGGTTGCCGGCCACTGAGCCCTTGGTAGGCAGCCAGCACTCCACCCGGCCTCTGACCTGCACGAACCCATAAAGACAACTCTCTGGGCATCTCCAGCCCCACTCCTGCAGATCAGGAAACCAGGGTTCACAAAGGCCAAGGGGTCCGCCGAGAACCCAGAGCAGACAAGCCCCAGCAGGGTCCCGACGCGTACCCACCTGACTCCTAATGCGTGGACCCCAACGCTGGCCCAGGGGGCCCACGATGCAGTGTGAGGGCTGGGCGCCCGGACCCTGGTGCCACAGACCCCAGTGCCTGGCCTCTTCCAACCTCTCCTGCTGGGCCTGGATGCAAGGGACAAAGAACCACTTCCCTCCACCTCCGAAGAGCAGGAAATCCCTTCTACGGTGGAGAACCGTCTCCCTGGAGGAGCCTCCCGTCGGTGACAATGGCTAGAGTTTGCCTAGCGTCCAGGACAGCTGCCTTCCTGGGTCCCCTTGGCCCCGGGGCCAGCAGCCCAGATAGCTGTGTGTCCTCACCCACCCTGAGCAGAGCCGCTGAGCGTCCATGTGGATACAGTGTGTGTGGGAGAGAACAGCCGGGAGACCCAGAGAGGGGCCGTCGCAGCTTCTCTGCGGAACCTGCATCACCGTAAAGGGACAAAGCCATGCTGGCTCTGGAGGAGGATGGAGGCCCCCCCGGAAGGCGGACGGGAAATGCTGGACGCGAGACATGGCCGACCACCTCCATGTGCGACCCGAGAGGGCGGCAGGTCCTCAAAAACCCCGGATTCTGTTCTTTTTCAAATAAATGAACAACAGCAATGGTTGGTTTCTCGCCATCCAGGGAGAGGGTAAGAGAGCTTCCCGAGCGGAGCGGGCAGCCTTGCCTGTGGGTCCTGCTGCAGTGAGGCCGTCCGGGTGGCGGGGAGATGTGCGCGGTGGGGAGCGGGGCCTCCTGACCTCACACGGACCCGCAGCAGAGGCAGGACGCGGGCACATGAGCCTGGGGGACGCCGGGCGGGTCGGAGGGCTCCGACCCAGGGCTGCAACTCGGACTCCAAACTCAACGGTACCACGTGACCCAGCTAACAAGTGGTTCACTTCTCCTCGCCCGGGAGGGCTTCGCTGAGAAACAGCGTGAAACCACCGCAAGTCCAAAGGAAACCTGGGTAGAGTGAGATCCCGTGTGTGCGCATGTGAGTGTGTGTGTGAGCGCGAGTGTGCACGTGCGTGTATGCGCGCCACGTGTCTGTGTGCACACGTGCGTTGCATGAGTGTGTGTGTGTGTGTGCGCACGTCTCCACACACACTGAGAAAAGAACACGTCTAAATACCAAGTGGTGATTTTTAAACTTTCTTCTTTATAAATTTGTTTTTCCAAGATATGAAAACAAACAGATGATTCTTATGAATCTGAAATTAAATGTTTTAAATTACGGTAAAATACACGCACCGTAACCGTTCCCATCTTAACCGTTCCTGAGTGCATGGAGGCATTACGTGCGTTCCCATCGCTGTGCAGCCACCACCACCGCTATCTCCGGAAGTCTCCTCATCTTGCCAGACAAGAACTCTGTCCCCATCAGACGACCCCTCCCCCCTCCCCAGCCCCTGAAAGCGCCCCTCCACTCCCTGCGTCTGGACGTGACACCTCTAAGGACCTCACACATGTGGAGTCACACAGTAGCTGTCTCTGTGTCTGGCTTATCTCACTGAGCACAATGTCTTCAAGGTCCCTCCGTGGTGCAGCAGGTGTCAGAACCTCCTTCCTCTTTCAGGCCGAGTCATATTCTAGTGCACGTATAGACCACATTGTGTTTGTCCGTTATCTGTTGGTGGACACTTGGTTTGCTTCCATGTGGGGCTGTTGTGACTACTGCTGCTGTGAACGTGGGTGTACAAATAGTTTGTTCAAAAAGCACCTAAAGGGCTTCCCTGGTGGTGCAGTGGTTGGGAGTCCGCCTGCCAATGCAGGGGACACAGGTTTGTGCCCCGGTCCGGGAAGATCCCACATGCCGCGGAGCGGCTGGGCCCGTGAGCCATGGCCGCTGAGCCTGCGCGTCCGGAGCCTGTGCTCCGCAACGGGAGAGGCCACAACAGTGAGAGGCCCGCGTACCGCAAAAAAAAAAAAAAAAAAAAAAGCACCTAAACTTCTTAATTCCTGAAGTACATTTCAGAAGGTGCCACTGCAGACTAAAATCAGAAAAAGTCTTCTGTCGGTCCTGGCCTGGAAAACAGTGAACTCTACACTGGGGTCTGCAAGTTTGCTTCTGTCGTTAAACCAGTGGTTCAACCTGGCCGTGCACTGCGATCACCTAGAGGTGCTTGTAAAAAACACTGTGTCCAGGCCCCACTGGCGACCTCTGAATTCCAACCTCTGGGCTGAGGCAGGGGAAGCAGATACGTTTCAAAAGCCCCTCCCTGGATCATTCTGCAGGAGTGAGGCTCACGGCTCAAGCTCTCCTTCTTTGGGGGCCCTTCTCTTTATTTACCAATAACTTCTCTCCTGCGAATAACGTCTCTCTTTTTCTCCCATCAAAAGCAAAAAGCGTTTGATAACTAGTCAATTACCCTAGTTGTTGGACTGATTATATTTCAACTGAGAAACACCCACTCCAAGCATCACCTCCTCCGGTTTCAGCCTTTTATCTCTAACTGTGCTTTAAGAGCCTGCTTCTTTCTTGGAAGGAACGTTGATATGAGTAAGCAGGTAGCGGAGCATTTCCAGGCCTGCTCCGTCTTTAAGGGAATCATAACCTAGTCCTTCAAGGCAGCAGCGACAGGGAACAGGTACCAAAGATGTGGTCGCGGCCCATTTCTAGGACTCGCTAGAGGAGACACAGGACGGGTCCTCCCCCCCCGACCCCCAGGCCCTGAGCTCCCACCTCCCTCACCCTCACCCACCACCTCCTGTGACCAGGACAGCTGCTCGGTGCCTCAGTTTACTTCTTTGTAATTAAAGAAGAACAGTGGTACTTATCTCACAAGATGAGCATGGAGATTAAATAATGACCCGACGGAAGGATAGCTGATATGCACTGATCCGTCATTTTATGCCAGACACTGCTCTAACCTCCTAACACATAGACATGTGATTATTATCCTTCATTTATAGGTGAGGAAACGGAGGCCTGGGGGGGTGTGGTCAGGAAGCCACCTGCATGACAGACTTGGGGAGCGGAGCCCGGGGGCCTCACCCACATCTCTCAGCCGGCTGACCTGACGGGAGGGCTCAGGGTCCCAGCCTTGAGCAGCCTTCAGGATGGGAAGGCTGAGACCCCAGGAAGCGGCAGGGACCCGCCTGGCCTTGCCCCGGGATGGTGGCCTCTAGCACACATGTTGGTGGGGTCACTGCCAAACCTCCCCTGCCTTCAGGACTCAGGATTCGGGGCCCTGCTGACCAGCCTCAGGAAAGCTGCCTTAAACCGGCACATCCAGATGTGCCTGGGCCACCTGCAAACCGAGAAGAAGTCAGGACCGTGTGAGCAAAAACATCACTCCCTCCAGCCCTCTCCTGGGAGGCCAGAGCCTGGCGTCCGGCGCACAGCCTCTGGGGGCCGGACAGCTCCACTCAGAGCCGCTGTCCCGGCCCGGGTGGAACAGACACGCCGAGAGCCTCACGCATTAACATGGGCGTTGCCATGACAACAAGCTGTTGCCAGGGAGCCGCGAACTAGGAGAAGAGCAAGAATTAGCGAAGCCTAAAAATAAAGCCGCGATGTCTCCGCGTCCGCGTCCGTGCGTAACAGGAAGCGCTCTCGCCACCTCCTCCCCAGGCAGCCCCCATGGCTGTTCCCACCCCCTGCGCGGAGAGCCAGGAGGGGCACCCGGCCTGTGGGGCAAGTGACACCTAGACGCTGCCTCGCAAAGCCTGCGGGGTGCTTCCTCCCCTCAACCTCAGCTCCCCCCGAAGCAGGGCCGACCCCGGCAGTCGGGATTCACCCAGCCCCTCCCTCGGCTCTCAGCGCACGGGAGGCCACGGGTGCCCCCTTCCAAGGACCACTTTCCTCCCAGAAAACACCTAAGGAGGCCCCGGCCCCAGAGGGGTTCCTGGGAGTCAGGAGACCGGATCGGGCAGCTTGGGTGGGTCCACGGCTCCTTTTATGGCTGTGAGACCAGTAGAGCCATCATGACGCTAATTGCGAAAAGCAAGGTATCGTAACACTAAAAGTCACGGAGGGATTGTAAACAGCTCCAAGGGGCGGCAACGGGGTCTTTTCCAGGGTCCTCCAGGTTGGTTCTGACATCAGAGCATCGGAGGAGAATGTGCAAGGTGCCCTCCTCCTATCTCCCCCGCCAGCCTCTGGGCTCCGCGAAAGCAGGAATCACGTCTCACCGTTCACCCTCCGAACCCCGGCATCCGCGCCACCGCAGACACAGCACACGATAAACTCCCTGAACAAAAGGAGGGGGGCGGCCACTGACTCAAATACAGCAGAGGCCACAGTCCGGGCGAGCAGCAAGATATTAACAGTAACAATACCTAAGCAGGACAAAACGCCCCTCCCTCTAACACGCTAAGCTCTGCATTCCAAGAACTAAGTCCTACTCCCTATCCAGGTCTCTATTCTCAAAGAAACGATTTATTGCGTGTACAGGTGCACCATGCTTTAAGCCAATCAGATCGATTAAAGTCCAGAACTTTGTCGGGAACACTTTCCTCTACAAGCATCAATGACAGGATTTTGTCACATGTAGACCCGCCGAATCTCTTCTAAGCGTGCCTTGTTTAATTCAGAGAGTTTGCGGTCATTAGAATCTGTGCTGCGAGTGAAGCCGCAGCAGCACCTCAATCCCCGGGTTCTCCCCTCGCTGCCACACTCACGCTGCAGGTCTCTCCCCGCCGCGACTGATGTGCCCTCAGCCAATGCAAACAGGAGCTGATTTCCCTATCGGTGCAAGAAGTACGTACTTGAGACACTCACGTCGTTTTTTCTCTCACCAGCACCCCACCAAAATAAATAAACCAGAACAAAACGTAAATTATTTCCCGGTTCTTCGACTGCTCTGGATTATCCAGCCATTAATCCAAATGCCAGTTCCTGCCTCCGATCCCCCGAGCTGGTGCAAATAACCAGCAGGAGCACAGAGAGAAAAGGAAAAAGCCAAGGAACGACCGGGGGTTTGAGAGCAAACCCGGCTGATCATCCCCTGCATCCCAACCTCCGAGCAAGACCAAAGCCCTTTGCATTGATTTACGCCCTTGAGAGGCAGTGGGTGGGGTCCTCCTGAGTTACAGAGATGCACGCGCTGGGGTTTTCCAACAAGACTCCACACAATAGCCATCAAGGCTGCTTTTAGCAACCTCTGGAGAGAAGTTCAAGGTCATGGATGCAAAGGCAGGCCCCCAGACCTACTGCAGGGGCCATGTGTTTGCAGCACGAGATCCTCCCAGAGCCAGGACACCGGGACCAACCTGGTGATGCTACTGAACAGCGGTTACTACGAGCCTTAGGAAGGGGGCTGGTAGCACCCTGGGAACTACAGAACCCCAAATTACACTCGTCCCTGAGCAACAGCCATAGGAGGGCTCCTGATTCGGCTAGAGCTGCCTGATTACCGCTCTCGGCACTGAAGCTGGGCGCCTGCACGCCAACCACCCCCCCCCGGACCCCTGGGTTTCCAGCAGTGCCCTCACTTGACCACAAACGGAATGGAGAAGTCAGGCCTGGCACTGGCTGCACACAGGGCTCTTCTGAAAGCATCGCACTCCTTCCTGCTGACATGGGCCCCAAGAGACGGCTCATGCCGTCACCACGCAGCCGTCGTGAGACTTAAACTCCCAGCCTGTTCTCACTGCCTCTCTGCAGACTTCCCTCCTTCTCTGTGGTGCAAAGAGCCAGTTACAGCTGCAGACCCCAGTGAAAGGAGTTACTCCAGAGGAGAGCCCACTGCCGGCTCCAACCTGCCCCGGGAAAGTCTCCGGTGCCCCTCGGGAGGTCCACTCATGCGTGTGGATGACTGAATGAACTGACTGCTCTTTCCTGCTTCCACACCTGGAAACCTGGGCCACTTCCCAGAGATGCCACCGGCCTAAAGGTGGTCACGTCTGCCTTGCCACCGACTCTGAGATCAAGACCCTGAGATCACACACGAGCGCCGTGGGGACTGGGATGAAATGCACCTCTGCCCTGGGGTCACCCTATTTCCCGGACTGCAGAATGGAGGCACCTCCACCAGGCCCAGGCTTCCTCGCGGGAAAGGGAAGGAGGCTGCCTGCAGGCCTGGAAGGGAGATGCACGAACCCCAAAGCTGCCGTCAGCACCACCGTCACCATCCCCCAGGACCCCCCTGCTGCCCGTCACCCCTCCGTCCCACCCCATTCTTAACTCCCAGCTTCCCAGAGT
This sequence comes from Hyperoodon ampullatus, assembly GCF_949752795.1. NCBI lineage: Eukaryota > Metazoa > Chordata > Mammalia > Artiodactyla > Ziphiidae > Hyperoodon > Hyperoodon ampullatus. Next base: position 101,336,338 of record NC_136924.1, on the reverse strand, counting down.
TCATGTTTCCCTTCCTGGTTCTGGTGAAATCAGTCTCTAACTATGACCCCGATGAAGCTGTTGAAACCCAGGCAGACCCAGCTCTGCACTAGCCCCCAGATGTTCTGTTGCAAAAGCGAAAGATAAAAATAAAATCACACCAAGCTGAAGATCAGACTCCTCTCCCCACCCCCCCGTCTTCCTTCCTGCAATGGATAAACTTGTTTTCTTACGTTGCATTTGCCATTTTTAGAAACGGGTTGAAAGTAAAACGCACAAGTCTCTCCTGGAGAGAAGGCTAGGTTATCAGTCTCTCCCCCTTCTCCTGTCTGGCTCGGCACTGAATTATATACAGCCCGACTTGCTGCGTCTGTAACCAGCTGCTTGTACACAGCAGAACTAGACACACACTCAAGAGGACACAGCACTTAAAGCACTGGCTTTTAAACCTTCTGATTTCCATTGAGAATCTGCCTGGGGGACTGGATGGGCCTTGGCTCTTCAGAAGCAAAGCAATCGCTGCTATAAAGAAACGCACGAGGAACCTTCCAGGAGGCCACTTGTCTGAAATGCAGAAAAATCTGACTTGCCTTTTGCCCTGTGAGACCCTCTCAGGATACAAATATCCTTCCATGGATGGTTTCCAGATACGAGTTTTCTGAAGCTCCAGACGGCTATTTTAAACTCCAGCTCCTTAAATTTTATTTCCAAAATATAATTAGGGCTTTTTTTATTCTTAGCCAAACTTAGACTGCTAATAGGACCCTTTGTACACAGTGGGGCAAGTCAGTTAAAATCCTACGAAACAACACCCACATCACACAGCAGCACAGACACACCTCCCCCTGTCTCTCTGCCTCTGTCTGTCTCTCTGTCTCTGTCTCTCTGTCTGTCTCTATCTCCCCACGCACGGATGCACACAGATGGGGCACCATTTGTCTCGAGAGCCATCACATTTCAGGCACATGATGACCTCCCAGTGAATTTCTTATTATTACAACCACCAGACGACCACTTCTGACTGTTCTGTTCATTCGTTTGTTCATGAGGGTCATTGGTGTCTGTTTCCTTTTGGTTTTCTTTTGAACTGTACTGATACACAGAGTGATGCTTAAAATTTTTTTAAAGGTGTTCGAGCCTTATTTTTATGAAAGCAAGTCCACTAATAACACACCTCCTCCAAAACCAAGACCACAGTGGGGCCCAGGGTGGCACTCAGGACCACGCACCGTCAGGACGGGCGCCGCCAGCCGGGAGAGCCACCCAGGTCCTGAGCCCTGGGCCTTGCTCCACATGGACCTTCTGATGATGGGATGCAGGGGCCAGGAGGCAGGGGCTGGGGAGGCACGTGGATTGGAGTAACTCTATTGCCCAAGTGGCTGCAGAGGCACTGGGGTCTCCACCGTTCCTACGTGGGCTTCGCCAGCCACAGTGAGACCCCAGGCGGAGCCGGATGGAACAACCCCAGAGAAAAACCAGGCCCTTGTTGTGGGGTAAATCACCTTTTCTGGGCTGGGGTGATGGAGGGTGGATGACCTGCACCCCTGGCTTCACCATTCACCCTCCCAACACCGACCTCCAGCTGCTGGGAATGAAAGTACAACTGATCATTAAACATGAAGACACGTCTCTACCGGTCGGTAAACAACCACTGCCCCTCGTTTCCCAAAAGCCCCTTCCTCAGGCCCCTGGATCGTGCCTGGAATCAGCAGACGGTCCCAGCCGGGCAGGGCAGAGGCTCTCCTGGCAGCTGTTGTCGACCCAGGAAGCCCTGGTCGACGTCTCGCCTGAGACCGTCAGCTCACAGCACAGTCCCCCCGAGCGTGGCCGCCCCGGGGCCACACGCCACCCCCTACCCACTCGGTCTGGCTGCTACCTCTCAGCACCTCGAAGCTCTTCTGCCTTAACCATGCTGTGTGCTCGACGTTTCAAGGCGTGTCTGTCATTCCTCTTAGACAGAAAGCATCTCATGACATTTTATGCTTCTTCGATTATTGCTTTATACCGAACACGGCCCCCGGGCGCTGGAGGTACTGGAGGAACGTTCTACAACCTGAAACCCTAACGCTGACTTGCCCCTGATCCTCTCCAGGCCCCGCAGGGTCTGGCGCCTCCGTGAAACCTCTCTGGACTCACCTCCCCCCGGGGACTCAGCTTTTCCTCATCTCCTTGGAATCAAGACATGCAGCCACTGCACGTCCCGCACCCCATCTACGTTCCTTACGTGCAAGTTCGACTCTGACTGCTCATCTAATCACCCCAATGAGACGATATATTCCCTGAAGACAGGGACCACATGAGAAAAACACGTCAGGACCCCGTGCCCGAAAGTCGTATGTCCAGTGGGAGATGCTAACCCATTTCCCGCTATTTTCAATGGGAAGAATCAGAATTGTCCAACTCCCCCGCCTGCTTCCCTAAACACCCCCCAATTAAGGGTGATCCCAAGGGGGTCCAGGGACCCAAACAGAAACCCAGGAGGCAGCACCATCACCGCCTGCTGCTTTCCTGCAGCTTCGGCGGAGCGCTGGGCGCTCCACACAAGGTCCTCGGCCTCACACAGCGGACACCCCGCTGGGCTGACAGCCACCGGTGCAAACACATGGTTACAGACTGTTTTAGCTTCTATAAGAGACAGGAGCGTGAGGGCAACACAGAAGGTTATAACAGGGAAGAGGATTTGGAAGTGGGGGCCTGGGGACGTTCAGCAAGGCTGGAGTAGAAGGCAAAGGAGGGGAAAGCAACTGAAAGTGCTGCCTCTGGTCTCCGCCTCTCCCAGGCCCCTGCCAGCCTGTCTCCAGACTGGAGGCGTGTGGCCCACCTCTCTGAACTCCTGGACACACAGCCGTCCCAGCCTCGTGGCAGGGCCTGTCGCCTGCTGTCACCCAGCCCTGTAAAGGGCCCTGATGGGCGACCTTCCTTCTAGGAAAGGAAAGGGACAGGAGAGGTCAGGTGCGTCCTGCGGGCAAGAAGCTCGCTGGCTTCACCAGCCCCCTGCACACGTGGCCGAGCCCCCGTCCCCGGGGAGGGGGAGTGTTCCTGGCGTGGGGGTGTGTACGAGGTTTTCAGCAGGCAGAGATTCGGGGGGAAATGTGAGCCGTCTGGTCCTGATTCATCCCTAACTCACCAATTGTTTTGCAAGCGCTGCCTGATGTCCAAGAAGCAGCCAGGCCTCCGCAGCCCCACGTCCCCTTTGAAGTGCGTGGTGCGGAGCAGTGCTTGGAGAAGGGAGCCTGGGCCCGGGCCCGGGGGCGTGACGCGCGGGCCTGCCGTGGAGGCCCTACAGCCCTGCGCCGCCCCGGCTCCGTGCGGCGGTCCCTCTGCGGTCAGGATGCGGGGTCCATGGGAGCGGGCCAGGTGAGTTAGGGGCTAATTTTCACTCACCCCGTCGGCTGCTGATGGAACCCTGTGTGTTGGCCCAGGTGGATATAAAGGAGATTCGGAAAATGGCCCTAAAAACGGAGGAAGTCAAGGTCAGGCTCAGACGTAGGACCAGGTCAGGCGCCAGCGTCCTGACCCTTAACTGGCGCTGCATCTGATGATGTTCCCACAGGGGCAGGACGTCCCCCAGCAGCCGGCAGCAGGGAGGGGGCACCTGCCTGTCATCAGCCTGGCAGGGGAACTGACTTGGGGGAAGGCCAGGGGTCCAGACCCCCCCAGAGTGGGGGGAACGGCCCCAGCGAAGAACAGGCCCAGCCCGAATGCCAACAGCACCGGAACAAGAGCCCCCGGAGAGGGAACCGCGTCTGTGACGCCTCATCCGGTGGGTGACACTAGGGGGAGGGCACACAGAAGCAGGCCGGCGGATGTGACGCCCAATCCCCACCCCAGCACGGCTCCTCTAGCTGACGGTTCCGAGGCTCGTCCCACACTTCAAACAACCCTCACTGTGGAGATCAAGTCACTCCCTAAACACTCCAGGGGCCTGTAATGGGAAGATTCGACGTGCACAGAGAAAGGAAAACTTGCGGAGTACAAGCAGCCGCTCGCCAGGTCTCTGTGATCACGCGCTCGATTTCTCTGCATGGAGAAGAGAAGGGTGTCCCGGGCAGGGCACGAGGGGACTTGTCCCCGATGCGTCACCTGGGGGCTTGGCACCTTCCGAGGGGCTGCGGCCCTTCAGGCACCAGCCTCCTCTCACCCTCCACTCGGGGGAGACAGCAGAGCTCTGAGTTCACTCACAAGACATGACGAGGAAAGGAAGCGTCCACGCGGTGTCGAGCGGGACGCTCTTCCCCGGGAAGCGGGCTCTCTCTCCTCTGAGCGGCTGTGGAGCCGCTGGTGGGGGGATCTGCCCTCCCCCCGAGACAGAGCGCAGAAGAGACGCCTCCCAGACTGTGAGATTCTGCGGGAGCCACAAGAGAATTCGGGGTCTCCTACCCCCCAAAATAATCCCCACGCCTGTTAATGAAGCTTGAAATGTCTTACAATGATTCAAGAGAAGACAAACGATGAAATAGCCCATATTTGTGCTGGGCTATGAATGACTGTTATCTAGCTCTTGCGCAGGTTTTAACAGAGAGAGCAACTTAAAAGTGCACGATGCATTGATTGCCTGGAGGGGAGGCGGGGACCAGGCATCCCCAGAGTGGGAAAAAGCCACAAAACGAGAGACTTGAGGCACCGAAGGCTTCAGCTAAACGAGCTACGAGGTCCTGGATGCCCCTGTCCCACCGCCCCAGCAGCTTGAGCCTCAGTTTCTCTATTTGTAAAATGAAAAGATGGAGCTTTAGGGCCTTCCAACTCTAAGACCCTGTAAGTCAACCCAATTCATCCAAAGCCACGTCTGTGCATTGCCCGGGTCCAGCGCAGAAGAGGTGAAACAGAGGCCCGAGGTCATCAAATGATCATTTCCCTAGTCATTATAACATATAAAGGAAAACACACATATTTTTTTGCATGTGACGAAAGACTAAAAAAACATAAACGTTCAGGGTTCTCTGAGTCCTTGTCAGGAGGACGAAGGATAGAATCAGAATTGCTGCCCCGCTGAAGCAACGGCTCCCTCTCCCCTGCTGGAAGGCCTGGTCCCGTTGGGTGTGCACCGCTCTCTCCCAATGATCAAGTTAAAACCGGATTCATCTAAACTGCTCAGGACGATCCCATTCTCCTCACTAAAGGGACGTTCGACCAACTCGTGGCCACGGAGACGCGGTGGGCGTCAGCTGGACGCTTCTGGGAAAGGTCTCCTCACTCCTGACAGACACTCAGGACATTCCCCGGACACTGCCGCTCCCCCTGCGATGTCCGGACCGGCCACGGCCGTCCAGTGATTTCCAGGAAGCTCTCTGAGCACAGCGCTGCCACCCTGAAGATGGCAGAGCGCAGAGACCAGGAGGACCAGGCCTCAAGATCCATCGGGACGTGATGGGCATGGCACAGAACAACTTGGAACCACACCAGAGGGACAAACTGGCCACAACGTCGGGATCCAATGAGTTCAGGCAGCCGGTACCTAACGTACAAAGGCTTCAGGGAAAGTCAGAAGAGATTTGTGGATAAGAGACACAATATGTGATTCAGAACAACTAAGATGCATCAAAATGCATCCCTCACGGAGAACTAAAATCACGTAAAATCAATGCAGCGCTCTGGGCGTGGCCTCTGAGGGGCCCGAGCAGCCGTGCTCCACGCCGGCTGCTCGCCCGACCTCCGACACCAGGACTCTCCCGCGTCTGACTCTTCCACCAGCATGGGCTTCACCTGGTACAGCCTGAGAGCCGCAGGGTAGGACAGGAAGACGTTCTCTATCAAGGACACTGTAGGAATTTGCCTTTTCCTCAAATGTGGTTCAATTTCTGTTTTTGAAACTGAAGTCCCCATGCCCTCGTGACGTGGAGAAACTCACAGGCCCCTATGCACCGCATCTCAGGAGCTGCAGTGAATGGCTGAAGGTCGGGCATCCTTGTGTCCAGGACTCATCTAAGAGCCCCCCGAGCCGGGGGAGGCCGAGGTGGGAGGCCTGGAGCCCTGGCCTGGGCTCCAGTTCCAAGGCCACCTCGCCCTCTAGGGCAGGCGACCACACAGTGACAGAGGGTCATTTCCATACACGGGCCTTCAGGTAGTGAAAACTCATTTAGGAGGAAATAAATTGGAATTGAATTTACTAAACCCAGAAAATGTAAATCAGGCACATTCCCAGTGAACCTACAGCTTGGTTTGAAAATGATCTTGATGTCGCCTTTCAAGACAGGGTTCATGTCTGCACTGAACCGACTCCCTGGGAGGTTATTTACAGAAGCCCTGGTCCTATTAAAGGGCTTTCAAAACGTCAGATTTTGAAACTAATAAAATTCGTTTCAGTTTGGTGCTTTTGGTTCAAAAACCAATCATCCTCCAGTTTGGTTCTGGTCAATCACTGATTTAAATGTAGGAAAACCTCACTTATCTGAATGTTTCTGGAGGAAGAGGGGGGAGGGGTCTCCTCTAAATTGCTGCAAAAATTCCAACGGGTTGATTTTTAAAGAAAAATGGCTTTAGTCCTTGTAGTATTGAACACACAATGGGCTAAGATTTAAATGAACACTAATAAGAAAAACTAAGTTAGTGACTGCAAAATTACAATCCATCATAGGCTTTTATTACATAATCCTGAATTATATTATATCACTGAGTCTTAACTTTTTTTAATCAATGGGAAACACAGACTGGGGCCGATTTGCTGGGTTACAGTTTGAATTTAGGTCTCACAGCACTCCGGATTTAACGGGGCACTTTCAGTGGTCAGTAAGTGGCTTCAGTGGATACAAGATGCAGGGAAGCAGAAGAGGGGGTCCACCCAAGGAAGAACAAATACATTCCTAAGTCTGGAATCTCAGTTTACAAGCAGCCGAAGGGGTGCTGGGATTTACACATCCACCGCCCTGTTCCGACAGCTTCAGCCCCGACCTTAGAGGAACAGGATGGGGCGCCCAGAGGAAGATGCTTTGGACCGGCAGATACCTGGCAGGAAGGCGGCTCGGGACCCAGCGCTGTGCAGGCGCTGCTGACCTAGAAAGGGCCAGACTGAGTTCTGCTGGGCAGCTCCAGCCCATCCATCCTGAGCTAGCTGCCAACAGGTCCGCCCTGCCCAAATCTCTAGCCGCCGGGGGTCTTCCCTTCCCCCTCCCCACCTCGTTCCTATCCGCTCTGGACAGGCTGGTCCATGTGATATTTGAAATACCCAGGAAGAAATGTTCACAGGGACCATCAGGGCTGCAAATAAACCTGGCCGCTGGTTTGTTGCTTCCCCGGAGACCCCAGGAGCCTCCCGCTCCTTCCCCATTTCCCTCTTATCTGAGGAAAGAGCCTTCTGTTACACTTCAGTGTAAACGCATTTACGTTCTGGCTGGAACTGCTGAAGGCCCTCCTTCCAAAAGTGGTTCAAGGCAGAGGGGGTCTGTAACAGCGGGCTCCAACAGTTCAAAAGTTGGAGATGGTTAGAAATTAATTTTTTGTGAAAAAACGCAAAATATCTTACCAACGGGACCTCATTCAGGCTCTCTCTGTCCCCAGGAAGTCTTGCCAGGACGTCGTGATTGTACTTTATCACAATTTATCACCTGAGAACTAACAAGAGTCCTGGATTCCTTAATTCCCACTAAGAAGGGCGTTAACTGGCAAATCACAGGCGTTCAGCCTAGATGGACAAGAGGGGCTTCCCAAAGCAGTGGGAGGGCTCCGGACCCCTCGTCCCAGGAACACTGCATTAAACTGGCCTGGCGACCAGCTCCTGCCCCACCGTTGTCAGCACAGAAATAAGTCAGTCTCAGGAGTTTTCAGCAGTTAGCTCACCGCCTCTAAAGCAGAAGCCACTGGAAGCTCCACATTCCCGGAGAAAGCCCTGCTCTACCTACCAAGGTCCGCTCTGGAAGGTACACTTATCGGGGAGAGCACACTGCGGGGGCACGGACTGGGAGCCCGCCGGATCTAAAGTCTCCTCCCAGAGGTCCTCTGGGAGCTCGAGCCAACGGTCTCAGAGGTCTCTTTTCTTCAAGTGCTGGGAGCTCCACAGATGCCGAACTGAATGGACTGAATGGCCACTGGGGTCCTTTTTGGGGATCTGACGTAAAGGTCTGAGTTGGGGCTGAGACGGAGAACCTTACTGGTTAGACATTCGTCAGCTCCAGCCAGCTCCAAGTGCTGGGCAGGGTCAGGACGTGTGGCCCTATTCACCTTAGGCTGCTGGCCCACCTGACCCCTCACACCCAGCCCTGCCTCCTGTGGAACTGCCTCCTACCTCTGGCACTGACCTCAATCACTCTGTCCGAGACCAGAAGACATTTTGATAGAAAGCAATTTGTTTTTCTTGTGACAACAATGTTTTCCAAAGGAACGTGTCTCTGAAATAACTGCTCCCACGGAGGTGGAGGGGCAGGTCCTGGGGTCTAACCCACTCTCTGGTCTGCAGCCGAGTGGTCAGGGCGGGTCTGAGACCCCCCGAAGCTTTGGGACATGAGCACCTCCACCCTGTGACTGGCCACATGGACCCACCGTCAGGATGGGCAAGGCGGAGGTGGTGCAGGCACAGAACCACGTCCCCGCCATCGCTGCCATGGCCACCAGTGATGTACAAAGAGACATGTCTCTCCTTCCACGAAGAGAGATGTCCCTGGGCATTCACAGGACAGCAGCTCAACAGACTCTCTATTTTGGTGAAACTTCTCTACCGGATCCCATCACAGCTGGAGAGACGTCCTGGTCGGCGTTTGCCGTGGGAACAAAGGGTCCCCAGTGTCCTCACAGGACCCTCGTTTGGAAAGCTTTCCCACTTTCTATGCTGATGGCTTTTCAAACGTTCCAGTGCGAGATGCGGGATAGACTCTGATGGATGCTCAGCCCCTGGGGGGCAGGAGACCCAGGTACGCCTCCCCCAGCTGTGACGCCTGCCCCAGGTGATCAACTGCACGGTCATGACTTAGGGGTCAGATGTCCCCATGTGGGAAAATGGGCGGACACAGAGGGAACAAGGGTTCTCAGGGAAAGAAGCTCATCAAGGAGATGAGGACCAAACCCCTCCAGTCATGGAAATTCTATGTCCATAGCGGGAAGTAAACAAGAGCGTCACAGAGCAGGAAGTGGGGAGAGGCAGGCAAGGGACCCAAACTGGGACAGCGTGAGTCAACGGGAAACACTAGGCAGGAAACCTCTGAGAGAAGGACCATCGCACACGGGGGAAAGGACAGAGAAGTTCCAGCTTCCTGAAGGTTCCAGAGGAGAAAATGGTGAGGCGTGGAGGGAGAGCGGGGAGGAGGGGAGGGAACCGCCCCTGACAGGGCAGCAGCCGCCAGTGCCTGGCCGGGGCGCTGGGGACCGTGAGTCGGAGGGCAGACGGCAGAGTCCAGAAGTTGGGCGGCACGGGGGGTGGGAGCAGAGAAGGGGTGGCTGCCCTAAGGAGGACGACCGAGGGCCGCCTGAGCGCTGACTTCATCGTGAGGCAGAGAGGACGCTTCCTTCCCTGCAGGTGGCAGAGTAATGAGCCGCGGAGCAGAGGAAGGCAGCAGCTCCAAGGACGCCCCTCCTGCGACTACAGACCCTCTCCCCGAGGGGACACCATGCCCGGAGGTATCGGGCAGAGGCGGAAGGAAGCCCCGGCCTGTCTTGTCCAGGACCCGGCAGGAGAAGCCCCCTCTCCGGGTGGGCCCCGGGACCCTCCTTGCTCGGCGAGACCATGAAATGCAGGAGAGAGGAGGTCTCGGGCCAGCGCCCAGCTAGGCTGGGACCCTCTCCCTCGGCCTCATAAAGAGAAGTCAGGGTGGACACCCCCGCACCAGCCGCCTAGGGACCCCCCCAGTCTCTCCCCTGGGGTCCCTCGCGCACAGCAGCTCCGCGGGCGAGCTCAGGCCAGGTCTCCCAGGTAGGGTCGGCTAGCCTGGGGGAGCAGTGTGCTACCCCAAACCCCCAGCTTCTTGGGGGTGCCCTGCACACTCAAACCCTCAGAAGCCACATCTGGAATCTTAGGAAAATACTTGTGCTGTAACAGACCACAGTTTTCAAAGGCTCTCCTCCCGTGTCTAACTGATGTGCTGTGTCCTGACTTCGGAAGCTGGTGGGGTCCATGCTCTGTCTGCAGCTCCACTGTGGGGAAGCATGACCCTGAGGGCCGGGGTAGACGGTCGGGGGGCTGCCTCTTCCCCAAGGGTCCATCTACACAGTTTCATAGATTATTTTATGTGATCCTCACAGCAACCCTGCAGTTCTGGTTGCAACACTCCCATTTGAACCTTAGTGAAATTAAATATAAGAGAAGGAAAAAGTTACTTAACGCAAAAGTTGAGTGGCTTCCCTGGTGGCGCAGTGGTTAAGAATCCACCTGCCAATGCAGGGGACACGGGTTCGAGCCCTAGTCCAGGAAGATCCCACATGCCACAGAGCAGCTAAGCCCATGTGCCACAACTACTGAGCCTGCGCTCTAGAGCCCAAGAGCCACAACTACTGAGCCCGCAAGCCACAGCTACTGAAGCCTGTGCGCCTAGTGCCCATGCCCCACAAAAAGAGAAACCACCTCAATGAGAAGCCTGCGCACCGCAACGAGGAATAGTCCCCGCTCACCCCAACTAGAGAAAGCCCGCGTGCAGCAACGAAGACCCAACACAGCCAAAAATAAATAAATAAGTTAATTAAAAAAACAAAAACAAAAGTTGACCCAATTTACGTCTGCCTTCCAAGCAATGGGGACACGAATCGCTCAGTCTCCCCCACAGCAGGAAAGGGTCCCTCATGGGGAGAGGCACGTAGGGGATACACAGAGAGGGGGGCTCTGAGCTGAGGCTGGGGGTGGGGCCAGTAGCAGCTGAACTGCTCTGCACAATGACAGCATGGAGGGGTGTCTGTTCAGAGCAGCAAAGGCGGAGATGGTGAGAACGTAAGAAATACATCAAGACGCTGGAGTCCAGGCTGGAAAAATGCCAGAGGGACTCTTCAGGCACAGAAATTTCAAACATTCAATATTCATTACCATGATGTGATCTCCCTCCATCTTCCCAAAACTTGGGTACAGACTGATACACCCACAAAAACCCCCATGTGTGAATCAGCGGAAGGGTCTGTGTCAGGGTTTATCCAGAGCAGAGAGAAGGGGTCAGTCAGAAAAAGCGGTTCTCGGTGAGATTCAAGCCAGTGGTGACAGCAGAGGGTGAGACTCCAGGTAACGCTCGCATCTTGGAGATGACCTGGGGTGAGGGCTGGAGGTGACACCTGGGACACGTAAGATGCACCAGGCCCAAGGTCACGCCACCGGTGGTTGTGGGCCAAGCCTTCAATCCAGTTCTATCTGAAGACACACCCAAACTATGTCCACTTCCTTTGCTCAGAATGTCTCCTCACACCCTGCTGACCCCCCACTGGCACCCAGCACCCGTCTTCACTCATAAACTCTACCCGCCCCCACACTCCCTCTGATGGGGTGGCTCCTGCCTGCCCCTGGGCGGGAGACACCTGCTTCTCTGCCACCTGTGCACACAGCGAGCCGGCATTTCCCAGTCTCCCCTGCAGGAGGCAGCACCGTGCACTGTACTCTAGACAGTGGGACAGGCAAGAAATGGGGGGCACCACTTCTAGGTGGGACCCTAAAACGTGGGGTGCACCCCTCCATGCCCTATTTCTTATCACAGATCTGTCAGCTAGATTCAGGGGATCGAGAGGAAAATCTCCAGGCCCAAGGGGATGGCACCGCCTCTAAACAGAAGAAGCCTGGGTCCCTGAGTAACCCCTATGGCCACCCTGCCAACCCAGATTGGGCTGCGATGTGAGCAAGAAATAAACCTTCATCCCGTTAAGCCACTGGGAACTGGGGGATATTTGTTACACCAGATAGGCTACTCTGACTAATACACTTTCTCAAGGCTGACGTGAAAATGTGCTCACCTCTCTACCACCCTCCTCGCCTACCACGGTGTATTTTGATCGCCCACAAAACCCCCGTTTCCCCTCCGGGCTGACCTCCACGAGGAAAGGAGCTGCATTATACTCATTCTGTGCCCTTAGCGCCTAGAACACAGTTTATATCTGTCTTGTTAAGCGTGTAATGAATCAATGAATGAATGAATGACAGAGCCCGCCTGAGCCCAACGTATGACTACAATACCCTAAAAATTAATTAAAAACAACAGTCCCAGGACCAGCTAAGCCCTGGGTGAAGGGAACGGAGGCCAGAAAACACGGCAGGATGGGGATGTCCTTCCCTCCTCTGCTAGGTCCCCACTGAGCAGGCACCCCAGGTGGTGACAAAACGTACCCTCGGAGATGCTGGCTGACAGCAAATTTTCACAGTGCTCCTTCCTACAGTATTTTGAAATCCTTTGTTTAAATCGATTGGCAATGTTTAAACGTACCATTTCACACTGAAGTACAACATTACTAATTAGGCAATAAGGAATAAGACAGTGTCATTTTATGGTAATGCATCCCGCTCAAAAAGCCCTCCCTTTTTCAAATACATTTTCAAGGGTTTCACATAATCTCATTTTTAGTGTAGAAAGGGGATCCTATTCCACGAACAAAGAGCCAGTTCTGGGTGAGAGCGCCACTCCCTTAATGGAGAAACGCCAGGCATGACCCAAAAGATGCTCCTCCTGGGTTTCAAAGCGCCAGTGCCCGACCTTGAAGACTCCAGCTCTGACCTTGATCAAGGCAGCCACTCCTAGACCGCCTTTGCTCTCTTAGATCACGGATCCGAAAGGATCTGTGTGTTTCCTTTTCCTGCAGGAGAGCTCCAGGGTCATTTTGTGAGTGTTTTCTTTCTTCTTCTCTAATGATCACTAGTTACCTGAGCTCTTAATGGTCCCAGTTTCCTGCAGTCTTCCTTGGGCATTCTTATGTCGGGTAAGTCACCGTGGTCGAGGACAGCCAGGTGTCCCTTTCTTTGCTCTCTCCACAGGCTCTCCTCAACTTGCTGATGGCTGGTCAGCATCCCTCTTTTTGAAGTCGCCCTTTGGAAGCCAGACCTAGCCCCTTGTCTTGGGCAGCACAGCCAGAGCCCAGCTCGGTCCCTGCATGGCAGAGCGTCCTCCTGTTTCCATGGACTGGACCCTCCGGCCGTCCTCTCCTTGTACGGACTTAGTTCTCTCTCTCCTTGGTAGACCCCCGGTGTTCAATATTTGCACACACAGCCCTGGAGGCGCCTCTGTCATGGCTGTACCAGCGCAAGGCTCTTTGTGGAGCCGGGGAGAAATCCAGGGTCCACATGAAGCCAGAGCCACACACAGGTGCCCATTGGAGGCTCCAGAGGAGCCAGCCCTCCCCATGCCCTCACCTGAGCTGGCAGAGACCCTCACGGTCAGAATCTACATCCCTCCCTCCACCACAGGGTTTCGGGGAACTGGCGACGTGTCACCTGCTTGGGATACTTAGAAAGATTCTGCGTTTCCCAGGGAACACTTCTTACATTTCATTGTCATAAAAATAAGACCAAAGAGAAGACAGGGCAACTAGAGGCTGAACATCAGTTCGCTAAAGCCGTCTCTGTACCTCTTCCTCTCTCTGGGGGTGGGGATGGAGGCCGGAGGGACAGAGAGCTTTTATCCATCAGGCCCAAGAGGCTCAATGTCTACACCCCCACTAGCTTTCCACTGACCCAGAAAAACATTTGAAATGTAAAAGCAAAACAAAGCCAGATTGGGTCCAAAATATAAAAGAAAACTGCAAAATCAAAATGCATATTTAACTCCAAGTCTACAAAACCTAACAATGTGTCAACTAGTGAAATGCAGCTCAGTGCATAGTTATCCATCAGAAAATAGAGTTTATGACACAAGACCAAAATGAATAATTTATCCTTAATAAAACTCAACAGTATAAAAAATACAGTCATTCTCTCTAATTTCGTTACAGTAAAAATATTCCATTTGATGTGGTTTATGGATACATTTTAAGATGGTTGAGATGCTGAAGGTTAGAACGACCAGAATCAGGAGCCTCGGGCCCGGGGAGGACGGCCCCTGGGTATTCTGTTGATAATAACTTTCTCCGTTTTTGTCTTTTCTTCTAATTCTGAGTGTGATGATGCTTTTGAGAGCTGCCTGCTCTGATTGGTGTTTGTGTCTCTGAGGCCCGAGCAGGGCTCCTGGAGAAGCAGCCCCGGGTTTGCTGCTGCTGCTTCTACCAAGCCCAGGTGCCTCCCGGGCACCCTCTGGCTGCAGTGCAGGTGGGACAGCTTGGTGCCTCTGGGGCTCAACAGACCCCCTCAGAGATCAGGACGCACGTCTTGGGTGGAGAGGAGGCCTTTAGCTGCACCGTGAGGAACGTGACCCCCCCCAGGACGGGCCACCACGGGGCATCTGCTTTGGCTTTCTTAGTCATTCCTCTTTAAAGGAGGGGAACGAGCAGACCAGGGAGGCATCCTGCCCCTGAGGACGTCACTCCCGGGCTTCCGTCCCCGCTGCCCCGTCCCCTGGCCTGTCCATCACCAACGCACACCCTCCGAGGGGAGGTTATCTCCCAATTACCTGAAGAACCATCACTGTGCTTTGTTAGTGGGGAGACTCCTCAGGACCCCGGGAATGAACTCGGCCATCACCCAGATCCTGCTCTTGGGAAGAGGCTCCAGCTCGCAGAGGGACGGTGCTGTGTCCCTGCTGTGTCCCTCGAGGCCGCCACGGCCCCCTGCTCCCCCCGTCCCATCTCAGTCCCCAGGCAAAGCAGTTCCTGGGATGGAGCAGCTGCCGTGGAGGAGACGACCCCTCAGAGGGGCGGCCAGCCAGGGAGGGCTGCCAGGCGGGACCCGCCCACCCTCGCTGGGCCTCAGCGTCCCTCCTGCAGGACGCAGACCCCACCGTCCACTCACAGAGCGACGGCCGGGGGAGGCTCTGAACGCGTAGAAACGTGGGACACGTTGTCACAGGGAGTCTGTGACGCAGAGGAGGGGACGGGGCCGCCGGGGCGGAGGAGGTGGTGTCACGCGTGTCAGAGTCCATCTCTTCTCGCCGCATGCGCCCTGTACCGACAGGGCCGTGACAGACCCCGCCCGGACTGCCCCGAGGACTGAGGGAGGTCGCGTTTGCAGGGCCAGTGTCACCGCCGAGGAGCCCTCTCACTGTCACAGAGACGTCCTTCCTCACAAGGAAGCCCCTGCGGGCCTGGTGAGCACCAGACCGCACCCAGGCCCGAGTCAGGGGTCCATCATCATGGCAACGTCACTGCTGCCCCTTCCAGAGCCTCCCCCCCCCACTGGCATCTCCTGTCCCCTTGTTGCCCTGCCTCCCTGTCTGTCTGTCTGTCTGTCGGTGTTTCTGCTCTGAGTTTGTCTCCATCTTGGTCTCTCCCAGAGCCTGACCGCTAGGGCCCTTCGTTTCTTTTCCTTCCTTCCTTAAACACAAGCTGGTAAGTCAGTCCCAGTCCTGTTAGGGCAGAAGCCCCACTGCCTGAGGGCCGTCCCAGGGGCGGGGTGGGTGCCACTGCCCCGCCGGCTCCCGGCCGCCCGGCAGGAGCCTGACTCCAGTTCCCCCACGTGGGCCATGGAAGCCAGGAAGCCCCGCCATGACCAGAAGGCCACGTGGGTCAACGCCAGCCACACGAGACCTGCGCGCTGCAAGGAAGAGTGGCCCCCGCTCACCGCAACTAGAAAAAAGAAAGCCCGTGTGCAGCAACAAAGACCCAACGCAGCCAAAAATAACTTAATTAATTAATTAATTTAAAAAAAAAAGTTGGGAAGGGAAGAGAATGTTCTTCTACTGAGCCAGGCGCTAAGACAAGTGGTTTCCCCAAATGACCTCATTTACCTTGACTTTCACAGGAGTCCCGTGAAGGAAGTAATATCATCCCACTTAACAGGCGGAGCACCAGAGGCCCCAGAAGACTGAGGCACCGGCCTGCCTATGCAGCGTGCGGCGGGTTGAGGACCCGTCCAAGGTCCTCTCTTCCCGAGGACGCCACCAGGGAAACCCACCAGTGACCCCCCCCGGGGGAGTCCCCCCGACACTGCCCAGTCCCCCGCCATCCCCCCACCCGCTCCCCACCCCCTGCTCCGAGGGACCCACGGGGACTCACCCCAGGCGTCGTGAATCTCTGGCTCAGCTCAGTTCTGTCCATCGTGGGCACCAGACAAATGGTTCCCAGATAAGTGAGACCGAGGGAGGGGGGCGCCGGGGCGGCGGAGCACCCCTCCCTACAAACGCTGCATGGGGGCGCCGCTTCCCAGAACATCACCGGCACGCGGCCTCACAGGACAAGTTAGCAGTGGCCGGGCCCCGCGGCCACACAGACTGAGGAGCCCTCACTGGTGCGAGTGGACTCGAGGTGGCGTCGGAGGAAGGCAAGTAGGTCCTGGGGGACAAAAGACCTGGGGGCCTTGGAGAGGGGAGAGTGGAAGAAAAGGAGCCCTGAGAGCCGCCCCCGCCCGGGGTCACGGGCCCTGTCGCCCCGCTGCCTACACGCCCACCACGGCCCACTGGGGTCACTGCGCCGCCGCTCTCAGTGGCGTGTCATTAGGGCGATGGCATGGGCTCAGGGTAGGCACCACCGCTACCCGTCTGTGGACAGAAACTGGCAGGTCATCTGGCTGGTGGCCTCCCGGCACCTGGCAGTCACCCGGCTCCGCTTTCAGGGGAGGAGAACCTCGGCCTCCCAACGGGTTCTGTTCCCAAGGAGCTCCTTCCACAGCGCCCACCACCATCTGAGTCCCCTGCTACCACCCCACGCTCAGCCTACCCTCCCTCCTGACCCCCTAAAGACGCACCTGCTCGGCGCCTCCCGTGGCTGTTTAGGTCCGCGGACAGCATCCCTCTCAACCCATCTCTTCACCTAAGCTTCTGCGCTCTCGCCCACAACACGGTCACAGTAACGATAATATAGTACCAGCCCCATGTGCTTACTGTGGGGTAAGTGATATGCTGTAATTAAGTGACATCCTGCGTGTCGGTCTCCGGGTCTACAGCCACTCCAGAACGCAGGCCACCATCCCCTGGCCGGACACACCTCCCTCCTTGCTGTGGAGGCAGCCCAGGGTCATGACCCGTTTCTAGCAGCTTCAGTCACACAAGAACAAAACACCTGGGCGTTTTTCATGTGAACCACCCTCGGGTCTGGCCTCCCCCATCACCTGTTTGGGCAACCGAGTCTGGGAATCTAAGTCTCTGACTTGGTGTGCGGTGACCTGCTGGCCCATCTGTCCCCGCCTGAAGGCCTGGGCTGTCCCCCCAGCTGTCTCTCCGCTTGTGTCTAGAGCTTCTCTAAGTAACACACATGTGAGCTCAGAACTGTCAGCCCCAGACTAGAGGCGCGGGGACTCCCCTTAGCGATGACCTTGACTCAGCTCCACATTTTACAGGTGGGGACACTGGGGTGCAAGAGACGAGGTGGCTTGGGGGGAACCACGGAGGCGATGACCACAGAGGTCGTGGTGACTTGTCACCGCCGCCATCATGCCCACGGGCACCGCGTGCCCACCGTGACCTCGTCACTCCTACGCGCTCGGCGCCCAGCACGGGGCCAGACAACAGTCGGTCCTCGAAAAATCTCATACAATAGACGAACACGTGGCTTCTCTGGACACTCACGACAACCCTCGTTTGGAAATGACAAAGCCAGGCCACCCTCGGGAGGTGCCCGGCTCCTGAGCCTCTCAGCCCCTCACCTTACCGCCTGCCTCTTGGGAGAAGGCGGTGCTCAGGGCCGTCAGGGGAGAGCACCGGCGTCACACCTGGACACTCAGCCACAGCAGCCACGGCCCCAGGCCCACGTCCACGTGAGAAACGTGGGCCACGTATGGGACCCGCGACACCTTTGGCCACCGGGCGTCTGGCCGAGGCAGCTCCAGGGGGCCTCCACATCCCTGCATCCTCCCGGCCCGGTCCCTTCTCCAGCCCTCTGTCTTTCACCAGGAGGAGGGCGACTCTCTCCTTGTACCCGTGCCGGGGCGTGGGGCGTGTCCGTGTGCATGCACATGCATGTGCACTTTGCACTCAGAACATGGGCTGCACTCGTGCATTCATTTACCCTATGCTCGACGTGTGACAGACTTTACCGGAGGTGACAGGGCCTGGGAAACATGTCCCCTGTCCCAGAGGGCAGGCACGCAGACCCCTGCTCCCAAAGCCCATACGACCGGGCGGAGGAAGGGGGCCCTGAGACAGGGCGTGCGTGGCTCTCATGACCGCAGCCAATCGGGCCCAGAGGCTCGGGGAGAAGCCGCCTCCCAGGAGATCAGTCCAGCCCGGGGCGCACACGGTTTGGGGGTGAAGAAACCACGGGCAGGAGGGCGAGGACTCCCCCAAAAGACTCGCACTTCGTGCCTGGGAGGCACGGACGCTCCGCATCGCCCGCTGACGCGCATCGTGACCGTGACCGTGAGGCTCTGCTTCCCTGGGCCCCACCGACCCGCTCACCCGCTCACTGACCGCCACGTGGGCGTCCTCGCTCCACCAGAGTCTGCTGCTGCCTTGGGACGGCCTTGTTCCTCAATCTCTTCTGGTTTCCGGGTTCAGCTCTGGAGCTCACACGCTAGTGCGCGGTCCTAACCGCGGTACTATATTCTACGCAAATACCTCGGGCCTGGGTCAACGCTGGTGCACAGCCCAGGGTCCCTGCACCAACTACTAACCAAGCACCTGGCGGGGGGGCGATGGGCTGGATGAAGGACCTCAGAAGTCCTTCCGACATTCACGAGTCTATGAGTCTAAGGTGCTGACCTCCCTGATAGGTTTTATTTTTTCCCTTCATCATACAACTCACTCGATTAAGAATCTGGCCAAAACCATCAGTTCACTAGCCAACCACCAGCAGGCCCAGGGGATGCTTTCTGAGTCCTTGGTAACGCACCACCCCCTTAGTTCTGTACCGTACCCCAGCTCCACCTGGCAGGACGCCTGGAACGGTCACGGGTGCTTGGAGAGACAAGAGAATGCTCAGATTGTCATAAAAGACTGAATTCCAAATCCTCAAACATTCATTCTAATGCTTGTTTAATCCATTAAACAAGTGCTAGGTTGTTCCAGCCAAGAAAAGACCCCCATTGCGTCCATGTTTTCACTTTCCTCTCGGAACCCAGGGAATTCATCTGAAAAAAAGAGCACACCCACAGGCCCTTCTAAGAATCTGGTACAAGCAGCCCGAAAGGCTCCCTGGGGGGAACCACGTCATGAAGTAGCTGGGTCCTCCCAGGGGCCAGGGAAAAAAGGGGCATTTCCAGGAGCTGAGAGATGTTTTCAGCCTTTTGTGACAACCTGGAGGGGCCCAAACTCCGGGTCTGAGCGCCCAGCCCCCCAGACATGGATGCCCGGACACCACAAGTCAGCTGCCAAGTTAGATTCCAACTCAGACCTTCCATCAAGCCTCCATGGCCCTGAATCGTCTGCAGACATAGCTCACAAGCAGCACTGATTCAGTACCATGCCTTCCAAGTATTTTTAAGAAAAACTGTGACCCCGGGAGACACAGTAAACGCGGCAGCTCCCTCCTCCCTTCCCGCCAGCCCCAGCTCCTCGGGACGCCTCCTGGTTTGAGGTCTCTAGAGGTCTGTTCTGCTACATCCACGGTACTGGCAGCTGCCAAGGACCATCCATCTGAAACGCCTGCCCGTCCCGCGGCCAGCAGCCTTCCTCCTAAGAAGAGGCAGAGAGCCTCTCTCTAAGTCACGACGTCCCTTCTTTGGAGAACCTGCTTCCCTCATTACGTCCTTTTGTCTCTACAAACCCACAGCTGGAGAAGAACCTTGCCATGTGGGGGCCTGGCCTCTCCCACCTCTTCTCTTCTCCTGGTGTGTCCCCCACTTCACACCAGGCCTGTGGGAAAGACCTCAGCAGGTGACAGAGGAGCATCCGAGGTAGCGACAGGGGAGGATGGTAAGGGAGGCTTGCAAGCTTTCTTCGAGGCAAGATCTTCTTGCACTAGATTCAGTTTTAAGTGTTTTTTTAATGTAAAAAGTCACTATTTAAGTTGAGGTTCAGTCTCTCTCTGGCTGCTTTCACTGCAGATACAAACCCAGAGAAGATGAGAGAAGGGAACAGCTACTTGACAGGCGTGCAGGCTGCTTGCATCCTCTCCTCTCCTGGTTGCTAAGCACCCAGAAATTCATAAGCAGCCTATAACGGGCAGGAGTCACAGGCAAAGACAGATGCTCATCCACAAAAAAGGCTCTCTTGATGCTGAGAAGGCAGCACGCGTGAAAAGGTGTGCTCCAAGCCGCCTGGGAAAGTCTGGATGGAAGCAAAAAGGTGTCCAGCCTACGTTGTTAAGCCTACCCTCACTGTGGTTACAGTGGTGACCCTGGATGGATGGATGGATGGATGGATGGATGGATGGATGGATGGACGGACGGACGGATGGATGGATGGATTGACAGATGGATGGGTGGATGGACGGATGGGTGGATGGACGGATGGGTGGATAGACGGATGGATGGGTGGATGGATGGATGGATGGGTGGGTGGACGGATGAATGGATGGGTGGATGGACGAATGGATGGGTGGATGGATGGATGGATGGATGGATGGGTGGGTGGGTGGATGGATGGATGGATGGATAGATGGATGGGTGGATGGATGGATGGATGGATGGATGGATAGATGGATGGGTGGATGGATGGGTGGGTGGATGGATGGGTGGATGGATGGGTGGATGGATGGATGGATGGATGGATGGATGGATGGGTGGATGGATGGATGGATGGATGGATGGATGGATGGATGGATGAGTGGATGGGTGGATGGATGGATGGGTGGATGGATGGATAGATGGATGGGTGGATGGATGGATAGATGGATGGGTGGATGGATGGATGGACGGATGGATGGGTGGACGGATGGATGGATGGATGGATGGGTGGATGGGTGGATGGCCTGTAGCACCGCAAATGCTGGCCTAGTTCTGGACTCATCAGAAACCTTCACTGGGCATCCCTGGCTAGCCAACACCAGTCCTTCAGCAATGGTGAGGATGTTCTGACAGACTCAGAGCCAAGCAAGCAAGGAGATGGGTCAAGGAGAGGTGCTGCCCCGTGGATTCCACCGTGGAGGGGATGGAATTCCATCTCTCTGGGATGATGGACAAATAGTTGTTCTGTCTAGAGCCTGAAGGAGGAAGGTTTCTGCCCTGGGATTTGATGGTATGAAGCACTCGAAGTGCCAAGGAGAATGCTACCCTTAGGAACATTTAAGGATGGGTTGAGAAGCATTTCCTATAGTCCACCTGGTAGCCCGAGGCACAGGGTCCCCTTCAAACAGATGAAGCCCCTTCGGCCCCCGTTACCAAGAAGGAAGGACACTTTCTGCTTTTCTGTGTAAACCCAGCTCCACCCTTACTACTGCATCATAAGCCAGGTCCTACCACACCTCCGCCCACATCCTCCAGGGGCTGCCCAGCTCGCTCAGGGGGGAAACCAATGCTCTGAAATGGTCTGGAAGGCCCTACAGGATCTGCCCCTCCCTGCGTCCACCCCTGACCTGCTCTGCTAACTCCCGATCTCTCCAGGTCCACGCCGGCTACACCGGCGTCTGTCATTCCTCTGTTATTCCACCAGCCCCTCTGTCTGGAAGGCGCCTCTCCAGCATGCAGATGGCTCATTTGTCACCTTGGTCAGGTTTTGGCTTACGTGCGACCGTCTCCTGAGCCTTCCTGACCCTATTTAAAATCGCTAACCCAGGGCTTCCCTGGTGGCGCAGTGGTTGAGAGTCCGCCTGCCGATGCAGGGGACGCAGGTTCGTGCCCTGGTCCGGGAAGATCCCACATGCCGTGGAGCGGCTGGGCCCATTGAGCCACAACTACTGAGCCTGCGCGTCCGGAGCCTGTGCTCCACAACGAGAGAGGCTGCGACAGTTAGAGGCCCGCACACCGTGATGAAGAGTGGCCCCTGCTTGCCGCAGCTGGAGAAAGCCCTTGCACAGAAACGAAGACCCAACACAGCCAAAAATAAATATAAAATAAATAAAGAAATAAATAAATTTCTGGAAAAAAAAATCAACCAACTGTCAAAATGCATTTTGATAATAAGGGAAAATAAGGGAATTTAAATATAAACTGAATATTAGATGATATTAAGGATTTACTGGGTTTTGTTATTGGTATTGTGATCTGGGTGGTACACATATTTGGTTACGTGTTTGTTTTTTTAAGTCCTCGTCTGTAAGAGATGCATCCCAAAGTACTTACGGGTGAACTGGAATTTGCTTTCAAACATCTCAGAGAAAAAAGTCTTGAGGGAAATAGGTAAAACAAAATTGGCAAGCATTTGATCGCTGCTGACACTGGAGCTGGGAGATGGGTACGTGGGAACTCATTACACAAGGAAGTCTCTTTACTTTGATTATATATTTCAAATTTTCCATTATAAAACCACTCTTTAAAAAATATATAACTTCCTATTTTGTAGATGAACTTAGTGAACTAACAACAACACCAACAAAAAAACCCCACCAAAGTACCTAGAATAGTTCTGTGCTCTTCTGGCTGGAACTGTGCGTGGAGGTCAAGTCCTGGGAGCAGATCTGGCCCTTTTCTGACTGCAGATGCACCCGCGTGCCTGCCCCCCGGTTCAGAGAAAGGCCTTCTGGTTTTTATCCTGAGATGAAGGCCAGACCATCCTGTGCCTTGGAGAGCCTCTCCCTTGACCGAGAGCTCGGGGCAGCCTGGCCACCCGTCCCTCTGGTCCCTGCTCACCTTTTCCATGTAAGGCCACGCGGCCACACTTCCCCTTGGGCACCTCCTCTGTCCCTTTGTGAGATGTTCTTGAACCACATCTAAATATATTATGTCATAAATCTGTGAACTTGTGTGGAAAGTATTAAAACTCACCCTTTGATGTCTGCTGCAGGAGGAAGCGGGGCTGACGTGCCCTGAATTCCAGGCCCATAAAAGGCAGGTGCGCCCTCCCTGTTTCCCAGATGAGGACGCCAAAGCGCACAGGGCCTGGGTGAGTTACCAGACCTCGCCAGGCTCCCCGTGATAAGAGCAGTTCATCCATGGCGCCTGGCCCTGTTCTCGGTAAACTGCATGGACGCACTCCATCCTCACCATGACCCCGCTAGGCAGGTACTGACCAGACACCGAGGCACAGGAAGGTTAAGTAACCTCCCAAGGTGACAAATGCAGTCAGTGGTTAGAGGGGTGCTGGAGTGGGTGATGGGGCTCGAGCGGGGCCCTGACGACAAAGAGGGTGGGCCCAGGCAGGAAGGAGGGAGAAGGCGGACCCGGTGGGTGCACCCACTGCCCACTTGGCCCGTGTCTCCTGCGCTGGTCGCGAATGGGGTGGGGTCCCAAGGTGGGGTCACCATGCATCCTGGGTTGCCCGGGCCAGTCTCTGTATGTGCCTGTCCCCCCAACATAACGATTAGCAGTGGTCCCCCCTTCTTTCACAAATGTGCCCTAGTTTGGGTGATAAATGATACGGTCAACCTTAATTACAAGCTCTTTTGGGGTAAGAAAAGCACATAATAGCCAAATAATTAATACCTATTGAATAAAAGGTTAATGTTTTTTGTTTTTTGTTTTTTTTTGCGGTACACGGGCCTCTCACTGTTGTGGCCTCTCCCCTTGTGGAGCACAGGCTCCGGACGCGCAGGCTCAGCGGCCATGGCTCACGGGCCCAGCCGCTCCGCGGCATGTGGGATCTTCCCAGACCGGGGCACGAACCCGCGTCCCCTGCATCGGCAGGCGGACTCTCTCAACCACTGCGCCACCAGGGAAGCC
This sequence comes from Hyperoodon ampullatus, assembly GCF_949752795.1. Lineage (NCBI taxonomy): Eukaryota > Metazoa > Chordata > Mammalia > Artiodactyla > Ziphiidae > Hyperoodon > Hyperoodon ampullatus. The sequence continues at coordinate 101,312,763 of NC_136924.1, read as the reverse complement.
CGGTTAATGCATTTTTTTATGGCGACAGACCTTCCTGGAAATGGAAGAACGACCAAGTAATGGTCTCTGTGGTTTCCTTGGCTACTCCTGACTTCTGTGACTCAGCCCTCTCCTAACTACTCCCCTCACGCGCCAATGCCCTGCCCGCCGATGGCCCTGGGTGATCCCAAGGCATCTCGGGGTTCCGTGAAGACTCCCCCATTTACCTCCCCGATACGGGCCAGTCTCTCCCGTCCTCAACGTCCCTGCCCCTCGGAACTCAGTCCCTCTCCCGCTCCTCTCCAGCTTCACAGTCACTGCCACTGCCAGGCCAGTGGGGTCCCTGTCACCACCCCACACCCTCCCTCTGCAGACAAGGTACCTCGGGCAAGTCTATCCTGGCATTTTGTAGCATCTAATGAACTCCAGTCCCTTATCTGTGTTTCATTTCCTCACTGTGACATTAAAATAATCCCATTTCCCTAATTCTATCCCACTATTCCGGTTTACTGCTAGGGAAGATTAGCCATCCTTACAGGGTAAGGATGTGAGGCTGGTCTTCAAGAACGAAGCTGTCTTCCTCACTTCCCTTTCCTTCCTAAGGCGCAGCTGGTGCACTGTGTTGGACACATTTTAACGCTTGCATTTTGAGCCCTTTAGGAGAAAAGCATGACATAAAACGGCGAGGTTTCATTTTCATCATTAATAATATTAATTTTTAAAGCTGAGATAATGTGGTCTTGACTCATCACAGCCATATGACACTTATTGGACAAGCACATTACTGCTTAAGTTGGGGATCGGGTGACGTGACAAGCTGGCTCTGAGCTGGCATTAGAGCAGGACCGAGGCTCCGGCATGACCGTGAGGGGAGGGGGATGTGCATCGCCTCATCCCCCATCCTCCTAGCCCACACTGGCTGCTAAAGGGCTGCCCTTTCTGCGTCGAGGTCCTCGTGCTGCTGCCCACACAGCTACGCTGTGATAGCTGGGCTGGTGCTAACCCTGCAACAAATAAACAGCGGCACTTAGGTGGCTTAACGCAATCCAAGTTTGTTTCTTGCTCACAGCCCAAAGCGTAAACAAGTCCCGAGGAGTTTTCCTCCACACGGGGACGCACAGACCAGGCTCAGGGCCCCTTGGGGCATCGTGGCCGCATGCACACTGGCCGTGCCTACTCAGACCCAGGGCACCAGCTGCCCCTCCGCTTATAATGACCCTTCCCCAGACCTGCCATGAGGGGCTTGCAGCCTAGACACACGGCCCCAGCGAGGCCTCCCCGCCACCGTGAAAACAGCCACGTCCCAGGCCCTGTCCACCTGGTCACCACGCTTCCCAGCGTTTGAAATAACCTGACTTTTCTACCTGTTCACCCCATTTCTATCGCTCTCCTCCCACTAGAATGTCAGCTTGTCGATATAATTTTCCACTGCATTTTCAGCACTTCCAGCCCCTGAGAGGCACTCAAAAAATATCTGGGGAGGCAAGGAGAGGGTGAGAGGAGGACACGCCTGGGCACACACACCTCCGGCCAGGCGGCTACAGGACGCCTGGCCCTCACCAGCCATGCTGCTCCTGCCCGGCTTCCAGGGACCACGTCCTTCCTCCTCCAGACCACGCACACCTCACCCATCTGGGGATGCTCCCAGGAAAAGAAATGCTCGGAAACCCGGCCCGACCTTGAGAAGCCTCCACCGTGAGCTGGCACAGTGAGGCCTGAGCCACACAGGTGGAGGGATGCAGGGACACCAGCCCCTCTCTGCCTCCCAAGGGGGTTGGTCCCACTCCTGCTGGGAAGCCAGGCCCACCAGTCACCCCAGAGCAGTCCCTGTGGCCTTGGAGCTCTGTGGGTCCAGCCTGGAGCCCAGGGCAGTGGAATTCCCTTCTGCCCCCAGTCCACCCCTTTCCACCCAGCTCAGCCTCATACCCGCGTCTCCCACATCCCTTCCCTGCTGACGGCGGGAGGGAGGGAGCCAAAGCGCAGGCTGCGGAAGTGGACCGAGGCCCCTCAGCTCCCCACGGCTCCTGTGTGTCCCCTGGGAACGGAGCCAGGCGCCTCCTGCCCCAGCTCCTAACTCCTAAGTTGGAACACAGTGTCTTGAAGAGGGTGACTCACTGTAGCAGTGAAAACTGACTAATTATTTTGATCTTCTTGAAGCCACTTGCTCGTCAGTGGATCCTCTCCCTCCGGGGCCAAGACCCAGCCCTGCAGTCAAGGTCGGCCGAGTCGGCCGCATACCCAGAGGCAGGACAGCCCGGCCCCGCTCCTTTCCTTAAGCCATACTTGACCCCGTCTCTCTCCTGTTCTAAAATGGACTTATCTCTCTAAACACGGGTGTCTGACCAAAACCACAGCAGGTACATCAGAACAGAGGGCTCATCCCCATATTGGGAAGGACCCCCCCTTCCTCAGAGTCCCGGTCATGCTGACGCCATATTAAAAAGAATGAGACTGAGCAAAAATGCCACTATCTGAAAATGCAAAGCATCCTCTAAAGACTCAGCCCTGTCCAGGCTTATCCCGGGGCTGAGATTCCCAGATTTAACGGTCCGCCAAGGCTGCACCTGGGATTTCCATCTCCTGAGCATCTACCGTGGGCCAAAGACTGCCAAACCCCCAGCGGGAGACGCCCTTCCCCCTCCTGTCCCCTGCCCGTCTGTAGCTCTTGCTCAACCCCTGAAACTCACCCTAGCCCCCTCGTCTGCTGTGCAGTTCCCAGACGGAACATGACGAACATGGAACATCAGCTCTTCCCCATACACCAGGCCTTCCTAGAGCATCCCGTGTGTCCCCCACAATCTGACACAAAGGAGCTCTTTGCTCCCAAGACGCTGAGCAGGAGCGGGGCACCCTGAGGCTCAGGGACGCCTCACTCCCCTCTTGGTCCAGAACCAGGAAAGGAGGAAGTCAACATGCCCATCGGCATCTCCTGCACAATGTATCTTCCCACCCTTCCCAATGTGGGTACCCCTACTGCAATGGGTCCATATCACTCACTGGCTTTCTACTAGACCCATCATCTCCTTCTCTTTGAGGACTGAAAACCTGAAAGCCAGATGAACAGTAGGCCCTTTAAGATCATATGGCATTAACCACACACCTGTCGTGATACAGGAGGTCTGAAAGGAGAGCCAGGGACCTTGGAAGGTTGTTTCCTACCCGTGGTGCATTCATGTGTGTTGCCTTGTGCCCCTTTACCTTAATCTATGCGTATACCCTAGAACACCACCAAGTTTACTTTCCTCTGATGGCATCCTCTACAGTCTGGGCGCAAAAGCTGTCTGCAGTACTCTGCAAAACACAGGCTTGCAGGAACTCCCGGCTCCAGGAGGCCAAGTGAGGGCATCAGTGGGAAGATCAGATGTTAAAGCTACAAGAGACACCAAGACTCAGTGAGTTCAAGCCCTCATCTCACGGAGGAGAAAACGAGCTCTACTTTACCCACGAACCTCCTAACTATCTTCCTACCCCTTCTGGCTCATCCCTCACACAGATGCCAAGAAATGTTTATGAGACACAATTCTGATCATTTTATGCTTCAGATTAAAGCTCTCCAAAACAGCCTTTGGGATAAAGCTCAAATTCCTTAGTGTAACACACAAGGCTGTTGGTGATCTGGGCTTGCCTTTCTCTAAGCTACACGTCCTTCCAGTTCCCTGCAACACACACACACACACATACACACACACACTCCCCTCCAACCACACTGAACTGCTTGGAGTTCTTGAAATACCTACTGTGGACATAAATCCCTAGCTGTTGCATGGCACAGATTCCAAGCAACCCAGCTAAGATTAATAAAACTGATCAGAGATTTCCATTTCTGCCCACAGGGGAGGTGGGGATTGGTGTTTGAGTTCAATAATATTCAGTGCCTGTTAAAATAAAAGATTAACGCTCTTCATAGGAACATAATAGAATCTACAGGCTCTACAAGAGACTATTGACAATGTCCAGAATATAATCCAAAATTACTAGACACATGAAAATACGATCCATACTTAAGAGAATAAGCAATCAGTGGAGACCAACTCTGAGATGACTAGATGTTGGAATTAGCAGACAGGGTTTGTCACACACAGTGCCCTGCCGTCCATGCGCAGCAGCCTCTACCTGAAAAACCCTCTCCCCTTGCTAGGTAGCTCTTAGTCATCTAATCCCAGGTGTCAGCTCCTCCAAGCAGCCTTACCAATGTACCTCATTCCTCTTGATCACTCATGAACTTGTCCATTTATCTGGTTACTTGCTTGCCTCCTCCTTCATCTTTCTTAAGGGTAGGGAGTGGACAATCCTTGTCGATAGCATCAATGCACAGCACAGGTTGGACCACACATGTGGGTTGAATGAATAAAGCAATGAACAAAGTAACTGAGAATGGCAGTAAAAGCTTGAGTATCCTTGACTCATGGGCGTCCCCTCTGTGCCACACTCACAGTCTTGAAACTGCACGGGTCCTTCTTCTCTTGCTGTGTGTGATGTAGGTCATTTCTGTGCAAGGAGGATGTGGATGCCTAAGAACAGAGATGTGCTCACATCCTGCACATTCCCACATTCAGAGCCTGCTTACCAGTCTTCTTCCTGACCCCCACGTTTCCCAATATGGGTCTTATTCCTTCTTAGGATCGATTCCCAATATGCCTACTGACCCTTTCCCTTAAATTAGTTAATATCATCTTAGCTAATGTTCACAGAGTGCCTTCTACAATGCCAGGCGGGTATATTCACCGAATACCAACCCATTCAACTCTCCTAACCTAGGGGGGAGGCGTTATTATTATTGCCATATGACAACACTGAGACTATGTGAAGGTTTTTTATAAGGTTAGCAACTGGCAAACTCCTTTGCCCATCATACTAAACAAAGAAAGACTTCGAGGGAAACCGTTTTTCCTCTCATTTTTGACGTGCCTTAGGTATATCACTTAGAATTTACAGAGGCATTTTGAACGGAAACAGCATGTCTACCCACCATGAAAGTCCTAAATAGACACCAAAGTCAGATGAACAATTGGTCTGCTGACCTACAGGTAACCTGAGCAGATGCCACCGCCCATGCCATTTGGGTTTCGTCACCTTCCAAAGGGATGTGAGCGGGAGTCAGTCCCACAGATGAGAGTGGAGCCATCACCCTGCTCCCGACGGGGCCGCTGAGAGGGGGACAAGCCTGAGGAATATGGGTAAACATGGTCCAAAAGCCCATTATCTCAAGAGTAGAGAATGTTTGCTGGGCTTAATGGGATTGGGACCATGGCTTGAAGGCTGATGTAACACAGCTCCCCAGAGATAATCCATCTCTGAGGGATGCTGGAGCACTAATGGGATTAATGGGCAGAAGACACTTTGAAGCAGTTCCCTCACAAGCTACGTGCCCTCTGCCATGTACACCGTTTCCATTACTTCTTTTTGCTCGCTGAGCATTTACTGATGTTTGGCATTCTGGTTCTCCTTTATCTTCTGGAATTCTCTCTGACTCTGAGAGCCAATGTTGAAACTCAGCTAAACATAAATTTCAAGATAAAACATGAGCGATCTGGAAGCCCTAAGTCCAGCTCACCTACCACTGACAAAGAGACATTACTTTGATCAAATTCTTTTCTCTTTTTTTTGAATTTTATTTTATAATTTTTGATAGAGCAGGTTCTTATTAGTCATCTATTTTATACATATTAGTGTATATATGACAATCCCAATCTCCCAATTCATCCCACCACCACCCCCGCCCCCTGCTTTCCCTGTTTGGTGTCCATACGTTTGTTCTCTACGTCTTTGATCAAACTCTTCTCTCTGTTTCTGAAAGTCATTTTGTGCTGGAAACCTTTACAAAAACTTGAACTTCTGGCTAACACACACACACACACACACACACACACACACATACACACACACGTTAAAAGGTAATACTCAACATAGATTTTTTTTCACTTAAACTGAAAAAGATCATCTAACTTTTTATTTCGTCACTAATACTCTCTAAAGCCGGGTTACGTTCATCACGCCAATGCTGGAGTTGGTAAGATTGAGTTATCCAAGGCTAATAAGTGACTTCCCTGGCATCTCGGGGCAAGGTAGTTAGAAAATTTTGATTTACACCCAAAGTCTTTTTTTAGTCTCCATTGCTTGGATCACTGAGCCACCCTCCAACTTTAATATTTGAGAAGCTTCAGTTACTTAAACCCAGAACTGCTGGGGAAAAGAAAAGCACATATGATTGTGAGTCTATGGCTTTTGGTAGGTCAGTGGCAACCTGGAGAGTCTCCCTTTAGCAAATCACCTCAAGAATGAAGTGTCTCATTAGAACAGTTTCCTATCATTGAATGTGCTCCATTTTCCACAATTTGGTTGAAAAGTAAAGGTTTGCACTTGATTGATTTGTGCTGGCGGGAAGTAAGGGTAGTCTGTTTGAATCACTCACCAGAAAGCTAAGATTCCAGAGAGTCAATGTGTGTTTTTGTAAAGTCTCTCCAATTCCATGAATGACGGGACTCTATTCAAATGCCATATCGTGCATCGTCAGGGCGGCTAGTGTTCTTATTAGAACCGAAACGATTCTCCTCAAATCATTACGCCGCTTACGAAGATGAGAAAGGCATCGTCCCAAACTACAACCAATAGTTTACAAGTGAGAAAGTGCTCACAGAGGATTAGAAGACACACCCTTTTGCTTCCCAATTACAGTAAGTATTATTCCTGCCCTTGTTTACTGAGCGTTGACACTGCGTGTGCACCGAACCTGCTTAATCATCCTTATTCCTCCATCCCCTATGTGAGACTCGTCTCATGAACTCTGTGCTTCTGATGAGAAGGCGGGTTTACTGAGGTAACAGGCTCGAGATCACACTAGTAAATGATGGGACCAGGGTATTTTCAGGCCTCCCTCTGAGATATGAAGAGGGTTTCTTTTTTTTTTAGTTCCATGCAGCCAAGTCACAGATGCTGGTGACAAGCCAAAGACAGCCCAACAGGCTGCAATACAGGGCATGCATGCAGCCAAAGCAAGGAGGCCCTCTCGATGAATCCATCCTTAGTCCTAGAATTTTAGGTTTGGGGCTTGGAGATCATTCCTTCAATGCTTCCACTGCACAGGGAAGGACAGAAACCCAGAGAGGTGGGGGGTTGGTACTGGTAACAAAACCGTACCTCTGGGCTCCCAGATCTGCCCTTGGCCTATCACCTTCCACCACGTTCCATCAGATGAATTTGTCACCACTCTCTCTGCCCACACACCCAGGCACGTGGAGGCAGAGGAAGGACATGGCAGACCCAGCATCTGGCCCCAAGGAACGCAGTCAGGATAACCATGCACAAAGCCATCCAAAAACAGCATGTGGGGATTTAAGAAAGCAGCTCCATGAGTGACCACAGCAGGACCCTGTGCACCTGGGCGTGAGACTCCAGGGAGGAAGGAGGGATTAGACAGACAAAGAGACGGAAGACAGACCTTCCAGCTCCCAGGGCGGGAAGAAGAAACTGAGGGGCCTGGTCGTACACGGCAGGGTAGCTGAGGCCTTGGTTTTCCAATTGCTCAGGGAAACCTACAGGAAAAGATGTGACTGACAATCACTACACGCAGTGATAGGAACATCTCCCTCCAGCTGCTTCCAGGCCCCAGAGCCTGAGAAGCCAGCCTTGCAAGCAGGTGGCTCCAGTTATGTTTTCCATCAGCCACAAATAGCCGTGCTTGGTTCCAGGGCCATGACCCCAACAAGCCATCATCATCACTGGAATGCCTGTGAGGCCAAGGGCAACTCACAGGGCTGCCAGAGTCATTGCAACATCCATCCAAAGTCTGGGGTCTTGGGGGACGGGCTGAGTCAGCGTGGCCAACGCGCTTGCCAAACTCTTCTGGCACCTGGACCAGACTCCAAGACATTTCTGGATCCCATTTTTCTGTGAACCTTCACCAAAGCTGAAAGCCATTTTCCCTACCCCCTTGGAAGACACAGGAGGCTGCACAGGACACCTCCCATGCAGAGGCGATGAGAAAGTGGCCAGGCGCATTACAGGCCTGGGACGGCGGGGCGGAAGAAGCATCACGGTTACAGAAAGGAGCCCGGATGTGGAGATGAAAATCATGTCCCGCCTCGCCGTGCACTTACTGTATGAGGATCAGTCTCCTCAGCTCCAGTGAGGACACTCAGACCACCGCTGGGTCACAGGCTCTGACGAGGCTCAAGTGACATATGAGGAAATTCACTATAAATTTTAAAGCACTGCACAAATTTCGAAGGTCATATTTTTAAGTGCCGATGGCACATCCATGGGTTTTCCAGACACATGGGCAAGTGAAGGCCAGAAATTTTTCTAGTTTTAATGAAGATGCTCAGGAAGGCCATTGGCTTTGCGCTGGTTCTCAGGAAAGTGGTCCACAAGAGCCCACTAACTGGGACCTTTCATCTCAGCTTGTACATCCAACCTGGGCATGGCAAAGCCCTACTAAAAGCAACAGATCCCCTTTGGGAAGCCCCTCCCCCGGGCCCACCAGCGTGCTAGCGGTTCCAGATTTGTCATCTCTAACTCTCCTCCCCAGGAAGGCCATCCCTCTCCCTCCGGTCTTCTTGTTTCCTCCTCTGCTATCAGTGCAGGGCACTTCCATCCCACTTCCCATCCCATTTCTGGGCTCCCTACAGATGGGTAGCTGGGCTAGTTAGTTGCACTCAGGGACATTCAATAGACAGGGTTAAAGGACGGCAAAGGCAGGCCTTCTTCTTTCACTTTTTGGTTTGTGATGATAAGAGAGAAAGGACCCCATCCCTCTGTGAACTTCCTTTGTTCACTTCCTCCAACTTTCTCTTGCGCTCCCAGCCTCCACGAGGAGCGCACCAGGTGGGGCTCGTCTGGCTCTGGAGGTGAGATCAGCATCGTCATCCTGGCTGCAGGAACAGGCTCTCGGGCTGCCCCTGAGAGCCTGCTCTGGACTCGGTGGGAGGAAACAAGGGGTCCCCAGGGGGAGGGGCTTATCAGGGGCTTGTTGGGCTTTTGAAGGAAGAGGTCACCCTCTCCTCCAGATCTCACCGTTTGGAAGTAAGATCCTTTCCGAGACAGCCCAGGAAGGGGGAAGGGTGGGTGGGAGGGTTTGCAACCAAACCTGGACCCCGAACCCCTAACACTCACGGCAAACCTGCAAGAAGGCATGAGTAGCACCATCTTACAGATGAGAGACTGAGGTTTACTGGTAAATGCACAGAGATCAGCCACCTCACAATCTGGCTTGAGACACACAATCAGAGCACGCCAAAGGGGACGGAGGACCTTACAGCCCCAGAGCCTGAGCGTGTTTACGCAGTGCCTGATTCCAAAGAAAACAAAACAAGAACAAAAATCTCCAAACCATTTCCACCCCTGAGTCACCAACCAGGAAACCGACCAGCCAAGCTTCACGCAGTCTCCAGAGGGGCTTTCTCTAGTCTGGGCTCAGAAGCCAGAACTGCAGGAGGCCCCAGCATGGCCTTCACTTGCCAACAGCATCCTTGTCCAACCCCCGCCCCGCCCAGCACCTGGCTGCGCACAGAAGGTGCCAGGACTCGTCCTGGGCGAGAAGTAGGCCACCGTCTCCATCATTTTTCACGTCGCGAGGCTCCTGTCCTCTCTGGCCTCGGTCGCCTCCTTGGAGCATGTATCTCTGCTGCCACGAGGCCACGTGACGGGGTCTGAATGGCAGGGTGAGATGACACTCGGGCCCCTCAGGCCGCCCCCAGCCAGTGGCGAGGCACTGCGGGGCCCTTGCCCCTGTGCCCCTCCTCTGCCCTCAGTCCCACCAGCCACAAATCCCGGGCGGGAGGGAGCACACGGTGCCCCCAGCGCTTCTCTCCCAAAGACCCCTCTCACATCCCACCACCCCGCAATGCCTTTGCCAAGGTTTTGTCAACCAAATACGTGGCGCTGATAACTCTGATCTCCCCTCCCAGAGTCCTGCACTGATCAGAGACAGACGGCCACGAACCCGGGAGTCTCATCAGCATGGAATAGCTGCACCGAGTCGGCACAGGCTCTGGCCGCTGAGAGCACAGAACCCTGACATTTTAGTGACTCTTTAGAGCCTTATCTGGAATAATGGGCATTTTCCATTAGGTGTTTTGAAATATTAACAAGAGCCATCGTTATGTCCTTTATGAGACGTGAGAGAGTGAGGGTGCCAGGCTGGAGATGACCACGAGAATAGCTCAGGGTACTTTTCCACATAGAGGCATTTGTGCTTTCCTTAAATTCCAGACTCAAAGAATTGAGTCCAAACTAATTAGATTCCAGGTAGCAAACGTGAAAATATCGGGGCCATGAGGGCTGCAGCGGGCCTTCCCTAATGGCCCTGCCCTGCCTGAGCTAAGGGGCATTCTGGGGAGACAGGAAGCTAAATATTGCGCAGCAAATATACCGCAGACGGGGCGCCCAGGAGTCTGTGGCTGGGGCCTGCTTCTTCCCTTTGGAAGAAAAAGCAAAACGCATCACCCCGCCAACCTGCCGTTCCAGAGCATGAAGGAGGCATGCCTGACCCTCCCGACACCACGTCGGAGCCCAGCCTCACCCTGCAGAGATCCAGGGAGAGAGGGGATGGGACGGGCCACCTGCCGGAGGGTCCAGACGGGAGCAGTGAAAAAGAGGGACAAACTCTGAAAAAAGAAATTGTCCCCATGCCTGGCATGGGACAGAGGATCAAGAAGAGATGTGCTGAGTAAATGAATGAAAAATACAGGACTCTCGTTTTATGTGAAAGAATTCCAAAGGAGATTGCCACCTCTCAGCAATAAGCTGGTACATTCTTCCAGTTTTCATTTTTATCTCTTATACATCCACATAGTTTAAAGCCAAATAGTTCTCAAAGGCTCACTGCAAAACAAAGGCAAACAAATCCACAGTTCTCTTCCTGACCACCCCATTTCCTCCTCCCTAACAAATACTTTCAATTCTTTAGCTGTATATTGGGTGGTTAATTCCATATTTTTAAATCATATGCTTATATATAACTTCTTACCAAGTTTTACCTTCTTTCCCACCACGGGAAGTGAGGATTTATCTCTCTCACCCTCCCCCAGCCTCCTCAATAGCATTGTAATTTAACTGGGATCAGCGTCGTATTCTGCATCATGATGACTAGAAAGGGTCCCCTTTCATAGATGCTCTTTGCCTTTCTCCTGTGCTGGATCCTGTGTTTCCTAAATCCCACGTTTCCCTTGGTTTACTCCCGCCTCATGGTGGAGAACTTCCTCTGGTAGCTTCCCTGCATGGGAGCTAAATTGGTTTTGGTTTGGGGTTTTTCTTTTAGTTGTTTTTGTTGTTGTTATTGTTCAGATTTTTTTACTCATCTGAAAATGTCTTTGTTCTATTTGTTGCTTGAGTGATAGTTTAGCTGGGTATAAAATTCCCAACTGGAAATCCTGTTCCTTCAGAATTTTGAGGGCACTGCTCCAGCCTTCTTGCTTCTCATGTTAAAATACCTGAAGCCAGGCTGATTCCTGATCCTTTGTAATGTATTTTTTTCTCTCTAGAAACTTCTAAGATTGTCCAACTGTCCCCACTTTTCTGAAATGTTCGCAATGTTGTGCCCATTCATGTGGGCACTCCGTGAGCCCTGCAGCCTGGAAACTACTGCCCTTTAGTTGTAGGAAGGGTCCTGGAACTGCCTCCATGAGGGTTACCTGCCACTGTTTATTCACTTATCTCTTTCTGGAACCCCCAGCATTTAGATGCTGGACTTCCTGGGCTGGTCATCTCATTGTCATATATTTTTCCTCCTAATTTCCAGCTCTGATTTTTTGCCCTGCTTTCCTGGAGATTCATTAATTTTGTTTTCCAATGATTCATAGCCCTCAGCTACAACATCTTTAATTTCCAAGAATTCCTTTTTGTTTCTTGAATGTTCCTTTTTCACAGAAATCAGTTTCCGTTTCAGGGAATTACCATCTTCTCTCATCTCATTAAAGACAGAAAAGAATGTTGGTGGTGGTGGTTTGAGGTTTTCTTTAAGGTTTCTTCTTTCATATTCTGTTTTAAATATGCATCCTTGTTTGTTTGGGTTTCTATTTTCATTTTAGGGGACTTCCTCAAATAGTTGGGTGTCCTTCATTGACTGATCATATTTAAGAGTGAAACAACAGAAAACTGATAGGAGTGCTGAGTGGGACTTGTCAGCTAGAGGGGCTGCAGCTGAGTTGCTGGGTGGACTCTGACACGTCCTCAGCACTTTCTTCTCCAGGCTAGTCTGCTCTGCCAGCCTGAAGGATGCTGGGGGATGTTCAGATCTCCAGCCTAGAGAGTACAGGCCTAGGGGCTGTGCTGTGACAACAAGTGGGAAGACAGCTGGGGCGTCTCAGCCCCGTTGTCCCCCCGCCATCCTGCTCTGGGTTGTGCCAGCCATGCCCCCATCCAGAGAGCATCCTCTTGGTCTTCAACAGAGGACAACCCTCCACCCATCTCTGCCTGGTGCCGCTGGGTTGCACAGAGGCAGGGTCTCTCCGGTGAGCTCTGGATTCAGCTCCAACCTTAACCCACCACCGTGATCCAGGAAGACTTTGGTTCTAGGGTGCTGTCGACATTAACACTGCTTTAAAAGAGGTGCCGAAGATGCCCTCACCTTCCAGAGCCAAGCTTAGACAATGCGTGTCTGCTCACATCCAGCTGTGATGCGTCTATGGAGAAAGACCTGGTCAGGGGTCTGTGTGTTGATCACCATCCACTTCACTGGGGCTGGAAAACATAACGGAAACTAGAGGACCAGGGAAGCCTCTGCAAAATCTTCAAAGAGGCAAAACCCCATAACATGCATGGTTGGGTGCAGCCGTATGGTTGTTAAGGACCATGGCAAAGACTCCCAGGCCCAATATGTCATCAAAGAATATTTCAAACACGAAAAGTGAACAAACGAGAACCTAGCCCTCAAATATACACGTGTATATATACACACACATATGTGGTTGCTGTTGTCTTCTTTTCCATTCATTTTATCTCTGTGGTTTATGCATTTTTTAAAGATTCCTCCACCGTAATTTTAGCGTGGTTTGGGAAGAGAGCATTCAATCACAATTTCTAAACTACTGTGTTTTTTTCTCTCATTACCATATCACTTTATTCTATTTTTATAAAACATCACATCTACTCAGGAGAGTGCATAAAACATATTTTTACAGATTAATGAATAATTGCAAAGCAAACTCTCCCGCGAGGAAAGAGCACAGACTGAACTAGACTCTGGATGAGCCACCCCGGCCTCGGGGTGAGAGGGACGGAGGCCCCAGAGAGCGGGGTCTGCCGGCTTCCACTTTTCCTGCCTGGGACCCCAGGGGACCCTCTGTGACCCCCGCCCACGGTCCCCTGTGCCTGGCGGATCCCAGGGCATTGCAGCTGTAACAGGAAATGCCAACTCCAGACCCAAACCTGGGCTCCCGCCTGGGAAATCGTGTCCTTCCTGGAGTCTGTCACGGCCATGCTGACCCCCCCACCAACTCCTCGCTGCCTCGATGTGGTCGGTGTCCCCGAGACATGTCCTGCACCCCCTGCCCCGTCCACCCCATGTCTCCGGCCCCCAGTCGCAGCCTGCCAGGACGACTGCTTGGCTGTTCTGTCTGTTCAGTCGGGCCTGTCACAGCTAAGCCTCCAGTTATCAGGAAGAACCAAGATTCCCAAACGGAGAACCTATAGGAAAGCCCTCTGGGGAGGCCTGTTGTGGGGTTTTACACGGGAAACGTCCCTGGCCAGAGAAGAGGCCTCAGGAGCATCCCTAGGGGAAAGGCAGAGTCTTCCTTTTTTCTTGAATTTAAAAGAACTTCCACCCAGCATTTTGGGAGGCGGGGACCGTCCAGGATGCTAAGAGGTTGTGGACCTTGGAGGGACCCCGTGATTAGTCAGCTCTTCTCAGATAGTGAATAGCTCATATTTTGCCAAGTACGTTCCAACTGTCTTACTCATGGACCACGCCTGCACGCGAAGAAGGCGGGCACCAGGCCCTTCCCCCACCCCGTCCCGGAAGGGAAATGGGAGGATGAGATGGGGGAGAGGATACTCCAGCACACAGTTGCCACCCCGCCCCGGAGGGAGGAGCAGAATCACAGCTTGGAGTCTTCACATCCCCAGAGAACGCAGTCCCTGGTCCTTCCTGGCACGGAGCCCACCCACCTTCCCCCGCTTTAGGTGAGGGGCCTCCAGCCACAGAAGGACAAGCACTGTGCGATTCCATTCGAAGGGACCAGAGGAGCCAGAGTCAGGGACGGACAGCAGGAGGGTGGGGGCCAGGCCTAAGGGGAGGTGGGGGCAATGAGTGCTCACGGGGGGCAGAGTCTGCTTCTGGGAAGGTGACAAAGGCCTGGGGATGATGGTGGTGAGCGTTACACAACAGTGTGGATGTGCTTACAGCCCCCAAACCGTACGTACGCTTCAAAAGGGGTAAAACGGTAAATTTTACGTTAGGTATGTTTCACCACAACGTCTTTAAAAGGAGCCTCCAAGCTGCAATGGAGACTAGCGCAAGCAGAGTGCTTCTCCACCACAACGTCGGTGTTCATGACTCGCAGGACAAAGGGCCCGTCCGTCAGGCAAACGGCCAAAGGCTGTCTCAGGACCAACAGACACAGGCTGGGTGAAAGGGGGCCGAGGGCTCCATTGACCCACCCGACGTGAGAATTTATGACGAAAGTTAGATGAGGAACGAGGCTGCTCCTGCCCTTGGCTCTGCTGGTCTGGGCCACGTTGACCAGGCTAGGCGGCCGGACCCCCAAACTGTTTTTTCCAGAACTGACTCCTTGCGCCTTCATCTTCCTCCTGGGGTTAATCGGTCACACTTCCCAGCGCTGGGAGAATCCGGGCGGCTGACAGCCCTCAAATCACCCAACACGAAGGGCCGTGGGACCCAGTGCCAGCCGGACTGACTGCCCTCCCCTAGAGGCACACGGGTCCCACATGGGAGCTGGGACGCAAAAGAAGGGAGAAACTTCGTGCATCCTCTGCTCCCGGGTTCTGGCGACCAGCTTTTCACGTCACCTGACCTTGGCCTTCTTATCCAACTGCTATCTTTTGTTTTATTTAGAACCAAAGTTCCCAAGAAGCAAGGAATAACCTGAGTTATAAATCGCACTGTAGTGACAGAGACCAAAATAACCTCGTGAGTGGTTTATCAGCTCCCAGGGTAGAGGGGGGAGGTTGGGGGGAGGTTGGAGTGACAGCCCTGCACCGACCAGCGCCGGCGCCCAGGTGCCTCTCATGGTCACCCCACCCTCAAGGCGATGCTTTGGTCAGCAGTACCCAAAGTGTCTCATCGCCAGGGCTGTGTTCACCCCTGCAGGAAGGTGGGCAGGGAGGGGCGGGCACACCCACTTCCGCTGGCATCCCGGTTGCCAGAACTTAGCCACCACTGCCCCCCACTAACCACAAGGGAGGCTGAGCCATGGACTCCCGGCCGTCCTGAGCCAGCGGAAAACGCCGGCAATGAAACATGGGAGAACAGATACCGGGTGACAGCCGTCGTTTCTGTCATCAGGCACGCCCTCTCTTGTACGAACAGCCCTCACCATATGCACACATGGTCGATGGGAGGTGGCTGTAAGGGGACAGAGCCTCTGATGATGTTCTCAAGCTCAGGGACCATCACTCAACTTGAGATAAGATACTGAGCTCCAACTAGAAACATGAGGGTTTAGGAGCCGCCCAGAGAGGCTGGAGGTCCATGGTCCACTGGGCGGTTCGGGCCCCCAAGGAGACACGAGTGCGGGACACATGGAGGTAACGAGCTGCTGAAACGGCCTCTGCCTGTGCCCTGGCTCAGCCACCGCGAGTGAGGATGGATGCCCGGGGGTCCCCGGCCGACGTATGTGGGGTGGAGGGAACGAGCCTAATGTGTCCCCCTCAGTGGGCTGGTGTCACCCCCACCTTCCTGCGGCCCCCTCACCGTGAAGGAGGCCAAGACAAGGTATAAATCTCCCTTCTTCATCGAGACGTCTCTGCAAACCGGCTCTGAGCCCGGCCCACCTGTCACCCTGATGAGAGCTGGGATGTACGGGCCTCCCGGCCAGACCCCGACCTGGACCCCGAAAGGGATGTGATGGGGGCAGAGTCCAGGGCCGGGGACTCTTCTACCCACAGTTGCTTCTGAACAGGGAAAGTCTGGCGTTGCTGCTGCTACTCAGACCTGCGTGACCGCCCGTGAGGGCCGAGCACAGCTCAGTCTGCAGACACGGCCTTGCGGCCGGCCCCTGTCCTGGCCACCCCCAAACCTGCTTCCTGGCTACCACTGGCCAGCCAGGAGTGTGCACACAGAATGCTGGCTATACACAGGTGACTTCAATGTTACTTAGACCTGAGCAAAATCTTACTTAGCCTCAGTTTCCTTACAAAGCCAGGGAATTCAAGTTGATGATCTTCCAGTTTTCTTTTAGCTCCAGTGATCCATAAACCTCTATTCCTCCCACACGACCGGTAGAGTCTGCTCTGAACAAAGCGCACGAGCCCAGTGGAACCCAATGAAATCTGTGACGGTTACTCACCCCTCCACACAGCCATCCAAGACAGACCAACAGTGCACTCAAGCGTGAGAGGCACACCAACACAGAGGATGCTCGCAGGACCCCAAGGCGCGGTGGCCTCAGGCCCTCGGCACCTGCCAGGGGGAACATTTACCAGTGCAGCTCCCACGTCACCCTCCCAAGAGGCGAACTCAAAAGTACACCGTCGGCAATGAAAGTCATCGTGAAGAGGTCAAGGAAACAGGAGCATAGAGACAGTGCCCCGTGAGAAGGAGAGAAGCAGAAGGAAACTGAAAACCCAAACTTGCCGGTGAAACTTTGACACTGTGTCACTGTCTTTTTTTTTTTTTGGCCGGGCCTCTCACTGTTGTGACCTCTCCCTTTGCGGAGCACAGGCTCCGGACGCGCAGGCTCAGCGGCCATGGCTCACGGGCCCAGCCGCTCCGCGGCATGTGGGATCCTCCGGGACCGGGGCACGAACCCGCATCCCCAGGCGGACTCCCAACCACTGCGCCACCAGGGAAGCCCAGTGTCACTGTTTTTAAAACACCAACATAAATAAGCATTCATGGTACACGGGCCCACACACGTCCTCCACCAAACGCCTTTCCGTCAGAACCCACAGAGACAAGGGCACGAGCCTTACCTATTTTAAAGCCACCTAACTTTCTAGAGGAGGGGAATGCGTGACTGTCACCACTGCTGCCCTGTGGCCTGGGAGCCCAGCGTGGACGTCCCCACGGGCAGGACGTCCCCACGGGGACAGGCTCTTCCTCCTCGGGGTGGGCATTCCTCAGCCTCTCTCCATCCCCAGGGGGCTGGGGGTTGGGGGAGGGGGACACTCTTGCTCCCTGAGTCCTGTGGTCTGTCAGGTACCGTTAACGCGTCTGCCTCCAAGCAGGGGCTCCTCTAGAGGCCCGGTCAAGACCCCCGACCTGCTCTGCGTGCGTCACTCTTACACTGCACCCGGTCTCTGACTCAACCTGCAAGCTGCAGGCAGCCACACCCAGGGCTGACCACCAGCCCCCCTGCCACGTGGGGGCCCCCCCGGCTGACGCAGAGGCTGCTGGCCTGTTTCCCTCCGGCCAGATTCCGTCACCGCAGCGCTCTGCAGCCCATCCTCCTTGCTGGGTCCCTGCTCCTGCTACATGGTCCCTGTGGCCCAGATGCCCCCACAGCCTGGATCCTCCCCCTGGCCTCTGTGACGCGTAAGGCTGGGCTGGTTCCTTCAACGCTGCCTGCTCTCGGGATCCCTGAGCCGCTGGCAGTGCCCACGTGCCCCTATTCTGGGGTCTGTCCCAGCCTGGACCCACACACACCCTGCGGGGCTGCGCTCCCACGTCTAGGCCCCGCCTGCTGCCCTCGGCTGATGCCAGCCTCTCCCCGGGCATCTCAGGCCACTGTCTCTTCCCCCAGAGCGGTCCTGATCCCAGAAACTTTTTGCTGTGGTGGACAGTTCATAAACGGTCAGGAAAATTAAGGGATTGTTGAAAACCAGAAAAGGCAGCAGCCTACTCTCTGCTCCTAGAAGATTCCTACAGCTGGGCTTTTCCTAGACACCTGCTTTCCAAACACCATCAGCAGAGGTAACTCTTGCAGTGGAAACGTTAAATGGGTCGCGGGCTTTTTAAGTGCATCCAGGAGAAAGGACTGTGATGTTCCGTGCTGCTCGCCAGGGCTGTCTCTCCTCTCTTCGGCTGGGAGCCTGGAACGGATGCATACCGGCCCAGCAGGCGTCTGAACACGTGCGTTTATCCGAGCATTTCCAAAGTGTCGGAGAACAAAGCACACGGTACCAAGACGGGTCAGAGCTGCCTTTTCTTCCTCGGTCTCAGACATTCAAACACCCTTTGGGAGCTGTCAGGTCCAGCAGACTCATCAGTTTCCAAGTTTATTCCACATAAGGCCCAAATGACACCTGGCAAGGTTTCGGCCGCTGCTCAGGTGGCCGCCAAGACCACATCTGCCCAGATGCAAGTCATCATTGCCCAGAGAACCCTGGGAAAAAGCCAGCCCCCTGTGGCATCTCCCCTGGAAAGGCCAAGAGCAAATTTCAGGGCTGGTCCAGATGGGGGGCGCCCCAAGGGCCGAGGGAGGGAGCCTCACTCCTGGACTCAGAAACACACTCCCTGCCCTCCTCGGGCCCCTTTGGGGACATACCTGGGGTGGACATGGGGGCCATCACTCCGTACACTGGAAAGAATGAGCGCTCAGAGTCACATGGAGCGTGGTTCAAACCCCTGCCTCCTCCCTGTGTGGCCCTGGCTAGGTCACCTCGCCTCTAAACCTGCTTCCCTGTTTGCAAACTAGAGCTGGAAACTGCAGAGCTGTGGACTCGCTGTCACGGTTAGAGTTCCTGGCATGGGTCACCTGCTCCAGAATTATGAGAGTGGTGGCCGCTATTCGTCTGATTAAAGGAAGATGTGACTCAGGATGCAGGGACAGTAATACCAGAGCCCCGGCCTGGCAGCGGAGAGTCTGGTTAAACACGCCAGTGGGAACGGCAGGGTCAACACGTGAGCAGCGGCTGGAAGACACTCGCGTCCCGGCGCTCCTTGCCCATAAGCAGGACCAGTGTCTCCATGGCAGGTCCTTTCAATGGAGTATTTTAATATGAAGGCAGAGCTGATGCTTCCAAAGAGGCTGTCAGGCAGGGGGGAGTTCATTTCACGAGAGATCGACCCGAGATTCCTCAGGTCGTGCAGATGACGGGTTTGCTGCAAAGTGATGTGTGTGGGCTGTGTCCCCGCTCCTTCTCTGCTCTAAAGGCCCTTCAGAGACTTCTTTATGATGTTACAATGCTAATTTCTTCAGAGAGTTTTGAAAAATTTGACAGGTTTTATGTAAGTGTGTGTGTGTGTGTGTGCACACGCACGTGTGAACACACAAATAATAAAAAAGCCCCAGAAGTTGCACAAATGTATCCCCACGTCCAGCATCCTCCTAACTGTTCCCAGATGTGCCGACGGCACGTCGTTTTCCAAGGAGACCCCGCGTGACCGACGCTGGTAATCCGAGGATTGGGAGTCAAGAACACAGAAACCTGTGTGTTCAGGGTGAATTTTTCAAAATGATTCTCCTTGGAGAAAACCTGCTGCCTGTTTAATTACCCAGAGACATCCCCCAAAGTCCTGGGAAGGCAGCCGAAGTCTCCCTTCACTTTATAATTCACATCTTGTCTCCTGGCAATCTGGCCATGGTGCTTTCATGATTTCCTTCTAGATTCCTCTGTCCTGAGACATGCTTTCTCTCCTCTCTCTGCCCCCCGGCCCCGCTCCTCCAGGGAATCCTAAGCCTCATTGCACTTTTCCCTCCACCATCTCACCTTCCTGCCTTTTCTCCACGATGAGTCAATGGAAATAATCTAACACTCGCCACAAAGAAGCAACCGTCCCCAGGAAGCGTTTAATAGCACAGAACTTTGGTGAGGCCCCAACACCAATACAATAAAGCCAAGGGTCTGCTGTGCCGGATTTGGCATTTCACGCCCCAAGGTTACCCGAGGAAGCTGTCAGTAAGCCTCACGTCAGATGCACATCACGCGGGGCGAAGGCACCATCTGGAAGGAGCCAGGCAGCGGCAGGTTTACCTTCACCGTCTCCCCCGCTGCGCCCCGCTGCCATCCGCCCCTCCTCTCTGGTCGGCCCCCTCTTTTGAAATTTAGCCTAAATGGCTCAGTTCCTTTGGAGTTTCTGAAACACTAGGCAAGAGAATCTCAGTGTCTTTGCGGCCACCCTGTCGCCATGACCTGTGCTCGTTTCCCCGGATGCCATCCTGGTTCTTAAGCCTGAATCGTGTCGACGTAGAGACGGGAAGACAGGGTGGGTGTGCTGATGGGACTTCCAGTGATGTCAATGTGCCTTGGTCCCAGGGGACCCGTCTGCCCTCTGCCCACATCTGGGTGGACTCTGGTCGCCCTCCCCCCGCCCCCCGCGTCCCCCAACACCTGGCCCTACGTGGGTCCCGTGAACCCTCAGACCTTTACCGTGAAAGATTCAGGGCCTGAAAAGTCACATGCAAAGCACCACAAAACGCCTCTGAAAAAGGAGGAAACGGGGACGAGGAGGACAGGATGGGGTCTCGTGATGCTCTCCCCACCAGCAGGTAAACAAGACGTGGGGTTGAGAGCAGAAAGCCATCTCTTCAAGCTTAATGGGACAACGGATAATTAAACGCCATCAGTGAGCAGAAACGTGGACGGGTTTTCCAGATGGTTCTGCGTCTGTCTGGACCCTGCCCTTCCCAACGACCTCCACCCTGGGTAAGGAATCCTGTGCCCTTGGTCATCTTTTCACACGAAATCCTGACTCCCCACCAGCCCCCGCCCCTTGCCTGACACAGCTACTTAGCAAACACTTATTTTACTAATGATGATCGCGAGAAGGTGATTCTGATTCGGATGATTCTGACGATTCCTGACAATGACTAGAATTTTGGAGCAAGAAAGCCCTGGAGAGGCTCTGAAGCACCCCGACCCCCATCTCTCATGGCTTTATGTGATGCTCTCGTGGGGTCCCCTCACCTGAATCAGATCCTAAACCCCTCGAGGGCGGGGGCCCTGCTCCGCCTGGCCCCCGGTCTGCACACCCATGGTACCCGAGCGGTGACAGAGCCTCAGGGTGACTGCACACCCTCTCTCCTTTGTCACCAGCCGACGGCAGAATTCAGAGGCACTGGGTAATCAAAACAACGACACTTTCCATCTGAATAATGCCTCACGGTTTTCAAAGTGCTTCTAGAAGCATCCTCTCTGGTGAGACGATGCGCCTCTCGGGAAGCCCACCCATAAGTTCAGCACAGTTCTCGCCGAGTAGCAAGTGGAAACCGTGGCTCAGGAGGCTGGGAAGCCGCAAGGGCAGCGCATCTGGTCCCCGCTGGCAGCTGCTCCAGGCACAGGGCCACCGGGCAGGGCCCACTGGGAAAATCCAGGCAAGAAACACAATCGCAGGGAAACCCACAGCTGCGTCCAAACCCCATGCTCTGCAACACTGGGTGTTTATAGCCACGAAGCCCACCCAGCGACTCCCCACGACGGCTCCGTGACCCGAGGCCCCTGCCCGCTGCCTGGCGTGTCCACAGATGGTAGTTGAGTGAGCAAAGGATAAAACAATAAATGAACATGCAAAAAAGTGAATAAACCGACAGTACAAGGTGCGTTGTCACTGGAAATGTAACCAAGAGATGTCGGCCGAATCTAACAGATCCGCACATTTAAGAAAAGCTGATTTGATTTATAGAATCACAAATGTCTGAGATAAAACAGCTCTAACGTAAGCAAAGGCCACCAGAGTAAACAAAGAATTTTATTATTTCTCTCCAAGAGGCCAAACCCAAGATGCCTACGTTGGAGAAAAGGAGAAGGAAAAAAAAAATTATTCACGCAGAAAACCCTTCTGATTCAGAAGGATAAAAATGACTATAAAAAAATTTTTTTTTACAAAAATGAACAAGCTTTACTAAAAATGGGGGCTACAGGGAGAAAAAGAGGACTTTGGCAACTGAGGATTTCAAATCGTCCTGAGAGGTAAGAAATGACATCAGGCTGCATCTTCCCGACAGGAAAACACACTTTAAACGCAGGAACCTTTGTGTATAATTGAGTTTCCTCCTGAACAGACCTCACAAAGTGGCAGAGAGGTGAGCAGTCTGCCCAGTCCTGTCCTCCCAGAATCCTCTCCTTGTACCTGAGGACTGGTGTGACCTTCCTTCAAGCGGCCACATCTAACCCCTCCTCCTCACTCTTAAGCCCTTTGACTCATCAAGCCTCAAGCTTCATCATCTAGGGGCCGCTTCGGCAGGATTACCAATCCCACCATCGACCCTAAAACATTTTTTCATCACAATTTAAGAGACTCTATGATACAGCTCCCCGCTTCCATGCAATCGAGCGATCCTAAGTTTGGGTTTTGTTCTTTCAGTAGCGTTAGCAAAATATTTACTTAAAACAAACGTAGTCACACCCGAACATGAATATTTTAGAGGCCAATTATAACTGAACAATTCATTTTTTAATTAGATGCCTGCCGGGACCTCTCGCCCTTAGAATGAGGCCTCTCGAGGGCGTCTGTCTTAAGCACAGCTGCGTCTTACACGTAGCAGGTGCCCAGTAAGGAACTGCTGGGGAACGAATGCTGATCACACCAAGGATGGTCTTAGACTGACCTTTGGGAATCCACGTTTATATGTCAAAGCCGCACCTTCTGCAAGGAATCCTACTGCTGCTGTTCCGACCCGGGATCTCGTTACTCCGACCACAGGTCTAGCCAATTCCCCCACAGGCTTTGGGCTTCACTCGAGGGCGACTTCTCCCGGGAAAACCTTTTCTCTCACTTTTCCACCCTGCAGTTCACACGAATCACTGCCTCTAGGCCTTCACCAATCACACTAGAATCTCAGAATCCTGCCTTTAGCTCCTCACTTTCCTGACGTCTTAGCTCCGCTTTCCCCACACTTGTGCACGAACGCTTCTGCCTCGTGAGCCCAGCCGGCGCTGACCACCCAGCACTGACCACGGGCGACCGCAGGCCTCAGCTCATCTGCGTTTGGGTGGACCGGCCCACCAGCTCACCACAGTCATCGTCCTCAAACGCGGCCACACCCGTGATTACAGATTTACAGTCAGATGTCTTCAGGCCACTTTAAAGTGAAGACACACTTGCAACATATAAGTAGCACGTCCTGCTGGAGGAGGGGCGTGGGAAATGGGAAGTCAGAGTAAGTTTGGGACAAGCATCCCCTCGAGCATAACTAGTCGGCCTCACACCCGCAAAAGCCAGGAACCCCACATTAAACTCTTCTCCCCTGGGCTTCCCTGGTGGCGCAGTGGTTGGGAATCCTCCTGCCGATGCAGGGGACGCGGGTTCGTGCCCCGGTCCGGGAGGATCCCACATGCCGCAGAGCGGCTGGGCCCGTGAGCCATGGCCGCTGAGCCTGCGCGTCCGGAGCCTGTGCTCCTCAACGGGAGAGGCCACAACAGTGAGAGGCCCGCGTACCGAAAAAAAAAAAAAAAAAAGAACTCTTCTCCCCAAAGCCCTCTAAAGTCCCCCCAAGTTTGCCGTCTAAGAGGAGCACAGGGGACACCAAGGGTTTCCCTGATTTTCCTTCTTTGTGGTGGAGTCCTAGCAATACTTTTGTGCCCTGATTATCCCCCGCCCCCGCCAGCCTGTGCGGGCCTCTCATTCACATGCCTTGGGTGGCCTGACAGGGGACGGGGCTGGACCGGGAGCCACCTCTGGCCCCCTCGCCTTTCTCCGTAAGGCCCGCCTGTCCCAGCAGCGCCCGCAGGGCCTGACCGGGGTGAGTCCAGCCCCTGGAAGGATCTGCAGAAGCCCGTGCAGCCCCTCCAGCCCCTCTGGCCAGGCCTAACCCTAACCCTTACTCTCCAGGCCTCACCCTGCTCCCAAGGACTCAGAGACGGGCCCGTTCTGACCCTGCCCACGGGCCCAGAGCGTGGACGGACAAGCCCGCGTTCACGATGGTTCCGTGTGTTTGAGGAGGCCGGGCGGGAG
The DNA here is from genome assembly GCF_949752795.1 of Hyperoodon ampullatus. Classification (NCBI taxonomy): domain Eukaryota; kingdom Metazoa; phylum Chordata; class Mammalia; order Artiodactyla; family Ziphiidae; genus Hyperoodon; species Hyperoodon ampullatus. Next base: position 101,288,834 of record NC_136924.1, on the reverse strand, counting down.
GCAGGGCCAGCCACAGGGATCCTTGCAGCCGCCCCTGCTGTGCCGGGGACCTGGACCGGTGGCCCACGAGGGGTCCCACGCGTGGGGAGGGTCCCCGCCTCCTGCCACTCTCGGCTCTGCAGGCTGTGGCCGCCCTGCTGCATCCAGCCTGGAAAGGGCAGGAGCTAAATCCGGAGCGTGGCGCTGAGCTCGCTAGCATCCCTACGCCACCTTGAGAGGAGGCCAAGGGAAAGTTCACAGGAGAAGATGCCAGGAAAGGGGCCAATGTGCCAGGCAGAGCGTATCTGTCTGTTCCCATGACAACAGGGGCGACCGTCATCGTGAGGACTCAGCTCCACACGTGGCCGCTGGCATTTCCATCTTCTCCTCTGGGCCCAGCCTCGACTGCACTGTGAGAGGTACCGCCTTTGGTTCACAGCCGAGAAACCTTGAGGCCGGGAAGCAGAGAGACAAGCCCGCTTGCGATGGAGCCGGAACGCGGGTCGGTGACACCAACTCGGCCCCGTCACACCTGCCGGTGCTGCGGGCATCGCAGCCCCTGCTCCCTGCCTCCCGCGCCTCCTGGACGGCACCGGCGAGGGGCTCCAGGGCTGCCCCCCCGACCCACAGACACAACACCCCTGGGGTCACTGGTGAAGAGACCCCCACGTCTGTCACACACACGCTGGGTGTAGGCCTTGGGGGGCCGCGGGGCCTTAAGGCTTGGGAGCTGCACACCTGGGCTGGAACCCCAGCTCCACCGCCTCGTAGCTGTGCGGCCTGGGGCTAGTTAATTCACGTCTCTGGGCCTCATTCTCCTCCTCTCTAAGACGGAGCGGCTCTGACAGTCCCGTGGTCTCCGGGGGGGGGCACTGAGAGGACCAGGCGAGTTAACACAGACTCCGAACGCTGTCTGCAGTACAGAGGGGACGTTACTGTTATTTCTAGTTGGACGGCACACCTAACACCTTCAGTCACATAGAAACCAGGAAGAACAAAGGGAGTAGAGAGAGAGGGGAAAGCTCCCGAGAAGCGAGATCTATGTTCTCAGATGCAGAAATCACCGCGAACGCGCCTTGTTTGCAGTGACCTGCTCAGTCCACTCTCTCCTCCCTCTGCACACACCGGAAGGGTCTGCTGACCCAGCGCCAGGCCCGCGGGAATGGGCACTGTACATCCCGAGGGCCGGGGCCCAGCTGGCAGGCACCCGCAGCAGTCGGGGTCCCTGGGAATCACGCAGGGCCCCTCCAGACCCCAGCTCTGGGACCCGGAGCATCCTCCACCCTCCCGAAGGCTTCACAGCAGGCTCAACACTTGGGGTGTCTAAGGGTGGCACAGTCCCGAGAAAGGATGCAACATGCTCGGAATTTCCTTTAAAGGATCCAGGGGTTTGGATTTGATATTCGAGAAAGGCTTTCCTCCAATATACTTAAATTAAAAGGAGCTCGGTGCAGGAAAGGGGTTCCATGACATAGAGCGTGAACATGTATTTGTTGTGTATATGGAATGTTTCCCCCCAAATGAAAACAAACGGTTAAAATGGAACAAGAGGCGCCACATACTTAGACTTCAAAGCCCTGTCCGGGGGCAAGTGCGGAGCAGGCGGTGCCTCTCCCTCTGAATCCTTTCGGGAGGGGGAGTCCCCACCCATCGGAGACGCCTAGTCCCTCGTGCGGCCACCCTGCCGCACTGGCCTCCCCACGTTGCCCGTCCTCTCTTCTGAGGACGCCGGTCCTCGGGGCAAATCTTCTCTGCTGTGGGTGGTTCTAAGCAGGCGCCGTCTGTGATGGGGCAGGGAAGGTGGCACCCCGCTGCCTGGTCCAGGGAGCCCTGGTACCTGAGCACACCGCGAGGCAGCAGTCGCCTGATGGCTAAGGACACACGCCTGCATCCACACCACAGCGTCTGCGTTTCCAGGCACATCGTCTCCCTTCTCTGAGCATCAGTATCCTCATCTGTGAAATGGGACGACAGGAAGGTCTCATAGGGTCCTCGTGACGCTCAAGTGACTAAGACACACACAGCACTGGGGTGTCTGCACGAGCAGCAAAGGCATAAACAGGGCCCATTATCTCTGAGTTAGAGACTCCAAGTTCCACAGCACAGTCATCCGTGTAACCCTGGTTACCCAGCATGTACCAAACTTATTGTGCAATAGAACCAAGTTGCTTTTTTAAAAAAATACCAGTTAATGTCGACCCAGGCAGGGTGTTTAATCTTCGAAGTGTCTTCCCATCCCCATCCCATGCTCACAGCAGCCCCGCACGACGCTCTAGGGAACAGGGCAGGGGCCACCACCCCCTCACACGTGAGTCCACGTGACACTTGGCCCTCACGCCCCAGCCACTTTGCTCCTCTGAACTAAAGGGACACCATCGGGCTGCGTCTGTCCACTCCCCCGTCCACTCACTCAACAAATATTTATCAAGAGCCTGGCATGTGCCTGGCCAAAGTCACCGGGGCCAGGGCAGCATCTGGGACGGGGGCGGTGGTGATGAATGCTCCACCCTCAAAAAAACAAGTAAGTAGATATGATCATTTACTCTTGTGGGAATTAGAAACCGTGTTTGCAAAGCACTGGCTCCTGGTGGCCACTCGGCAAAGGTAATTATTACAACTGGGCAGGTTTCCAGGCCCCACCTGCCGGAAGAGCGACAAACAGAAAGGTTCAGGGACCGGTGGGAGGCCACCAGTCCAGGCCTCTCTTCCCAGGCCAGCACCCGCAAGTCCGGCCCCAGAATGGCTTACAGGTCACACCTTACGCCCACGTCCCACCCAGAGCCGCTCCGTGGACCCTCGGGGGGCGGGGGTGTCCCTGAGTGAAGCACCTTCCCAAGGCCCGCGCGCGGCACTCCCGGGACTGGCTGTGCCGCGGGGCCCAGCTGGCTCACTATCCGCCACCACCTGTGCGTGCGCTTCACGCGCCTGGTGTGTGCAGAGTGAGCGTCTGGTGCCTGGGGACCACACCTGCGTGAGAGCGGCCCCGACTCTCGTCTGCCGTGAGTGTGGCTTGTCTCTCCCTCGAGCAAACCCCACGATGAAGGAACGCCCGGCTCACGGCAGGAGGACAAGGGCCGGAGCCCGCATCCCTGCTCGCTCCCCAAGCACGCGGCCCAACACATCCCGGGGGTTCGGGTGCCCTAAATGCGGACCCTCGGGGCTTCCTCAGCCCAGCACGGCCTGGAAGGGGACCCCACGGGGACCCCAGAGGCTCAGGCGTGGCTGGCCCCTGAGCTGACCGGGAGGGACACAGGGTTGTTCCAGACGTAGTCACTGTGTGTGTGTGTGTGTGTGTGTGCGCGCGCGCGGGGGGGGGGGTTGGCCCCTCAGGCCACCAGGGCTGTCCCTCGGGGCCCCTTCTCTAGCCACGAGGCCTCTATGCTTCCCCCCCGTGCAGTGAGACCACGGGGCTGGGCAGCCCAGGTGCCCATCTCCCGGGCGAGGTGTCCAGAAACAACAGCCTCTGTGTCTCCTTGCCCACAAAAGCTCTCCCGAAGGGCCCGGGGTGACCTCTCCAGGACAGGACGGAGGCCCCCAGTTTCCGGCTGCAAGCTCTCCAGGCGGGTGGTGCACGCAGCCTGTGCAGGCACTGCTCTAAGGGCCCACGGGCCTTGACTCATGACCCACCCACCCAGCCTCGGCTGTCCCCGACACCCCAGCCTTCTCCCTGGCACTTGGGGGGGCCCCTCTGACGAGCCCCCTGCAGCGCCCTGCCCCTGGCCCCCCATGACTCCTTCTCTGGCCTCTCCTCCTCCCCCCACCTCCGGGTACGGCCTGGCTCTGGCTCCAGAAGGTACACAGCCCTGTTCTCTGCACAAGGTCAAATGCCAAATATGTTCTCTTAATATTCCAGCCCAAGCCAAGTCTGCCCAGACTTCAGGGTTTGCAGGGAGCTGGGAGTTTTCCATAGGCGATGAGTCTGCCCTGCTGGCACCAGAGCTCAAGACACATCATCCGATTTACCTGCAGGGCAGCGGCTACCAGAGGGAGGGGTTCACAGCGCCATTTACCCCGGATGCTCTGCATGCCAGGTGGGCCCTGCCAGTAACAAGACCGTGAACAATGTCATGGGCCAGTTCACGTTTCCCTCGGCTCCACTAGCACCAGGAAAAGACAACAAAGTTGATGGATTTGGGTGCAATGGTGTATGTTAGATGGAGCATAAAACAACCAGACTTTTACTTCAATCATGAGAAAAAGACTTTAAAAAATTCCATACTGGAACACTTTTCATCTCCTGGAAAGAGGAGAAAGTAAAGTGCTAGGAAAACAATGGCTTTTGTCCTCAGCCGGTGGAGGAGGAACAGGATGGAGAGAAGGGAGCCGCGAGCCAGCGGGAGGCGGCTGTGGCCCCGGGGGCTGTGAGGGGACCTTCTCCTCCTTGACTGCCAGTGTCTTTGCTAAACAGGTTATTCTTGAACCCCACGGAGGGGAGACCTCCGGGGAGCCGATGTGTTCCCTGTCTCTGTCTGGATCTAGAGAGAGCCAGGGGAGGGGACTGACGGGGACCCACTCACAGGACAGCCAACGTGCTGGTCCTGGTCGCTTTTCCCGAAGAGCAGCCCGCGATCCCCGGCAGCAGGTGCACCAGGGGGAGCGCGTTAAACACACCGACTCCTGGGCGCCCACCCCGCCGGGCTCCCGGCCCGGGCTCCGCAGGTGGGGCCTGGGACTCTGCATTGTAGCCCCACCCAGGTGATCCGGAGGCACTGAGGTCCTAGGGCCTCTGCTATAGGTGCAGCATCGTCGTCTCCTCAGAGCAGGACGCTGGAACCGCCATTTCTTGTTTTAGAAAAGCCATGAGGGAGGGTGGGAGGGAGGGAGACGCAAGAGGGAAGGGATATGGGAACAGATGTATATGTATAACTGATTCACTCTGTTATAAAGCAGAAACTAATAAAAAAATAAAATTAAATTTAAAAAAAGCCATGAGAGTCACAGGAGAATCCTCAAGCTTCACTGCAGGGGCCCTTACGTGATTCGGGGGCCACGTTCTGGCACAACAAGAACATTTTGGCGGGAGTGTCTCAGTCCTCAAAGCTCAACAAAGAGCCGCCTGCACCCCCTGCTTCAGGGCCCCCGAGGCTGCAGACAGCACCAGCGGCCCCTCCTCCACCCAGAGCCCGGAGCCCGCTCTCTGCACAGTGGGCCTTGAGCTGCCAGAAAGGCAAGGATGAAGCCCCGCCCAGCCCCGCCCTATGTGTTTAGATCTCTGTTCCTTGAGCTTCAAAGACTCTGTCTCCTCAGTTTCTCCCCCACTCTCGCCCCTCCCCGTCCACCCACCCCGCACAGGCCCCGCCTCTCCCTCCGCACCTGCCGCACGTGCAGAGCCAGGCCCGGGGCTCCTCCTGCCCATCCCCCCTCCCCCTCCCTCCAGCGCAAACTGTCTCTGGAGTCCTGACCCGCACCTGTCCTGTCCAGTGTCTCCTCCTGCATCTTCCACGGGCTCCTCACGTTACCCCAAACTGTCCCCGTCATCCCCTGCCCCTTAAGTGTGGCCTTTCCCCGGAAGTCCTCCTCCTGGCTGACGGTGCCCTGTGACCTCCATCACCCCCACCACAAGGAATTTTAAAAATGCATATTCCTGGGCCTGCCGCAGAACTACTAAATCTGAGTCAGATCTTCCAAAACGTTGCAGTCAGTGTATTTCAAGCTCTCCAGGCTTTTATAATAATCAAGCAGGGTCAGGAGTCACTGGTCCACGGGCCTCGCTCATGTAGGAGATGCTGATCCAAGCCTTTGGAAACAGCTTGGAGCTGACGCCATAAGTCTAGGAACGATTTACGTAGAAAGTGAATGAAAAGCTGCAGGAGTAACTGAGCTCACCGAGGGAGAGAGCAGAAAGTGAGATGGGCAGGACACAGCCCTGGTGAAAAGTTCCCACAGATGCAGGAAAAGAAGCTAGAAGACACAGGGGAAATGGGAAGAGAGGTAGCAGGAGACTAAATAATAGCTGTGTCCCGAAGCCACAGTTTTGGTGAAAGTTTTGCAAAGGGGCCTCTGACCACAGAAAACGCCGCCATGAGAAGGAGGAACGGGCGGGTCCAGATCACGACGCTCGTACTGGTTGATCCTGACCCATCAGCCAACGTGGGTTTTGCTCGGTTGTTTCTGTGAGGGGTTTTCTAACACCCTCGGCCGTCCAGTCGGTGGCCCGCCGTGTCCCAGGGAAGCTATGACTTCGTGGGTTGCGCAGAACGGGAGTTGGACTGTGGCTCCTGAGGTCCAGGGGCGAAGGTCAGGGCACAGTCAAGTCTGGAAGACCCCAGAGGAGTCTTCTGGGTGGGGCTGTTCCAAAGATCCCAAGATGAGGAAACAAGAACCAGTGAGACTGGGGGCACCCTCACGAAGGGCCCTGAGATCTTCACGGTGTCCCCAAACCCACAGCTCCAGGAGCCACCAGGGAGGCCTGTACCTGGGGACCTCACGTGCTGGGGTACGTGCTGCCTGCATGACCCAAGTCCAAGGCCCTCCTGGGAGGAAGGGGCGTGGCTATTGGATGCACCACGCCAAGGGCAGTCTGTCCCCTTGGCCCCATAACACAGTGGCCCTAGAGAGGCCCCGGGACAAAGCCACAAGCCCAGGGAAGGGGAGCAAGGTGCTGAGGGGAGGGCGGAGAGGACCCAGCAGAGGCCATGCAGACCCTTCCTCAGAAAGATCATGTACACACGCACCCACCAAAGGAAGTTGAGGGTCAGGGCTGGCAGAACGCGGCAAGTGCATCTGTGTGTGTGTCTGTGTATCTGTGGGTGTGTCTGTATATGTTTTTGTGTGTGTGTCTGTGTCTATGTGTGTGTCTGTGTACATGTGTGTGTCTCTGTGTCTGTGTATGTGTGTGCCTGTGTGTCTGTATCTGTGTATATATGTGTGTCGTGTGTGTGTCTGTGTCTGTCTATGTGTGAGTGTCTGTGTGTATGTGTCTATGTGTGTATGTGTCTGTGTGTGTGTGTCTCTGTGTACGTGTGTGTATGTGTCTCTGTGTATGTGTGTCTCTGTGTATGTGTGTCTCTGTATACATACGTGTGTGTTTCTGTCTCTGTGTATATGTATGTGCCTGTGTGTGTCTGTGTACATGTACGTGTGTCTCTGTGTCTGTGTATATGTGCGTGCCTGTGTGTGTGTCTGTGTACATGTATGTGTGTCTCTGTGTCTGTGTATATGTGTGTGTAGGTATGTGTGTGTGTGTCTGTGTGTGTTTAGGATGGAGGAAACCCTCCATCTTCCAAGCACGCTTCCTTAATTTACTGTTACCACCCAACCCGTGGCTTGAGAGAGGCAGCAGCTGCCTTAGCAACCGGAGCCCCCTTGAGCCCCCATGCTCTCCTGTGCACCCCGAATTCCTAGTACGAGGTCCCCCAAGTCCTGACTGCCCCGCACTGCCCTCCCTCCACCGTGTGGCCCCGCCCTCATTGGGGAGGACGGAGGAGCGGCCAGCGGGACAGCCTGGATGGGCCTGGGCTGCTGCTGCCAGTACTGTACCCTTTATTCAGAGCAGCTTTATTGGTACAATTTACGCACCAGGAAATCCGCCCGTTGTGAGCATATGACCTGCGATCTTCAGTAAAAGTCCACAGTTGTGCAACCATCACGCCCGCCTAGTGTCACAGCTCATCCATCACTCTGTGGAGTGTTTTAAAGACCATGGCCCCTCGCCTCCAGCCCAGAGGGCGTCCAGGGACACCCTGCTCTCCAGCCCGGAGGGGTGGGACCAGCGGCCCTCGGTCACCCAGCGTGCCCACCTGTACAGCCCCCCGTGGCCCTGCTCATCCTCCCGGACTCGGGGTGAGGGGCCGTCTCTGGGGCTAAGATGACAGCCTCCTCCCCGGTGCCTTGGCCCAGAGCTGACCCAGAGCATCACTGGCTTCCAAAGGCCCCGGATTCTTTTTCTAAGTGCACAGCCACAGGGTTCTGGGGAGGATGGGTGGGAGGGGGAAGGTGACACTCGGAGCAGAAGTAGCACCACTGGAAGAGGCTCCTGCTTTGCTAGGGGCCCTTTGGGACACTCCTCTTGTATTTCTTTTGACACAGCAAAGATGTCCTGCCTGTTAAGAGACAAGGTCACGCCTCAGCAGGCCGCGTGGACTGGGCCGGTGCTCTGGTTGCCGTGTCATCACTAGGCTTGAGGACTGGCTCTGGAGCCTGACCCCACGTGCAACCCAGGCTCACTGCAACAACCGAGCGACGGCCGTGCGGGCATCGGACGGACTGCCTGACGGGACCAAAAAAAAATGTCAAAGGCTAAAAAGCAGAAGAACTGACTCTCCCGTGACATCACAAGAAGCCGGCAACAGCAGAAGGAGGCCCGGTTCCCTCCGGCTTCTTCCAGGAACTATCACCAGACAGTCCCCTGTCACCAGAGGAAGCAGCCAACGACGGCGGAAGATGCGCTTTTTGGGGTTCACGTGAGAAGCTTTGGTGTCCCCGCAGGGGAGAGGAGAGGGGCAGGACCTCCCCCCAAGCCTGCAGCTGAGGCATCCCGGGGCATCCGGCTCTGCCAGCTGCATTCCAAGGCTCTCCTCCCATGCCCAGACGGCGCAAAGGCCTTTGTGATGACTTCACACTCAGCCCAAAGTAAACACCCTCCACACTTTTTCCATGGACACATTCTAACCCCAAACTGCCAGCACCGGCCTCCCAACCAACCAGATGGAAAGCCGCCTTTCCCAAGAACAGAAAACCTTTTTAACTAAATAGTACCTCTTGGCTGCAAAAGCAAACTTTCCTAAAAGCTTCCTAGAAATTACTTCTCGTGCACCGATCCGACAGGTCACCTGAGCGAGCCTCACCAGCGGAACGAAGGCCCTGGAAACAAACACGATGGAGGATCCAGAAGGCACGCTCGCTCCCACAAACACCTGCCCTTCCAGGCTGCAGGTGTGCTGAGCACCCCCAGGCCGCCGCCCAGAACTCACACTCATGTGCGCCCTGCTCACAACCACCTGACTGCAACAGTATCTCTCAAAACAGGCTGAGATAGGACAGGTGCCCATTTGAATAAAGAGCTAGAGCCTCGGGATCCGAGCTCGGCTGGCTTTTGTACCATCAAACACGTTCCAGCTTGAATCCGCGTGATCCAAGCTCAGGCCTCCGCCGACTCAGAAATGCAGACGCAACGGTGCACTTACCAGGTTGGAGTTGGTGGCGTTGGAGTCGTCCTCTGGAAAGGGAATATAGATCGCTAAGGCCACACAGTTGGCAAAAATAGTCAGTAAAATAATGATTTCAAATGGCCTGGGAAGGGAGTTAAGGAAGGTAATGCCACGGAAGCACCAGTGAGACAAACATACACAGATAGATGTTTCAAAACCGAATCAAAGATTCGTCGAATCTTGTTTAAACAATACATTCCAAGCCCCTTGTATTCTGAAAAGAAACATATGCCTTGTTAAGTGCTTCTAATGGGCCCCGCCAAAATTTTCCCTAATATGTCAAACGCAGTGGAGGCCAGGCGCGTGCCAGAGTAAACACAGGTTTCTAAAACTTTTTTCCCTTCTTTTATTTATTTAGATTTGCCCTGGACTTCATTTTCCCTCATGTGTGCTCAGGGTTGCTTTGAAAGATTGAGGCCTGCTCCAGCCAGGGCTCACCATCCCCAGCGGCCCGCACCGGGGCCCGACAGAGCTTGGCGGGGGAGAGGCGGGCCCCCTGGGATTCAAGGCAGAGACTTGACTTGAAGACGTTTCAATGAAATTTGGAGATAGGATTTTCAATCTTTTAACTTTAAATTTCGAGTCTGTTTTTTCTTCCTCCTTATTCTCTGCTTGCAAAGAGCCTGAAGGTGGCCAGGGGCTCTGGACACCCAGGAGCGCAGCAGCGTGTGCCGTGCATGCAGGGGACAGCAGCTCCGTGTAAGGGCCCAGAGCCTGTTCAATCTGCGGAGGCCCTGCCTGCGATGAGGTGGCCTGTGTCCCAGGGCCTCTTGACTTGCCCGCGGGTTGTGCCAGGCGCTGGAGGGGATAAGCCAAGGTTCGCCACCCCCAGCAATCAGGGAGGTCCTTGTGCCCGGATTTTCTGCACCAAAATATCAGGGCAGACACATTCTCGAGAGAAAAATGAGCAACTGTGATAACAGCCCTTCCACCCTGCACACTCAATTGAAGGCCAGAGAAGGGGGCTTCAGAGGAAGGGCCCGGTTCATGCTCTTCCAGCCCCATCTCCCCACCTCCCAAGTTTCCAACCTAGTCTGTGGAGCCTCATAGGAGGAGGAAGAGAACGAGGATGGCCATTCCTGGAGAAAGGGACCACCTCCATCTCCAGGGAAACCTGCACTCACAAAGCTAACGAATCCTAAAGCAGGAAGAGACCTTGGAGACGGTCTGGTCCAAACTCCTGAGGCCCAGAAAGCCTGAGAAACATTCCCGAGACCCACATCAGGCACTGACCAGCCAGGACCAGAACCCAGACCTGTGCCCACCGAGTCCACTGTCCCCTCCTCTGCCACGGACGGCCCCAGACCTGTGTCATCAGGGCAGCTTGGGGCCTGGGAGGAAGCGGTGATTCTCTAGTCCAGGGCCTCCTGGCTACAGGTCCCCTCGGCCCCAAGGGCAGAGCTGGGAGTCCATTCACCCAGCATGCCCCACAGACACTGCCGTTGTCTGCGTATGCCTTGATGTCCAGAAGATGGCCTGCAGTGCACAGCTCAGCCCCCCAGCTGGACAGACACAGAAAATAAAACTACCTGTCTCAGACCCGAGCTGGCCAACAGCAGAGCCAGGTCCGAACCAGAGCTTCTGACTCAACTTTTCCAACAGGCCGTGCTGCCCCTTGAGCTGGCCGAGGACGCGTGGTGAAGATGGGATGCTGACCGGGATGAAGGCCAGGAGCTGACACTGACCGCGAGCTCGCCCCGTGCCAGGCCCTGCTCTGACCACATGACCTGAACTCCGGAGGGGCGGACAGTTATCACCCCGCTTCTACACAGGGAAGCTGAGGCACAGAAGGTGAGATGTCAACTTGCCCAGAGTCACATGGCTTGGGGTAGGATGGGGTCAGGCCAGAGAGTCTGGCTCCGGAGTCTGAGTTTGTCAGGAACATTCTACGCTGATCCACTCCGAAGTCACCCTAAGCGTTTTTAGGAAGCTGGTTCTTTTAGATCTCCTCCCACACGGCCTCTTCCCTCCCACCCTGTCCCCACCTGCTCAGAAAAGCGACACTCAGCCCCAGGCTGGCAGCTTCGTTCCCATCATCTGGCCCCTGTGATCCCCGCCCCCCGCAGGGCAAGAGCACCTCAGCTCAACTGAGCCAGACCTCAAAGTCAGCTTGTCACCCTCCCAGGTTGGTGACGGCTAAGCCCAGGGTGTCTCCGGCTCTGTTGCTCACCCCCAATTTCAGGCTCTCCATCCATATCACCTTATGGTAAATTTTGGGGCCTCTGCTGGGGAAGAGAAGGTGCAAAGAAACCACTCAGGCACGAAAGAAACTCTGCAACATGGAGAAGCCCACTGTGGGCTGGCTGTTCAGGCCCAGGTCGGGTCCCCGTGTGTCCCAGCCGGGCTGGGCAGCATCCTCTAAACATCCTCCAGTGCATTCTCTTCTACACTCTGGGCTCACGGGGAGCAGGCTGCGTGGACCATGGATTTGAATTCGGGGCACCTGGATCTGAATCCCAGCTCCGCCGGTTGCCAGCGGCGTGGTGTGGGCGAGTTCAGCTCCCCCAGGCCCCCGGCCCCCTGGCCCCTCGGCCCTGACTGAGCGTCTGTGACGGCAGCCCAGCGGGGCCGCCCAAGCCCAGCCTCTCACCCGGTCACCCGGAAAGCGGACACCTCGGCCTTGGGCGCCCTGCCTGGCTCTGCAGCTGCACTGGGCTCGGGCGCCTCCTCTCAAGTGCCCTTGGACTTAAGGGCTCAGGCACTGACAGAATTAACATCTCCTTTTACCTTTCATCCATTCCCAAGACTTTCCATGGAAAGTCATAACTGAAACCCAGCCCTCCATCCTGAACCCCGGAGACGTGGCAGCCCTGCCCCAGTGGATTCTTACTAGAAAGACACCCGGCACTAAGTCCCAGGCCCTAGTCCTGCCCGCGTGACCTAAGGGCACTGTGTCATCACGGGGAAGTCAGGGGCGCACCCACTGATGGCTGGGAGCCTTTCCATCTCCCCCTCCCCACTATTCCCGGGCGGGAAGGGGCCGGCAATTGCACCCTGAGAGCCTAGGCCTTCCAGGCCACTTCCTCTGCAGGCCCTGCTCACTGGGTTCCGCAGACAGGGGGTCTGCGTTACACCCTCAGGCCGGCGCTCTCCACTTCAGCTGCACCTGGAGAGTTTAGCCAGGCCTGGGCGGAGCTCAGACACCTGTGCTTTGTCCCAGCTCCCCAGGTGACGCTGATGTGCCCCAAGGCTGAGAAACACTGAGTCACAGCCCCGAGCGCTGACCTTCTCGCCTCTCCCGGGTCCTGCACCCTCGAGCAGGAGGTCCCGCATCTGCGCCAGTCCCACAGCTCGGGAGGAGGAGGGGGGTCTGGGGTGCAATGCTGTCAACCCCACACATCAGTGGGTCCTGGGCAAGCTCAGCCCGGAGAGGAGATACTTCCCTACCCCTTAGGCTTGTTTTCTCAAATGCTGCTTATTATATAAAAAAACAACCCCCAGGGAGCTGGTTATACAAGCAGATTCCTGGGCCCCATCCCCAGATACTCTGACTCGAGGCTGGGTAGGGCCTAGAACTCTGCATTCAGACAGTGCCCTGGTGACAGGTGCAGCAGGTCTGAGAACCATCTGCTGGCCCCGAGCACAAAGGATATTTCCACTCGACGATGCTGATGCACGCCCTCCGGATGGGGTTCTTGAGGGTCAGGCAGAGCAGGGCACGGGGCGGGCGGGTGGCCATCGTGCTGCCCTGTTTCTTGGGCTTCCCGTACTGCTGCCGCTTCCGCTGCGTGGAGCTGACCGTGGAGATGGTGGCGTTGCCAGCGCTGCCCATCAGCTTGGCCTGCCGGGCCGCGTCAATGGCTGCCTGCCAGGACAGGGCGGCCCCCGGTGTGGGGATGTGCTCAGGTGCCAGCCCCGCGGCCGCATTGGCATTCATGTTGGCGTGAGCCGGGCGCGGGCTCCCATAGCTGGGACCTGCAGGAGAGAACAGGGGACAGCGGTCACTGGCAGGAAAACAGGAGAGCTTGTGATGTGCTCTGGATCCCAGACTCACAATTTTTTTTTTGAAGTCTCATTTCAACCACAATTCAAAAAGAGTCATGTACCACAATGTTCATTACAGCTCTATTTACACAGCCAAGACATGGAAGCAACCTAAGTGTCCATCAACAGACGAATGGATAAAGAAGATGTGGCACATATATACAATGGAATATGACTCAGCCATAAAAAGAAACGAAATTGAGTTATTTGTAGTGAGGTGGATGGACCTAGAGTCTGTCATACAGAGTGAAGTAAGTCAGAAAGAGAAAAACAAATACCGTATGCTAACACATATATATGGAATCTAAAAAAAAAGGTACTGATGAACCTAGTTGCAGGGCAGGAATAAAGAGGTAGACGTAGAGAATGGACTTGAGGACATGGGGTGGGAAGGGGGAAGCTGGGACAAAGTGAGAGAGTGGCATGGACATATATACACTACCGAATGTAAAACAGATAGCTAGTGGGAAGCAGCCACATAGCATAGGGAGATCAACTTGGTGCTTTGTGACCACCTAGAGGGGTGGGATAGGGAGGGTGGGAGGGAGGCTCAAGAGGGAGGGGATATGGGGACAGATGTATGCATATGGCTGATTCACTTTGCTGTGCAACAGAAACTAACACAGTATTGTGAAGCAATTATACTCCAATAGATCTATTTTTTTTTTTTAATGTCCTATTTCAAACCATTGCAGGAGCCAGGGAGGTGTCACATGGAAACATCAGTGTGTGATGCTGGGAATCTGCTCTGGTCCTAGTTCAGTCTAGGTCAGCTGTGTGACCCTGGATACATCACACCCCTCATTTTAAGTGAGCAAGACACGATGTATTGCATTACAACATTTATGGACCTCAGAAACACAGTGAGAGGAGGAGGATGTCAAAAAAGACAAATATGCAATGCAACACATGTCAATTAAAATACATACTTGTAAGAACACATACAAATAAAGTAGAATAGAATGGCTGTTTATGGAAGGTGAGGCGGAAAATGAGAATAGGCGTGTGGGGACAGAAAAGAAGAATGAATGAATGAATGAATGAGAGCCACTGCATGAATCAACGCTGACAAACGTACAATGAATTGAAGGGTACAATTCACTCAAATCTCTGCACCTAAGTTCCAAAAGATAAAAGTAAGTCTGATAAATGAAGGGGATGGACCCCAGCAAGGTCACATCCAGGTACCTCAAACCCATGTGGCGATGGGAGTTGTTGGATAGGAGGGCGGGGGGCTGTGATGGTTTTGAATCAGGAGCTCCTCTGACATGCTCCCATTAAGAAATAGCATCTACACGCCCTCCTCCTGACAAAGTGTTGGCCTCTTGTGACCGTTTTGACTGGTAAAGTTCAGCGGAGGTGGCAGCAGAGATTACTTCCAAGGCTAGGTCGAAAACTCGCAACACCAGCCCTGGGCCGCCATGCTTTGAGGAAGCCGAGCCAGCCAACGTGGAGTTGGGGGGTGGGCGTCCCAGCCAGCCCCCAGCTGCTCCAGCCACCACCTGACTGCTACCCCACGACACACCTCAAGCCAGAACAGCCCAGCAAGACCTTCTTGAACTCCTGACCCGCAGAAACTGGGAGACAGCACGGTGTTTGCTGCAGAAAGCCACTTGTCTTCGGTGACTCATTATGCAGCGTTTGGTATCTGGCAAAGGGCACTGTGTGTAGTGGGAGTGACCAGAAGGAAACCTGGGTAGGAACTAGTGAAATCCAGCATAGAAGCATCTGCATGGCTCTGGTCTGAAGGCAACAGAAGCCTCCAAGACTGTCCCTGTGACACGGCGCGTGTCTGGTGGGTTCTCCCCCATCTGCTCGGTGGGCACCTCACCCCAGAATCCTACAAGGCTTACCAAGGGATCAGCTCAGCCTGGGCCCCAGATCAGACATGTGACCTTGAGACTGGCCGGCTGGGCAGGTGCCACAGAGTCAGGTGATGCCACAGAGAGTGGGGTGATTACTGTGCGCAGAGAGCCTGGCATCTGGAGGCCACTTCAGTCGCCTGGGAGACTGTGGCTGGAGCCCAACCAGTGGCACGAATGTCACCTGCAAGCCCCCCCTCCACGATGACCCTCTTCTCTGCTTCGTGAACACAAGGCTCCTCCAGGGAAGCTGCTGGCCCAGGACACACTGCCTCGTGGGGCCCTTCCCTCTCCTCCCTGCCACGCGCTGGGTCCAGATGAACACTTGGTGCCTCGCCTGGCCCCCTCCCCCCAGGGCACATCCTGGGCTCGTCCTTCTAGGTTAGACCTTCAAGGCAACTTTTGCTCGTGGTGTGACCCTCTCAGCCCCACCGTCGGCCCTGTCCACGATGGGGGCCAGTGCAGAGATGAGCACACGACCCAACTTAGCCTCAGAACCCAGACATTCCATCCTAGAAACAGACTCTGACAACCACCGGGCGCCTGCATCCAGCCACACCTGATGCCCGCCTCACCCTGAGCTTTCCAGTTTCATTCCTTAGGTAACTTTGCTTAAGCTAGTTTGAACTGGATTTCTGTCCCTTGCAACCAAAAGAGAATGAATACGCTTGCTCGTACCTGCCTGGGCTGTCATTCCTGGCAGCTTCCAAAGTCTATGTCCCATCATCACACCAGTGACACATGGTAAGTTTCCAGTTTTATGCCAACTGACCGACGTGACCACCAAAACGCTGTACCTCAAGGATTCTGGGACTTTTCTGAGCACGAGAGAAAGGAGACAGATTCGTGATGTCTGCCAGGGGCACGAGAGGGAGGGGGACGGCATCACAGGTGTGCGCTTCCCACCCCGCAGGACCCCAAGATGAGCACTTCGGGTCCACTTAGGTACCAGCTGCTGCCACTTCCCTGTCCCCTGACAGCTGCCTCCTGCACTGTCGCCATGTGGTCCCCGTGGCACCGGAGCCCCACCCCGGCTCCTGGGCCTGGTCCTCAGTTCACGGCCTGTCCCCGACCCGACACCAGCTCCATGTCACCATCTAGGACGTCGGGAGCCGGAGGACCCAACCCTTCCCACCGGGGGGTCTCATCTGTCACACACCTGCCGCCGTCCTCCCTGTGTGTGTCTGAAGCTTAAAGCAAGCGGGACCCCACGAGGCCGGGCCTTCACCTTTCTTACGGGAGCCCCAAGGAGAGGACGCGACGCCTCCAGTCGCCTGCAGCACGAGAGGCGCCGTGAAAGCCAGCCAGGTGGGCGTTCCCCACACACACGAGGGCGAGGGCGTCGTACTCTCTGGAGGACGAGCTCCTCCTGGGGTTCACGGCCTGAGGGTGCAGGGGCTGTACTTCTGACCCCAAGAACACCCTCCGTGTCTGAGGCGATCTTCACGGGGCAGCGCCCACCACACCACCCGCCCCGGGGCCTCTGGGATGGAGGCGGGTGGACAGACGTGCTGCCCTGGACCGAGCGGGTCCGGCGTGGCCGGATCGCGTGTCTCACCGGCTTCACCGGCGAGGGCTGCGACCCTAAGCTTGCCCGTTTGATCTGTGGGAAACCACCTTCCTTCCTAGACCCCCGGTTTGGCCGTGACTGTGCTGAACAGCCTCTGCTGGAGCTCCTGGGCCAACCGTCCTCTTCCCTCGCGTCCGTGAAAGCGGCCCTGGCTCCGCCCCGCCGGACTGTCCAGTTCTCCGCGGTTCTCCCCTGACACGAGGCCTCGACACCACCCCCTCCCGCAGGCCCTGACGGCCACATCCCAGCGCTCCCGGAGCGCCTGGACAAAGTCTGAGAAGAAGGCAGGAAGCGGCAGGCAGGAGCAGACTCCATCACCCGTGAAGGCCGGGCCGGGGGCATCCCGGGGCCCCGAGGCATCGAGACCAGGGCCCCACAGAGCTGAGAGCGGCTCGGAAAGCCTGGTCTGGGGGGGGGGGGGTGACTTCAGAGCCACCCGAGCCTTGGGTGATGACCTTATTTTTACTGTGAGCCGTTCCCAGAGCAGTGGGACCTCTCGGGAGAGGACCATCTGGAGAAGCACATACGAATAAGCCCGTGGGGAAAAGCGGAATGTCAACCTCTCCCCAGCCAGAGGGCAAGAAAACAACCTTCAGTATTTCGGTCCTGGCAGCCCAAGCACTGCTGCAGCCTGTGACATAACGAAGGGCACAGTAAACACAGACACACACACACACACACACACACACACACACACAAGAGAGACAGGTGGGGCCCCTCGGGCTGGCCTCCATCCAGGCTGTACCTCAAGGCCCAGCTCAGCCTCCCCTATCACAAGTGACTGTCCCCCACGCCCTGGGACGACTCCCACCCAGGCATGAGGCTCTATCAGGACCCCTAGGACCCCCATGATAAGAGGACACAGTGATCCAAGAATGCCAGGAATGGCAAAGCTCCATCTCAGGCCCCGCACGGGTGGACCCAGAGCAGAGCTAGGAGGACGGGAAGCAGCACTGTGTCTCTGACGGCTCTGACGGCTTCGGTTAGCAGGAAATAACCACCCGACGCAAAGAGACCAATTTTCAAATTATAAAGCTGAGTCAAAGCTCGGTCCCCTGGCTGCCAGCTGAAAAGATGCCACCGTCTAAGTCTGCTCTGGCTCCTGCCTTCCTGGACGATCTGCACAAGCCCAGGGCGGCGGCTCAGCAGACCAGGCCGCACACACAGGTGGGCGCCCACCGCGGACGCCTTCCTTGTATGGGAGAAAGTGACTCCCACTCGTAAAACGGCTCCGCTCCCCTGGGCAGCTCCCCAGTCCACACACACGGGCTGCTGCTCCAAGGGACCAGGACGAGGCACCGGTCGGCCTTAGCACAGGCTGCTCTGCCAGGGTCCAAGCCAGGAGATGAACTCAGAACTTAGGCTCCCCGGGGGCCCCTGCGAGGGAGGCATGGTGTTGGGACCTGGAGCTGCTCAGGAATGAAATCGAGTTACTTTCTTTAATCTGCGTCCATCCATGCACCTGCCCCAGGGCCACATCCCAGAAGATGCCCAGTATCTGCTTGCTAAGGCCCGTGATGATGATGATGTCATGATGAGGGTGACCTGGGAAAGTGCGTGGATCAGTCCGTCGGCGCCCGAGAGGACAAGCTTTCCCAGGCTCCCTGCTGACTTCTCTGCTGTGACCTCAAGGGAGCATTCTGGAGGAAGAGGCTGTGAGAAATGATGTCTATCTCTGGTGCCACTGGCCTGGTCCAGGCCACCACCCATGTCTTGCCCAGGATGCTGCAGAAGCCCTGACATTTCCCCCACTTCTCCTGCCCGTCCCCAATCCAATCTCCATGCAGCAGCCAGAGTGACCTTTAAGAAATACAGATGATGAATCAGGCCCTGTCGTCCTCCCAGTCAAATCTCTTCACAGTCCAGACTCTGCCATGGGCTGTGAGCCTGCAGGGGCGGCCCTGCCTGCTGCTCGGAACTTCCTCTCTCTCAGCCTGGTCCAAGCACGCCGGCCGTCCTGGCCCCGTTTCACTCAGACAAGCTCAGTCCTTGTCCGCCCCAGGACCTTTGCATGTACTCAGCATGCGGTTCCCCCTGCTCCCAGCTTGGGAATTCCTTCACCAATCCCTTCCCGACCCCACAGTGTAAATGGGCAGACCTCCAACCCCGGCGGCCAGCGTGACCCTCACCATCTCCCTTCCACATTATACCTCAGTAGAGAAGCCCAACTGCCTGGCACCAGAAAGGGACCCCCAGTTAGCCGGCTACAGGCCGGCTTCGTGAGCACGACCTCCCCCTTTGGCCTCAGTACATTCAGCCGTGCACAGAGGGGGTGTCCCCCAGTGGCCAGGCTTTGTACACACGGCACAACCTCAGCTCATTTATGGAGACGAGAAGCAATCGTGTAGCACAAACGACATGCTTTCTCTCGGGCCGGGTGCCTCCTGAGGGCTTTGCAGAAGCTCGCAGTGACCAGGGGCCTCCGTTCCCTTTAAGAGCAAAGCAGCCAACCTGAAACAGAAAGCGAGCTTTCTCTGCCCATGAAAGGCCAAGTGAGCAGCGAGCAGGAGGCCATTAATCTTCTCTATCTAGTGCGTTACTGAGATAGCCGGGCGCTCACACAGGGAGGATGCCGTCTGGGCTCAGATGGCAGCTGAGGCCCGGGCCATCGCAGCCGGGGGTGCTCCCCCAGGGAAGGCTGGGGTCCCGCTCGGCCCCGGGCGGACTGCCGGACCGACTAACTCAGAAGCCGTCCCCCCTCCTCCTCTGCACGCTCCTGTCCCGCAGAGGCTGGACACACTTTCCAACCTCCCCGTGGCCAGAATGACACGGCTGTGAGGTCGGCCGAGTCAAGGCCTGAAATGAAACTACGTCCAGTGTGGAGGGTGTCCGTGCCACTACTCTCGTCCTGTAGAGACAGAAAGCCTCTGGCGATGGCTTCCTGGTCCCCGGACCTCAGATAAGGTGCTGTGATCCTCAGCACAGTGGCATCCAGATCCACTTCCTAAAGATCCCAGAGTCCCAGTCCTCTTAGCAATCCAGCTCCGCTGTGTGGTCCTGGGATCAGTCCCGGGCCCTCACCTACCGCCTGCTCTCCCAAACCTTCCAGTTGCTTTGTAAACCTTTAAATTCCTGTATTAAGTATTCATCCTCGTAAAACGGCTATGGCAGCGTCTGTTGTAGGTCTGAACCTTGACCGACACAGGCAGGCTACAGCAGTGCTCTCCTAAGGAACATCTACAATGATGGAGACGCTCCATAATTCTGGGGTGTCCAATGTGGTACCCACTAGGCACTGGCTTTAAGCACTGGACAGGAGCTAGTGCAACTGAGGAACTACACTTTGAATTGTATTAATATTTAATTTCAGGTAATTTACATCTAAGTACCCTCACGTGGCTAGTAGCCACACTGTGGACGGCACACGTCTACATTTAAAGAGGAGTCCTGGGCTTCCTTGGTGGCGCAGTGGTTGGGAGTCCGCCTGCCAATGCAGGGGACACAGGTTCGTGCCCCAGTCCGGGAAGATCCCACATGCCGCGGAGCAGCTAGGCCCGTGAGCCATGGCCGCTGAGCCTGCGCGTCCGGAGCCCGTGCTCTGCAATGGGAGAGGCCACAGCATTAAGAGGCTCACGTACCGCAAAAAAAAAATAAAAAATAAAAAATAAAAAAGAGGAGTCGTGATGGGAAGAGCAGGGTGTGGGGAGGAGCAGGTGTGAGATACAGGACAGAGCCCTAGTCCTCGCAAAGCACTGAATCCCAACTTGTGAAGGAACTTCAAAAAAAGCAATCAAGACCTGATTCAGAGGCTGCTGGGTGGGTGGATTTTCTGATCAGGAAACAACCACCCTATGCAGAAAGACATATTTTCAAAGCATACAAGATCCTAAGATCCAACAAACAACACAGAAATGAAAAGTCATTTTTCAGTGGTTAATACTCTCGACAGACGAATAAGAAACTGGGTTTCCCAATGGGCAGATGGGGAAGCTGACGTTTCCTCCAACCCAAGCTGGGCCCACGAGAGCCTGGGGACATCCCAGCCGAGATGCAAGCCCTCTCCCCAGACCAAGCCCCCAGAGGGTCTCCTGAGCGTGTCAGCCGTGCACTGTACATCTGCCTCCTTCTCTTAGCTGGGCTATTACTGCACTATTTTCAACAGTCTCCTGTCGGTCCCTCCGCCCTCCTCTCCCCGCATCCTGCTACACACACAGTTCATGAGAGACAACGATGCTCAGAAAGAGCCCCAGACCACAGGAGTCAAATCTGCTCTGAGACAAAGAGACAGTGAGGGACCAGGGACATCTGTGGCTGTCTCCTCAACTCAACCCATCAGGCGCTCTTTTCTGGGCTCCATCACACCTCCATCTGATGACGGGGCAAAGGCAGAGAATCTGGAGCACTTTGGAAGCCCAAGCCAATGGGAAGAGCATAAGGGGACCAGCATCCTCACCTTCCAGCGATCCCGCAAACAAAACCTGCTCTCTGCTCTTCACGGGGCAGCAAGTCCAAAGGAAAGACAAGGAAAAAGAATCCGGGGAGGGACTCCCATGGAAGCAAACTAGCCTCCATCTGCAGAGGACCCTAACCAGAAAGCCATGCCCCCGCGGTACTCAAGGTCACACTGACCTCAGAGAACAGAAGGAAGAAGAACAGCCAGAAAGCAAACTGACAGATTCGCACGCTGAACCACGCCCCGCAGCCAAAGGTCGTCAACTGCAAGAGTGAGAAAATACTTCTCCTGCTTATATACAAGCAGGGGGAGGGGGCACATCGCACCCTCCTGCTATTTGAACGAAGGCACCTGTCACCACCTGGTGATGGCAAACCTAAATTACAGGACCGAGTTGAGACTCCCCTCAAGTTTACTGAAAGTCAGCTTTTCAGCTTTTTAAGTGTCACCGCAAAGTAGCCTTTGTAGTAAAAAACAAGTAGATCCAGCCCTGGCTGAGGTCAGGTAAAAGCTAGAAAAATGGGAAATCCTCCAGGTCGCCGATGTCTGGGGACGGGAAGGGTGCAGAAAACGGGATGAGGGCCACAGTGGCCTGGCAAAGCACCCGTGGGACCCAAACACCGACTCCCCCTCCTGTGCTTCGGCCGATGAAAGCCTGAGGAGTTCAGGGTCCCCTCTCTGATTCTCCCAACGAGCTGTAAGCCCCCTGCGAGCAGGAACCAGCTCTGTGGCTTCAGAAATCCTAGCACAGCAGTCACCCAGGAGGTGCTCAAAGCACAGTGCCTGCACGGAAGTTCTTTGCAGAATTTCTGCTTAGGCTTCACAGATTTCTATGCAGAAGTCCACAGAGACAATGCTATTCGATTATTTAGATCAGTATGTTTGCCATATGGTAAACGTGGTTATGTCCTTGTTAAGTGGAGGTTTCCTGTCCCACACCAGAAGGGAAACCCCAAGAAGCAGGGCCCTCATCCACCCTACTCACCACTGCTCCCCCGAGCCCAGAGGTGCCTGGATGTGACGCATGCTCATTGAAAGTGTGCTGAATGAATCAATAAGTGGATATTGGCAGAATGTAATTGTCTCACGATCTTTTCTCCCTTAACATTCACTTAGACTCTGGCCCCATGATATTGAGGGGTTTGCTGCTTTGGCCCCATTTTATTGGAAGGAAAACAGAGACACAGAAAGACCACACCTTTCCCAATCACCAGAACTAGAACATGGGAGGCAGTGCTACCTTGCGAGGACAGTTTTTAGTAGATTCAGTGGCCCCAACCTAGTTCCTTCTCACCATCTGGGAGGGTGGGGGGCAGAAAGGCTCACTTCCCTCCCTGATGCTCACCTGCCCACTTATTTCACCCACTGAGTGGGCCCGGGCACCTCTGGGAACCAGCAGTAACCAGCTCTGACTCAGAGGACCAGCGGGAGAGCCCTGCGGAGGCTCGGAGCCCAGAGCTCAGACTCAGACCCTCGCGACCGAGAGCACGCCCGTTCCACAGGAGAAAAGGTCTGCTGAGCCCAGAGCGCCGCCAGCCCCACTGGGGACCCTGCCCAGGCCCCTTTCGCTGCACCAGAGGGGAGCAGGAACAGCCAAACCGTCAGGAGAGTCTAGGAAATGCAGACATTCACTACCCTTCACAGAAGCTGTCCTAAGGAACCAGACGGAGACTCGAGCAAGCCATGAACCCGGATAAGTATCCACCACGGTGTGAATTATACCAACACCAAACTGGAGATCCCCCAAAGCCCACCACTGGGGCACTGGTTAGATAAACCAATGCAGATCCACATGATAGAATTTTAGGAAGCCATAAGAATTGTGTTTTTGAAAAATAATATACAGAAGGAAATCCAGAAAGGGGGGGATATATGTGTACGTATAGCTGATTCATTTTGCTGCACAGTAGAAACTAACACAACGTTGTAAAGCAACTCTAATCCAATAAAAATGAATTAAAAAAAGAAAAATAATATAGGGGACATATGTATATGTATAACTGATTCACTTTGTTATAAAGCAGAAACTAGCACACCATTGTAAAGCAATTATACTCCAATAAAGATGTAAAAAAAAACAAAAAAAAACACCAAGGAGCTCCAAATAAAAAAAAAAAGAAAAATAATATAGAAAAAAATTTTACAACATAATATTAAGCAACAGCGTCCAAAAAAGTATATACCATAGGACCTCAATTTTATAAAAGACTTTTTTTTACAGGAGAAAGGCTAAAAGGAAACTAAATATAAATAAATCATAAAATAATTTATTATTTTTAAAAAACAGAAATGTTATTAGCGGTTATCTTCAGGTGACGAGTGACATTCATTTGCGCGGAGGCAGGTCAGCCTGGCACACAGGGCCCTGGACTCAGAAACCAGGCGGGCTGGATTCCAGCCCTGTCAGTTACAGTCCTGTGACTGGTCCAGTCACCTGACCTCTTGGTACCTGAGATTCCTCACTTGTGAAATGGAGATAGTAACAGAGGCTACCGCACCTGAGTTAATAAGGGACAACTCTCAGAATAGTGCTCAAAATCAAGACCCTTGTAAGTACCAGCTATTGTTTTCACTCGTGTATTTTCCAAATTCTGTACACTAAATAATTCTTTGGTAATCAGAAAGAAAACCGTTGTGATTTTGTTTGATTGTTTAAGTACACTTCCAAAATGACTGTGGCCAAACCAGCATCAGATTCTTGTCCAGCTGCTGACCACCCACAGTGGGGAGTGCACAGACCCCACCTGGTGAACTGGCCACCCTGCGGCCTCTTCCTCCCAAACTCCAGCACCTCAGGAAAACACAGCACCTGCCCACAGGCACAGAGGAGTGAGAAGCCCCGGGATGGCTCTGTGGCCCCTCTGTGCACCCCCCCGCCGACCACAACCTGCGCTCAGGGCTGAGGGCCGTTTGCACCCGTGTCTCCATCTGCAACAAAAGGACCCAGGTTTGGGATAAAGTGAAACAGTCGATTTGGAAATTAGCCGAGAAACATAGGCAAGATCCTTTCCTTTTCCTTGTCTTCTTGATCCTTAAAAACAATTTCGTGTAATATCAGCTGGGCTCCGTGAGGTCTGAACAGGTATGTGCACACGTGGGGAGAGGACTCCTGGATCCCGTCCCCGGGCTTGAGACGTGCCATCATACACACGCAAGCCCTCTGGAGAAGTTCTAGCAGAACCAGACATCAGAGGGAGGAAATGGCTTTCCTCCAGCCTCACGGTGTCAGAACCCAGGCCCCCGACCACTCACAGCACCAGCCACCCTGCCGAGTGCCCAGTGATGTACTCTGCTCTGGGCCTCAGCTTACTGATCTGTAAAACAGATAATAATGCATTCCTTACACGACAGTCGTAAGGACTAAATGAGATGCTACCCAAATATGAAGTATTGCTTAATAAGAATCACTCCACACATGCCCACATATAAAGCCTCAGGGCACCAAAGGAGAGGAACGCAGCTTCAGTGATGTGAAATAAAACACAAAAGCTGCTTTATTAAAAAAAAAAAAAAGATTTTTTCCTAGAAGTGTCCCCTCCTTGTTAAGAAACCACCTCTTAAAAAGTGCTGTATCTCACACACAAATATTGATAGTGTCAATTTGTGAAAAAGTGAATCTATCCAGAGAATTCAGAATACAGAGCATTCCACAGATCCTTGAAAACCATGCTCCATTTTCCAAGGACCCTCCATCGGGGGAAGGCTCTGAAATTTCTGCATCGTCTGTGGGATTGCACCGTGTGGGGGGAGGGGTCCAGCACCTATTTACACACAACACACACAAATACACGCACGCTCGGCACTGTCCTCCTCCCGGACGTCGCCAGTTCTCATCCAGGTGGGACAAAAGCAGCGCGTGACTTGATTCCTCTACACTCACAGGCCACTTCACAGACATGCTCTGTATAAAGCATGACACTTCTCTCATTTAGCCAAGTCAATGCCATTTATCTCACTCATCCCCACGACACCTCTGCCAGACAGCAGGCAGGCGAGAAGGTGGAAAGGCAACGAAAAAATGAGCAAGCGGCCCTGAGGCTGTCTCCCCTTGGTAAACATTAAGCTGCAAACAGACATGAAACCACCTTGACGCTTCCCCGAGTTGGCGGGCAAGGGTCGAGCCAGAAGCCAAGAGAGCTGAATTCCAGGCCCTGCTCCATCGCCATCTGTTCTGGGCACTTGGGCGAATCACTTCTCTCTTTGCCTCTTGACTTCCTCTTCTTCAGAGGGAGAGGCTCAGCCAGTGACCATAAAAGTCCTTCCGGCTCAAATACTCAGCTCCCAGAGCCCCGGGGTCCCAGCCGTCACGCCTCCCTGGCCGGTCCAACTCCCACCAAGTTCCGCGGTGCCTGGGTCTCCTCCCCACTGGCCTCAGGACAAGGGCCGAGAGGGTGCAGCCCACCACCTGCTGCCCTCTTCTCACTGGCTGGTGGCCTGGGAGAGGGTGCTGAGCCGTCCTCAGTGGCTGCCCCCAGCTGGCCTGGGCCTACAGGGTAAGTTCAACCTCAGGGCCATGCAGCCCAGAAGGGCAACACAGAGAACACGGCCCTCCAGCCCTCGTTTCTTTTGTAGTTTATCATCCCAGGATACCCCAGGACTTCGGGGTCTCAACAGGGTCTACACGGAAATCCTCAAAGCCAGAGAGAGCGCTTCACACCCATTAGGATGATGTCATCAGAACACCAGAGAAAACAAGTGCTGGCCAGGGCATGGAGAAAGCAGAACCCTGTGCACCGTTGGCGGGAAGGTAAAATGGTGCAAATTTGATGGAACATAGCACGGTGGTTCTTCAAAAAATTAAACGTAGACTCACCATACAATCCAGCAATTCCACTGATGGGTATTTATCCAAAAGAAGAAAGCGGGGACACCCATGTTCACAGCAGCATTATACAGGATAGCCAAACGGGAGAACCGGCCCCAGTGTCCATGAACAGATGAATGGATCAACAAAATGTTCTACGTACAATGGACTGTTATTCAATCTTAAAAAGGAAAGAAATTCGGACGCTATGTGTCAGACGCTTCAACTTGAAACCTTGAGGACAAAACGTTCAGTGAGATAAGCCACAAAAAGACAAGTACCGTATGATCTACTCATAGGCGGTCCTTAGAGCAGTCAGATTCACAGACACAGAAAGTACCATGGGGGCTGCCAGGGGCTGGGGGAGGGGGTGGGGAGCCAGTGTTTAATGGGGACGGAGTTTCATCTGGAAGACGAAAAGGTTCTGGAGATGATGGTGGTGATGGTAGCACGACAACGTGAACGCACTTAATGCGATTAAAGTATAGACTTTAAAAAGGTTATGATGGTGAATTTTGTGTTGTGTCGATTTTATGTCATATTAAAAAAATAAAAAATTTCATTTAATTCAGTTTCATTTTAAAAGCCAAAGAGGAATGAGTGTTGGACTCAGAGAACTTGGAAGAACAGTCCAAGAGGAAGGACACCTGGGCAGGCGGGGCCGCCTTCTCTGGGGAAGAAAGCTCAGGTCTGAGGATCCCACAAGCCCCAGTCTGTCCCCGGCTCTGCCCGGGCGCAGGGGCATCCCTGAGCATCCGCGGTGGGTCCTCTCTGCAGCCCACGCCCAGCCTGCGCCCGGCACAGCAGGTATAAAAAGACGTGTCTGTTGAGGGAATCCACTTTCTCCCCCATGTCCTGAGACTTCCCGTTGCCAGTGGCAGCACCACACGGGACTCGGGCTGGGAGTGACTTACCCACCGAGCCCTCCAGGTCTTCTGGATCTCAAGTCCAAGCTCTGTCCCTCCTGAGTCCCTCCCTCTGCACGCACCGTCTCCTGTCCCTCTTGAGCCCTGCTCGGCCTTTGCCCTTCCTTCTCCTTGGGCTTTTCTGACACCTTCCAGCCCAGGAGCCTCTGAGCCCTCTCGGTCTTCACTCCATCCTTTCCCCGGGGAGGACAGAGGAGACACTGGGTCCTGGTGTGGGGCAGCGGCCCGGGCAGTGGCTGCCACCCGGCGGGGGGGGGGTCCTCGGGGCTGCCCAGATGCCTCAAGTGCATCCACAGGCCGGACCCAGCCAGAGGGAGCTGGGGAGTTGGGAGCTTTAGGAGCCCAAGGGAAAGGCAGAGGTCAAGGCACTTTCAGTTTTCATCCCAGATCGGAGCGATGATTCATGGAGCAGAAACCGGGGCTGTAGAAATGCTGTGAAACCACAGGTCTGCAGCACTGGCCCCGTTTAGGTGACTGTCCTCCAAACAGGTCCACACGTAATTAGGAGGCTGACAGCCTTTGCGACAAGTCGGATCTGGGGCTGGTCCATGGAGCCAGCGGGGCAGCGGGAGAGCAGAGGGGGTATGGAAACCCTGGGTGTTGGGGACAAACCAAGACGGAGTGGAGGGAATGAGGGAGCCAGAGAGGAAGCAGGAGAGCCTAGTGGTGAGAGCGCCGAGCAGGAACCACTCGGGACCGAAGCTCGTGTCCCCTCCGACCCCAGCGCACGGGCAGGTGGGCGACACGCCTGAGGCCTAGGAAGCTTCGAGCTGTTGCAAGGGTTTTAAAACCTTTGCAAGCCCTTAGCGGGTGCAGCCATTCGTGAAGCTGCAGTGAACAGCAGCCATTCACCCGGGTCCTTTCACTGTTGACCTTGTTGTCAAGTGAGCTGAACCCCGGGCCTGCAGCCACAAAGGGGAGGCCACCAGGCAGGATGCCAGCTCTCCGCCCTCGACCCCCCACCCCTGGCAGCTCTCCTCCTCGGCAAGGAGACGGAGGACCAGGTGCGCTGGGCCTGGGTGCACGTCGTCTCCTCCCCTCCACCAGAGGCTGTGTGACTCTGGACCAGCTCAGCCCCCCTCTGTGCTTCGGTCAAGTTGACCAACGGACCTCGAAGGCTCTGTACACAGGTCTGCATTCCCTGATCCCAGAACGGGCATGTGGGTGGCAGAAGAGTTTATTGTTTGGAACGTGCTAGCAAAAGGAACGGGCTTTCCAGACGGTGCCCCCCTACCCACCCATGAGTTCCCCCTTTAATGCTAATAAATGCTTGCATCTGAAAAGCACCACAGGCACAGCTGATGGACAAGGACGGCCATGACTCAGAGGGTGGGGTGTGCGATGCCTGCTCACCACGGCGCTCCGGGCCCCTGTCGCCTCTCCAAGCTGTTCTTCCTGGCCCGGCTGATGCCCTGGAGCCACAACCCCCGGAGCGTCAGTCCCCCTTGGACGTCTGACTCAGTGGGAACCTGTCAACACTTGATTTTCCCGATCTGTGAAATGGGGACATGACAACTGGCCGATGGGGGCAGAGCAGACGTGGGACCTGGATGGTGAAAGTCACCTGTCTCCATACACGTCCAGGAGGGGACGGGGCCCGTGGGCCACTTGCCTGGCTCTGCTCTCTGCACGCAGCATCCCACCAAGAAAAGCGTCCTTTCCATAGAAAACAGACTGGACCACACACAGCTTTGTGACGGGTGGTGCCCTGGCCGCCGGCATCTGAGACCCTGTGTGCTGACCCCAGGGACGAAAGGCAGTTTTCCTTATAAAACTATGGGATTGGGGCTCCCACTCAGGGTGGTCAGTGCCCCGTCCAACCTCCTGGTTGCGCCAAGCAGTTACGAAACCCTACCCACTGACCCCAAGTCACCGGAGATCAAACAAGTGTGGAAAGGGGTCACGACGCGGGGAGGGAGAGCTGCCTGCCTTGGATACAGGGTCGGGACAGCAAGTGCCCTCCCATGACCGGGCACCTTGGGCACGCACACACACACGCACACATGTCGAAGGAGTGCGTGCAAACACGCGTGTCCCCAGCGTGCAACGTGGAGGCGTAGCTAGTGTGCACGCTCGCCCTATGAGTGGAGGACAGGGTCTCTAAAAGCTGGAAAAGGCAAAGAAGCAGGTTTTTCCCCAAGAGCCTTCAGAAGGGGCGGAGCCCATTTGAGACCTCTGACCTCCAGAAGGAGGCTTTTTTTTTTTTTTTTTGGTGGTACGCGGGCCTCTCACTGTTGTGGCCTCTCCCGTTGCGGAGCACAGGCTCCGGACGCGCAGGCTCAGCGGCCATGGCTCACAGGCCCAGCCGCTCCGCGGCATGTGGGATCTTCCTGGACCGGGACACGAACCCGTGTCCCCTGCATCGGCAGGCGGACTCTCAACCACTGCGCCACCAGGGAAGCCCAGAATGATGTTTTTTTTTTTTTTTTTTTTTTGGTACGCGGGCCTCTCACTGTTGTGGCCTCTCCCATTGTGGAGCACAGGCTCCGGACGCACAGGCTCAGCAGCCATGGCTCACTGGCCCAGCCGCTCCGCGGCATGTGGGATCATCCTGGTCTGGGGCACGAACCCGTGTCCCCTGCATCGGCAGGCGGACTCTCAACCACTGCGCCACCAGGGAAGCCCCAGAATGATGCTTTTTTAAGCCACTAAGTTTGGGATGATTTGTTACAGCAGGAACGGAAAATGAATACACCCAGCATCTCACCTGTGTAAAATCACTGCAAACTGAAAGAGCAGGAAGAGGGCAGAGTTCAGTGGTCTTGGTTATTCGGCCGACGGCCGCGAGCAAGCCCCACTTCTGGGACTTCCTGAGGGAGGCGCTGCTGCTCTCGCCCTCTGCTGGGGCTGAACGGGTCTGGCCATCTCTGCCGACGCCAGATGTCTGGGGAGATGGGCAGAACAGAAACAAAAGCCTCCAGGTATTGATTTAAAAATGGACAAATGACTGGAATAGGTATTTCTCCAAAGATGATATAGAAATGGGCAAGAAGCACATGAAAATATGCTCAACAGCACTAATCATCAGAGAAATGCAAATCAAAACCACAGTGAGATACCAACTCATCCCCGTTAGGACGGCTACCGTCAAAAACCCAAAAACAACAAGTGGGGGCGAAGATGTGGAGAAACTGGAACTCTTGTGCTGATATTAATGTAAAACAGTGCAACTATCCTGGAAAACAGTATGGAGGGTCCTCAAAAAATTAAAAGTAGAACTACCATATGATCCAGCAACCCCACTTCTGGGCATTCACCTAAAAGAGCTGAAAGCAGTATCTGGAAGAGATATAGGTGTGTTCATGGCAGCATGAGTAACAAAAGCCAACAGGAGGGGCTTCCCTGGTGGCGCAGTGGTTGGGAGTCCGCCTGCCGATGCAGGGGACACGGGTTCGTGCCCCGGTCTGGGAAGATCCCACATGCCGCGGGGCGGCTGGGCCCATGAGCCATAGCCACTGAGCCTGCGCATCCGGAGCCTGTGCTCCACAACGGGAGAGGCCACAACAGTGAGAGGCCCGCGTACCGCAAAAATAAATAAATAAATAAAAAGCCAACAGGTGAAGGCAGCCCAAGGATCCACAGACAGACAGACAGACGGATGGATAAGCAAAATGTGGTCCATCCATACAATGGAACATTATCCGGCCTTAAAAAGGAAGGAAGTTCTGCGGCAGGCTACAACATGGATGAGCCTTGAGGATCCCACTGAGTGAAATAAGCCAGACACAAAAAGACAACGACTGTGTGACCACTTACATGAGGTCCCCGGAGGAGTCAAGTTCGTAGACACAGAAAGTAGAAGAGTGGTTTCCAGGGGCGGGGGGAGGGCGGTGAGGAGTCGTCGTTCAGTGGGGACGGAGTTTCCGTGTTTCAAGATGAAAAAGTTCTGGAGATCCATCTCACAGCAGTGCGAGTATACTTAACACTACTGGACCGTATGCTTAAGACTCGTTATGACAGTGAAACTTCATGTTTCGTGTTTTTCACCAAAATAAAACAAATACAAAAATCATTCCAGGGGCTTCCCTGGTGGCGCAGTGGTTGAGAGTCCGCCTGCCGATGCAGGGGACACGGGTTCGTGCCCCGGTCCGGGAAGATCCCACATGCTGCGGAGCGGCTGGGCCCGTGAGCCATGGCCGCTGAGCCTGCGCATCCGGAGCCTGTGCTCCGCAACGGGAGAGGCCACGACAGTGAGAGGCCCGCATACCGCAAAAACAACAACAACAACAAAAACAACAACAACAAAAACAAAAATCATTCCATTCTCCAAGTGTATAACGTGCACCCAATGAGCCCGGCACAGCCTGTGTGACGGTTCCCAGCCCTGCCTTCAGCTGGCTCCGCAGGCCTGTCCTGTTTACGCATGTGCCCCCCAGGGGACCGTGAGCTCTCCAAGGACAGGAGTCATGTCCAGCCACCCCAGGGTCTCCCTCGGCCCCCGGGGGGGTGCCATACACACGGGAGGGGCCCCACAGACAGTTGGTGGCTTTGCTCTTTCACAAGGGTGTGGCCTTAGCTTCCTGCAAATTAATCCCATTCTTTGCAAGTGGTGCTTATGCTAGTGCCACCCCCATCTCCTCCACCCTCGTCCCCGGCCCACCGCAGGGTCCGGGGCCTCAGCCGAGGGGACGGCAGCACAGGGCAGGGAGCGGTGGGCCGGGGCTCGCTGAAGAGGCCCCAGCTGTCGGTGAACACGACACAGCTGTCCTGCACGCGCCCAGAGGACACCCCGTCTCCACCCCACCCGGCCTTCCCCACGCGGCATCGAACAGGTGAAATCGCTGGGGAACCCAGAATCAGAGGCAGAGAGGAAGGGTCGCCGCGAGTGGGGAAGCGCTTCCGTTTGGTTAGACTCTGAAGCACAGAGTCTCGGAGCCCCATGCCCCAGCCCCCGAAGCGCCCCGCTTGAAATACAGCATCTCCTGGACTCATCTGAGAACATCGACAGAGGGTGAGCTCCCAGGTCGGCCTCTCGCAGGGGAATCTGAGCCTCCCCGGATTCTGCGACCACGTGTAACCACCATTTCAACAAGTGCCAGAAGCTGAAACACAGCTCCCCCGGGGTGCTGAGAGCCACCCCGACATAACTTGGGCAGCAGGAGGACAGTGAGGGTCCTTCTCCTCATGTCTGCAGGCCCAGGCCAGCCCTCAACATGGACAAGTCACAGGACAGAAAGCCAGCCGGGGGCACCTTCTGAAATTCTTGCTTAAAAACAAGAGTTACTACCTACAGATTGTGGGCCAGACCCCATTCTCAGGACTTTACCCAGGTTCAGGTACGCAATCATCTCAGCATCCCCACCGGCGAGCACTATTATGATGCCCACTTCCCAGATGAGAAGGCTGAGGCACGGAGGAACCAACTCCTGTGAAGCCTCCAGTCCTGACCAAGCAACCAGGCTGCTGACTACCTCGCTCACGGCCTCCACGGCAGGTCGCTGGCCTGAAGGTGTTAGCATCCGGCTTCCTGCCCACTCCCAGCCTCCCGACCCATCGGAGGGCACCCTGCAGGTCTCACTGGGAGGGGCACACAAATTTAGGGGGCCATTTCTGAGAAGCAATGTTTGCAAAGAGCCACACGTCTCAAGGCAAGAACCGAAGGACCAAGGTGCAGAGAAACACACCTCACAAATATATATGGTCCAGGATGTTTGCCTTACGTATCCTAAAGCATGTTGGAAACGTGAAGGAACTCTCAGCCACACCTCCTGCAAATCCATCCCCACTTAACGGCTAAGCAGACTATCCAAAGATGGGAGAGTGACCTGCCGAGTGGGTGACGTGCAGAGTGAGTGGGTGATAAAATAGGTCATGGAATTCAGGCATCGTAGTTCCAAATCTACAAGACGATACCCCTTCCCCTTATGAAATCACTGGGAAATATCAACCAGAGACAAATACTTGAACTACGAGCGTCTCTCAGAAGAGCTCTGGGCCAAAAGCACAGCACCAGCTTTTTTCTTTTAAAGAATTGCAGGGGCGGAGGGAGACTTTGAGCTGCCCCTCCACCCTCCTGCACCAGCAGGTCACGTCTACGAGACGTGCTCTCCCACTCACGGCCTTTTCCAAGAAAGCACATGACTTGACCTCTCTCAGGAACCCACCCCCAGATCCCCCAATGCTGGAATTCATGAATTCTGTGTTCGTCTCTTACCTAAAAATCCCACACTAAAATGTGAGACACTTTCTTTTTTAGAGTAACAAAAGAACCTCTACCCTAGCACCGTCACCTTTAAAACAATTTTTAAACCAACTTTTTACTTATATATAAAGACTGGTGCCTCCCTTCGGGCTTGCCTCCTTCCAGATGCACAGCCCCGGCTCCGTCGGCTTCCCGAAGCCACGTTTTCCACTGTCTTATTTTATGCGTCTCATTGCTAGTCTTTACATTCTCTCATTGTCTCTAAAAATAGCCTCAATCCACACCCAGCATCACAGGAAGGACTTCAAAGCGCCAGACATTTGAAAGGACTCTCCCCTGTCCTGTTGGGACTTGGACTCAGGCGGGCCCCCATCCAAGGCACACACATGGCGATGGCACAGGTACCAAGGATCAGATGGTCTAGGCCCAGACACGTGAGCAAGGCAAGGAGGGTTGCTAGGAGACTGGAGAGATGAGGAGTCAAGTCCAGCCCAATCAGCAAGCAGAGAGGACTGAGGTCCCACGGACTGCAGGGTTTAGAGGATGCGAAGGCAGAAAGCAACCAGCAAGGCCCAGGCCGGGCGATGGGAGAGCTGTGTGCTCAGAGCACGGAAAAGAGCCGGGGCAAGAAGGGTTCCGGGGTGTAGCCTGGGACACGAGGGGATGAAAGCTGAGCCTGAGGGTGTGGCAGGAACTGGGACTGCACCAGTATCTGTGTCCCTTTTCCTCCTGGGCCACAGCGAGCCCACAGTTGCCAGGCTCCCTGGCAGCTGGACACGGCCTGTGACTAAGTTCTGGCCAATGAAGCGTGAACAGCAGTGATGGTGCTGCAGCCAGTCCCGGCCGGGAGAACCTCCCACACACGATCCCCGCTTTCCCATCTGCAGCCCTCTCTTCCCCACCCACCCCCCCACCACAAATCAGCTGGATGGAGAGGACTCTGATGACCTGAACGAGGGCCGAGCACAGGACGAAAAGGGCCTGGGTGACTGAAGCCCTTGTGGAAGGCCACCTGGCAGGGAGTGCCTGCATCATGACGTCACCGAAAAGTACATATTGCGTCCAGCCAGTGAGCTGCGGGGCTGCTGCCCTCACTCACACGGGGGTGGGGAAAGAAACCTGCAACCAAGCAGGAAAAATGGGCTTGAACTTGCTGAGAGTGGACAAGAAATCGGATGATTTGGAGAAAAACCTAATCGATGTCAAAGTACCTCTTTTGCTTTTTTTAATAGGATCCCAAGGCCAGTGAATCAAAGGGATGCCACCGACACAGACTCTGGGAGGGCTGATGAGCAGGGAAATTAATAGGAAATTATGTGTCGGGCTACCCACGCTCCCATTTGTTCCGCAAACCCTGAGCACCTGTCACTGGGCCCCTGCGCTGGTCATGGCGACCACGTTAAAGAGAACTCAGTCACGGTCCGAAAGGGCCCCAACCAAGTGGGGGAGGCAGATATCCGCCACGTGACTGGGTATCTCAAGGGTCTGCCGGAGTGTGAGCTCAGCTTGGAAAAGGGACTCCTAACCCCGCCTGGAACGGTCAGGGAAGGAGCCCCAGAGGAGGGGAAGCTTGACTAGGAAGTGTGAAAGGAATGGCACATGCAAAGTACCAGTGAGTATCCTGCATCAGGGAACCAGCAGCAGGCGGTATGTCTGGCGCCTGGGGCTGATGGAAGCCATCAGGCTGATGAGATGAGTAAAGGCCAGACTGTGAAGGCCCAACCCCGTTTACCATCCACAGGGAGCCGGCCGAGGGTGGAAGCTGCGTAACAACAGAAAGCCATCTGCTCTGCTTCCTGGGGACATAGTCAGGGTGAACCAGGACGGAACATCTACTCAGAAGGCTCTTACAGCCACCGAGGCAGGCAGATCAGAGTCCGAGGCTGGGGGATGAAATACCAAGGAAGGGGAACCTCCAAGACCGGGCGACTGAATTCGCTTTGGAGCGAGAAGAAAACTAAGATGTGGAGGGACAGGACTCTGTGTCCGGCTGAACCAACGTGGTGACGCCATCACTGAAACAGTGACCACAGGAAGGGAGAAAGGCTTTCGGGGGCAGCGAGAGAATGAATTGATTTTGAGGGACTTGAAACATTCTAGGCATGTCCAGTAGCAAATTAAAAATGTGAACTTGAGACAGACATGTGGGCTGCAAAGGTAAATTTGGAAGTCGTCGTCCTAGCAGTGACGGGTTCAGGAACGGGTCGGACACAGAACTCACATCCTCAGTGTCGACACACACTCTGGCGGGTCCGCAGTCAGCTGATAATAGATGTACCGCCTCCATACACGGATGTCTGGAGTACTGACTCACAGATGCGTCTAAGCTTGGAAGGTCTCTACTGATGGGACCCACGGCTCTGTCCTTGGCTCTCGCTTTTTAAACATGGAATTAAAAAATTTGGATGAAGGCAAATTTGTCAGTTGTGCTGCTGACACAAATCTGGGAGGAATCGCTGGTAAGTTGGAAGGTTGAACCAAGAGTCGAGTGACCTCAATCCACTGAAACCATGGAAACTTGTTTGCAACCTTGTCCAAACTGACAAGATGAAATATAAGAGGCACAAATACAAAGTCCTGCACTCCCATGAAAAAACATCACTGCCCAAACAGAAGACGGGCGGCCCCCTGGCTCATCAGCGATATAGACAGCGGAGACCCTCGGGGTTGAGCAGACTGTAACTCACTGTCAACAGTAAGTGTGCAGCCAAAAGCGAAAGCAATCTTTTCCTCCTTAATCTGCACTCAGCGCCCAGCACGAGGGAATCAGCCCAAGCCAGCCCACAGCCGGGCTGGTGTCCCCCTGGGCAACGGACTCCACGAGGGACCCCAGCAGAGCACAGGTGACCCGAGGAAGGTGGAGGGTGAGAACGAAGCCCTGGAGAACTGGGTGAAGAAAGCAGGATAAGAACCCTGGAAAACAAGTTAGAAGGAACGCAGTCACAAATCCGGAGGGTAAATGCATTTTGTTTGCTCCGGATGGAAGGGGTCAGACACGCATGGGCAAAAGTCACAGGACGGCAGATTTTCACTTTATCTGATTTCAAAACATAAAGGCTCGACCAAACCAGAATGGCTGCTTTGCGAGTTTGTGAGCCCCCCTTTTCCAGAATCATCCGAGTAAAAGCCAGATGACCACTTGTTAGGAATGGAGAGAGCCGTCTGCGGTGGGCAGGAGGTTGGGCTAGACCAGTGGTTCCTAAGCTTTTGGATTTCAAGCACTGGTAATGCCTTTGTAAAATGTGCTGTCTGCGCAGTTTTTCAAAACTCAACTACGATCTACTATCACCACCATTTCATAAAAGAAAAGATATTTATCACCGAAGGGCAGGAGAGAGAGATTATCAGCAGAAAGGACAATCCTTTATATTGAATACACTTAAGTTTCTGAAAAATGCACCTTATTTTTCTGACTTTGGGAGGGCCGGAGGGAACATTACTCATGACTTCACCGGCCCGTTCCCTTGTAGTCCCGGCGGCCAGCGTTTAGCAGGTGCTCGATAAACACCTGCTCAGTGAGTAATTGCATAATTGCGGGCATTTATACAAGGAAAGGCCCGGCCTCCACACCAGGCCCACCAGCTTCTTCACTTCATCATTAGTCAGCATATACCGACAGCTCTCATGGTTGCTGGCACTGAAATATGGGACAGCAAGGGCCATTAACCTCCCCAATCTGAGAGGAACGGTGCCTTATATGAGTGCTGTATTTTAGGGTTTACAAAGCATTTTCTCATGTTATCATCGCACTCCATTTTCTTGACAATGTGGAGATTGATGCCCTGAGTCTACAGCTGGAGAAACTGAGGATTCAGGCTTTCCCAAGGCTGCCTCTGAGACGGGGGCAGAATGCGAGCCCAGGTCCCCACGCTGCTGGGTGGAGGCCGCTCCCACCTGCCTTGAGCCATCGCCCCCGGGAAGGGGTAACCTGACCCTCCAGTCGCTCTGGTGAAAGCAAAATGCTGTCTCAGCCACAAGAGCACAAGACGTGGCTCAACGCCACAGCTGCCCCTGAACCCACGGCCAGGGCCTCTCGGGGGGAAAGCAGGGACATGGGGGAGCCCGCGGCTTCCATCAGCAGCAAGCACGAGCCTTTGGTCTGCCTCCAAGACACGGCCTGCCCACCAGGCCTGCTGGCCCGGCAGCATAAGCCACGTGGAGATGGATGGATCTCAGGTCCACCCAGATGCACCGAAACCACGAAACCCTCCTGAGGATGACGGCAGCGTGTGAGGAGCCAGAAATGGGCACCTAACATATGTTATACACGTAGTAACCTAAGGAAACGCAGAGCTCCTCTCCCTTCTAGGTACGAGCCAGGTGGGGTGGACCAGCTGAGGAGCTGCTGTACCCTGAAGGCAACCAGCGATTCGGGCACCAAACAGCAAGTCCACGATTAAACACATCAAACCACCACCACAACAATTTATTTTCACAGACTTAACCAGTTAATTTGGCATGTTATATACATACATACATAATATACAGAGAGAGAGACAGAGACAGAGAGAGACAGAGAGACAGAGACAGAGACAGAGAGACAGAGAGACAGAGACAGACAGAGAGATACAGAGCAAGACAGAGACAGAGACAGAGAGACAGAGTCAGAGACAGAGACAGAGAGATACAGAGAGAGGCAGAGACAGAGAGATACAGAGAGAGAGACAGAGACAGACAGAGACAGACATAGACAGAGAGAGAGAGACAGAGACAGAGAGAGACAGAGAGAGAGACAGAGAGACAGAGAGAGAAACAGAGACAGAGGCAGAGAGACAGAGAGACAGAGACAGACAGAGAGATACAGAGCAAGACAGAGACAGAGACAGAGAGAGATACAGAAAGAGACAGAGAGAGACAGAGAGAGAGACAGAGAAACAGAGACAGAGACAGAGACAGAGAGACAGAGTCAAAGAGACAGAGACAGAGAGATACAGAGAGAGAGACAGAGACAGAGAGAGAGACAGAGACACAGAGACACAGAGACAGAGATAGAGACAGAGAGGCAGAGAGACAGACAGAGACAGAGAGAGACAGAGAGACAGAGAGACAGAGAGAGAAACAGAGACAGAGACAGAGAGACAGAGAGACAGAGACAGACAGAGAGATACAGAGCAAGACAGAGACAGACAGAGAGACAGAGTCAAAGAGACAGAGACAGAGAGATAGAGAGGCAGAGACAGAGAGATACAGAGAGAGAGAGACAGAGAGAGACAGAGACAGAGAGACAGAGACACAGAGACAGAGATAGAGACAGAGAGGCAGAGAGACAGACAGAGACAGAGAGACAGAGACAGACAGAGAGACAGAGACAGAGAGATACAGAGACAGAGAGACAGAGAAAGAGAGAGACAGAGACAGACAGAGACATAGAGAGAAACAGAGACAGAGAGAGATAAAGACAGAGACAGAGGGAGACAAAAAAAGAGAGACAGAGAGAGATAAAGAGACAGAGACAGGGAGATACAGAGAGAGACAGAGAGAGAGACAGACTCTCAAGTACACCTGAGAAGACAGAGCCTCCTACTCGAAGCGGAGACGCTGACTGAGCCTCCCTGAAGGAGGACATCTGGGCGCCCCCTCTAGTGTGTGACTGAACAGGGTCCCGTGTAGCCTACCAGGTGCTGGCTTCCTTGCTGATAATTCCTTGGGTAGAGAAATCCGAGCTCTGAGGCCACAGGGAGCTGGCCGGGCGGCTGGGCAGGGTGGGCGGCCTGCACAGGTGGCCAGACAGGTGTGCGGGGGCGGGGGCTCAGATGCTGCATCCTCACTGCGCTCCTGGCAACAAGGGGCCGGGACGGCGTCCAGGCACCTCGCAGACACTGGCCCCGGCTTGAGAAACCACAACAGAGATCCAGGAGGCTCCACTGGCCTGTGATCTATGGTGAAAGTACAGCCAGGGCTAAAGGGCTGAAGGGCACCCGTCACCGGGGAGACCAGAGACCGTGTAAGATGGGAACGCAGGCATCCATTTACAGATGTGCAGAAGGTCACTTGCCCAGGCAGGTAAACGATGGGGGCAGGGCCCTGCAGAGGGCAGGGGCTGTAGCTGGATGGTCCAGATAGCACTTTTCTGATGCCGTGACCGCACACTGACCTCGGCTGGGTTGCCAGGTCCCATTTACTGAGCACACCTATGGCCATGCGGTACTTTGAGGGATGGGGGTTCAAAGGTAAACACACCCTGTTTCCTCAGCTTGCTTTTAAGATGTTTTCATTTTCTTTGGCTCTTCAGCAGTTTTCTGTGCTGACTGTCTAGATGTCAATGTATTTTTAATTACCCTACCCAATCCTCAGTGTGCTACCGCAACCTACAAAATCAATAGCCTTCTTCAATTTTGGAATGTCCTTGGCATTAGCTTCTAAAATGATGTCTTTGCACCGTTCTCTTCTCTCGCAGAACTCCATTGAGACACATACTGAACCTTTTGGTTCTCTTCCCTGATTCTTTCAACTGCTTTTTCATAGATTCAGTAGTGTATTTCTCAGTGCTGAATTCTGGGCAATTTCCTCAGGTCTAACTTCCAGTCACAGATTCTATCTTCTGCTGTGTCTACCCTGATGTTTCATCCATCCCATTAACTTATTTACCTCCACAACTGTTTTTCAGTTCCAAAAGTACTGCTGGGCCCTTTTTTCAAACCTCCTCTTTTTTCATAGAGAACTGTTCTTTTATTAGGTTTTCTATTTCTTCTTTTATCTCTTCAACTGTCTCAAACAAATTTATTTTATGGTCCCTTCAAACTGTCCCATTACTTTAGCTGTTGGAGCACTAACTATCCTGCGTCTTGTATCAGCCAGCTCTTCCTCGTGGAGGTGTATTTTGTTATGAGGTTTGTGTTTTTTATTGTTAGCACAGCCTCAGCCAGGATTGCTTATTTTTTGAGAGCATTGAGGGCCCTGAGGTGTAGAAGTTTCTTCAGAGTTGGTTGTGCTTATTTTTGAAGGACTATTTGGGTATCAATTATCCTAGACCTAGTTTTTGTAAGTGGTACAAAATGGTACAAAATGTACCAGCTTAACCATTTTTCTTTTTTTTTTTTTTTGTGCTACGCGGGCCTCTCACTATTGTGGCCTCTCCTGTTGTGGAGCACAGGCTCCGGACACACAGGCTCAGCGGCCATGGCTCACGGGCCTAGCTGCTCCGCGGCATGTGGGATCTTCCCGGACCGGGGCACGAACCCGTGTCCCCTGCATTGGCAGGCAGACACTCAACCACTGTGCCACCAGGGAAGCCCTGATGTCCATGTTTTAATCCTAAAGTTCCTGTAACAAGCGAGTAGCATAAACCCAGACTCCATCCTGTGAGTGGTACAGTGCAGGGGGCAAAGGAAGCCCCAGGACACACAGTGAGCCTCCTTCTTGTTCACTCCAAAGCAGTAAACAGAGTTTTCTTCATCTCCTTTTCTTGAACAGGAAGTTCTTTTAGGTTCTGGGCTTCACAAAAGGGCTCCTTTCCTGCTCCCCCAAATCTCATAGGCCTGAGGGCACAAGTCTCACCCTCTACCCTCCGACGCTATGCTCTACCTCCAGATCCAGATCCCAACTTGTATGGAACACCATGGCATGAGCTATGGTGAACCTATTCCTTCCTTGGTACAGTTAAAATATGCATATCTACAACACACGACTGTTTTGAAACTTAAATTATACAACTCACATGTAGTTCCTGATATAAAGCTTAGCATACACTAGATACTCAATGAATCGTGGCTATTTTTATTTCTAAACTCAACTCAGCCCAGTCAAGCCCAAACCACTAACCTTTCTCTCTAAAAAAGTAATAAAAATTTAAAAGCTGTAATCTATAACATTATGGACCTTGCATTACCCATACATAAATATCTCTCCGCTCTCTTGAAAAAGATAGGAGAAGAAAAAGTGAAATAAAAGAGATATCTACAATCAACTGCAAAGTCTGAACCCCAATATCACATTGCATATGAGACATCCCCAATATGAAACAGTGCCTACAAGATTAGCTAATGCTCAAATTCAAACAAAATGCACGAAACTCTCACCAACCCACCACACACACACACACAGCTATTAGCTGTG
This sequence comes from Hyperoodon ampullatus, assembly GCF_949752795.1. Taxonomy (NCBI): domain Eukaryota; kingdom Metazoa; phylum Chordata; class Mammalia; order Artiodactyla; family Ziphiidae; genus Hyperoodon; species Hyperoodon ampullatus. The sequence continues at coordinate 101,247,970 of NC_136924.1, read as the reverse complement.
CCTAAATTAAGTTCCCTATCGACCATCACAAAAACAAATGTCCATTCACCCCTTGAGTGGGCAGCATGTGGGTGGTACGTGGAATGCTGTTCAGCCTCGTGGCTGAACATGAAGCTTCAGCTGGTCCCCGTAACACCCACACCTGGCTCAGCGTCTGCTCCAGATCCTGGCAGGGAGCCTCGCCTGGCCAGTGCTTCTGCCCTGTCCTGGGTTCCATGCTAGACAGTCTGCGTTCATTTCTCAATTTCCCTTTCAGTGGAAAGCACTGCAGAGCAGAACCCATGTCCTTCAAACACAGCCTCCTGCACCAAGAACAGGAGCTTCCCAGACCTTCCCGACAGGCGGCCCACTTAAGAAGTCCCATTACATAAAGCAGGAGTTTGTTCAAACTGAGTCATCTTATAGAATTCAGCAACGGCCCAATACTGGTGTGTTTGATTCCAGAATAAATGCGAATCAAACTGGGAAGAAAAGCCAGAGGCAAATAATTTTATGACTACAAAATACCTGGTGCTAGAGATGTAATCGCTGTGCCCTTTCCTACCCTGTGGAAGATTGTTTTGTCTAATGAATGAAAGATATATTTGAAGGAAGGGAAGGGAGATGGGGAGGGAAAAAGAAATGTGGTTTATCCCCCAAAGCAGCTGGCTCCACGTGAGGCCTGCTGCCGCCGAGATAGATGTGTGCGCGGCTTTATTTATTATATTCTGTTGGAGTGCATTCAAAGCAAGAACATTAAGCATGTGTAAAATCCAGAAGTGAAAACAGCCCCTCTTGACATTGCTCTGCAAGTTTCTGCCCTAAATTAGACAGTGAATCAGGAGGTTACATCTGCGGGCGGGCTGCGGAGAAAAAGGAGGGCCCAGACACGTGAGCCTGCTGGGAAAGACGGCCCGGAAGGCCAGCCTGTGTGGTGGTGCTTTTTCAAGTCAGGAAAGGCAGATCCAGGCTAGTCCTGTTTGACTGCAGTGCAGACAGTGACAATTCCAAACCGATAAAGAAAGACCCTAAAATAGGCCTCACGTATCAGGCTGCCCTGAATCCCTGGGAAAGAGCCACTGTGTCAAGTGGATGTCAACCCAAGCATTTCTTACTGACCCACCTTCCTGACTTTGATCTCTGAGCCTGCAGATAAACACATACGACGGTCCCTAGAGATTAGTTCTAAATATACCAACCACTGTTTATACCAGGATGGACTCCCTGCCTGGTAGTGCTCCATGGGTGCAGGCAGACTCCCCAGCACAGGCTGGGCACACCCACTCCCTGGAGGACCCCGGGGCAGAGCACAAACCGGACTCTCGCACCCAGGGTCCTCCTGCCCTGAATCTGAGGTCTGGACCAGGTCATCGTGCTGACGCCACCGCCACGATGACGTGCATTCCTAACCCCAACTTTCCTCCCACTGGGGGAGGTCTGAGCAGATCCACAGGCTGGTGCTGCCAGCGAACGGGCTGCTGTTTAAGCTACCAAGAAAAATCTCAAAAGCCCAACAACAGACTATCCAGATTGGAAGAGAAACCACATAATCACAGCAGGGCTTTTCCAGAGCAAGGACTCAGAAAACAGTTGCTGGGGTCAAATTCCAGCTCCACCACTTATTAGCTATGTGACCTCAGGCAAACTCCTTAAGCTCTCTGAGCCTCAGTCTTCTTTTCTGTGAAATGGGGATAAGAGGAGTTCCTACCTCAATGAGACAGTGGATGAGACACACTTAGCAGCGCCCACTGGGAGCAAAGCATCAGGGATGGAGAGGCATGGACACGTGGGAGGAAGGGGGGAACCCCTTGCAATCCTCAAGGTCCCTGGTTGTAGAAATAAATCCAATGGAGGTCTGCGCTGGGGAGAGTGGGGGAGAGAAGACACTAGCTGCCATGACCCTAAACTGTTTACAACCAAAGGAATGCACAGCTGAGAACTAATTTATGTTAAGTAAACGGCTCCGCATCCCTGGATGTCTCCACCACCTGCCATTTAAATGCACGGCTGGATCTGGGTCCCCACTTGGGTGCTGGCACGTTGAAAGACATGTCCAAAGACAACCAGCTTGAGAAAACCAAATATGGCCAAGCTCAGACCACTGTAGGTGGACCAGGAGGCCCTCGGGTGCCAGGAGATGGGGAGGGGTGACTCAGACACATCAGCTGACAACTCCAGGGTATGAATGACTACGGGCTGTGCTCATTTCCAAACAAAATCTTCCATCCTATAAACCCCGAAGTATTTTATCAGAGCGGTGGGGTCTCAGGCATTGGACTGCTAGGGAAAGGAGCCTCTGAAGCCGGCATGGATGCTATTCTGAGTCCCTGCACCGGCCTACAGACTCCGGCCCCCCCGAGAGCAAAGCAACAGTAATCAACCGGGTGGAAATCTCCTCCAGACCCCAGAGGAGATGCAGAAAGTTCACGGAACAAAGGAAGGGGCCAGGGATCAGGGCCGACCCCTCACCTTCTCGTGACGACCCATCAGATCATCTCTGAGCGTCACAGGGATCAAGTGAGAACAAAATGAGATACTAGGTGTGAAATGTTTTGAAAAATATTTAGAAAGACAGTGTAATAAAACTACAAAGTATCACCTAGCAACTCCTTCAGGAAAGTCAGACCAGAAGTTAGAAGCTCTTCGATTTAATTCACCTTTTAAAATATGTCTATGACTTACCAACCTAGCTGAATAAAAAGTGAAAGACAAAATTTATAAGATGGGTAAGTTTTTTTCCTTTTTTTCCTACATTATACCAAACATTTTTCAACTGATTTTTTTTTCACTGAATTGGTTGACAGAACTGATTGAATCACTCAGCTGTATAAAAAGAGCCTGAGCATCTGTCCAACTTTCCCAGGCATGGCCTAAACAGTAGGTGTGCTGGGCACCTTTTCCCCATCCTGAGTCTGGGGCAGACATCACTAATCAATCCCTGCACTCTTTGCCCTGAGCTTAGGCTGCAGCTCAGAATCCTTTCCACACGCAACACTTCAGGCCCCATGACCAGTCTCAGACCTGCAGGGGACCTGAAACCATTTGTCATCTTAGGTACATACTTCTCCTGATTTAAACTGAAGCCACAGGCTCAATGATTTTAGTCTTACTAATTCCTCCTGAAATTGCTTGCTGCTGCCTGGAATTCCTGGAAAAAAGACAAAGTCTTTCATCTCTCAATTAGACAAAAGGCTGACCGTGCAAATACGCCAGAGAGGATGCAAAATGACTTAACATTCGTACAAAACTGTAAATAGTTGATTCCAGCCTCCGTCTGAGCAGGGTCCAGGTGGCCCTGCTGGAGGAGGTCTTAAGTGCATCTCCCCACCCTCTCGAGGTTCTTGGCCTCTGGGGACAGCAGCGGCCACTCGAGTCACCCCAGGGCTGCCAGGAAGAGTGTGGACCAGGCCGCACGGCTCTGTGGGGTTGGAGACCCTTCCTGGGGATGGAGGAGGAGAGCCCTGGATCCCTGAGGGTGCTGTGGACAGTCCCACAGCCCGGCAGGGGAGGGGCTCAGGAGGGAAGAGAAGGCAGCAAGCAGAGACAAATGCCAGTGACACAGAGAGGGTCACTCAGTCCCACAAAGTCATCGTCCACACCGGTTTACCCTCATCCCCAGAGCCACTCTGCACCCAGCCTGGTTTGTGTTTCACGTGGTCCTGGATGGGTCAGCTCTATAAAGGCTGAGCGAGACTTCCAGAGTCTGGAGGACCCAGGCGCTTCTCACGCAGGTGAGTTGCCACATTGCACCACACGGCCACCACCGAGGCTGGACGCAGTGCAGCCAGAGGCCCCGCCGTGAGCGCGGGGGGCGTGTCCATCTGTTTCACTCACCACTGCATCCTCACTCTGTCTCTGGGATCCAGTGAACACTTAATGCCCGGCTGTCCAAATTGGTTCTGCTTGCTTATGCCCGCTGCCAAGAGGCTACTACGGCGCCGGCTCACGGGAAACACTCACTAAACATGGACGGACGGACGGACAGATGGTTGACAGTCTGTCCTGCCTCTAGTCTGCCAAGTGAAGGCAGAACAGTGGGCCACCCTGACACACCTGGTCTATCGCTGATGGAGCGCCAGTCCTGGGAAAGCCGCAACCCATGTCTCCCCGAGTCCGGGGCTGCACACACCAAGGGATGGTGCGTGCCCCCCACCTGCAGAATTCTCCAGGGGCACTGGGGCAGCTGCGCAGACAGGGCGGCGACGGGAAGCAGACTGCAGCCCCAACTGCTAACCAAACACGGTGGCCCCTGCTGCGCTGAGCAGATGACGTGCAGGTGGCTGGATGCCAGCCCCAGCAGAAAGAGGCTGAGATTCACAAGAGGTCTGGCAGAGACTGCGTCGCCCACTTCAAGGATCCCACAGGGACCTTCCAAGAACCCACAGAGGTGCCCCAAGAAAGTGTCAGCACTGGGATGGTTGCCATAGCAGAGAACATGACAGCAGCCAACGGCAGGCAGACCAGCACCGAGGAGAAAGCCGTGAGCCCTGTTTCCTCCAAGTCCTTCTCCTCTGCCGCAATCCTAGGAGCCCAGCATGGCGGGGAGGGAGGAGGACTGGACGAAGGGAAAGAAACAGGTCACGACCCTCTTCTCCCGCACAAATCTGAAAGCCATAGGTAAGGCCTGAAGTAGCCCGTGGGCTTTGGAATGTCTTTTGAGGCCTAAGTATTGAAATGAGACTGTTCAAATAACTAAGCTAAGATGGGCTTCGATGATGGGGAAGAACAGGATAGGGGGGTGAGCAGAGAAGGTCTGCCTGCAGCAGTGCTGGAAGGTAAAAGGCTGCCTGTTTATATGAGTCAGTCCATCCTACATGCATGGCCCCTGCCTCTGATTGAGATTCTGGATGTGAGACTTGTTTCTCATGGAAAATTAAAGCACCAGTATGCTCTGGGCCTTCCAAGTCCAAGAGTAAATACTAACAACTGTTTCTAGACCAGTGAAACCACCAAGGTTACCCACTGGAAGCAAATGTAAAACCGCACTGTAGCATCACCTCCACAATTCAGGTGCTTAAGACACCACGGGAGAAAAAGTTCACAAAGGACATGGGCTCACACTCAAAATTCATATGTCACAGAAGGAAGTGATCCAGCATCAGTGAAAGGCAGCAGATACAAGAAACAGGATAGCCACTCCCCAAGGACTGAGATCAACAAAACAATCTGAAATAGGCTATAAATATTACATATATGTTTCAAATGATGAACAATCTAAAATATGGAATAGAAATCATAAAGGGACAAAATACAGTCCTAAAAAAACAAAAGGTTTGAAGAAAAACAAAACAGAACTTTAAGAAATAAAATTGTCATTAAAAATGAGAATATATTTAAAGGTAAAACAGCTTATTAGATACAAATGAAAAAAACTGGTGAACTGGAAGACAGAGCTGAAGAAATCACTTAGAGTGTAGCAAAGAAAGATAATGAAATATAGAATATGAAAGAGCTTCTAAGAGAAAAGGTAAAATGAGAAAGATCAATACATGTTTTAATACCTGAGTTCCAGAAGAATAAAATAGAAAGGCTGGCAGAGAAGGAATAGTTGAAAATAACTGAGAATGTTCCAGAACTGGTAATGATACAAAGCCTTAGACTGAAGTATCTCACCAAGTCACAAGCAAGATTTAAGACTAAAGACAAAGTGAGTATCTTTTAAAAATCAGAATCGTGGCTTGGACTTACAGCAGACTTCTCATCAGCAACAATAGAGTCCAGAAGACAATGCAAGATCTTCCAATTGCTGAAAGAAGACAAGAGCTCACACAGAATTGTGTACCTGACGAAACCATCATTCATGAGTGAAGGAGAGAGAGAGAAAGAGAGAGGAAGGAAGGAAGGAGGGAGGGAGGGAGGGAGGGAGGATGGGAGGGAGGGAGGGAGGGAGGAAGGAAGGAGGGAAGGAGGGAGGGAGGGAGGGAGGAAGGAAGGAGGGAAGGAGGGAGGGACGGAGGGAGGGAGGGAGAGAGGGAGGGAGGAAGGAGGGAGGGAGGGAGGGAGGAAGGAAGAGAGAAAGAAAAACAGCTTCAAACAAAGACTGAGGAAGTTTACCACTGTAGACCATGCCCAAAAAACTACAAAACATGTGCTTCAGGGTTAAGGAGAGAAACCAGAAGGAAGGAAAAGAATGCAAGATGCAATAAGGCTTCTTCAGAGAGACTTTCTTGGAGCAGATGTCTTCTTAGTCACATCCACTGTGTGGTGTGTAAAGCACCCCAATTCAAGCCCCCCTCAATCACTTCATACACAAGGCTAAGGAGACACAGGGACATCTCCACGCATTTAAAACCCAAAGCCCCTTTTCTATGCTACTATTTTCAAAACCATGGAGCAGGGTTATTCTGCACTCCTCCCGCCCCTCCCCCAAGACATTCTTTCTTAGAAACAACTTAGCTCAGAAATACTCCTTATGCCTTTGAGCCTACACTACCATTTCCCCCACCGCTGACAGTATCCATAGAACCACACTCACAAAGTTTGCTCCTGCTGTCTTTCACTTAACCCCTTTGCAATATTTAAGTCATAGTCATTTATAAGTGGGGTTAAAAGAATAAACGGATTCTCAGTTGGAGGGTTGGGGGGAGTGGATACAGATCCCCAGACACAGGGAAGGGAAGTGATGCAACAAAACGCCAAAGCAAGAGGCAGAGGTACCTCTACACGCGGGTCTCCTGGTGCACAGACACACCTGCAGCTTGTGACACCCCATACCTGCACATACCACAGGCAGATCCTTGCCAAGGAACTCGTAAGCTTGGCCCCCAAGTGCTCGAGGGACCTTTCCCTAAGAGTCTCTAGTTGAGAGTTTCTGTTCATTTACTTCTGGGCCTGTAAACATGAGTAGATGACCTTTATTGCCATTTCACCCCCTGTGCCTTTCAGACCATGACCTAATTGTAACCACTCAGGAGGCACTGGCCTGTGCCCATCCATGGCCAAGCGGGCGAGAACGAGACTTCATCCTGTGATGTCTCCGGGGGTCTCCCTCTCCAGGACACCAGGCCCATTCCGTCACTTCATCCACCTCAAGAGCATTTTTGTTTTGGTAATTTTCTCCTGGAGATTTTCTCCTCTCCTCCTCCATTCTACCAAAGCCAAGCCAAACTCCAAAGGTCCAGGCCTGGGACGCGTTGTCTGGAAAGTGACACGGCGGGCACTGAGGAGGTCTGTGCATCAGACTCGGAGCTCCTTCTGCAGCCGACACCCTGCCTCAGTGTCCCTGGAGTGGAAAAGGGGAACCAGAGCATTCTGTGGCCCAGACCCAGCAACAGCTCGGGGTGGGGTCAGCGCCGCCCTTGAGGTTCATCAGAATATGGCCAAACTCTGCAGGTAGGTATCCAGATGGGGCCCCACAGGTTGACAGGGCACCAGGCCCCAGAAGGCCGCCATGGCACACTGCTTCCAGGCAGGCAGATGGCGGCTGGGCCACTTCCCAAGCGAAGAAAGGCAACGAAAATGGCTTCCAGGTAAAGGTCTCACCCCTCCCCAGGTATCCCACCCTGTGGTCAGGTCCATCTCACGTGGAGACGGTGGAGGGTGGGCGCAGGAGCTGGAGAACAGGGGCGGGACTTGGGGCTGTCTGTACATTTCCCCTGCCGGGAGGACTCCGGGGAGGTGCAGGGGCCCAGCCACCCCAGCTCCGCAGCCACCACCCCCGCTGCCCCTGGGAGAGGCCCTCCAGTCCACCCGCTCTGCCCTCACAACCAGAGTCTCTGCTGGTGTCTCCTGGCATCAACTCCTCCTGGAGGGAGAGTAAACTCGATGCCACCAGCAGGGGACATCCCCAAGGCACCCAAAGAGTGTTACTGCCCTTTCCTTAAACATTCAGGATATCTGTCTTGATTACAGGGAAATCAAGGCATTGCCAAGCTCAAATGGGGTCCAGTCTGAGATATCCCAGGGGGTTGTAACAGAAACGTGATATTCTGATATAATTATAAGGATACAAAGTCACAGAGCTGAACACTTCACGAAGGCTAGCCAGTTCTCCAGAGGGCTCACATCCTAGGCTGGGAAGCTCGGCTGGTGCAGACAGGGGTGGGGAGGTAGGGTGGGAACACCAGAGGCAGGTCTCTCTTCCCCCAGACCCCCAACACCTCCTCTTTCAGCCTCACGCCCACCCCCAACACCCCTCTACAGCTTCTCGTGCTGTGCCAACCTGCTCAGGTCTGTTTCTGAGAACAGAATTCCGTCTCCTCAGCTGGGTCTAATCCTTCCACTCCTGTCCTTACCCCGCTGCCTACTGCCTTCGTCCACATCTGCTTCATCGACAGCCCCCCGCGCATCCATTCCCACTCTCTCCTGTGCCAACAAATCCATCTCCTCTTTTCTCACTCACAGCCGAAACTCCTGGAAGAGTGGCCCTCACGTGCCCCCGCCGCCCGCCACCCACTCTCGGCATCACACAGTCTGACTGCACAGCAGTCACCCCGACCCGACTCTCAAGTCCCCTGAGAACCGGGTCGTCAAGTCCAGTGGGGCTGCTCTCGGTCCCCGTCTCCCCTCCCCACCGCCCCACCTGACGCTGGCAGCAGCGGCCTCCCCCTGCCCTCCACGACCCCGCAGGAGCAGGGCTGTCCTCCACCTCCCGGGCCGCTCTGGCTCTGTCTCCTCTGTTTTACCTGCTCCCCCGTCCTCAGCCCTACATCATGCCCTCCCTCTGTTCTCTCTCCCTAATAATTTCATCCATTTCCACAGCTTCAAATATCACCTTTAAATCAACTCTAATCCTGCATGTATGTTGGGTATCTCTCCGTTAGGCCTCCAAATCCACCCTCTATCCTTCCCACCTGGATAGCCCCTCCCACCTAGATAGCCCCTCCCACCTAGGTAACCCTCCCCACCTAGACAGCCTTTCCCATGTAGATAGCCCCACCCACACAGATATCCCCACCTACCTAGATAACCCTTCCCACCTAGAGAGCCCCGCCCACCTAGATGGCTCTGCCCACCTAGAGAGCCGTTCCCATCTAGATAACCCTTCCTATGTAGACAGAGGGCTTTCTTGCCCTCCAGCTTTTGTAGAGAAAACCTCTTTTTCCCTCTCGCCTGGACGATGGCAACAGCCTGGGAACTGTCCGTCCACCTGTGGTCTCAGACCACCACTTCACCCACTACCCTGCCACCTGACTAGACTTCTGGAAGAGCCGTTCTGGTCCACGTTGCCCTGGCTCGAACACTCCAGATGGCCTTGAGCAGCCCACCGAATGGGATGCAAACTCCAGCCTGCTGCCAGGGCTACCACACATTCCCCTTCCCTGCCGCTCCAGCCTTCTCTCCACTCCTCCCCACACACTGCCTGTGCGCTGAGCAAACTCAACTCCCCGTTTCTTTAAAGTCCAATGCATGAGGCTGTCACCACCACGCTTTCTGTTGGGAACGTGAGCCCTCCTCTTTACCCTGCTTCTGCCCACCCTTCAAGGCTCAGCTGTGCCACCCCCGTCATATGTGCTTTCTCCATTCACTCCATCTGAGTGTACCCCCTCCCTCTTTAAACCTGTGAGCCCTTCATCTTTATCTCCCTGTAACGTCAAGCATGCTCTGCCCGTTATTTCAGCTGTGGGTATCTGTGCATCTTTCTTCCTACTGGACTACACACTCCCCAAAGGATGGGATAGCTGAGGGGCCATCACCCTGAAGGTCTCCTTGGATCCAGCGATCCTGTGAGCAGACTGCCGTACACAGAGCAGATGCCCAAAACATGGTCAGAATGACTAACTGCCCCAATTCTGGGAGGGGAAAAGCAACTTAGGATTGTTTTCACCAAAACTGGCATGAGATTCCCCATTTTCAGGGCATTTCACAGTCAGTTTATCCTGAGCAAAGGCTCCCCATCTCCTGGTCTTTCAGAGAGCTGGGCACAGGTCAGAAACTTTGCCTTTTAAATAACTGAAAACCAGAGGCACAGGATCTTCTCCACTGCAGACCAAATGTGACATCTGAGTCACTGTAATCCCCTCGGATGTGCAGCTCGGAACCCCAGGACGCCTTGGGCAGCTAGACACGGTGACAGAGGCTTTGACCTTGGAGACACACTGTGCAACATTTCAGCTCTGGACAGAGGCCAGGACGCACCTGTGAGCAGGGCCAGGGAGGGGACGGGAAGGCAGAGCCTACACGAGGGGGATTTACTAAAAGTTGGATTAAGCTAAGTGTATGGGCCTGCAAAGGGCCTGACCTGCCTTCCATCTTAGCATGTTCACCTCTGCTAACCTGAGAAAGAACACACACACGCCCCAGCAGAACCTGCCCATCAGGGAGCTGGGCATGCAGCTAGAGCAGCTCGGCAGCCACGAGGCGGGGGGTCTGGGCCTGGGTCAGGACACGGAGCCCTGACGGACAATATAGTCAGGCCACAGGAGGAGCCCAGACCAGGGGACAGGGATGCTAGCTACTCTGGCTAGCATCAGTAGGGCTACCTGTCTCACCTCAGTAGGGCTCCTGTAGGAATAAACAGCAGAACATATATGAGCCTCCCTAGGTAAACATAAGATAAAGTCTACCACCCAATATTCTGTCAAAAAACAAAACGGATTCATTTTTTTTCCTTCCCTAACCAGGGAAGTTGTTCAAATTTTCTAAGCCCAGGTTTCCTTATCTGAAAAAATGGAAATAATAAAACTCGTCCCATGACTTCAAAAAAAAAAAACACTGCTGATACAGTAGATGTGAAGAGGATTTTAAAGGTATTTTAAAACAATCAGAAAGTAAAATGATGTTATTACTTTCAGACAAAACAATTATGGAAGAAGTAACCATCCCCAGTTTGTTTCCTGAGTCACTAATTGGCCCTCCATCTCCCCAAGGGGCCACCAAGTGTCACTGTCGCCTTCCCCTCCTCCCGATTTCCTGACTCTCTCCCCGAGTGTTCCTTCTTCCTCACACGCCTTTCCCTCCCTCGCCTAGACTGCAGCTGTGTGAGGAGCAGGCGGCAGCCTTGGGCCCGGCTTTCCCCCCAGGCAGCCCCCAGGCTGGAGACAGAGGCCCCTCACCAGCTACCTCCGCCAGCGCAGACGCAGGGCCGTGGGGAGGCTCACCCGGCCACACGACATCCACCCTCTCCCAGGGTCCTTGCGGTTCCCAGGCCTGGGCACTCCTGGACTACGGACGGGCAGACGGGGACAGACAGACAAACCAAATAGCTCTGTCTTGCCAAATACCCGTTTCCTGCCGTTTCAAAGCCCAGGTGGCAGGAAGGTGAGGGCTGAACTGGATGTGGAGACCGTCATTATTTTGGGAAGGGGGGAAGCCTCAGTTACTCCTCCAGCAGCGCTGGATTGTTAAACACCTAATTAAAGTAAAAATTCTGACACCGGCCCTGGGAGCCCAGGGGACAGACTGGACCCTCACCACTGCCACAGTGGAATTTCCTGATCCGATATCCTCGTCTACACAGGATTCTACTGGGGGAGCCACACAAGGAAATGGGCTCTTCTAACCAAAAAGCCGTAATTCAGACCCAGCAATTCCACTCCCAGGTCTATACCCTACAGAATTGAAAAGAGGAACTCAGATACTTGTACGCTGGTGTTCACAGCAGCATTATTCACAGTAGCAAAAGGGGGAAACAGCCCAAGTGTCCATCGATGGACAAATGGATAAGCACGATGTGGTCAGTTCATACAGTGGAATATTACTCAGCCATGAAAAGGAATGAAGTTCTGACACCCATGATACAATGTGGATGAGCCTTGAGAACACCATGCAAAGTGAAATAAGCCAGACGCAAAAGGACAAATATTGTGTGATTCAACTTATATGAAATATCTAGAATAGGCAAATTCATAGAAACAGAAAGTAGACTAGATGCTACCAGAGGCTGAGGAGAGGGAGGAATGGGGAGTTATTACTTAGAGGTTACAGAGTTTCTGTTTGGATTGAAGAAAGAGTTTTAGAAATAGCCTGGCAATGGTTGGAGAACACTGTGAATGTAATTCATGCCACTGAATTGTGTACTTAAGAATGGTTATGGGGGCTTCCCTGGTGGCGCAGTGGTTGAGAGTCCGCCTGCCGATGCAGGGGACACGGGTTCGTGCCCCGGTCCGGGAAGATCCCACATGCTGCAGAGCAGCTGGGCCCGTGAGCCACGGCCTCTGAGCCTGCGCATCCGGAGCCTGTGCTCCGCAACGGGAGAGGCCACAACAGTGAGAGGCCCGTGTACCGCAAAAAAAAAAAAAAAAAAAGAATGGTTAAAATTGAAAATTTTGTTTTATATATTTCATAATAAAAGATATTTTAAAGGTCATAATTCACATCTTCAACTACTAGTAGATGTGACCTATAGACTTAGCTTTGCTGAGATAGTTAAAAGAAATAAATCTTAAAATCACTTTTCATGTAACTGAAAGAAAGTGCTTGACCTCACCTCCAAATGACACCCAGGTCCCTAACTAACCTCATGTGCTTCCTTTTAATGGCATCATTTATCACGTGGATCATTTATCAGGTGTACTGTCACAAAAGACCTAGATCTGGGCTTCCCTGGTGGCGCAGTGGTTGGGAGTCCGCCTGCCGATGCAGGGGATGCGGGTTCGTGCCCCGGTCCGGGAGGATCCCACGTGCCGCGGAGCGGCTGGGCCCGTGAGCCATGGCCGTTGGGCCTGCGCGTCCGGAGCCTGTGCTCCGCAACGGGAGAGGCCACAACGGCGCGAAGCCCACATACCGCAAAAAAAAAAAAAAAAAAAAAAAAAAAAGACCTAGATCTGAATGCAGGGAATGTGCCGCCCTCAGTGAGACGACACAGGTGAGCCCCAGTGACCGAATTAACAACAATTCGGTCACTGTCAATAACGCACGAGAATCCACAGTCACACGGGGTTACAGGGGTCGGAGCGGGTATCGGGAGTGACTGCCAGTGGGTGCGGGGTTTCTCTTTGGGATGATGAAAATATGCACGAACTGGACAGTGGTGATGGTTGCACAGCCCTGTAAAAATACTACAATTCATTGGACTGTACACTTTAAAGGTATGTGAAATGTATCTTTTACAGCAAGTGAACTATATCTCCACCAAGATGTTCTTTAAAAATCAATAAATGCATAACGCATGCAGTCAGGGTGTTCAGCCTGCAAGGATGGGCCCCGAGCTCATCAGAACCTCGTTGGAGAATGGAGGGCCTTATTTCCAGGAGGGAATTACTGGGAAGACGTTCCAAGAACGTGGTAAAGCGAGGCCCCGCCATGAAGCGGTCATCTCAAAGCCAAGGTTGGACAAATGGAGGTCCCCACTGGGATCTGAGGACCAAGCAGGGTCGAGGCAGGAACCTGGGGAACAAACGCACAGCTAGAGGAGGAAGTGGGAGGGGAGGCGTGTGGAGTGACCACAGAGCAGAACGAGCGTTCGGCTGTTTGTCCACCACAGTGACCAGCGGAAGCTGGAGCTTTCACAGAGCAAATCCAAGCCAGGCTCCGCCAGGCTGGCTCAAGGTCATTTTTCCTCAGCCCCACGTGGAGAGAGAAGAGAGACAGCACATGCTTGGAAAGTCCAACAGACCTGAACTTAATTCCCAGCTCCAACAGCGTCTGGATGACCTTGGCCACGTTACTCAAGACCACTGGTCCTTGGTTTCCTCATCTGAAACATGTCATTAATACCCACCCATAGGACGGGCGTAAGGACACAATGGTGCTAAGTGCGTCACTGGACACACTTACGTCCGGTACGTGGCAGCTACTGCTTCTGCCCGGTCTACAAATACAAAACAATGGATGCTGCACTGCACTACAGATTATTTTTAAAATAAAAATAAAAACGTGGACGGCCCCGTAGATCACAGGCCCAGAGGGTGGGAGGTGGGTGTCGAGGGGAGCAAGGCACAAACTGAAACGCACGTTTCCCAGCATGCTTTTTGACAATGAGATCGTTTTTGCTCCAGGAAGCTAAAGGTTAGTCTGTCATATAAGATGTGAAATTAAAGCCCTTTCCTATTTTGATTGGTGTCTTAAGATGCCGGATGGAACTGCTCCCTCCCTTTACCTACAAACTGCCAGCACTTTTGCTATATATTTTTAAAAAGTAGTTTATTTTCCAAAGCCAAGGTTTACATTTGAAGCAAAGTTCTATTCGCCAGGCAGCCTGTCCTCCCGTACTGAGGAGTGACGTTTAGGTTTGGGGAATTCATGTTGGAAAGTGAGGACTGACTGAGTGGCCCACCAGGCTTGCCTCCTGCTCTCAATGGCCCTACCTTCGCATGTCTGGACCAGCAGAGGACTTCTGGCCAGTTCAGAAGGCAGAAACCGGGCCTCAGGCTGCAGGCGGGGACCACGTGCCAAGGCCGTGAGGAAGCCCGGCCTCCCAGGGTCCTGACCCTCAGGCTGGTCCCACAGTCCTGGGATCCCGCTGACTCAAGAAGAGCTAAGAAGAGCTGCCACCATGCAGTGATTTACACTCACCCTCCCATTCGGAGCCTCGCGGCTGCCCTGCAAAGCCAACTGGCTAAGGATTACTGTCTCCATTCTACAGATGAAAAATAGGAGACTTGATCCCTTCAAAACTCTCAGAGAAAAACATCAAGTCAAAGACTGTGACCCAAGTCATTTTCTAGGTGTAGCCTTATTTTTTTCTTTCTTTCTTTCTTTTTTTTTTTCTTTACTTTTGCTAACTAACACCTTTGAAAGGTTTTAGCCCAACATGGCTTATTTTGGAAAGAGAAAAATATATAAATGACTGAACATGACACAATGGTTACAAAGTAAATAGAGCTTAATTGAGTAATCAAGTCAACATTTCTCAACATTTCTGCCCACAGGCAATACGGGGAAGAACATTCATTTACTGTCTGGATTTTGGCTTGCTTCTCTAAAAGACAGGAGACAAGATTATTTTATTTTCCCTTCAGCTAGTTTCCAGCGGGCAGCACCACGCGTAGTCGAGTGTATTAAAAGAAACCCCTGTTGGCAAATGGGCAGCTTGAATATTTCATGAAATTATGGCAACACTGTGTTCTGCGATGGTGGCTTCCTCCAGGGATCTCAGAGGCTACACCTCTGAGAGTGAGTCGGGCTCGGGCCCTGTCTTAAAGCTAGAGACCAGGTCAGCCTCACAGGCCTTCCGGTCTCTGGGAGCATCAGGTCAGATGCCAAAGGCTTGGGGATGGTGGGAACGTCGGAAGGAGGCCCCAGATGATCCCTTTCCCATGCTGAATTTAGACCTCTCCTTACCTAAATATCTCCCGGGAAGAGGAGGGCTCCTAGGGGACCAGCCCAGACAAGGGAGCAGGGGAATCTTTGTTCCCACACCTTGGTAGACTCGGGGGCAGCCTGGCCTCTGGCCGCGGCAGCCTGACCGCCCCGGGCTTTCTACCTGTTCTACCTGCAGTTCACCTGCACATCCACCGCCCTGTGGTTTCTACGCAGAGCAAAGCCAGCCGGTCCGCAAACAGCCCCCAACGCCTCGCCAAGGCAGCCGGACAGGCCAGCCTGGCCTCTCCCTCAGGGGCCGAAATGAGCCCTGACTGGGGCAGAAAGGAAGTGAGCAAATAAAAAGGCCTGGAGGCACGTCCGTTTGCAGACAGAGCAGTGATCTGAGTTTTGCAGGGGTTTCCTGTGGACACGTATGAACCTTTACTCTGTTGTCTAAGATAACGCTTCAACCTTCCCAGTGAGAGGTAGCCCCCAGCTCTGTCCCCAAATCTAATACCTCAGAAGTGACTTCAGCCAGAACAAAAGGCAGAGGGAGGCTGGGGGGGAGGGTAAGAGGGATAGCAGGCGAAGTCTAACCAGAAACACTGATCGATGCTTTCAGAGCATCAGCGTGCGCCACGAACGGTCAAGAGATCGCAGGAGGGTAGAGACCCAAGGCCGGGTTCCAGTCCCACCCCTCCTGCAGGAGCCTGTCTTCTCAACTGGAAACGGAGTTTGTTCCTCAGGTTCCTTTGCCCATAAAACCTCCTGATCCTAGAGTAAATTCCCGAAGAAACGCATTTATTCTAGGTCTGCCTGACAACCTTTCAGAGAACATGAGTGTGGAACCGCCCCCACCTTGCCCCGTCTCACTCACACACACTCACACACACACACACACACACACACACACACACACACACGGCACAGCACCTGAGGACCACGGTGAAGCAGCCGTGCGGTAGCAGCCTGGCTGGGGCCTGGGGGAAGGGACCATGGGATATCGAGCTCTGGCCAGTTAGCCCCCTGTGCCTCACCTCTGCCCAACGCCAAATCCCCAGCGTCTCCGGGGAAGTGAGGGCCTATTTTCAACCTCTGTTTCCCTCCTGACCTGCGGGCCCAAACTGCCGTCCTCTGTCCCGTGGATCCCCACTTAGATTAACTCAGTTCCACAAGTAGCGGCTGTGCGCCCCACACTCCCCCAGATACCCCAGGGAGCCGGGCCTCCTCCTGTGGCCCCTGAGGCCCGCTCACAGCTGTGCCTCCCGGGTCCCCTGCCCGCGGCAAGGAGGCAGCGAGGCCCCCGGGGCCCCAGGTCAAGGCCTGGCCTTAAGCAAAGGGCACCCCATCTGGGACCCGAGCCGCACACACAGGAGTCACGTCAGCCCCCATTCTGCTTCCCCCCCAGGGATGCGGGGTAGTCCCTGCGTCCCGGCTTTGAAACAGCGCTGAAGGCCCTCCGTTTTCCCAGGGGCATCCTGTCATTTTTACTTGTTTTGTACAGTACCTAACCTTGAGGTTCATGTAAACAGGTGTTTACTAAATTATTTTAATAATGACAGCCATGGCTGGGAGTGTTGTTTCATTATCAGAACGTTTAGCACTTATGTCATTAAATATTCAGCACCTGATATTTTGCACAATTCCCCATGCCTTTTTTTTTTTTTTTAATCAGTCTTCTGTTCTCTGCAGAGCCCACCGTCAACTTAGGCAACAGTGGGGACGGACCTAGGAGGAGGCTAAATCAGTGCGATTACCTCGCTAAGTAGTGTAGTTGTTAAGTCTCCAGGAGTTTCCCAAACAATCCATCAGCTTCCTTTAGTCCACCCTGGAAAATAAAGTCGTCTACCGATTTCGAATGCAGACGCAGATTCCAGAGCCCCCACGGGGACCAGCGGGATGCTACTGGCTGACTGGTCACCACCATGTGGCAAACAGCCAGACCCCAGCAGGAGGTTCCCCGGGAAAGCAGGAGGGTGCTCCAGCCACGCCCTCACATTCTCAGCTCGGCGGCCAGGGCTCTGGGACCCAGGACCTCGCTACAACAACCGAGAAAGCTGAGCGAAGAAAGGGATGGAAAAGAAAACACCAGCAGCTGGAACACATCACTGAAAATTAGAACAAATCTCAGTTACTTCCTAACCCAGGTCTCGGGAGCTTTGCTGCCATTACCCAGCATGGGACCAGCCAGATTCATAAACAGCTGTGAAGTGTACCCAGTTGTTGTTGTGTTTCTCCCCTAATAAAGTTAGGAAAATATCTTCTTGCCTTTGAGCCGACAAGCTCTGCAACCTTACCGGCCAGGCTTTCCAGCTCCCACACTCCAGGTTGGCCCCAGGCTGGGCCTGGGACCCCCGGGCCCCTCTGGTTACCAAGCCCTGGTGAGAAAATTAATACGGGGAGGAAATTAATATAGGGCCGTAACAGGTTCAGGCGAGCAGGATGCTGCCTGTGCTAGAGATCAAGGCAAGGCTGGGGCAGGAGGGCGAAATCCAAAGTGGGTTCTTTACCGGAGAGAGAGGGTGAGAGGTCGGCGAGGGCGGGTCGTGCTGGAGGCCCCTGGCATGTGTGCGGCGGGCACTCCGGTCTTCGGAGGCCTCCGCCCTGGGGCAGGCACGCGGACGAGGCACAGCAGCAAGAAGTGCCCTGCGGAGCCTTGCCCCCTTGCCCAGCCCCGCAGGTGCCCCTCCTGACTCCCAAGCCCTGGGGCGCCACCTCCTGGAAGAGGCAGAAAGCACATACCCTCTGGTCTGGGGGCTGCATTCATCGGTCAAGCGTCAAGGCCTGTGCTAGGAGGTGGGGATGCAAAGGTCAGCAGGGCCTCAGACCCCCACCCAGGATGTCCCTGCATCTCCTTCTGCATCTGTCTTACACCCAGAAGAACCCACCTCGGGCAGTTTTAAATCACAGAGAAAACAGAAGGAAGAGTCCCAAGTCATCCCTGAGACTCAGGGGCCAACGGCTCACCATCTACTGTACCTGTAGCATCTACCTGTAGAGAACCATTCACCCAAGGCGAGGCACCAATGTGCAACGGTGTCAGGGCTGCAGCACCAGTATTCCTGTCTGCTACGCACCAGGTCCCCAAAGGGCTCTAGGCTCTTGTGCAATCTATTTAAAATAGCTTTTCCTTATTCAGTGTGTGTGTGTGCACATTTAAATACCGTTAGCATGTGCTCCATGGAAATAAGGAACAATTGACTCTTGTAATATTTTCTATTGTACAGTACTCTGATACACCCGAAAGTATGTGAGCAGTACTAGGAACAGGATCTGGAACCTCAAGAGCCCTTTTTCTCTGGGCTCCTCCATGCAGAATCCAAGAAGCAGCAGCTAATGTCATGCTTTCTTCAACCTGTGCAAGCTGAGGGGCAGGTAACAGTGCTCTCTGACCACGGATCATGATTATTATTACTTTATTACGATGATAATAACTGTTCTGCTGCATCGCTAAGCAGTGCTCTGAAAAGAAAAGCACAAGGTGTCTTCCACTCCCAGAACGCGTTTCCCCCTCTGCCTTGTCTCCAGCAGATAAGGGACATTCTGATGTTTTATTTGTTAAATGGTTGACTATTAAGAAACTCATTTGCTAGCTGGAGGCTGCAATGGAAAATCAGCCCCGAAAAGTGGGAGGCTGGTGTGGGACCAGAGCAGATGGGGCGCTGGAGGTGAGGGGAGGCTCACGAGCCCCTCGCTGCCTCGAACCCAGGGTCGGGATCTAGCCCTCGGGGAACCTGCGGGCTGTTCCACTGTGCTGACCCCCGTGTCCACACCCCGACCCCCAACACACACACACACACACACACACACACAGCAAAACTGGGGCAAAAGGCCTTGCATTGAGCTACTCGAGTCTGTTGGGGAGACGGGGATGTAACCCCCGCCCCGGGCAACTCCTCCAGTCCTCCACTCCGACGTCACCGCCGGCGTAACGCTCCCTCTTCCCTCTCTGCTCCTGAAACCCTACCCCTGGGTATGTTTCAGCGCCCTGTTAGTTATGAAGCCACAGCAACCCCTTCCCGGCAGACGTCCCTGCTTCTCCAGGTCTGCGCACCCACCTCCGTCACCCTCCTCCCCTCCTGCCCCAGGAAGACCCCAGTCCTGCCAACGACAGGGCGGGGGGAGACGGAGGGAGGCAGGGATCCTGGTGCTCTTACACCTGAGACTGCATCCGGGAAAGGAGGCAAAACTGCTCTGTGAATTATATAATCACTGCGGCTTCAAGGGAGAGGACTGGGATCCAGGTTGCCATAGTGTTTGTGGCGTGTGGCTGGGAAGGCGGCGCCCGGCCACGCTCCCTGCTGCCGGCCCCTCCATCTTCCCCACAGACCTCGCGGGGCCGCGGCTCCTACTTTGAGTGTCTGCTCCCTGCACACGGGTGGGGAGGGCGCGCTGGGGCACCACGGGGCAAAAGGAAGGAAGGAAAGGGCCAGAGAGGGTTTGTCCTGCGTGGAGAAGAGGCCTTGTGAACTGTTCAGGATTTGCTGAGGATTATCACCACGTGAATAATAATTATGACCACAGGCCACTGCCATTGTCAGTGACAGCGAGGACGTGGCCACTGGGCTCTCCCCTTCAAGGCCGCCTGGACTGAGCTGGGAGCCTGGAGGGGAGAAAGCCGTCCCCGCTCTTCACAGACATCACCTTTCTTTTGTGTCCCTCCTGGCCTCCCTCCGAATCCATCCACGACTCCATCAGGAAGGGGACAGGGGAACAGGTAGGGGTGGGGCATGGGGTAGAGAAATCCAGGGACCTTGTGACCCCAAAGCCCTGGCTCACCCTAGAACCCACGACCCTTGACACAATCCTTCCACCAAAAGAGGCCCAAATTCCCCCACTGCTGCCCAAGCTGGAGATCAGTTTCAGGTTGGACGGAGACCAGGGAAGCTGCCTGGCAGCCTCTGGCTCTAAAGGGTAGGGGCTCTGCCTGCTAGCGGTGGGGCTGGGGGCCTAAGGAGGGAGGAGGCTGGACAGGAGAGGGAGGGATGGAGACAACCCCTCCACCAGGCTGTCCTCAGAGGAGCACTTGATGTGCCCAGGAAGTAGCAGGACCAACAGCGACAGGTATGGAGAAGGAAGCGATTGGAAGGAAGAGTGTAAACAGGGAGGCTTGGGAAACGCAGAGACAAGGCAGAGCCTGCACCCAGAGGCAGAGGAAGCCACGGGGAAGGCAGAGACGGAGCTGGAGGCGGCCGCACTCCAGCAAGACCGTCCCTCTCCACTCCATCATAATCTTAATTGACGAGCAGTGCCAAAAAATAATAACTTGTTAATACGGGCGGCGGGGGAGGGGGTGAGGGAGAAAGTTTCCAGGAAGTGGGGAGTTGTCTGAAAGCCTTTCCCCCTTTCAGGGGGAGCTGCTGACACTTGATGCCAAGGATGGAGATACTGGGAAAACACTGGGCGACAGTGGGCAGCCGCGTGAGCTCGGCACACCCTTTTATTACTGCCTTAAAACATGAAAAAGCAGAGCCCACACACCGCCCGAATTCTAAACGCTGACATCCTCAGGTGCTAGCCCACATGTGGGTGCGAATAAGAACACACGGGGCGTGGGCGCGCGGGGGTCAGTGGCCGCAAAGAGGTGGGTGGGTGTAGGTGAGCCGGAGAAGAGGGCCACAGGGAGAGAGAGAGGGAAAGAGAGAGATGGGGTGGGGGGCGGTCCACAGGGAGAGGGAGAGAGAGGGAGAGGGGAAGGGAGAGGCGCCAAGACTCGAAGCCGCCCCCTTGGAGCGCGCTGCCCGGGCGGGGGCGCCGGCCGGCCTGGTGCGGGGCGCGCGCGCGCGCTCCCAGCCGCGCCCGGGCGAGGCGAGGAGGACCCCGGCCCACCGGGCTGGGGCGTCGCCGGCCGGATAGTCGGGCTCTCCCGGCGAGCGCGAGCCAGCGAGGCCGGAGCAGACACTTGGGAACTTTTCCCCTCGCCCGGAATTCTCCGGACGCGCGGTTCGGGGGTCGCGGGCGCGGGCGGGGGAGGGGCGGGGATTTTCCGCTCGGGCTCCGCGCGGTTCGCCCAGGGTCTCGCGGGCCCCCGGCCGCTGGGGGAGAAGGACGCGCGGCGGGGACCGGCCGGGGCCCCGGGGCGCGCGGGCGAGGCCGGCGGGCGCGGCGGCGGGGTCCAGCCTTACCTTGGTGGTTTTCCTCCGGAATGTACATCCTCGTGTTTTCATTGACCATGGACCAAGAATTGTTTGAAAAGGAGAAGCCACAAAGAGGAAGAAATGTCAAACACGCCCGAGCGGGTCTGCACTAATCCCTCCTCCGAGGCCGGCGGCTTTCGTGCAAAATTCGAGGAAGCCGTGGATCTGCAGTCGCTCTTCTTCCTTTCTGATGATTACCTGATTCCCATTATTGCATCAAACACCAAAAACTGATCCTTTCCACTACTGCCTCCTTCAGTGAAATTGTAATGCATCCTCAGCACATCCGGGCCCCTTCCAAGAATTCAGCGCCGCACCTCTGGCGGCCACAGCATTTGAAAAAATAAATGGGGAGGCAGAGCGAGAGGAGGCGGAAGGGGAGAGGGAAGCGCGGACCCCAGGGCGGGAGACGCCCGCCGGCCGCCGGCCTGAACCCTCTCCGCCCGCTCTCGGCGCGTCCTCCCCGGCCCTGCTCCGCTTTCCTCTGCCCGAAGGTCCGGCGAGTCCCGAGGGCGAGGAGGCAGGAAGGCGCCGCCGCTCCGGGCCGCGCCGCGCGCCGCTCTGGCAGGAGCTGTTTCTGCAGAGGCGGCGAGAGGGAGCCGCCGGCAGGAGCGCGGAGCGCGGCGCTCACCCCGCGGCCCGCCGCCCCGCCCGCCCGCCCGGCGCGCCCCAGGCGGACGCTCTGAACGTTTCCAGATGTGGCGGCGGCGCGCGGGGCCGGGCGCACGGCGCGGGGCGCACGGCGCGGGGCGCGCGGCGCTGACTCGAGCCGGGTCCGAGCCCCCGCTGGCCCCGCCGCCCGCGCCTCAGCTCGCGTGCCACCCGGACACACCCCTCGCGCCCCGCCCCGGCCCCCGCGTCCTGCGCGGCCCCCTCGGCGGCGAGGCCTCGGGCGCGCAACTCCAGGAGGGGGGGCCATCTGCCCACCTAGAGTCTCTGCGGATCGGGCCACTGCGCGAAACAGCAAAAGGAGCCGCGGTGCCACGGCTCTGTTTGGTGGATTACGACCAGGGCGGTTGCACGAGTGGCGTGGATGCGGAGAGACGGGGGCAGAGAGAGAGGGCCTGAGAGGCGGAGCCTCCTGGCGAGGCAGCGGTGCCCAGATGTCTGAGCAGACTAATAGACCCGGGTTTTCTTAAGTCCTCCGAGGCCGCCGAGCACGTGTGCTGCCAGGATATCCTCACCTTCTCCTCTTAATTATTTCTGCCTCTCCGGCGGGAATCTGTTGAGCGCCTGTCCTTCCCGGAGCAGCAAACCTTTCTCCCAGTCACTCAGGCAGCCACTGAAGGTCCATGGCACCCCCTGCAGGCCCGGGCTCCTGAGAGCGGGGCTGCCTGAGCCCTGGCAGGGGTGCCTGCAGCTCCCTCTTGGGAAAACGCCCCCCTTCCTACCCTCAAACCCCCCCCTCCTCATCCGCACTCCTCCTCGGGGGAGCCCATCCAGCTCGGTGTGTCCAGCCCAGACCTCTCTTCCTGAACGCCAGGCTGCCCAGCGCTCTCGGTCTCGGCTCGGAGGCGGACGGACATCTCAAACCTAACATTTCCAAACGCCGAACTCCTTATTCTCTGTGGAAAAACCTGCTCCTCAGCAGCCTCCCCATCTCAGCGGATGGGGCCGAAAACCTGGGGTCGTTCCTGACTCCTTTCGCTCTCACCCTCTCATCTGGTCCTTCGGGAAATCCCGAAAAATCGTGCATGTGACCACTTCTCAGTTCCCCCCGTTGCTTACCCCGAGGTCTGAACCGACACGGTCCCTCACCTGAGTTCCCGCAGAGGCTGCTGCCCCGCGTCTACCCTCCCTCCCCTCCTTTGGTATCTTCTCAATATGGCATCTAAAGGGACCTGTCCCAGCACCGCACTGCGCAAACCCCCCCAGAGGTCCCCAGTTCACTTAGTAAAAGCCAGGTCCTCAGAGCAGCCTCCAGGGACCCACAGAAACAGCGGGTACAGCTGCTCTTACGGCCTCCCCTACTGGTCTCCCACTGCTCCAGCCTCACTAGCTCCTAGCAGTACCCCAGACTCCCCAGGAACACCTCTCCCTCTCTCTCACACACACACACACCCCTGGAGCCCTTTGCTCTAGCTGTCCCTACTGCCTGCAGCCCTCTCCTCAGCTACCCACCTGATGAACCCCTCACTTTCTTCAAGACTGCTCAAATCTCACTTTCTCAGCGAGGTTCACCCTGACCACCGCGGGTAGTACATTCAGACCTCAGTATCCGCGGGTTGCGAAGCCGCGGATACAGAACCGCGAGTTGCGGGGTGGGGGGACTAAACGACACTATTTTGTAAAAGGGACTTGAGAGCCCACGGACTTTGATATATGTGGAGGGCCTGGAACCACTCCCCCAACCAGTCCCTCCAGCGCTCTCAATCTCCCCTTCTGCTACTTTTTAACTGGTATTTAATCCCTGTCTCACATGCTGTACTGTCTACTTATTCATTCATTGTGTTGTTTATTGTCTGTATTCCCCACTAAAATGTAAATCCCACGAGGGCAGGGATCTCTGTCCTTTTTTGTTCACCAGTTTATCTCAAGCGTATAGAACAATGTCTGGCAGAGGGTAGTTAATGAATATGTGTGGAACGAGTGTGTGAGTACCTGAGATGCCACCATTGTTGCAGCAAAATGCCTCCATCGGCACCCTCGTGCATGTCTGAAACCTCACTGCTCCAGCCCCATTCCTTTGGCCCAGGGTTTGGGCCCGAGCTTAAAATGCAAAGGCCCCTGTGAGACGCATTAAGCTTTATCCATTATCTTCATTCTACTGTGAACAGTGGTCTAGAGAAATCTGGCCTCCTTACCATTCTGGTGTGTTCATCCTCAATTTTCAAGCTAAGAGAGAAAATCAGAAATGACACAAATCCAAATATCGCTTCCATTTAGCTTTAGGGTGCATTATAGGCCTGTGTCTCAGAGGCCTGTGCACCTGTTTGTTTAAACTAATATTAAAATCAGTTTGCCCCCCTTTACACACTGCAGTACAGGAATAATAACAGTAGCTAACACTGCTGAGCACGCTGGGCTGTGATAGGTGTTTTACCCCGTTATCTCCCTTAATCCTCATTACAAGGATAAGGCTGGTATTACTGTTGTGATTACTATCCCCATTTTACAGATGTGGAAACTGAGACTTAGAAATTTTACGTGTCCAGAGTCATCCAGCTGGTAGACTGCGGAGCCTGGACTTAGCCCAGGAGGGTCTGACTCCGAACACGTGTTGGTACCATGATCCTATGCTCAAAGGGGTGACCGAGGGTCAGCTGGGGCAGGGCAGGGGACCGAGCAGTTTAAAGTGACAGTAAAATGATTGCAAAGTGTGACCCAGGGAATTCACAGGTAGCCCGGTAACTGAGAGCGGGTGCCCTGTGTCAGGGGCACAGATGGGATTTGCAGCCAGGCTTTTCTCAGGGTAGGCACCGTGTAAATCTAGTAAGTAAATATTACCTTCATGCCTCTCTAGCTTCGTTTTTCACTTCTCTTTCCAGCTGTGAAACGTGTTCTTTCCCTTCCAGAGAAAGGTACTTCCAAAATATTTGGTCTTGCAATGAGCACCCATATCTCAGCTTCTAACTTTGGAACACAGCCTTCAGTGCTCCCTTTCCAGGGAACAGATTCTCAACGTGACAAACAGAAACCATCCTGAATTCCGAGTGGGGGTTTGGGAGATGGTGGGAGCCGCGGAGGAGGATCTTTCTATCTTTCGTGGCGTGATTTGACTCTCTGGTGAAGGCGCTCTCCCCTCTGCCCTCCCTGGGTGCTGTGTGTGTGCACTCTTCCAGCGTGGTGGGTGGTGTAATGTCTGAATGCAGATGTGCCTTTTCTCCGCCCCCCTTCCCGCTACATCTTAAATGTCTTCAGAGAGAGAACTGTGTTCATTTTTCTTTGTGCAAAGCATAATGCTTGGTATATAGGGACACTCACTGTATGTTGAGTGCCTGATTCACTCTGGAAAAGATTCCTTAAATGACCACAAATATATCCTTTGGAAGCAATTAAGAGTGTAATGAATTTGTTAATTACAGTTCATTTGTAAGAGTGAAAAACTTGGAAACAATCTAAATATCCAACAAAAAAGGTTGGTTAAATGATAACATAAGAGATTATTACAGCAGCCACTATGGAAAACAGTATGGAGTTTCCTTAAAAAACTAAAAATAGAGATACCATATAATCCAGCAATCTGACTCCTGGGCATATATCCAGAAAACTCTAATTCGAAAAGATACATGCACCCCAGTGTTCATAGCAGCACTATTCACAATAGTCAAGACATGCAAGCAACCTAAATGTCCATTGACAGATGAATAGATAAAGAAGATGTGGTATATTTATACAATTTATACAATGGAATATTACTCAGCCATAAAAAAGAATGAAATAATGCCATTTGCAGCAACATGGATGGACCTAGAGATTATCATACTAAGTGAAGTAAGTCAGACAGAGGACAAATATCATATGATATCACTCATATGTGGAATCTAAAATATGATACAAACTTGTTTATGAAACAGAAACAGACTCACAGACAAAGAAAACAAACTTATGCTTACCAAAGGAGAAGGGAGGGAAAGATAAGTTAGGAGTTTGGGATTAATATATACACACTACTATATATAAAGTAGGTAAACAACAAGGACCTACTGTATAGCACAGGGAACGATACTCAACATCCTGTAATAAACTGTAATGGAAAAGAATCCAAAAAAGAGTAGATACATATATATGTATGTATAACCAAATTACTTTGCTGTACACTTGAAACTAACACAATATTGTAAATCAACTATATTTCTTTAAAAAAAAAGATTATTACAGTCATTTGCTCCCCAGAACATCCCTATGAGGGAAGTGTAATTATCCACCCTTTACAGACACCCGTGGATATGGAGGGCCAACTCTACTGCCCCATGTTATATAAGGGTCATTTCACAGAAGGGTCAACGAGCTGGCGGAAGTCTTCACAGCTGATGAATTTTGGAAAACCTGGGATTTGAACCCAGCCCCCTGTCCTCTGACACCGAGGCAGCAGCCTCCATAGACTCGCCCCCTGGGAAAGGTCGAAGTCCTGCAGTCAGCCGCCACTCAACGTGCTTCCTCCATCAAACCTAAGGACGCACCCGAGCGGTGCTCCCAACTTTTACTAGGCTACTTGCTTAGATGCTTTCATGAGTCAGTAGTTAGTGCCAGCACATAGGTGCCCTCAGCATATACCTGTTGAATTCACACTAATCACCATCACGGAATAACACCTGCAGTTCAGAGCCTGGTCTTTGGAGATGGGCCAGACTCTCCCTGCTCTGAACTGTGGGAGCTTGGACGCCTGACTTCACTTCCTGATGCCCATTTTCTAGGAAATGGAGCTAACAGTGGTACCTCCCTCTCCGGGCGGGGGCGAGAAGTAAATCAAATAATCCAGGTGAAGCATGTGGAACGTGTGTGCTGGCTGTTACCATCCTTCACCCCCACAAGAAAACCATGTGGAGGGGCTACTCTGGGCCCCAACCTCTCCCCAGCCCGGCCAAAGAGCCTGACCAGCCCTATTCTGCAGGTGTGAAATGGCAGCTAAGAGGTTATCTTTCTTCCCCAAGATTGCTTAGTCAGTAAGTGACAGAATTGGAACTTGAGCCCAGGTCTATGCAGATGCCCTCTACACGAGACATTTCAGGCTTGGAACTAAAATGGAGGGCAGGGAGGGGAAATCTCTCCCAGCTCACGATTCAGAGAGCAGGGCTGACAAGGGTGCAGACTGAGCCCGACATCAAACTGAATCTCTCCTCCTCGCCTACTTGTCCAGAGGCCACAGGACAGACCAGATCCCGGCAAACCCGCCGGGTTTTCTGTACGTGTTGCATTTAAGGAAAAGGCTCCTGGCAGCTTACCACATCTCAAGCCCAAGGGGAGGCCAGAGTGTTTGGAGGTGAGGAGGGCTCAGCCGAAGCGTCCTCAGATCACAGGGGTGACAACGGGGGATCACGCCCCCCTTTGTGATTTCCAGCAACTTAATCACCCAAGACAGGCAGCGGCAAGACGGTGGCCAGCCTGTCCCTGGCGACTGGCTCTCCCTGTGGGAGAATTCACACCGGACGTGTGGGTGCAAATTGTGGGTCTCTCTCTGGGTCAGCAAGACACCAGTCCAGGCCAAGTCATGCAGCTGGCCAGTACCCCTCCTCCGCAAAACGGGACCACGGGGTCCCATGGCCCACAGCTCTTTGGAAAGAGAAGCTGATGCAAGAAAAGAGCTGAATGGTTGAAATGATTTTCTTAGCATCTCGTCAAGGCCCCGGGGAAGTTCGTTTCCTGTGGGTGACCTGCTGACCCCTTCAGACCCAGCTACCCACTTCTGAGGGGCTCGAAGGCCACCAAGGACACACGTTCCCACATGTCTTAGTGTCCCTAGGGCTGCCCAAACAATGACCACACACGGGGTGGTTTAAGACAACACACATATTTCATCTCTCAGTTTTGGAGGCTGAAAGTCTGAAATCCAGCAGGGTCCCACTACCTTCAGGGGCCCCTTGGGACCATCCATTGGCCTCTTCCAGCTTCTGGTGGCCGCAGACACCCCTTGGCTTTTTTTTTAAAATACAAATTTATTTATTTATTTATGTTTGGCTGTGTTGGGTCTTTGTTGCTGCGTTCAGGCTTTCTCTAGTTGTGGCGAGCGGGGGCTACTCTTTGTTGCAGTGCGCGGGCTTCTCATTGCGGTGGCTTCTCTTGTTGCGGAGCATGGGCTCTAGACACGTGGGTTTCTGTAGTTGTGGCACTTGGGCTTTAGTAGTTGTGGCTCGCGGGCTCTAGAGCGTAGGCTCAGTAGTTGTGGCACATGGTCTCAGTAGTTGTGGTGCACAGCCTCAGTAGTTGTGGCATATGGGCTCAGTATTTGTGACACGCGGGCTCTAGAGCACAGGCTCAGTAGTTGTGGTGCACAGGCTTAGTTGCTCCGTGGCGTATGGGATCTTCCCGGACCAGGGCTCAAACCTGTGTCCCCTGCATTGGCAGGCATATTCTCAGCCACCGGGAAGCCCCCCCGCTTGACCTTTGACCACATCCCTCCTGGCTCTGTCTCTTTGTCCCTTCGCCTCCTAGTGGCCTGTCAAGTCTCTCGAGGACACCTGTCATTGGATTTAGGGCTCCTGGATAAGCCAAGATGACATCTCCCTCTCGAGATCCTTAAGATAACTAAGTATGGTCACCGTCAAGGTTCTGGGCATCAGACGTGGACGCACATGTTGAGGGGCCACCATTCAACCCACGACATGGCCTTAACACGCCCTAAGTCTCTTCACCACATCCTTTGAATCCCACGTCCAACCGTTACTAGTTACGGAAACTTTGGCTAACTCCCTCTGGCTCGTTCTCTCTCTCTGATTTATAAAATGGAAGTGACAGGTGTATGTCAAGACTTAGTGAAGTGAGTGGTAAATAAGTCCAGCATCGCCGCCTACGTTGAAGGCACCCCTTTCTCTCAGTGCTCGATCCCACACTTAAAACAACTCTGTGGGGAAACATTACCCCCCAGTTTCTAAAATAGAGAAACTGAACTCCTGGGAAGTTAAGTAACTTGGCCACACAGCTCAGCGGCTAGGAGTGGACCTGACTTTTTGTTTTGTTTTGTTTTTGTTTTTTTTGTTGTTGTTGTTTTTTGTTTTCTTCTGATTTTTATTTAAAAAATTATTTTTTAAAAATAGGACCTGACTTTTTTAAAAGTTTATTTTATTGACGTATACTTGATCTACAATGTTGTGTTAATTTCTGCTGTACAGCAAAGTGATTCAGTTACACGTATATGCACATACTTTTCTATATACTTTTCCAGTATGGTTTATCACAGGATATTGAATATAGTCCCCTGTGCTATCCAGCCGGACCTTGTGGTTTATCCATCCTACATCTAATAGTTTGCATCTACCAACCCCAAACTCCCGGTCCTTCCCTCCCCCACCTCCTCCCCCTTGGCAACCACAAGTCTGTTCTCTATGGGAGTGGACTCGACTTTAAACCCAGAGCTCATCCTGCTGTCCAGTGTCCCTACCCCTTTACTTTCCTCACTATTCCAGGCTGGGGAGAAACTGTTTTCTTAATGTAATCCAGAAGGTGCCCCCTTCAGTAGGCCTCCCAGAACCTTTCTCCTCTAACCAGCTTTTACAAACATTCTCTCCTCTCCTTCTATCCTTCTGGATGCATCCTGAGTTCTTGGTTATCTTCCAAACATGGTCACGAAAGTAAACACCTTTCTCTGGCCATCAGAAGTCAGCTGTTAACTCTTGTTCAATTCACAGCCTTCCTATTAATATAACTCTTAGTCATTTCACCTTTCCCTTGATATTTCAGCTGGCTTTCAATCTATAATGTCTTCTCTCTCTGACCCCGGTTTTTCTCCTTCTTGCCCATGGAAGAAGAATAATTGATGGCTCAGTTCATATTTGTGCTCTGGATTATTCCTTCCTGAAGCGTCACTTTGCATGCATCTCTCTTAGAATTCCATGGCATTAATTTCCAGCTTGCTTTCCTACAATATCAGAAATTATGTTAGACTAGAAAATTTCTGCTTCCTGATCTGACATAGGTCAGGTAATGCTTTGCCTGACATCTGGGCAAGAGCACCTCATTAAACAAAAAAGTATATTTTTTCCCTAAGCCTCTTTTTTTTTTTTTTTTTTTTTTTTTTTTTGTGGTATGTGGGCCTGTCACTGTTGTGGCCTCTCCCGTTGCGGAGCACAGGCTCCGGACGCACAGGCCCAGCGGCCATGGCTCACGGGCCCAGCCGCTCCGCGGCATGTGGGATCCTCCCAGACCGGGGCACGAACCCGTGTCCCCTGCATCGGCAGGCGGACTCTCAACCACTGCGCCACCAGGGAAGCCCTAAGCCTCTTTTTTAAAGAGATGTTCTGTTCTTTTTCTTTTTTTTTTATACAGCAGGTTCTTATGAGTTATCTATTTTATACATATTAGTGTATATATGTCAATCCCAATCTCCCAATTCATCCCACCACCACCCCTCCCCCACTTTCCCCACTTGGATGTTCTGTTCTGATTGTAGATTCTACGGCTCTGTTAGACGGATACCCTTGGGTCAACCTACAGCAGTCTCTTCCCCGTATCAAATCTACAGGAATTACTATTACAGGCCACGCAGACAGGAGTCATTCCAAATATTTACATTCTCAGGAAGAAAACCCAAATGCCCTCTGACTGATTCCACCTTGGTACCAGACCTGGCTTAGTCACTCTATCTTCTGAGCTGTTGAAAGGCAATTTTCCAAGACCCGGGGGCAGAGAAATTATCACTAATCATCACCACCCTCACAGTGAGTTCAGTGCCCCATAATACAACTGGATACCAACTCAGACCAAGCCAAGTCCAGGGGCTTACACAAAAAGGGTGTCTCCTGAGAGGTGGCCGTCATTAACTTGCCAAATGACTTCCATTCAACAGCCAGGTGGAACCCAGTGCAACCAAGACCTTGGCAGCTTTCAAGCGTGGCAGGACACTCCTAGCCATCTCTTCATACTACCCTGCAGAGCTAGCTCTGCCCCTGGAGAGGCCTTAGGTCAAGGTCATACTCGAAGACAAGTGTCATTCCTTCAAAGTTTACCCATTTTGCCATATTCCGTTTCAGATTCAAATTTTCTGCCCTTCTCGTGTTCCGCCCTGTTTCTGTAATCACTGTTCGCAATGAATATAACCTCATTATTTTATTATTAGTCACCAAACCTTGGGAATCACTTTTTTCCAAACTGACTAAGGCTGCCTATAAAGTGACACCTAAATAAACTTCTACTACAGTTTAGTTCCAAGAACATCCTGTTTGGCCACACGGAAGCGTTCATGTCTCACCTGTATTTGGACACATTATTGGGCTGGTTCTGACCAGTGACACACGAGTAGAGTGATGTGTGTCACTTTCAGGTTGAGATAATGAGAGGCCTGTTGTGATGCTCCTTTCCTCTCTTCTGCCACCAAATCCAGATGGAGCAGCTACAAGATAAAGAAGGATCCATCGGCCGGGACCCCAGAGTGGCTTTTGTGAAGCAGAGCTTCTCCCACGGACCCCGTCCGGACATGTAGCACAAGCAAGAAATAAGCTTTTAATATACTAAGCCCCAAGAATTTAGAAGTCATTGCCAACGTATACCATTGCGTATCCTGAATAACACACTGACGTAAATCAGCAACTCCGTGTGTGCCCCACATGTGGTTAGAGATGCACCAAGTTCTGACTAGTTGAACTGGTTTCCATTCCAATCATCGTACAAATCAGTCAATGATTCTAATTCCTAAGAGGAAAGGTTGTAACCATAAAGATCTTGTGATGGAGGAATACTGAGAACATTTATAATTTATGTAGCATACCATTGTTTGTTCTAGATAAATCAGTGACAGTATCCATTTCAACGGATTTTATAGACAAAATACCCCCAAACACATTTCCTTCTTTAAGTCTGCTGAAAGTACAGGTATATTTATGCCTATATTTTTTTATTCCTCTCTCAATATGTTTTCTTAAATTTATTTTTATTGGAGTACACTTGCTTTACAATGTTGTTAGTTTCTACTGTACAGCAAAGTGAATCAGCTATATGTATACATATATACATCCTATGCCTATATTTATATTGAATAACTTATGAAAACTATTCTTATGTGGGTGAATCAGCACAACAGTGACACTTTCCCAAATGGGCTCAGAAAGTGTTTGGAGTCATTTTGGGCATCTTCAAACTTGTACGAGGAACCCATGTGGTACCTGGAAGGGTTTTAATGAAATCAGTTTCCAGAGCCTCAAACTTCCTACGTACCCAATCTTAACGCTGGTCTGAGGACAACCTAGGGTGGAAGTTGTCCATTCTCTTCTGACCCTTCACAGCCATCCATCTCCCATGCTACAGAGGAGAGACATACCTGTCACACAAACACCCATCCTTCCATGTCCATCTCCCTGTGATGTGAGTCCCTCCAGGCACCAAAGACGGAGACATCTGAAACATTCGTGTCTAGAAAGCCTCCTTGAATCAGGACCTACCCCCTCCAACCATCTGTCTCTTTAAGAGATACACTGCTAACACCATTTAAATTTTATATTGATAATTACTTTTAAAGCTCATCATGTAATTGTGTTTTGCTCAGTTGTACACTAATAATATTTTTAATGATAGTTGAACCCAGAAGAAATTGGTGGCACCGAGCCTTATAGTCACAGGAATTTTATTTTAATTTAAATATCCATTTATATCTCTTTTGTGGCAGAGCAGTGTGATAGTGTGAACAATGAAACACTTTCAAGCATAAAAATATCTTGTATCGGGGTAAAACTTTATGGAGGGACTGGAATGGAACAGTGTTTCCAAGGAGAAAAAGAAATGATGCGAAATATTTGTTTTTAAAAAAAAGAGCTTTTATATATTTTTGAACAGATAATAGAAGGTTTCAAATAGCTCGGGTGTTTATATTTCACTGGAAACTTTTTAAAGAGTGATGCAACAATTTTATTTTACTTTAAACTGTCAAGATCTACAAAGCACCAGAAATTG
Organism: Hyperoodon ampullatus; assembly: GCF_949752795.1. Classification (NCBI taxonomy): domain Eukaryota; kingdom Metazoa; phylum Chordata; class Mammalia; order Artiodactyla; family Ziphiidae; genus Hyperoodon; species Hyperoodon ampullatus. Next base: position 101,215,193 of record NC_136924.1, on the reverse strand, counting down.
CATCACTTACAACCATTTAAACTTATCATGAAAATTTGGGGATGTCACTTGAAATGTATGATGAGGCACGTACTTTTTCAAAACTCTTTTTGGGGGCTATGCAAGCAAAGCGGTGTGGAGACTCCCGACTGGGCACAGCCCGAGGCCCTGGGAGGCCCCCAGCCGGCCCCTGAGCCTGTATTTCTATGGAATAGAGGCAGGCGACAGGTGACACGTGAACAGCCCTGGTTCCTGTTCTCACTCAGCCTTCCATCCCCAACACGGTCTTGAAGGATTTGCCTCCCTTAACAAGGTTTTTACCCTGAGCTCCTTGGAGAAAGAAATGCAGTGTCACGCGGTCACGTTATCCCAGAGGGCGCACGGCCCTGCAAACCCTCCCGAGGGGTCTTTTTGACCCCAGATTATTTGCATTTTACTCCATGACAGAATCGTTCCATTTGTAAGTATGGTTTTCACCAGTAAACGCCCAACAGAACAGGCCCTGGGACTTCACTGCTTGTATTTATGCTTTTAATGATACGAGACTGAATTCTGTCAGTCTCAGAAGCCATACTCTCCATTCCGGACTCCAGTCGGGATTCATCGGGTGGATGTGACTCTGTTGTGTCTTCGGTCACCATCAAGGAGCCACAAGGGTTAGGTATTGGGATGAACTCTGGGTTCAAAGGCTGCTCCTCCCCAGCTGTGTGACGTTGGCCAAGCCTCTCATGGCCTGTGAGTATCATCTCTCTCAACCACCAACTGGGAAACCCCCCAGGAGAGGGGTCTGAGCGTAAGTTGACGTATTAGCATGAAAATGCGAGGTAAGTAGAAGTATAGACACGGCGGGGTATTTATTACTGGGAAGATGGGATTTTACAACATCTTTGACTATCGATAGCAGGACTCGGTGATCATGCCTGGTCCAACCTAAGCATCATTAACCGCAGTTCCAGCCCTTTTCTCTTTGTCTTTTTTCCCTCTTTGGAAAAAGAGAACAGTTGGCTTGCCTCCATCTCTTACATAAGAGCCTGTTGTCTATTTGAACCAATTCTTCAGAAAGTCAAGAGCACTTAGCATCTCCACATCATCCAGCCTACACTAGACCTTGATAACCAAATCCTACCAAATTTCTCAGGCAATAAAATTTCAATAATTTTATCTAAGTAAACATTTTCTGCTTGGAAATTTCCCTTCAAACTCTGAAAGCGAATCCTGGAGGGGTAGGAGTTGGATTAACTAAATTGTTTGCTGTCAAGTCTATGCATTTAGCTAAGGCCCCATCAAGATGGATTGTTCTTCAGAGGGCAGAGCAAGCTCCATTTCCAGGGGCTCAACAATGTTACTCCAGTTTGGTAAATGCGGGGCTAAAGCATTTCCCATCATACAAAGACCTGTGCCGTTGTCAATACTTTTTAAATGCCCAAATTATGAATGTTTTTTAAAAAAAACAAAAAACAGATAGAGTTTTACTGTCCAACCTCAAAAATCTGCTGACCACCCTTCTCATGGCTGAGGTCATGGGTGAGCCTCCACTGGGCAGGAAAGCAGCACCTGGGTGGAGGGGCAAAAAGTTGAATGAAGAGGGGATGACTTGAAAGAAAAACGTGGTGCTGCCATGCTTTCAACAAAGTGGCCAAGCAGACAAATGGGTCTCTGCCATCCTCCATCTCTTTGCATAAACCCTGCCCCCCCATCTCCAGAAGCATCTCTCAACAGCTACAAGATGTTCCATGGAAACCCAAGGCCTATAACCCTTGCCCTGACACAGGGATGCTCTCTGCTACCCTGAGGGCCCCATGGTCCAAGATCATCCCTCCTTCCTTCTCTCCTTCATCCTGGCTTCCAGCCCCCACCCTTGGCACCTGTCTGGCATCCTTTGCTTCCTGTGAGTCTCAGCTCCATCACGTCCCAAAGCCTGCTCAGGTGGGTGAGACTCCCCTTCCTCTGTCCCCCGTAGAGCCTTGTAGTCATCTGTCTCGAAGCACCAGTTATACTGCTTGTTATTTATTATTTGTTTATTTGGTCGTTTCTTTACCTCCTGTCTCTTCAACTAGACTTTGAGCATCTCAAGGGCAAGAACCATGTTCTACTTGCTTTGAAATTTCCTTTCCCAAGGATAGCGTTTGGATCCTAGTAAATGCTTAAGAAACATTTGATACATGAATGACATCCTATAATCCTGAATGTGGTGAGGGGTGAATCCACAGGAACCATTGCAGGCCTGTTGCAGGCTGGTAGAGGAGATATTTCGGGACCAGGAGACCTGCCCTCCTTCCCCCACACATTTCACAACAGTGTGTACATGAAAGGCTGGCTTTGGTAGCTCATGTTCCTGAAAGAGTTCCTCTCCAGTAGCTCCCCGGGGAGGTTATTTTAGAGAGAGGTTGCTTCCTTTGTTCTCACGTCGTTATGTAGTGGGCCACCTAGCTAACAAGACCCTCTTCTGGGGGCGGAGACTCTTCGTGAGAGTTCTGGCTCTTATTTGCCTCGTAAGAGGCCTGTGTTATCTATAAGAGACTGATGCTGCCCACAGACCATCACTCACAGCGTCTGCCTTTTGCAATTTCCTACCTATACAAGCTGCGTTTACTTACCTAACCTGTGCAATCCCTGCATTTGCCAGTGTCCCATCTGTAACACCTGATTTATCCCCTTCTTCTCCCCAGCATCTGTCTTACAAGCTCTTATGGACAAAATTCATGTTTAGGGATTTCACCTCTGAAAATACCTGAGCCCAGGACAGGCAGGGATTGGATCTCTGGGAGGTGACCTGAATGAGAGAAAAAACACATCCAGCAAGAAAAAGGAGAAATTCCACCCAGGCCAGGTCTGTTCCCACAATGACTGGAAAGGAAAAGGACACTTGAAGACCTGGGAGTGTTCCTCATGTGTCAGAACACCAGCCCCTTTGAGCATGGGTCCAGCTATCTCCAGGAATAGTTCCGGAATCACATCTCAGCAGTCCTCTTCTCAGGGCTTCCCTGGTGGTGCAGTGGTTAAGAATCCGCCTGCCAACGCAGGGGACACGGGTTCGAGCCCTGGTCTAGGAAGATCCCACATGCTGCGGAGCAACTAAGCCTGTGCGCCACAACTACCGAGCCTGCGCTCTAGAGCCTGCGAGCCACAACTACTGAAGCCCACGTGCCACAACTACTGAAGCCCGTGCACCTAGAGCCCGTGCTCTGCAACAAGAGAAGCCACCACGATGAGAAGCCAGAGCACCGCAACGCAGAGTAGCCCCCACTCGCTGCAACTAGCAAAAGCCTGCACGCAGCAACGGAGACCAAACACAGCCAAACATAAATTAATTAATTAATTTAAAAAAAACCAATCCTCGTCTTTTACATTTCTTTGGCTTATGAAAAACCTTTCAAAACCCATTACTTATTTTTAAATCTGGACTCTGTGTCTTAAGTGGCCAAGAATTCCCAAATAACACAGATAAGAATAAAGTATCTGTGATGCAGCGCTAAGAACTCAGTAGTGTCTGTGAGCACTAATGAGGATTTAGGGGTCTGAGAAGTTTAAGGGTCACCCTTTCCAGAAGGGCCAGCCCGCGATGGCGTGAGGTTGTGTTCGCCCACAGAGTGTGAGATGAGTGTGTAAGGAAGCCAGCCCGTCCCCCAGACACTGACAGTGTGTCCCCCAGGCTCCATCAAAATGCCACAGGGACTCGATCTCTATGAGCAGAAATGCAATCTTTGGGTTACACGGTGATTCATTAAGCTTCCTGTTTTAGAGAACAGTAGCCCTACGGGAAAGAACTCCTCCAGCTTCTAAGTCACTGACAAGTTAACAGGAATGATTTTTGTTTTTTTGTTTGTTTGTTTGTTTTTATTTTTTTAACGTCTTTATTGAGTATAATTGCTTCACAATGGTGTGTTAGTTTCTGCTGTATAACAAAATGAATCAGCTTTACGTATACATATATCCCCATATCCCCTCCCTCTTGCGTCTCCCTCCCTCCCACCCTACCTATCCCACCCCTCTAGGTGGTCACAAACCACCTAGCTGATCTCTCTGTGCTATGCAGCTACTTCCTACTAGCTATCTATTTTACACTTGCTAGTGTATATATGTCCATGCCTCTCTCTCACTTTGTCCCAGCTTACCCTTCCCCCTCCCCATATCCTCAAGTCCATGCTCTAGTAGGCCTGTGTCTTTATTCCCGTTTTACCCCTAGGTTCTTCATGACCTTTTTTTTTTCTTTCTTAGATGCCATATATATGTGTTAGCATACGGTATTTATTTCTCTCTTTCTGACTTACTTCACTCTGTATGACAGACTCTAGGTCCATCCACCTCACTACAAATAACTCAATTTCACTCTTGCACTGTTGGTGGGAATATAAATTGATACAGCCACTATAGAGAACAGTATGGAGGTTCCTTAAAAAACTACAAATAGAACTACCATACGACCCAGCAATCCCACTACCGGGCATATACCCAGAGAAAACCATAATTCAAAAAGAGTCATGTTCCACCATGTTCACTGCAGCACTATCTACTATAGCCAGGACATGGAAGCAACCTAAGCGTCCATCGACAGATGAATGGATAAAGAAGATGTGGCTCATATATACAATGGAATATTACTCAGCCATAAAAAGGAATGATTTTCTCAGGTCTCTTTTCTCCTGCATGGAAAGGAGACTCCTTGGGGGCGTGGCACGCTCTGCCCTTTCTCTCCTCTTTGGGGGCCCAGGGCAATTTCTGGTGTACCCAACAACTGTCTTTTGTTGTTTTCTTTTGCTTTATTTTGGTTTTTTAAGGACTTTGTTTTTTAGGACAATCTTAGGTTTACAATAAACTGGAGAGGAAGGAGCAGAGATTTCCCACATGCCCCTCTCCCATGAGCAACATCTCCCACCTGAGCGGTACGTGTTTTAACAAGGGTGAACCTACTGACACATCATGATCACCCAGGGTCCAACGTCTGCCAAAGAGCTCCTTCTCAGTATTGTACTTTCAGTGGGTTTGGGAAACCCACCATCACAGTATCATGGAGAGTGTTTTCACTGCCCTAAAAACCCTCTCCGTTCCATCCACCACCGTCCCTCCTTGCCCGCAGTCAACCGCTGATCTTTGTACTGTCTCCGCAGTTTTGCCTTTTCCGGAATGCCATATAGTTGGAATCATATAGTGTGTAGCCTTCTCTGTACCCTACAACTTTTAACAAACAATTTCAAGAGTGATCTGGGTCCCGAATACACTTTAACTCCCAGCTACCTCAGACAGCTGTCAGCAGACAGCGAGCCCAGTGCAGTGTCTGATGATCCAAGTAATAAGAGCAAGAGAAATTCTACAATCTCACATTTACATGTACAGAAGATTAAAATGCCTCGCATGCCTGCCCAACAACGGATTCTTTATCTCTGTCTCCTTTTAAGAGCTGGAAGAGGTAAGAGTATCCAAGAGAAGGGCCGGTCAATCTGTCCCAGGATGGGATCCAGTCACTGGCTGAAGTTGTGTTCACAGGTGAGGCCGGATGCTGGGCGAGCTTGGCTGGTGGAACCCGGCCTCGGATGAGCTGCGTGGGCAACCGTCCTCGACAGCGAGGTGACTGATGCTGGCCTGGAGCGAGCTGGCTCCTGGGGACACGCATGCCAAAGGCAGCAGACAAGAACGTGTATAAAAAACTGGGAAATAAGCCTACTTTGTCTTCAGCATGCTCTTGCTCCTTGTGTGGAGACTTTGTCTCTGTTCCTGGCAAACTGCCATCCTCAGGGTCCTGCGTCCTTCAGAGCAAGGGGCTACTGTGACGGCTCCCTTCTCGGGTCACTACCGAGTTCTGTGAAAATGCCTCGAGGTATTCCCCGCCCTGGGGCAACGTCCGGAGAGGTAGCGAAGGGTGGGGAGCCCCCCGCGCCAGGGCCCTCCTCTGGGTCGCCTTCTCGGCTGTCAGCAGCTGGATCCTGGGCCTGTCACTTCTCTGCAGTCACTCTGAAAAGTGCAGCTTTGAGTGACCGCAGCCCTCATCTGCTCTTCCTCCCCAGAAGGAGGGAAAGATGGTTTTCCAGGCTGGGTCTATGTGGCGTCATTTCACATTTCGGCTACAAGCTTGCCATGTGACAAAGCATGATTATTTCCACGGGGTACTGAATTGCCTGGGATACCTAGGCAGCACTTTTTTAATTTGAGAAGTCACAGCTTTTAGAGCTGGAGGAGTCCTTGGGAATCATGCCTAGCTCAACCCCCATGTTTACCAATAAAGGAAATAAACTCCAAGAAGAAGGGTGTCCACATAGAGCAGATGATTCCCAAAGGCCGCGAAGTTAGGACCAGAGCCCTCCGCTCACCCAAAGCAGAAGACCCCAGCATCTACCGTCAGGAACAAGACTCAGGTCACAACCAAAGAGATTTAGATGCGGCCCAAAGGAGACCTTGCTGGCGAGGAGGATGAGTAAATACCAGAACAGACAGCCACAGGGATTGTGAAATCGGCCTCTTTGGAGAGCTTTTAAAATAGGACAGTTAACCATCTGTCTGAAATGGTTTAAGTACAGCCCTGCCTCGGAGGTAGGAAAATAACGGATGACCAGCCTCACCGTCGCATTTTGGGTTCTGTGATCACACCTGGACAAAGGTGCACCATGGGGACCCAGGTGGGTCTGAGTTGCCCCCCACTGGGATTCAGATGCCGGAGCTGCCGAGGGGGTGGGAGACGCAGTGCGCTGGGTGGATGAGGGGGGACTGGGGCTACACAGCGGAGGCTTGTGCTGGAGCTTCTGGGGGAAGAAGATGCTGCAAGAACCAGAGATGTCTATTTCCCGGGACCCTCCCTGGCCTCCGACCCCTCCTAAGCCCCCGGGCACTCCCTGCCACGTGAGTCCAGGGCTCTGCAGCCCACGCCAGCAGAACCAAGGGACCCCCGAGAAACGCAGGGTTGCAGCAGCCTTGCTTTGTTTCCAAGTGGCAAAGCGTAATACCCCGGGGACAAAAGAGCAGTCTCCCCATTTCTATTTAAACGTCCAGAATTACTCTGGACTCATGAAAATTCCACTGGAAATGGCTCCCATTCAGGACTTCCCCCGGGGAAGCTTTTGCAGCAGCAGGAGCCTCCCGGCTGCGGGGGGCTCACCCTGCCGGCAGGGCCAGGGCCGAGGAGGGACTCCGCCCTGTAGGGGCGCCCGGTCCTCCTGGGCCAGCCGGCGGCCTGGCACCTGCGCTGCACAACGGGGCCGCTGGAGCCTCGGGTCTGGGCCCCCCGGGCTCCCCCACGGGCCGTCTCCTTTGTGCCTTCTCCTCGCCAGCCCCTGAGTCTTTCCCCCTTTCTGCAAACTGCATTGGGCATCTCTTAGCGCCCTGCACCTTCCTAATTATTCCCACCTGTTCACACATCGCTGGGCCCTGCTGGTCTACAGACTCCTGGAAGACAGGGACTGTGTCCCTCACCACTGTGTCTCCAAGGCCTGGCACATAGCAAGCACCCAGAAACATCCTTGTGGAATACGTGAATGAGTGAATGAATGCGGAACCACGACCTCTAAGGCACTGGAGGGCACCATTCGCCCTCGAATGATTCCGAAGTGATCGGGTACCGGCCCCACGAGTCCCTTCGCCCCTCTCCCTGGGCCGTGCGCTGGGGTTACTTTGCATAGAGCGATGAAGCAGGAAGGCTCACTGGGGTCGTCTGGTGGCCCCGGTGACGGTAGACGTCCCCACTGCACCCTCACCCTTAGCGCCTCCGCCCCTGCCTGGAGACCTCGGGGGACAGGACACTCAGGCCCAGCTGGGTTGTTCCTTCCATCTCTGGACGCCTCTGGCAGGGAGCGAGTTCTCCGTTATGCTGAGTTCAGTCTCTTCCTTTGATGTCTTCCCTGTGGTTCTGACTCAGCTCCCAGCTTCACACGGAGGCCATGCACTCTCTTCCATGCTCCGGGGGACACGGGAGACGGAATGTGGCCTTTGGACCTCGAAGGACTTGGAGGTGAGCCTTACTTTGCCACTTGCTAAGTGTGAGTTTGGGTGAGTCACTGAACCTCTCCAGGCCTCAGTTTCGTCATCTGTATAATGGGAATAATGATCCCACCCCCATGGGGGTGTTTTGGGGACTAAAGTGAGTTAATATGTTCCAAATGTCTAAGACACAGCAGATATTCATGGTGTGATGCTTATTATTAAATAAATGTTCTAATAGAGATAATATATTTCAATTCTTCCTCTCTGCTCCATGAATCTTTTCTTCTCCAGGCAGAAGCATGAGCTACTGTCGCCTCCTCTGGCATCCTCTTCTCTTTGTCCATCAGCGTTCCCCGCAAAAGGATTGAGCTGTCTCCCAGGGGGTGTGACTAGCTCGGTACAGCCAACACCACCTTCGTTTTGGATGCCGTGCTTCTGTTAATGGAGCCTAAGGTGACTTTAGCTCCATTGTTGGCAGCTGCATCTGCTGTGGTTCCTGCTCCTCTTGTCTCCATAGTGAGATAGCTGCTGAAGATCTGACTTTGGGGGTGATGGGGTGAGGACGAGCTGGGGATTGTTGCTGGGTTTTTTTCTCATCCGTTTTAGTGTGAGATTGCCAGAGAATCTTTGCCCTCGGGATTATAGTAGGAGTCATATCCAAGGCCCTGAAGACAATGTCCTCAACCCCACGAGGACAGTGAAAGGCCCTGGGAGACATTTGGCACCGAAGAATGGAAGATTTTCCGAGAAAGAAGGTAGGGTTAGACTTTTGTGTTTTGAAGGTGTAAAAGCAGCCTGGGGGGGAGGGATAAATTGGGAGATTGGAATTGACATAGACACACAACTATATGTAAAATAGATGACTAATAAGAACCTACTGTACAGCACAGGGAACTCTATTCCGTACTCTGTAACGACCTATATGGGAAAAGAATCTTTAAAAGAGTGGATATTTGCATACGTATAATTGATTCACTTTACTGTACAGCAGAAACTAACACAACATTGTAAATCAACTATACTCCAATAAAAAAAATTAATTAAAAAAATAAAAACAACAAAAATAAAAGCCCCTGGGTTTGGAGGAGAAAGAGGACCCTTGTTCCGGGTTCCTGAGCCCCGTGCACCACCCCAGGGTGGTCTGTGACCCAGACAGAGCTGCACGTGTGAGGGGGCCAAGGACCACTGGGAACAGGCATCACGCGGCAGCTGCTCAGGAGCCAGAAGGAGGGGGTCAGCTGGACATAGCGATGGTGCTCCACGTGGTGGGGGCGCTTCTGCCCACACTTCCCCTGGGGTTCCCTGTGAGTCGAGGAGCGGGGAGCCCACACCCCCTGCAGGCCAGCGGGACACCAGGGACGGTTCAGCTGAGCCTGTCACTGCATTTCCCCGCAGCCCGCCCATCTTTAGTTTAAAACCCTTTGGATCAGAAGGGCCAACCCTTAGTTTTTCACAAAGCAGGCCCCGCAGAAGCCAGCATTGTGGAGGTGTTTCTGGGGAGGAAGATTCTCTCTTTCCTGATGTGTGTTATTTCCAGCACCAGGGCTTCAGCAATTGTTAAATCAGAACCTAGTTCTGTAAATACTCCTGATTTGAAAAGCCATGTTCCCTCTCTACTTCAAAGTCCGAGCCCGAGATGGCAGCAGCAAGTCGTGGATATGGATGCACAACAAACCCGGCTCCACAGTCGGCACATCTCCCGACATCCCACCCGTAATTCAGAGGATGAAGCAAGGTCATTAATAAGCACCACCGAACCGTGTCTCCTTTTACGCATTCTGCATGAAAATATTGCAGCCCCAGTGAACAGCAAACAAGTGTAAGGGGTTGGTCTGATTCACGTCTCAACGCCCGCAAACACCGCCCTGTAACATGGCTGTTTCCAGCAGCTTTCATCTGAAACGTCAACTGTCCTGACTTTGGCTTCAGCCACAGTAAAGATGCATTGGGCAGGTTTAGTCAGTAAAGGAAGGAAGACCCAGATGCTAACTCCATTCTTTAAAAAAATCCTTTTCAACAGCAGCAGAGCCTATTCTCAGCATGTGCCACCGGTGAGCACGGGCTGAGCCTCCTGGCTGGAGGGGACCCGAAATGAGGCGGGTGACAGGCTGGTGTTCTTGCTGGGAACTGTCGATGACACTGAGCAGGGCGGAGGTCACGATGATATAAACACTCAGATAAAACCTACAACCAGGAAGGACCTCCAGCAGAGATGGGTGAGGGGTGGGAGCACAGGAATGCCCAAGCTATGCCCCAGGCGTGCCCTCCATCTCCGGGGGCCAGGCCTCCGGCGGGCACTTGTCCCCCCAACTCCCGTCGCGCCAACCTGCACACACCTCACCGCGTGGAGGCGTTCGGATGGGAGCATGGGCCACCCCCTTCCTACGCGCCAGCACACACGCGGGAGGAGCAAACATCTGTCTCAGGATAGAGAAAGCGCAAACCTGAGGGTGACACTCTCATGGTCAGACTGACTGCAGGCCGTCCCCCTCGGGACTTCCGCTGTTCGGGGGGCGACACTCTCCGAGCATCCCGGGAAGGGCCAAGCAGGACTCGGAGAGCTCTTCGGGGAAACAGAAACAAAGGCACCAAAGAAAGCCCCTGAGCCCTTCTTGTGCTCTGAGAAGAGCCCCGGAGATGTGAGAGCTGGCACCCCCCACACACGGAATCAGCCTCCGCGCGCCCCGGAGCCCGTGACACACGGGAGAGGGCAAAAGGTCAGCGGGCACCTTCATGGGGAAACGGACGCTAAGACAGAAGAGAAACCAGCTGAAGTTTATTCCAGCAAGGAGGCTGTGTGAAAACAAAGCATCCTGTAACAGGTAACAGGCCTCAGCCACCCTGCCGTGGGCAGCTTCTCCCTTAAATCTTTCCCACAATCGCTCGAGGGACCCCGTCACCTTCCTCACCTGCGGGTGTGGAAATGGGGCACAGGGAGGGGCAGAGTGACACTCCAGTGGTCACGGTCTCCTGACCGCCGTGCAGCCTCAAGTACACAGCTGACTCTGCACCGGAGCCTGTCCCGGTGACCCCAACCAGGAAGGGAGGGCGGGAGCCCGGCTCAGCCCAGGCTGGCCCATTGCTGGTGAGTTTCACCAGGGTGGTCCCGACCGGAGCTGTGTGCGGGGGCAGCTTAAACACATACCCGGGACCCGGCCCATAGGTGCCCACTCAGCCAGCCGGGAGCACAGCCTGGCTTTGGGGTTTTAAGTCACCCCAGAACCTTTGCTATAGAATAAGGGGGAAGCAGGAGAGGAGAAGAGACAGGGACCCAAGCAGACCAACTTTCCAACTTCACTTCCAGAGAAAATAAGGGTGGAAATAAAAACAGAACTTTCGGGCTTCCCTGGTGGCACAGCGGTTGAGAGTCCGCCTGCCGATGCAGGGGACACGGGTTCGTGCCCCGGTCCGGGAAGATCCCACATGCCGCGGAGTGGCTGGGCCCGTGAGCCATGGCCGCTAAGCCTGCGCATCCGGGGCCTGTGCTCCGCAACGGGAGAGGCCACAACAGGAGAGGCCTGTGTACCGCAAAAAAAAAAAAAAAAAAAAAAAAGAACTTTCTTCAGGCCCTGACACGGAACCAGGAAGCGTGGAAGAGACAGGGAAGCACCGTCTCCTGCATGGTTGAGCCTGGAGGACTCACACCTGGCCCGGCTGGGAGCAGCCCAAACCCACGGGGACGGCAGGATGCTCAGGGAAGGGGAGAAGGAGAAGCCCTTGAGCTTCCTTCATGGAGACCACACTGATGAGAAAGACAGGATCCACGCTGGACCCCTAGGAGAGTGAGGGTGTCTGACCCTTTGGATACTCCAGTTTTGAGGATGAGGAGAGGATCTGCCTGGTGGGGAGGACCAGGGTCACCACAGGCAGGTGAGCAGCGGGGCTCCAGATGCCTGTGTGACAACAGGACCAAGTCTGAGGCTGGCAGCTCACGTTAGGTGACCTCTGAAAGGTCTGTCAGGGCTGAGATGCACTGTGGGACCTGGCTTGCCTTCTGGCAGCCAACACACACCTGCAGGTCCTTGCCTGGCACAGGGACCAAAAGGGAAGGTGTAAGCACAAAGCTTGCCTCTGCCTTTGGACCTAGTGTCACGGGGAGTGTCCCCATCCTGCTGTCCTCTCGCTGGTGGTCCAGCTGCTACCGACCTCCTGTCTCGTACAAAAGTCCACGTCGGATCCTTCCTGCCTCAGCTACTCTCATTCAAGCTCATGCTGCCTGGACATCCAGCACTGCCTGTCCACAGTGCCAGCCCTGTGCACCGTGGCCCCATGCCCGCCAGAGCCCCGCTCCCGTCAGACCCCCGGCTGTCTGCCCTGACCCCGTGCAGATGGCTCTGCCCTGCTATGGCCTGTGCCTGGGCTCTGGAAAGATCAGCACAAATAACCCCATCAACAGGACAGACACAGCTTCACAAGCACCTCAGGAACCAGGACTCAGGCCCCTGCATGCATGCAGACAAAATGCAGCCCCTGGGGACGGCCAGCACAGTACAACCACCCAGCGTGGGATCACGGCCCAAATAAAGACCGAACCCGTAAAATCCGGCTCTAAAAGTACGTTTTTGGCAAAATAATCTATGAAGTTCTTGGTTTGCAAGAATAAGGAAATTAAACCCCCCCAAAAAAATAATCTATGTTGGGCAAGATTTTATCTTGACATTGTTTCTTTAACTGATGTAAAATGTGAAGAAATTGACTGTAATTGGTTCCAAGGGACGATGCCAGAGACTCCTCAGCATTAGATCCTAGCTTAAAATAGGGACTATTGGGCCTGATGAGTATGTGGATGTTATGTTTTTAAATCTCTCCTCTGCAGTTCAGACACCCTCACAGCCCAGGAACTCACCCATGAGCAAACAAATCACCCCAGCGTCGGGCCGGCTCAGGACCCCATAATCTGCTTTGTGCCATGTTGCCGGGACCCAGTGAGCCCACGAGCCGGTGAGGCCTCCCTTCCAGCCTGGGCGTGGGGTGGTGTTGACACAAGTGAGACTCTCCACTTCCCAGTGGGTCTGTACAAAACCCAGGGACCATCCAGGGGCTGAACCGCCCCCTCCCTTCTTCCTGCCACAGCGGTCGGTTCACAAACACCTGGACGCCCGCACGGTCTGAGCGGCAGTCAGGGGCTCCCTCTGTCCTTGGCCTCCTGCCCCGAGAGATGGGGACAGGTTTGTAGTAAGAAATGGAGCCGCAGTGGGGCCCCTCATCACGAATGCAGTGGAAGGAGGGAGAAACAGTGAACAGAAAACTGTGTGGCGGTCAGCTCGCCCCACTTCATGGGGTGAAGGGAGACGGCAGGTCGGGGGAAGATGAAATCCTTTCACCAAGAGGTGCCATAAAGAGCATGAAAAGGGGTGAGGTGCTGCTCCGAGCTACAGTTGGATGAACCTGCAAACGTCATGCTTAGTGAACAAGCTGGATACAGAAGTCCACACACTGCATGATTCCACTGGTACGAAAAATCCAGAATAGGTAAATCTACAGAGACAGAAGGCAGTTTAGTGGATGACAGGGGCTGGGGCACAGGGGGATGGAGAGTGGCTGCTAAAGGCACAGCGGTCCCTCTGGGAGGGACGAGAGCACCTTGGGTCTAGAGAGAAGTGGCGGCCATACATCGTGAATGTCCTTAATGCCACCGAATTGGACACTGTAAACTGTCTAATTTTATATTCAGTGTATTTCACCTCAATAAAGTAATGGAATGTTTTAAATGCAACACGAACATATAGTCCAGTGAACAAGAAGTGGTTTCCAGATAGACTGTGCCCCGCAGCACTGTGTTTGGTGTCTCTCCTTCCTGCCCTGTGTTTGGAAAACTCCCTAAAACTGAGCAAGTCGTTTCCAACCTCAGGGCCTCAGTTCCATAACGAAAGACAACAGCCTGGGATCCTGTCCCTCCCGCCACACGACGACGGCTCTAAAGACACACGGGAACACACCGCAGACGTGCCCATCCTCAGCCCCAAACATCATAGGATCGACAGGCGACAGTGCATCCAAGGGCGGGTTACAGAAAGCTGGGGTTCAAGAGGCCTGACGTTCAAACTTTTAAACAAAAGCTAATGCTCACTGGGTATTTACCTCCTGCCATGCCGTTGGCAGTGCTCGTGTTTGCCTTGATTTATTTCACCATCATAACAACCCCTTTACGAATGGGGAAGCAGAGCTCTGGGAAGGCGGCGGGGCTCACACAAGGTCAAATGGCTGATGAGGCGGACCAGAGGCTGGAGCCCAGACCGGCCAAGTCCAGACCCTGCACCCCTCACCTCTGAGCTCCTCAGCCTTTCCACAGACGGCATCCACTTTCTTTTAGGTCCTGTTTTAGTTCTAAGGTTGGCGCTGATATAGGCCTGTGCTGGTCCTGGCCACACGGAGGGATCCAATGGTCACTGGGAAAAGTTAAGAGCACTGGACTGATAGACAAGAGGTCAGTGTTCTAGATCCATCTTGGTCATTGGTATTGTGACTCTAGGCAAATCATAAAACCTCGCTGGCCCTCGGTATCCTCTTCTGTAAAAACGAGAAGTTGGACTAGATCAATGGTTTTCCAACTATTTAAGTAGCAGAATTCATTCTTTTTAAAAAATTTTTTAAATAAAAAACATTTATTTAATTTATTATTATTATTATATATTATATTATATTATTATATATTATATATTATATTATAACGCTTCCCTGGTGGCGCAGTGGTTGAGCGTCCGCCTGCCAATGCAGGGGACACAGGTTCGTGCCCCGGTCCAGGAAGATCCCACATGCCGTGGAGCGGCTAGGCCCGTGAGCAATGGCCACTGAGCCTGCATGTCTGGAGCCTGTGCTCCGCAACGGGAGAGGCCACAACAGTGAGAGGCCCGCGTACCGCAAAAAAAAAAAAAGGGAAGTATTATTATGCTATTTTATTTTATTATACTATATATTTATTATTTTTATTATTATATATTTATTATATATTAAATATATTATGTATTTATTATGTATTTATTATTATTATATTTATTATTTTATTTATGAGTAGAGTTGATTTACAATTTACAAGTTGATTTACAATGTTGTGTTAATTTCTACTGTACAGCAAAGTGATTCGGTTATACATATATATACATTCTTTTCTGTATTCTTCTCCAGGATGTTTTATCACCGGATATTGAATATAGTTTGCTGTGCTCTGCAGTAGGACCTTGTTGTTTATCCACTCTCTATATAATAGTTTGCATCTGCTCATCCCAGACTCCCAGTCCATCCCTCCCGCACCCCCCTCCCCTTGGTAACCACAAGTCTGTTCTCTATGTCTGTGAGTCTGTTTCTGTTTGGTAGATAAGTTCATTTGTATCATTTTTTTAGGTTCCACATGTAAGTGATTTCATATGATATCTGTCTTTTTCTGACTTACTTCACTTAGTATGATAATCTCTATGTCCGTCCATGTTGCTGCAAATGGCATTATTTCAGTCTTTTCTATGGCTGAGTAATATTCCGTTGCATACATGCATCACATCTTCTTTATCCATTCATCTGTTGATGGACATTTAGGTTGTCTCCATGTCATGGCTATTGTAACATTCTTAAAATTAAACTTGACTCAGAAGCCCAATCTATAAAACAGATGAAAGCATGGAGCAGTTCTGGCTTCAGGTGGAGGAGGGAGGATGCAAAACCTCTGTCCACGGCCCAGGCAGGTCCCTGGAACCCCTGTGACTCTGGGGAACACAGTTTGAAAACCGCTTGAACAGACATTCATACAGTCCTTTTTTTTTTTTTTTTTTTTTGCGGTACGCGGGCCTCTCACTGCTGTGGCCTCTCCCGCTGCGGAGCACAGGCTCCAGACGCGCAGGCTCAGCGGCCATGGCTCACGGGCCCAGCCGCTCCGCGGCATGTGGGATCCTCCCGGACTGGGGCACGAACCCGTGTCCCCTGCATCGGCAGGCGGACTCTCAACCACTGCGCTACCAGGGAAGCCCCATACAGTCCTTTTGAAATTGAAACCGGAACACCTTAATTTCAAGTGCTGCTCCTTAGGCATCCTTTAACACTGAGGGAAAACTTAGAACGTTCTAGTCCCTTTGCTCAAAGATGCTCCTTTGTCTTGGTGGCCTTGTGCTGAGTTGGCGAAGGTTTCAGGGAAGAATCCCTCTAAAGTAACTTCTGAAGGCCACCAGCCCAGCAAAGCCCTCTCAGGAGACAAGCTACCCAATTCTGAACATGTATGCTTTCTCTACAGAGCCCTGAAATGATGAAGCTGGATGATTTATTAGGGTTTTCCATCGACCACGGTAGCATCACTTCATAACTTGATGGTATTATCTTGCTGGGTCCCTGTAATTAAAAGTGGTCAGTGAATAACTGGGCAAGAAATGTCAGGGAGAACATGAGTCTTTTGTGCTCGCTCTGGAAAGATCGACCGACAGAGGCCCCCAGGGAAGGAAACCTCTGTTCCAAACGTCTGTGCTCAGGTCAGCACCATCCTCCCAGCTCGCTCCTCAGGCATTTAGAAGTTCAAGTTTGCTGCAGTGCTTGGAAGAGGTTATACAACTATTATGATGCAGCGTTCAAGGCAGACAGCAACCCGTAACTCAGAGGCCAAGACAAACAGGAACATATTAATAGTGGCCATAACATAATTTATTTTCAGTATCTGGGAGCTGAGGGGATCCGCAGATAGGCTGTGAAGAATTTAGGCATTAAAGCCAAGGCGCTTAACACAGGGGAAACACAGGAGAAAGATGGAGAGGAGACAAATAGATCTGCTTCAGAGGTGATGGAGCATCTGAACCAATTAATCTAAAAACAGTTATGTGGTTTGGGCAACACCAGGCAAAAAGGAAAAGACGAATGTCTCCCCAGCCCCTCACTCTGCCATTTGGGTGGCGTGTACCATCCGGCAGGCAGAGCATTTCTCTCGGGCTGGTCTCGAGCTAGGAGAGAGATTATACAGGCAACACTGTCCTTTCCTTTGCCGCCAGCCCCCAGCATCATTTTCCAGATTGCTGGCCTGACGGCAGTAAACAAACAAAAAAACCGCAGTTTGAATTTAGTCAAACATCACAGTACCCTTCTCTGGGGGATGGCAAGAAAGCATTAGAAAGCTATTCCTCCACTTTTTTTTGTTTTAAACCCATAAAACCTGAAGGAAAAGAATCACTTGGCAGTTTTAGTTTTTCTTTGAAAACGTAGCAGGGAACACATTTTGATGGTGTTCTCCCAGAATGTATATTGTGCACGCTCCCGAATGTCACAAGTAGTCCTTTTTTTCACTTTTAATGGATTCCAGTCAGAAAAGTTAAAAACAGTGTTTTGATGTAGGAGCCCAAAAAGCTACAAAAGAACCTCAGTTTGTAAGTAACGAAAAATAAAATATATAGATATCATATCTGTATTAGTCTTTTCTGATAAACATACATTTTTCCTCGATCTTTGTTTTGTTTTCTTCCTCTTTTAACCAGACTATCCTTGGTGGTATGGGAGAGTTACATATTGAGATCATTCGTGACCGAATCCAGAGGGAATATGGACCAGGGCCCCTCCAGGTGGCACACCGAGAGACCCTCCGAAATTCAATTCCAGCCGCAGGGAAAAAAATAAAACAATAAATAACCCTTAACAAGAAAACAGTCTGAGCACCAAGTAGGCTGCTTGCCAACATTGCAACATCTTGTACCGGGCAGTAAACTCTCATGTGAAGCTTTGTGATCAACTTTTGAAAATAGTAACAACCCTAACCCTAACCCTAACCAACATTGTTTAAATCTTAGGAGTTAACATCCAACGTTCACGAAAGTATACATCCTCGGTTCACAGTGTTTAAAATCACAGTGGAGATTTATCAGACACGAGGCAGGACATGGCCTCAGGCCAAGGAGCCGCGGCTCCACCGTGTCTGGAGCTTCTTGCGCGTCCGAGTAGCTGTGTGCTGGGCATCTCAGACAAGCTCCTTCGTGCGTCCCCACCACGGCCGTTCTGTGGCCCTCTCTGCACTGGTGTCCCAGTCTCACTCCCCAACCCCATGAGCCTGCTTTTCATGCTGAATCCAACACCACCATCCTAAGACGCAGCTGAGATCACGCTGCTCCCTCCCTAAGAACCTCTAAGGCTCCCTGTCACCAGTGGGATAATCCAAAGCCTGCAGCAGAGCCTCTGAGGGCTACAGCGTCTCGCCCACGTCACCTTTTCGGCCCCGCGTGCTGCTCCTCTTCCCCTTTCCCAGCAGAACGCACACAGACCTCCACCCCCCACCCCCCCAAACCACGGACACTGACGCTCCGGCTCCCTGGTCCCTTCCACCCACTAGGCCGTTAGCAATGTCAGCTCCTTCATGAAATTTTCCAGCGCTCCCAGGCAGCTGCTTTTCTTCTGGTCTCTCAAGATGTTTGCACAGGTGTCTCCCAGCAGAGTGAGACTTTGTTCTGTTGTTTCCAGGAATGTCCTTCCCTCTCCCGTTACCTTAGGGAGGCACGGGACAGGGGAATGGCTGTCTTGTGAGCCTGCGTCCAGCATGGTACCCACAGGCCCAGGAGGTGAGTGATAAATGTGGGGAAAAAAGGAGTCAGGCATTTACAACCTAACTGAGAAAGGAAGACAGAAGTATGTGAAGTTAAATACTTAACAACAGAGATCAGTTATCATTCAGCTCAACCAAGGAAAGACCCGCAAGGGAGAATCTACACGTGTCGGAAACGTTCCGAGGCAGGTGTCTGGGGCAGTCCCCCACGGATGAGGAAGGAGGGTTGGAATCAGAACACAGACAACAGAACTGCATCCCAGGAGGTGGGAATGAGAGGGAGGAAAGGGAGGCAGGGAGGCTCAAGCCTCGCTTGGAGGCTAAATATAAGGCAACCCCAACTGTGTTTGGAGGCTGAGAGTGAACTAGTCCTCAGCAAGGACAAGCACAGTGAGGAGGAAACGCGCACCCCACGTTCGCAGCCAGAGGCCCTCAGGCCCCCCCCGCCGGCGTCCCCGCTGCCCACCCGGCAGATGCGGCCTTGGGGGGGATCAGACAGCACCGCCCCTGCCCTGCTGCCTGGAACCAGCCCTTATATGTGGTGCAGGGGACAGGGAACCACAGACCATGCTTCCCTGCCACTGGAGGTCATTTTTCTGCTCTAAGTAGGAAGTGACTCTTCCCACCAAAAGGGGGCCCTTCTCTTCCCTCCGAGCACAGAAGCAAAGAAGCAGAGAATTCAGGTTAGCGGAACGGGAAGCCACAGCGCTTCGCAGAGGGTGTTAGAAGGAGGCTAAGCCGCCTTCCGTAGAAACCTGTGGCGAGGGACCACACTTTGACCTGATGAAGTTGAAGGCCTGGTCAGACGCATTGTAAAGAAAGACGCTGACATCCCAGCACCGTCCAAACGAGACCCAGCGGGGTGTCCGGAGAGGCCCACACCGGCCAGCTCAGGGTCACGCCACGGCCACACGGGCTCAGAGGAGGGACGGGCAGTCGGGGGGGCCGTGACCCGCCTCGGTCTTCCCATTGCATTGTGTGGAAGTTCACACGCTCAAGCACACAGAGGTCTCCTGACCGGTCAGGAGAGCACATGCTCCCAGCAGACCTTTTGTTCGTCTTAATCACATGCCGACGTGAGAACCCATGTCAGCGGCTGTGGCTCGTCCCCCAACGTGCATTGGCTCACACCCTGCAGCGCTGCCCAGAGTGAGGATAAGTTTCCCCTCTTCTTGAGGACCATGCGCTGGCCGTGGGGCTGAGAGGGAGGGGCGGTGCAGCCTGCTTCCAGCTCCCCTCTTCCGTCCTGTCACCTGGGCTGTGAACACGGTCGAGAGCTGTCTGGAGTCACACGGTGAAGACGACAGTTCATGGGCAGAGGAGCAGCAGGGAAGAAGAGGGCGGGGGCCTGACCCCAGGAGACCCCCCGGTGGACCCCTGCTGACCGTCAGAGCCCAGGCCCCGGGCCCTAAGTGGGAAGTCAGGAAAGCAACCCCTTCTGGAACCTTCTCCTTAACTCGCCCCCCGCCTGCCTGGGCAGGCTTCTCAGCACTGGGATTCGGCCCTCAAGGTGCAGTGAAGACCCACGAAAACACCTCTTCGTGGATGGAAACCTGTGCAGTTTGGGCCAAGAGGAGGCACTCAGGCTCAAAGCCTGTCCACTCCCCACATATGAAGCCTCGTAAAACCCCTGAGCTGGATGCGAAGCGAGGGCTTGAAAGTCGCCTACTTCAATCCCTCTCTAAACTGGGGGAAGGTTAAGCTACGAGGAGCCCAGCTTTTCTGATTCTCAGCCCAGTGTTCTTTCCAAGACACCTCCCGCCACTCGGAAGGAATCCACCATCTAACAGGCAGGGAAATGTCACGCAGGCAATGATGTCACAGAGGAGGTGTCGGTGGATGCGTGTCATTACACGTCATCTGGCCTTTTTCTCACCTGGTAGCCCTGGGCTGAGCCACATGTACTCAGAAAGGTACACGTTTGTTCAACTGGATTTCCTAAGACAACTGGAAGCAGACAGAGGGGAGCATGGCCGTGACCTCTCCCGGCTGCTTTTCCCGGGAGGGTCTCGGAGAGCCTCGCGCCCTGGCCCGCACCCCTGGCACCCGCCACGGGCCCAGCCAGGGAGGCGCCATCAGCTCCCAAGGAAGCTCTCACCCGGCAGGTACAGATTCCTCTGGGGAAGCCCTGGAGGCTTGTTGTCCCTGTCAACTGCTATAATGTGCCCATAAACTGAACACACAGTGTCAACGGAGTAGAAAGTAACAAAACTCCGAAATGGAAAAATATCCCTGCCGGAACACAGCACGTGCCCCAAGCATAATATCGAAGAAACAAGGAAGGAGCTGGCCCCGAAGTCCCACCCTGGCCGCCGGCTGCCCACTGGGCTTTCCGGGTGGTGAGACTGGGAGCTTCCGACAGCAGCGGCTTCTACAGGTTACCCCAGAACACACTGACTATCAGACGCACAGAGCACTGCATGCACCCGCCCCCAAAATACGCAGCTCATTCGTCAGCTGGATCGTTTGTTTTCCATGCTAGACCCAGAACCAGTTAATAATTTTCAGGGCTCCGTGCAAAATGAAAATGCAGGGCTCCCTGTTCAAAATGTATAAAGAATTTCAAGACAGGGATGGCATAGCTAAGGGCTCCAAGCTCGGAGCCCTTCTAGGTGGGGGACTGTACAAGTTACACGTCCTCGAAGCCAGCCCCAGGGGGACCCTACCTTCCTTCTGTAACGGTCTCTTCCTTACCAGGTAGAGTGGGTTATCTGTTAGGTTCTCTAGCTCTGGATCCAAGCCACCTGCACGCAAAGCCCAACTCCTCTATCTATAACCTGGGTGACCCTGAGCACGTTATGTGAACCCTGAGCCTCAGCTTCCCCGGCTGTAGGACAGAAGTGACAACACAGGAAATGACACATACAAAGCTCCTGGCCTGTGGTAAGCACCCAACCAACTATTATCAGCTATTATTGTTGCTACCCGGTGGAAGCCAGCTGATGAAGGATGCACTGGGTGATAATCAGTGATCAGGGGGCATTTGTGAGCTCAGCGTCCAGGAATAATTTCACGACTGGGGAAAAACAGTCAATGTGTGGCTATCTCTGTACTTAGCCTTGGAACTACTCTGTGAAAGACTTGGGTGTGAGACCGAGAAGTCAGATCCCAGTAGGCAAATTTGGATTTTATACAAGAAAAAACTTTCTAATACACCATCTGCTGAGATGGTGTAATGAGTCCTCCGTCTCCAAGGGCATCCAAGGAGGCTGAACAAGCACCTTGTCAAGATGCAGAGCAAATTTATGTGTTAGGTAGATGGCGTTCAAGTTCCCTTCCGTTCTCGAGGTGCTGTGGATTCATGGGGTTTCAGTGTTTCTATTCCGCAGCCACAATGTCTAATTTTATTCCCTCCATGGCCTCCCACCACATCAGCCCTTCCTCCTTCCCTTCTCTCCATTCAACCACTCGCACTAAAAAGGAAAAAATCTGTGAGCAAATCAATCAACGCTCTGGTTAACGGTCCCCTCGCACAAAGAATGCGTCCCCCAGAGGTCACCCGGCTCCACCACCATCCTCAAGCATCTCAGCCTCAGCATCTCCCCCTCGTCCTTCCTTCCTAGCCAACCCTCCACCCACTCCATTTAGACTCACACAGTTTGAAGCCAAAATAATGACCCAGAGACCCACAGTCTAGCCTCTACTTTTGTCTCTTCGGTAATCAGGAAGCACATCTCTCCGTGCAGGGGGATAGATTTTACTCCCTCCTTAGGCAACGTTCAAGGGAGGGTCAAGTGTTTCTTAAAATGAGGGACTTGGGGCCACTGCTTGCGTGTTGGTAAGGGAGCTGCGTTAGGACAGAAACCCCAGCGCGATGGTTAGGGAAGGGCTCTGCCTTTGTCTCACCTGGTAGTTCTACTCACATGGACATTCGAGCACAGTGTGTTTAAAATCAGATTTGCCACATCTTAAGTCAAG
Source organism: Hyperoodon ampullatus (assembly GCF_949752795.1). Taxonomy (NCBI): domain Eukaryota; kingdom Metazoa; phylum Chordata; class Mammalia; order Artiodactyla; family Ziphiidae; genus Hyperoodon; species Hyperoodon ampullatus. Next base: position 101,192,893 of record NC_136924.1, on the reverse strand, counting down.
TCCCCTGTCCCTGCCAGGTATGGGTCAAATTGAACTGAATTTTCTTCCCAAATTAGTCGAGTCACGCTTGTTAAGACAGACGGCCCGCATTCCCTCTGCAACAGCACCACTGTCTGTGCAACGCCAGGCCCGGCTCCATCCCAACTGACGGTGTGGCTGTTTGTCCATGGCCTTGAATGTCATGGTTCGTGGCCCCTTTGCTTTAATCCCCAAATGCCTCTCCACACCCTGACTTCCCTTTTCCTAGAAAAGGTGTGCGGGGGCCGACTTGAACCAGCTCTGAGAGGAGATGGTTAAATTTTCAGAAATTGTGTGAACCGATTGTCAAATAGAGCCAGCATTAAAATCAACTCTGGGGGCTTCCCTGGTGGCTCAGTGGTTAAGAATCTGCCTGCCAATGCAGGGGGCACAGGTTCGATCCCTGGTCAGGGAACTAAGATCCCACACGCCACGGGGCAACTAAGCCTGTGTGCTCTGGAGCCCACACGCCGCAAGGAAGATCCTGCATGCCACAACTAAGACCTGACGCAGCCAAATTAATTAATTAAAAAACAAGAGTATAAAAATTGAATTCTGTGAGCTTACAATAGATTACATTAAAAACTCAGGGAAGAGAGCTGCCCTGGTGGCGCAGTGGTTGAGAGTCTGCCTGCCGATGCAGGGGACACAGGTTCATGCCCTGGTCCGGGAAGATCCCACATGCCACGGAGCGGCTGGGTCTGTGAGCCATGGCCGCTGAGCCTGCGCGTCCGGAGCCTGTGCTCCGCAATGGGAGAGGCCGCAGCAGTGAGAGGCCCGCGTACCGCAAAAAAAAAAAAACCTCAGGGAAGAAATACTCAAAAGCTCATCACTTCTCAACCATTTTACTGCGTTTTACCGTCATCTCTGTTCTCTGTTTAGTCCATTGATCTGTGTAGTGGAAATACCTCCTCACGCTGGACCCCTGGTCTCCCCACAATCCCACGTACGGCCAGGCTCGTGTCGCTATTTGAAATCAAGTCACAGCGAGAGTATTTACAGCAGGGAAATCAGCAAATGCTACCCATCTGCCCTTGATGTGTTGTTTTGTTGATTGTTTAGGCCAGGCGTCTGCAGACTGGCCGGTGGCTTGGTTTTGCAGACCCCCGAGCCCAGAATGGTCTTTACACATTAAAGCACTGTGAAAAGTACTCGGGACCTCACTCTTGGTGGGACATGAATGCTGTGCTGTGTCCGTTTGGAAGGTGACCGATGGTTTGTCTAAGTTGTGCTGAGCCTTGCGGCCGAGACGGGAGCTCCAGCCGGGCTCGTCCGAAGAGCCTCTTTCTCCCCCGGAATGGGTCGGCATCAGGACTCGACCGACAACTGAATCTGATGGAGCTCAAGGCGAATGAATCCTACCGTCTCGCCACCAGACTCACGTCAGCTCCACAGACCTAACAACAGTAAAATTATGTTTGATGACTAGAAGCATTAGGTAAGGGGAAAAAAACCCAGAAACAGCCATCTCCACATCACAGTGTTAAGCGGATATTTGGCCATTATCCAGGTAATTGTATCCATGTAAGCAGCCACGCCACCCCTCTCTCTGCCCTCTCTCTGAAAGTCTATTTGGGAGCCTAATGATCCGCTTTGCCAAAATTAACCAAGTAATTATGAAATCTGACTGTGCCCTCTTATTTTTGTAAGGGTGGTCATTCATCTCTGTATCATTCTGAAACCCATACATGCTGGAGAGCTCTTGAACAAGCCACCCTCATTTAAAGACTGACCTCGTGAGTATCAGCAGAATTCCTTAGATATTTACGGAGAGGCGGTAATTAAATCTCAAGGCCGAAAACCAGCAGAAGCAAACATCTAAGTTGCTGAGACTCCTTTTCTCCGTGCCACCCACCACCATGTGCCTGGGTTAACGCTGGTACTAAGCATCAGGGTCCCACCACCCATCCTGTTCAGGCCTCGGGATCATCCCTTCTCCTGACAGATTACTCTGTCTCCAGCCCTACCCATTCCCACACTGCAGCCGGAAGAGTCTTTCTGAAACTTCCGTGTCTCTTCTCCTTTAAAAACCTTCAAGTGCACCCCGTTGTCAAATCCCAAAGGCGAAGCCAGATGCCGGCTCCAGCCTGTCTTTCCCAAGTTCTATCCTTAATGAACAGGAAGCTTCTATAATACATCAGTGGTTCCCACACTTTGACGCACATTAAAATCACCCGGGAGCTTGAAAAACCCCCACGCTCAGGTCACGTCCCATCTCAATTAAATCAGAATGTCATAGGGTAAAGCCAGCGTAGGACACCTTAGTTAACACCAAAAGTGAAATAATTTTTTGGTCTCCCGATTGCCTGGAGAACTAGAAACTGTTCTTAGAACTTTTTTTTTTTGGTAATAAACCTACTGTCATAATAAGTACATGGTACAATCATTTGTTTTACTGGTTCTCCTCCATTAAACTTTAAGGTCCTGGAAGGCAGGGTTTATATTTAATTTTTTTGTTATATTGATGATATTTAGGTAGTACTTGGCACTTAATAGACACCCAACAGATGTCTGTCAACTCAAAGAACAAATGAATGAGCAGATAAGCAAATGAATTATATCAAGCAGGAAACACTGAAATAGAGTGAAGCTTAAGAGGCCTTGAAAATAAGGAATAAGGAACAAGGCCACTGATGTCATTTTAAAGGACAAAGCACCCATTTTACACCGAATTCATCACCATCGGCCTTGATAAGTGACCATGCTGGAAGGGGCACTGCCCAGAAATCAGGGGGCCTGATGTCTTATCCTGTTCTGCTATTAACAAATAACATCTCAGTCATTTATTTTTATTAAGTACTTGGTATGTTGGTCAGATGCTTGTATTTTTTGTCCGATTCTCAACAACAATCCTACAAAGTCGGTATCATTAATAACCTCATTTCACGGGGAAGGAAGCTGAGGTCTACACGGGATACGTAAATTGCCCAAGTTCCCACCCCAGCTGAGCCAGATTCGAACCCAGGGGGGCTCGGCCTTGGCACAGAGGCTGCAGTGAGAACCAGTTTGAGGAGGCTCCCAGGCCCGACCTCACGGCTGGCACGCAGGAGTCTGGCTGGGCCCTGGCCGCGGCTAGTCCTGTTTAAATGCCCTCCTGCAATCCTGAGGCGGCCGGGCTGGAGGATCTGCCTAGGCTCTCTCTCCTCTGACTGGGGTGACCTCAGCCCTCCAGCTCTGCTTCTTCATACAAAGAGGTGGCTGAAACCACTTTTCTGGGTGACGGTTCTAACTGTAATACCTAGGAATTACCCCTGCTTCTCCTCCACCCCCAACATCAAGCCCAGGCAAAAAGGGGGCTTCTGGAATCTCCATACGTGGACACCCAGCCAGCTACTCCTGGACTTTTCAGCCCCCGCTAAAGGGAAATTGGGGCTGGGACGGGCGACCACCATGGCTTTCTTTGTGAGACACAGGGAAGGACGTAAAATCTCCTTAGAAAGAATAAGGAGGGGACTTCCCTGGTAGCGCAGTGCTTAAGAATCCGCCTGCCAATGCAGGGGACACGGGTTCGAGCCCTGGTCCAGGAAGATCCCACATGCCATGGAACAACTAAGCCCGTGCGCCACAACGACTGAACCTGCGCTCTAGGGCCCGTGAGCCACAACTACTGAAGCCCGCGTGCCTAGAGCTCATGCTCCGCGATAAGAGAAGCCACCGCAATGAGAAGCCCACACACAGCAACAAAGAGTAGCCCACGCACAGCAACGAAGACCCAACGCAGCCCCCCTCAAAATTAATTAATTAATTATTTTAATAAAAGAAAGAAAGAATAAGGAGGAATCAATGTAGCCCAGTGAGTTAGCCCTGCCTGAGGACAGTCTCCCAGCCCTGGGGAGGGGCGGAGTACAGGAGGGTCCACAGACTGATGAACCAGCCTCCCCCAGGGACTGACGTGGTCGTTCCTGCCCTGCCTCAGAGTGACAAGACAGAGAGGATCCAGCCTGTCCTCTTGGGAAAGGAAACCCCAAGGAGCAGACGGGAGCGGGCTGAGCAGTCAGACCACTGGTGGCTCAAGCTCATGTGGGAGACCTGGGCCACAGCCCCTGGGAGGGTCTCACTCAGTCTGCTGAGCTCCACGGCCAGAGGGGATCAAGGTGGCTACAGGATGCCACCGACAGCGCCGCTCAGACCAGGCTCAAGATCCCCTCTAAGGCCAGAGACTCAAACCACCCAAGAAAAGCCTCCAGGTCTAAGAGCAAAGGGGCCCAGCCTCTACCCGTCAGGGCTGGTCCCCCATCTGGGCACAATAACAGGACATGCAAGGCCTTCCTTCTGTCACACTTGGCAGTTCATTTACAGACACGGAAGCCTTTCTGGTGCCTCTGCCGTGTGTTCCCACAGCTCTCCGAACCTCCACGCAGCGCTGGCCCCGCTTTCTCATCCTGACCTGTTTGTGCGGCCGTTTCCCGGTCGGACTGTGGACTCCAGAGGGCCTGGCGTGCCCGTCTTGGTGTCCGCAGCATTCAGTGCCTATCCTGTTACAGAGCGTAACAAACGTTCATCAAGTGAATAAGCAACTACCTGTAAAGGTTTTCAGACAGACAAGTGTAGAGACACTTACTACCCACTTCTCGGGTGCCCTCAGGGCACAGACATGAACTGCTCTACTTATTATCAGAGCTCTCCCAGTTTAGGCTAAACATGGCTTATTTGGGTTAAATAAAGGTGTTTGCTTTCCTGACAGTTTCTAGTTTTCTTATCAAGCCAATGTCATTCTTAATAAGAGCAAACAAAACCAAAAAGTGACTTCAGTGTTTGCAGTTCTTAAAAAATGTACTTAGAATAGATAAACAGCAAGGACCTACTATATAGCACAGGGAACTATATTCAATACCTTGTAATAACGTATAATGGAAGAGAATCTGAAAAAGAATAGATACATACGTATAACTGAATCACTTTGCTGTACACCTGAAACTAACACAACATGGTAAATCAACTATATTTCAATTAAAAAGAATTTTTTTAATATATTAATGCTACAGGCCTCAGAGGCAGCCCCCGCGTCGTCACGCCATGAGCGGGCTCCCCAAGTCTGCACGTCAGCAGAGAAGGTCGAGCACTGGAGAAGCCATTTGTCACCAACAGGAAACGTAGAAAACACCCTGAGCTTTCATCTTCGAATGACCTCCAGGGAAACAAGCAAGGCTGTCGTCAGGCTTTGTCCACAGGGGAAGCAGAGCCCGCCCTGGACACTCAGACCCGGTTTAAAGCCTCGTGTTCTATGATGACATCAAAACACAGAGTGTTCCAAAGAGCTCATTCAGGAATACTCACAACAGTCACAAAAATGTGTTACTATCTCCTTATTGCAAACCGGGAAAACTGGTCTGGTTTCGATTCACCCACAACCGCTGAAATGGGTGAGAGCATAGGAAAGCCTCTCCCCATCAACAAGGCCGTCCCACCGCCAACCTGCCTGACCTCCAGAGGGAGTGGGTACAGTCCCCGGGAACACCCGCGATTCCTGCAAGTGTAGACCCGAGGCCCTGTTCCAAGATCCCCAAGACACCACAGAAATAGCTGGTGGCCTGGCAGTGGCCGTTAGGTGAAAATTAAGACTCCGGGCCATTAGTAAACAGCAGGCAGCAGTCATGCTGCACTTGGCGTTAGAGTATTCTGTGCTCTACACAAATTGTCTTTAACAACAATAAAGAACTGATTTTTGTTCTGGAAGTGAGGATGGCTCCCTGGAACAGGACACATACCCTGCAGTTATGCCGGGCACTGGTCAGTGGCTGACCATCCACACATCCCTGCCTTGTACAGTCTGAGCCCTTCACATGACTTTATTATCCAGTTCTCACAACCACGCAGACAGGCAGACATTATCCTTGTCCCCACTTTTCAGATGAAGAAACTGAGACCCAGAGTGTTCCAGAGCCCCCAAGGCTCCACAGTGCAGAAGGGATTCAGATCCAGGCCTCTGACCCCAAGCTCATTACACTATATTGTCTCCAAAAAAGAACGACACCATGCCACCGTGACTAGATTAAATTCTCTGCAGTTTAGGGAGATGGAAGGAATCCCAAATCCTAGGAAAACCAGTCAGCTAAAGTTACTCAGAAATATTTCTGGTCATTAAGGCATCCCCTAAACAGCAGGCCAAAAATATCAGTGACTTAAATGACATGAGTAGGAATAGAGGTCAAATCCGATCACAGTGGATCCCAAGGGGCATCCCAGCTCTCGTGTGTCCTGGGACTTCATTCCATTCAACGTCGCTGTCTCCAGCTACTGGGGCTCTCGCCGACCCTCCCTCCCTTTCTGCAAACCCTAGTGCTTGTCTATACGTCACAACTTAACCCTTGATTATATGTCACCTTGTATTGTCTCCATCTTTTCACATATGCCAATCTTCGTCTCCTCGACCAGAATACAACTCCTTGAGCACAGTAACAAGGTTTCATCTTTGTCCCCTTTCCAATCCATCGTGTGCTTGTGACGGACACAAACAGGTGCCTACTGGCGTGTAGAGGGTCCCTGACGCAAGTTACTCACTGATTCGTTAAATAACGTAGATCAGGGACCAGCAAACCTTGTCAAGGGGCAGAGAGCAACCGTTTCAGGTATCGAAGCCCAGGCCATCTGGTTTCATCACCTCCGCTGTTGCCAGGTGAAAGTGCCACAGACAATGCGGTGGGCATGGCTGTGCACCAATAAAACTTTATTTACAAACCAGGCAGAGGGCCAGACTTGGCCTGTGGGCTGCAGTCTGTGGGCTCAGCCGAGACTATTTATGCCAGACCTGCAGGAAGAGACACCACAGCGGCAGGTTCTGTCCCCCACTCCAGCCTCCAACCCCTCCCAGGGTCCCAGCTCCTGACCAAGCCAAGTGTCTTTCCAAAGCCTCTCACCTTGGACTTAAGTGTAGTTCAGCATGATATCGTGCAGTTCATTTTCCTCTGGGGCTTCACACATCAGTTTAGAAAGAGAAAAGTCAATCACAAAGTGAAGAGCTGACATGGTCGGTTGTAACAGTAACAAGTAATTAGAAAATTCTTTAAACGCATTCCAGCCGGGGGTCCCTGAAACTTTTTCCGGACCGCTTCTTATAGACCTCCATGGAAGTCATCACAGATAGGTTGAAATCTGCATTTCACCTAGATTAAAAATCTGCAGCGAGGGGCTTCCCTGGTGGCGCAGTGGTTAGGGATCCGCCTGCCAGTGCAGGGGACACGGGTTCAAGCCCTGGTCCGGGAAGACTCCACCTGCCGCAGAGCAACTAAGCCTGCAAGCCACAACTACTGAGCCCGTGTGCTGCAACTACTGAAGCCCATGCGCCTAGAGCCCATGCTCCGCGATAAGAGAAGCCACCGCAATGAGAAGCCCGCGCATCGCAACGAAGAGTAGCCCCCACTCGCCGCAACTAGAGAAAGCCCATGCGCAGCAACGAAGACCCGATGCAGCCAAAAAAAAAAAAAAAAAATCTGCAGCGAGGGCCAATCACTCTGGCAGGAGGCCATGTGAAGGAGGGCGAGGATAAACATTCCATTCTCCCAACACGACTGCTTTCCTCTGAGAACAAGAAACGACCAAGGAAAGAAGAAAACCCTTTCTCTTTCTTGGCTAAAGCATTCAGCCCTCAGCTTTGATATAACATTTCAAAGTCCTTAACAGGCTGCTCCCTTGACCTAATTTCAAGACGTATTAAATAGATTATTCATTATTGTTTCCAGGCTTAGCTCCATGTTTGTTAAGATGGCTGCATCCGACATGGACAGAGGTGGTCCGATAAAGCAGCGCAGAACCTGGAGCTGGGAAGCATCCTTCCCACTCAGTCCCTATATTCCACAGAAGTGAGGTGACTTGCCCAGAACTGTGGACTCTGCTAGAATCAGATGGCCTTCAGGCCATCCCTAGATGACTTAGCACCACTGCGATGAACCCGCCAGGACCACACACACCCACTTCACCTGATAGCCACTCAGAGTCCAGCAGATGACCCACTGACAACCGCACAAGCCGCTCTGCCCCAGGACAAGGCTCCTTCATGAGAAGTCGGCCCCGTTAAATAGCAGCTACCTCACTTACGGGACACAGAGCTGCCTGTGTTTCCAGAGAGCTGGCAGCTGGTCTCTGCACGGCTCCCACGGTCCCCCTCCGTGGCACAGTCGTGAAGCGGGGAGAGCGGTCTTCTGCCTCCGACCCTCCCTTCCACGTCCTGCTGTCTTGAGTGACCCGGGCTGGGCCCACGTGCATCAGTTACCACAGTCAGGTCTTTGCCTTTTAAGCCTATATCTCTCCGTGGGGAATCAAAGGCCCTTCCTCTTCGTAGCCCGCTCCGGGCAGCAACTGAAAAGATGTTACTGTAGACGCCCTGCAGGCCCATGAAGCCTTCACCTGACCCCTGACAATGAGCCTGGAAGGACTAGGTTTTATGGGACTGTCAGAGAGGGGCAAACAGGGATCAGAAGAGAACATGCAAGAATGGTCCCCGCTCTGAAGAGCTCTGGGCCCTTTCCGGGTCAGGTGAGCAGAGGTTCAGTCCAGGCAGCTGCTGGGCCCAGACTGGAGACGTTCTAAGCCTTTCTCCAGGCTACCTCCTATCCCCACCCATCAGGCCTCTTCCCTCCCCACATCGGCCCCTTCTCATTCTGTTCCAAGTCCTCTGATGATTGTTTCACATCTTAACCCCTTTGCAATCTCGTGGAACATCGACCTATATTTCCTACATCATTTCTTCCTCTAATTGTGGAGTTCCTGATAAATATGTCTTAAATAAATATGCTCACATCCTTCACCACATAAAAATATTGGGAATGAACTGCCTTGGGATTTAATGTGCTCCTTGTCACTTATGCAGAACTTTGTTGAGATGATTTGAGCTCTGGCTGGGTAATTAGACAAGAAGAATCCCTTCCGGGCTTCTATTAGAAATAAAAATAATGATGATGATGATGGTAATTATAACAGTAATAGCCTTTTCACTTGCAGAACATTTTACACATTGCAAATCTTTTCTGGGTACATTTTCTCCTCATTTGATCTCATTTACCCTGTGAAGTTGTGATATTATGATCCCCAAGTTCCAAGTGAGGTAAAAATAAGTTTAACTAGTTTCCCTTTCCAAGGGGGTGCCCTTTCTGCTGTGCCCTGCTGCTTCAAAAAGAAACAAACCATGCATTGACGACAACTGATAACACACAGCTTCAAACCGTTTTCCTCCACTGGGAGAAAGAGGGCATTAACTGCCCACTTCTGTCACCATTTGGTATAAAATGCCCAGCATGAAGTGCAATTCATACAGGCAGCACCAGCAGGGCATCAGGGGCTGTTTTCGCCATTTTAGAATCACAAACTCTTAGGTGCATCCTGGAAGCTCCTCCTTCCCCTCCATTCCAATACATTCTACTACCGGACAAATGCAAAACTTAGAGGTCCTTTACACAGTAAAGAAAAGAGTACTAATAAAGCAGACTGTGTATTTACATTTCTAGACAATCATGCCATAAAAAGTCAGTTTATATTTGTATACAAACATCCATACATGGCTACAAAACCAAACATTTTCCAGTTCTATATCTATTTCCAAACACTTTAAACATACTGTGTTCTTACAATTACCTTAAGTGGTGAATTTTATCTTAGTCATTGCAATGGCATAAACATCCTGGACCCAGACACTATTTTTTAAATCATACTATAACTTGTTTTAAATTGTGGTATACAACTTTGTAACACCAACGGTTAGTACATATTTTATCTCATTATGGCAAGTATAAAATAATCATGAAACCCAAAGACCCCAATATTTGTTCAAGGTATCATGATGAGGCTTCTGGAACCACAGGGTAAGTATGACCACACTGTGGAAGCCAGTGAAAATAGAAGTTATGTGGATTTTAAAAGAATTTGCTCATTTTAAATGGCCTTTTAGAAGATGTGGTACATATATACAATGGAATATTACTCAGCCATAAAAAGGAATGAAATTGGGTCATTTGTAGAGACGTGGATGGACCTAGAGACTGTCATACAGAGTGAAGTAAGTCAGAAAGAGAAAAACAAATATCGTATATTAACGCATATACGTGGAACCTAGAAAAATGGTAAGGATGAACCAGTTTGCAAGGCAGAAATAGAGACACAGATGTAGAGAACAAACCTATGGACACCAAGGGGGGAAAGGGGGTGGGTGGGATGAATTGGGAGGTTGGGATTGACATATACACACTAATATGTATAAAATAGATAATTAATGAGAACCTGCTGTATGGCACAGGGAACTCCACTTCGCTGTACAGTAGAAACTAACATAACATCGTAAAACAACTCTACCCCAATTTTTTAAAAATGGCCTTTTACTAATAAAGAGCCTGTAACTTAGTATATTTGGATAAGTGGTGCTGACCTGATTTTACAAACACAGATTATTCAAGTAGAAATTAGGCAGAAGTCTGTCTTCATCCTAGAAGGTTAGAGCTTTAAGAATTTGGGGGAAAAAAAGAATTTTAAGAGAACAAAGCTCTGGGGCCAGGAGATAAAAAAACATTGCAATGCTGAAGCCATTGTAGCATTATACATCATCTTTTTCTGAGTGTAATCTGTAATCTTCAAGGTCTCTTCCCTTTTCTTTCTTGTTTTCTTTATAACATGGAAAATTAAACAAACCTTTCCATTTTTTTCTATCTTTTTTAGAATGTAAACTCTGAAAGATCAGGACTTGTTATTGTATGTTCTTTCATGCCAACTTGGATCTCAGTATTCTGTAAATCATGAGCTCTTTTTAAAAGCTGATATTTAATGAGTAAATTCGACTAACTCATGGTTGAGTTCAATAGAATCGGCATTTACAAATTTCTATTCAGCACAAGGCATTGGACCAAGTACTAGAGAGACTACTAGGGTGTGTCTATGCTCCCTGAAATTATCAAAAGGTAGACTTTGCCTATAGATTCCAAGGCTCAAAGATATAAAAGAAACTTTAAAGCTTTATTGAAATATTTTAACAAAAATGTACATCCAGTCATGCATGTACCAGAGTGATCAACGTTCACCTTTCTCCCAAGTTTTAAAGAGGAACTCCCTCATCACAGGCTTTCCAAATACCCAGCAATCTCATCAGAAAAGACTTTAAGTATTGAGAAGCTGCCAAGCTCATGACAGTGGATACACATTTTGTAAACTTCTCATTCTCACTTGAAAGCTCAAAAATTATCATTGGTGACAATAATTACCCCTTGTTTTCCTGGAAGTGACAGGTGCACGTTATTTATTTTCTAAAAAATGTCTGTCAAATGCCTGTCTGAATACCCATAGTTTGTCCATCTTTCTTTCAAGTAAAAATAGTGTTCCGTGAAAATAAAAATAAAAACACTAGCTCAGCTTGCGACTTAAGCACTCAAGTGTTTTCCTGGAGGCAAATATGGCAGCTCCGTGTTCAGGGCACGTGCTCTGTGATTTCTTCCTCTTTTTTTTCACACAGAATTTTAAAAAGTGTACCAAAAGGTTGAAATGTAATAAAATTAATAATTTTTCTGCCTTATCACGTACACTGTCAAGTGACACTGGCCTGTACAGCGTGGCTCCTGCACTTTCTCCCACTGTTGTTTTTGCAGCATTCGTGCAAAAGTCAGCACAGGGCACGAGTCGGGTGAGTTTTAGGATTGTCACGAAAACGGTTCTGACCCTTAGACCCCCTGAAAGGGTCTCAGAGCCACCAGGGCGTCGAGGACTGCACTTGAAGAACCACCCGGCGTCCGCGCACGAGAAATCGCAGTTCCCTCCCTGTTCAGTTACGCACGCTCGAGGCGTGTTTATCACTACAGGTCTGACCGCGGAGCGCCGAGGAGCATCCAGCGATGGTCCGGTACCCGGGACGCTCGCAGGACCGCGCGGGGGCCGCCTTGCGGTTGCCGTGGCAACGATCGCGGGCGGGCGCGGCGCGGCCATCGACCAGTGACGCCTGCGCGCTCTGCGCTCTGCCGAGAGGGCTGCGGCGCCCCGCGGGCTGGCGGGAAGATGGCGGCGGCGGCGGCGGTGGGCTTCCCAGCTGGGAAGGGGCGCGACATTAGCCTGGCGGCCCTGCGGCGCCACGACCCCTACATCAGCCGGATCGTGGACGTGGCCAGCCAGGTGGCCCTGTACACCTTCGGCCACCGGGCCAACGAGTGGGTGCGTGCGGGCAGGCGGGGCCGGGGAGGGGCTGCGAGCGGGCGGGGAAGTCCCCCCCGCGGTCACTCGGGTCCGGCGTCCGCGGGCACCTCCCGCCGCGTTGAACTGAGTCACGGAGTGCGGGCAGGACTCAGCCCTGCGGAGCGGGTCAGACACCCTGCTCCGGCACGTCCCGGCGGTCAGCTAGGAGAGCCCCCCGACGGGACACAGCCCCGGTAGTTCACGTGGCCTCCCCACCTCCTTCCGCAGCCGGTCATTAAAGTTTACCCGAAAACCACTCACAGAAGCGAAGACACTAAGAAGTAGGTCCTAACATGGGAGAGAAGAGAACAGCTTTGCCCTAAGTTCGTAACCGAGGGAATTCACCGAAAAGAGGCAGGAATGGAGGAACGTGGGGACACCTGCCCCGCGATGTCCCGGGGGAGGAAGCGCGCCGCTTCCTAGCTATGTCTCCCTAGTTTTCGGGGGCATGTGTCGCCTGGGTCTTCGTATCAAGAACCTTGAGCGACGAGGTGGACAAGTTTCAACGGCAACTTCTAAAATGCAGATATTCTACGTGCGGCTGTATACTGCTCTGTAGAAAAGCGCCAAAGGCATGATGTCCTAATTCTGCTGAGGAAATTTCGGTAGTAGAGATGAGGATCGGGGTTGTGTCGTTCTCTGGACTGACTTGACACCCGACCGAGAGTCTGGGGAATTCTGAGAAGTTAACGGGTACAGGAGAGGTTCCCCTTGAGTAGCGGTTGTTTCCTACGGGCGTTGGACAGGGTCTCTGAGACACGTGTTACTATAGTTACAGAGGCTGCCCTTCTACAGCCTCATCAGAAGTCACAAGTGGCACAATGCATTATTTACAGGAGTTATGTTTTTCTGCTTCCTGGACTTGTTGCTTTCAGACAGCGCATAGTTCATCCCTTAGAAGGTCATTCTTTCAAAGTACTCATTTTCAAGGCTGTTGTAGCCGAGAAAAAAAAAGACAGAGACCTAGTTTAGCTGCAGGGCAGTTGCTGGGGGCAAACAAATTGATGCCGCGTCTCCATATGCCACCACAACGGGAGCTTTTGAACATAATCCTAATAAAAGTGTACAGGACATGCTAAACAGAAGAGAAAGTATATGCAGGTGGGACGTAAAGAAGGGGAATTCTTATTACACTGAATATGGATGAAGGCTAACTTAAGGCATTCAGCGGGAGGAATAAGGAATGAAGCGGGGACAGAAAATGAGCTGCTCCAAGGAAGCTTAAGAACGATTATGTCAGGACTGGAGTAGGAATTTTGGAACTAGACCTACTTCCCATTGCCAGGAAATCCCACTCCCCCAAAACACCAGTGTGTCCTAACCCTGGTGGTATTTTCACCTCTCAGCCCTTAGAGCAGTAGTTCTTAACTGGAGTCAGTTTTGCTTCCAGGCAACACTGGCAGGGTCTTGAGAAAATTTTTAGTTGTCGCTTGGAGAGGGACCACGTTACCGGCATCCAGAGGGTAGATGCCAGGGATTCTGCTAAACATTCTGCGGTGCATGGGACAGGCCCCCACGACAAAGGTTAATCTGACCCCAGATGTCAAAAGTGCTGAGCTTGAGAAGCTGCCTGATAGTGGTAGTGTTTCCCTTGTTTCTAGCTAGTGATTTTCTAAGTTCTGTGAGTCAAGATCATTTGGAGTTTTAAAAAGTGCATCCCACCAAATCAAAAATCTCAGGATATGAGACCCAAGCATTTGATATTTGTTGAAAGCTTCTTAGGTGACTCAGATGCTACATATATGATTGAGAAAGGCAGATTTAGAGGGTAAATGGAGATTTACTTTTTCATTATTTTAACAGAATAATCAGATGCAGATTGCATTGTTTTGAAAGAGTCAGGTAGTCTGCCAAGTCCCAATAGTTTGCAAACTAGCACTATTTTACATTCTACTTCATTATTTTAAATTTTGAACTGCTTAATATTTTAGCACTTGTTTTTATAAGAGTGTAATATTAAATCATTAAATTGTACTTTTAAAATTTAAGCTAAAATCCCCCAGAACTGTGAACTAATACTTTAACATAAAAGTCTTTTTTAGAGACTTCCCTGGTGGTCTGAGTGCTAAGACTCTGCACTCCCAATGCAGGGGGCCCGGGTTCAATCCTGGTCAGGGAACTAGATCCCACATGACGCAACTAAGAGTTCCCATGCCACAACTAAAAGATCCCACATGCTGCATCTAAGACCTGGAGCAGCCAAATAAATAAATAAATTTTTTTTTTAAAAAAAAAAGTCTTCTTTACTTGCAGGACCTAAGGAAGAGCTAATAGAATCTTGCTTTAACTGTTGCCCAAAACCCCAAACCTGGGCTTTGCCCAGAAAGCAAAAAAAAAAATCTGGTTACCCCTGGATAACAGTGGAGGGACGGAGAAAATGCGTGAATTTGAGCTGTTTCAGCCAGAATAGACCAGAATTTACATTTCCAAAGACCTTTTTATCTAGGTGTCATAGAGCCTTAGATGAAAAATATGTTTTTAATCCAAAGATCTGTGTGGTGTAGGTTTGTTATCCCTTTTCAGTGGAGAAACTGAGACACAGAACAATAAACTAAGAATTGCAAATTTGAAGTTAGAGAATAATTTCAGGAGAAGCATGCCTTTTACATTTCTGATTCTGGATTTTTCTTAAGGAACAGGTAATTTCTATTACTACTTCATTAAGGAAGGAAGGAAACAAGTCAAAGGCTGTTAGGTTTCTGTGTGCTGATCCGCAGAAACATCCTGACTAGGATCTCTGAGATGAAACAGTCCAGGGTCAAATACTGGAAGACAGAAAAGTGTTTTGTCCTCGTAGCAAGTGGTCACTTAATAGTAAATCCAGTGTAAGGATGATGAAATTACTCAAGCATGGAAAGGATCATGCTTGCAAGTTTTTGCGTGCCTTTTCAGAATCATCATTTTAATATACCTTTGTTTCTTAAAGAGAGTATTTTTCGCCAAAATTACAGAGTACTTAAATTTTGAATGACTTTGCTAATGGATATATAAATAAGAAAACATTGAGAGGTTAAATAGAATGCTGAAATTAAACCACGTAAATAGCAAAGATCAATTCTAAATTCTGAGTTACAATAGTCTGATTACTAGTTAATCAGACAAATGGGCACTTAAATTTTTTTTTTTAGTAAGCTGAATGTTTTCCTCAGGGCCTGGGGAGATGGAAAAGAGCCTTTCCTTTAAGCCTTTAAGTTTACAACTTTCCCAGTCCCTCTCAGGCAGAGTTCTTGAGTCCTAGCTTGGTAATGTTTCTGTCTAATTGTATTTCAAAGATCAGACTTGACTCTAAATATTCCACGTCAAATAGGCAATTAGTTTGTCTGAAAACTACAGCAGCATTGCTGTCTTCTGTGTTAGTAGAGTTATCGGCAGGTCCGCTGCTGTCCTAGGTGACAGGATACGACAAGAGAAAAGGAAACCAGAAAACGGGAGGAGAAGGAAGTACAGACAGCGGTGGGTTCTGCGGCTGGCCATGTCCCAGGTCAGAGGGGAAGACAGCACTCTGCTTTAGTTTGTAAATGACAGGAGGAGGATGCTTCCCACTGCTTAAGCAGCAGAGTCACAATGGGCGAAACATCTGCTTTTTCCTTTCCCTAAGAGTTACCCCTCTGTTACATAGGTTTGACCCCGCTTGGAACTGATCGAATTCCTGTTCTCTGAGATGCTTATGTTCTCTGACCTCTGTGAGTGTTTCCTGTTAGTGAACAGAGTATACATGTTTTGCTGTTTGTTTTGTTTTTATTTTTTAGGAAAAGACTGATGTGGAAGGAACCTTATTTGTTTACACAAGGTAAGAGTATTTCACTTTCATAAAGAAACTGATGGTCTTTCACTCATGTCTTAGCTCTGTTGTGTCACCCTTCAAGTGTAGTTTTATTTCAGAAGTGAAAGAACTTAGTTTGAAGTTATTAGTTGACATAAGGAAGGGAATACTGAATAACGGCCTCTGTGTGGTGTGATGAATACTAATTTCAGAATATAATGTAAACTTCACTATAGATGAACTTAAATCTTTGTGTTCTTATAAAAGCAGTATTAACTATTTACTCTTTAATTCAAATGAATGGTACAAAGTGCTTGAGTATAATGGATTGGCAAGGAGCTAGAAGTACACTGGTCAGAATGCTAGATTATTTAACCAGCATTTGGAGGAGAGCATTATTGGTCACGCCACCTCTTGACTCTTTGGAGAAGCGTGATCCGAAATTGAAGAGGTCTCTTAGTCCTCCATTGTACAGCTAGTGGAATATGTTTCAGGATAGATTTAATAAATTCGTGTTTTTGGGTAATTTTTATCAGCTGTTGTTAATATCACACATGCACACAGAGATGTGTAGTATGTATATTGTCTTCACAGCTAAGCTGTTTATTCACATAAACGACCACATAAGATCTCATAGCTGAGGCCCATCACCATCGGTGGGTTACAGAGATGTAATACAGAGACCTGGGACAAACCCATCCCACCCCACACACACTCATCTGTTTTACACACACATTCACCTTCAAAGGTAAACCACAGTGTGGATAGACTACCCCCGTGCCAGTTGGCCCGTGATAAGCAGTGAGTGGGCGGGCGGGCGTGGCCCGGGGAGGCTCTGCAGAGCAGCCGAGTGCGAGAGGAGGAGCTGAACCTCGCGGAGGCGGAGGCAGGAGCCCCGTGTCACAGCACAGTGAGGGCAGTGATCTGGGGCAGAGAGTGTGCATCGGTTGGCGTGAGTTCGAAGCTGACAGTGAGAGTAAAGAGATTTTGCTGGCTTGGAATATCAGAGTGAAGGTGCTGAAATCTGTTTTCTGAGCAGTAGGGAGCCACTGAAGGTTTATGAGTGGGGGAGTAAAGGAGTGATGACAACATGTGGGAAAGTCGGTGTGCTTAGCATGATGCAGGCACGGAGGAGACGGTGGCGGCGGAGCAGGTGTGCGGTGGAGTGGGGAGGGCTTGTTGGGAGCCTGCATGCGGGGGGCGGTGACATTTTAAAGTACCGGTGAGATTTTGAAATGGAAAACAGAGAGGATGACAGCCTCATTGGCAGAATGGAAAGATGGGAGGTTGAGAACCTGGCTTGAGGATAGTTTTAGTTTTAGTTTGAAATAGTGATCTTGGGGTGATGGCAGGGCGTTCCAGTGGTGGCACCAGGCACTCGGGACGGGGCAGGGACGGAGGCACAGAGTGTGGAGGCGTCGGCATCGTTAGTTTGGTCATTGGAATCAGCAGAGAAGCTGAGGGGCTAATGGCTGGGTTTCAGGGTCAGCAGGATGCAGAGAGGAGTCACCACGGAGACAGGCGGAACTAAAGCAGCGCACAGAGGCCCCTGCGGCCCAGGGCAGGCTCTGCGTGCAGGGTGGGCAGGAGGCAACGGTGGGAGTGGAAGGGAGCATTTTTAGTCGGGTCTTCTTTTGTTGATGCAGAGGAGTAACAGATTATGCAAGTATTTTCTGTTTTGTACCAAAGCCAAACGTAGGTTGGTATTTTCAAGTACTTCTTAATATACTCTTGAGTTCCTCGTGGAGCTGTCCGTTAAACAAACCTTTAAACTGAGAAGCAAATCCTTCCCTAGTCCTTAATCTCTTCCCCACATCTAACTCCTTAAGAGCAGGACCCTCTCTCCCGTCCCTCTCCCCCACCAGCCCCACCATCCGATCCCAGATCCTAGAATGTTGAGGTCTTTCCTCGGTGGAGGATGACAGACAGCTCATGGAAATCACAAGGGAGTTTTGGGTATAGGTAATGGAACTGCCAGTGATGTGTTTTGACTTAACAGATGTTGCTTTAGAGCAGTTGGTATCCCCTGAGTCTGTTTCATAAATTGTGAGATGGTGTAGTAACCGTACCATTAGAGGGGTGAAAGCCTGTTGTAATAATGAAACACTGGAAGAATCAAATTCTGATTCTGTATAAAAACACCTAATCCCATTTTTAAAATTATGTCTTTGTTTCCTCCTGTGTCTTTCTGTAACTGGTGATTTCCAGAGGACCCTCTGACAGGGATCTTTGGAAGTCACTCTTCATTCTTCCCCAGAATTTAAGTTGAAATGATCGTCATGATTATTTCTGGTATTCATTATATGCCCAGCACCACTTTACCACTTAGTAAAATAAGTAGGCAAGGATTGCCTTCCATCCGTTTTAAAATTAGAAGTCTCATAAGAAAACCGTAGGTAGTAAATCAAGTGGTTAAAGGTGAAATAAAACTGAGCTATAAACCTCTTTTCTTCCTGTTGCTCACAGCATTTCTGTGGGCTTGTTACCTTGTGCCCCAGATTAAATCAGTGGCCCTGCCTGTTTCCGTTTCAGTGTGTGAGCATGTGTGTTCCAGTGTGTCAGCAGAAGTTGCACAGTTGGGTTGGTATCTGGCCTGTCCCCCAAGGGTAAACAGATGCACTTGTAGTTGTTAGTTTCTCTATGATTTGGCTTCTTCCTGCCTGACAGAGACTAGGCACTGAAGGTTTATTGAATGAAATTAAAAATAAAAAGTGACTAAATGCACAGTTTTACGGATAAAAACTTTTGTAGTAGCTTATCTATGAAGCTATTTGCCTTACACTGAAGAATACTAAATACCTGCCCTTTGCTTTAAATTGTATAAACTTTTAATTATACTATATCTCCTCATAAGTTCATTGACCAGAGTTACGTCATTTCTCTAAGAAATTACACAGCTTTCAATTTCAGACCAACACTAACATTTTCCATAACTGTGATGTACGCTCTGTATTAACGGTCAAGATTGTTTAAAGGTGTCTGTCGGTAATTTTTTTATCAGTAGTTACCACCTCTGCCTTAAAGGAACTTGCAGCGTAGGTAGGGAAACAGGCTGTGTATATGTACATACGCACACCGCTAAGTAAGTCGGGCTGGACTTTACGAAAGCACCAGCATGGCCGGCGTGCCGTCTGCGGCCCGCACGTTGGCGCAGCCCCCGGTGAAGGGGCGGGAAGGTCGAAGGCGCGTCCGGATGCCCCCGTCCCGGAGGTGCTGTGCTCTGAACAGCGTGTCTCTGTGTCCCCCGCCCCCGGCAACCTTTAGGTCTGCTTCTCCGAAACACGGCTTCACCATCATGAACAGGCTGAGCATGGAGAATAGGACAGAGCCCATCACGAAAGACCTGGATTTCCAGCTCCAGGACCCCTTCCTTCTCTACAGAAATGCCAGATGTGAGTCTGAACGCGTGTTTGAGACTGTGTGTGACTGTTGTGTTTAGTGTCAGTGACTCTAGGGGTCAGCAGGGGTGGCCTGGGAAACACACGCCTCGGTGCGGGATAGCTTCTTCTTCCTCGGGAGAGTTTACACAGAAACAGTGGGAATGTGATGACGTGAGCATTTAAACCTCGTCCTCTGCAGCTGGACCACTTTGTGCTGTGGGCCTGAGCGGGGCTTGGGGGAGGCGAGTCCTTGGCCAGGAGACCGCAGAAGGCACCTCGGTGGTGCTGCAGGACCTAGACTAGCCATTCAGCTTGTGTGTCACTTCGGCTGAGCATCCGATGAGATGCTTGAGGGAGAGGGCCTGTCTTCCAGAAGTACCATCTTTTGAATACATAGTAAATGAAAACCAAAGTCCAAAGAGTTTTGGTCCTTAAGAATTTCATAACACTTGGTAAAGTTTAAGTTCTATTAGGTAACTAAATGGTCCTTGTCAGGTCTGAAATGAGGTAGCAGTCGCCTGCCCAGAATTCTGTCCCCATTTCTCTCTTGCATCTCATCTGACCACTTGTGCTGGACTATTGGGCGGCCCACAGAAAAGTGGATGAGAGTGTTAGGAACTGCAGAGCATCTCCACACAGAGCACAAGAGCACACTATAGCTGCTTAAACGTGTGTGCACGTGCTCCGTTTTGGCTTTCCAAAAGACCTTGCAGTTAAGAAATGGTTACCATGCATTTTCCACTCCACCCCATTCTTTGAGCTCAAGATACAAGAATTTGCCTTCTGTGTACTACTCAGTGTTGTCTTAACAATGTAATACAAGTAATATATAATGTTTCAACCCCATTGAATTGTTCTGAAGTAAATATAGCATCATTTTAATGCTGTATTTACTTATATTCACATGTAACTAAGTTGTCCTGATAGGTGGTCATCCTATTTAGAAAATACAGTTAAATTTTTACGAGAAAAAAATTATAAGAAAGCTATTAAAACTATATAAGTTGACTTTCTAATGGCAGGTCCTATGAAATGAAAAATTTAGTAATACAGAGAAATATTTTGTTTACTATTCCTATTTCTTTGCTGGAAGGGTAGTTTAATCAATTGTAGCTTGTAGTTGTTTGAATTTTTTTGTGTGCTTGTTATGTCAGGTTATATTTTCTTTTTTTGAGATTATTAGATTCTATGTCAGATTAATATGTAACTCAAATCCTAATAAACAAAATAACCACAAAACTAAATATAAAATGAATGAATATTAGTGGCTTATAATAATTTTTGATTGCCCTTATTTTGAATAAATACTGAGTCTAGTTGGTATAGATAATATTTAAAATTCTTATTATAATATTACATATTATATATTATGTACTGTACCAAAGATATGAAAATACAAACTCTCTTTAATGTGGTCGATTTTAAAAATAACCTTCCTCAGTCCCACAGGGTTTAGCTGCTAGGATCTAGTAAACGTGCTCAGCCCCACCTGGGTTCCAGGCTGTGATGTCCAGTACCGCCCCACGGGATAGGGTGGCTGGTCTGAATTACACTCTGAGCTATGAATGTAAAAGACACACTGATTTTCACAGACTCAGTACAAAAAAAAGGAATGTGAAAAAATCTCACTAGTCTTATATTGATTTACCTGTTGAAATGGTAATATTTTGAATATATTGAGTCAAATAAAAAGTATTATTAAAATTAATTTCACCTGCTTCTTTTTATTTTTTTATTTAAAAATTCTATTTGTGGCTCACATTTGTGGTTCACCGTATGCTTCTAGTAGACAGCACTGTTCCAGGCATTTTCATTCATCTTCCCACATTTCCTCATCACAGCTTTGAGGGGCAGACACTCTCCCTGCTGTTTTGCAGATGAGAAAACTGAGTCTCAGGGAGGTGGCAGCCCTGACAGACCCACACATTCTGATTTCAGGTCCGTTCCTTTTTCTACACCAGCCTGTACTGCTCTCTCCACTGTTCAACGTGAGTGCAAATTGAAGGCAGCCTTTGGGCTGTGTATTAAAATGTTTCTAATGAGCTTCCATCAGACAAATGAAATCAGTTGAACAACAAAGAGTGGAAGGGAATGGATCTGTTTACCTTCCTGAGTTTATTTTGCTTCTTTTCTCCTTAATATTTGGCATATCTTGACTTTGCAGCCATAGTCATTTGGATTTCGTTTATTTATAAAAGCCTCTTCAGAGTCTCTGACATCAGAGGTTCCCAGACGGTTTTGCTCCAGGTGCTTTCAGCGTGTCAGATACCTCTCAAATGTTTTTAAATAATTCTGATACTCTATGGAATAATTGCATCTGGTTTGCATATTCTCTAATGATGTATAGATTCATTCAGCAGCCTTTGAACAATGAACCCAGCTTCACTCAGGACTGGTCTTTAAGACTCTCCACCTCTCAAGACCTGTCGAGTCAAGGATCTCGCTGTTTTAGTCCTGACATTTCACTTTGGCCGATATGTGTCATAGGCCAGGTTGGGACATGTCAGGAGGCAGAGCTGATACAGGTTTGTGGTGAGTTTTTTAAACTCACTAGGTTAAAAAAATTGGTACG
Source organism: Hyperoodon ampullatus (assembly GCF_949752795.1). Classification (NCBI taxonomy): domain Eukaryota; kingdom Metazoa; phylum Chordata; class Mammalia; order Artiodactyla; family Ziphiidae; genus Hyperoodon; species Hyperoodon ampullatus. The sequence goes on along the minus strand of NC_136924.1, from coordinate 101,171,022 downwards.
TGAGGAGATAACTATCCCTTTCTAAAATTGTACGGATTTAGAAGAGCAAAATAAAGAAGTGAAAACTCAAATTTTCTTCATTTAATTAAAAAAAAAAAGATGTATAATAAGTAACTGAATTTCGGCCAAACACAAAATGTATGGTTTTATTACAGTAAAGGATTTATAGTGTTTAAACCTGGTTGTCATAGAATTTGACCTCTGTAAGCTTTATAGGTAAATAAGGTGCCTGTTGAATTAGGATAGAAAATATTTACCCAACAGACATTTACTGAGTGCTTACTGTCTCCCAGGCACCATGTCAAGGCTCTGTATGGGTTATTTAATTCTCATCACTTTTCCTTAGAAAGCCTATTATTCCTATTTTGTAAGTGAGGAAACTGAGGTTAAAGGGATTACATAATTTACCAAGGCCTGTGACTGTTTTGAGGTGGAAAGAGCATCTGAACTGAGAAAGCCTATCTCCAGAAGTCCAGGCCCAAGCAGTGGAAGTGCCAGCACATGAGTGATGGGTCTGAGCAAGGTTTACCTTTTAAGAAATGCTTAGTCTTGTAGTGTACACTCCAGAGTTAAAAAGCGAGTTTCTTTTTTTTTTTTTTTAAGTTGAGAATCTACTGTATCTCCGTTGTTAGAAAGGAGACTATCAAATAAAAAGTAATGTAACAAAAAGCTGAATTTGGCTGTTTCTTGTATATTATTACCCTCTAGCAGCTGTTTGCTGTATTTGCCATTTCAGAACTAAGTAAGATTTTGGTACAGGGAGATATAGTTTAGAACTGTATTTTCCCGAGTAGATCATAATATTTAAGATAAGTTACAGACAGCAGTGACAGGTAGATTTCAGAGCTAGGCCAACATGTTGAATATATTATTGTCTGTGATTACAGAATTAGAATGAAATTCTTTTGGGCTGCTTGATTTCATTGCACACATAAGCTTGGAGCTTAGAGCAAATCAGAAAAGGCAAAAATCAAGACACCTAGATCAAGGCTGTTTTAGAAAACTCCTCAGTTTTAAAGTGGATTTACCATATTGGGTAGTTTTATATTCATAAGGAAATACAATTTAAATTCTTGACATTTGTAGGATCTGAGAAAAACTGCTATAAATAATGATAAATGATACACTGAATGAAAATTATAATTACAGACAGTCCTCATCTTTCAAATAGACCATGACCTAGAAGTTCCCTTTTAAAGTGATCGGTAGACTTTTGGCTCAACATAGCAGATCGAACACACTCCTGAAACTGTTGAAATGACAGTCACGGAGTAAAAAAAGATATAAACCCCCAAGGGTGCAGGGTGGATTTCATGAAAAAAATGGCATAAACGAGAGAGAGGAAGACATGCCACGACAGCTTCGTTGTTCACAATTGTTAACCTGACTGCCCCACAGAAGACTCTCTCTGCCCTGTTGATGTCGGACTTGACAGTGCTATTTGGTTCTTCCCCCACTGACCCTTCCGGGGGGATATTGTGTAGTTGCCCTTTGGGCTCAAGTATGATTGTGTGGATTGATCTGGCCAGTGAGATGTGGGTAGAAGTGGTACGTGTGACTTCTGAGCAGCTGCATGTTCGACCACGTCTCTTTCCCTTCTGCCACGATGACTCACAGTTGTTCAGGCAGAGGCTGCTCTGTCAGCCTGGTCCTGGAATGAAGGCACAGAGGTGGCCCATGATGGACTTGTAATGTGTATGAGAAGTAAACCTTTGTCATTGTAAGCCATTGAGATTTGGGGGTCATTTGTTACTCCAGCATAACTTGGGCTGTTATGACAGATACACAAGCCATCCAGGAAAAGGGGGATCCAAGCACAGGTTGGAGGTAAAGGAGTTCTAAGAAGAGTGGTAAAGAGGAGTCCCCTATGCAGCTGAACTAAAGATGAGTCAGTCTAAAAGTAGGAAGATGGAAGGCTTCAGGAAGCATGTCCAAGAAGAAATTTACACCTGAGAGTTTGAATCTCTTCGGACATTTACAGTTCCTTTTTCAGTGATTTTGGTAATGATATAAGAACATTAAAAACTGAGAGGGGGAAAAAAAAAAAGGAGGCAGTTCTTAATTCCTGGGAAAGCAAAATATTGTACAAGAAAGGAAATATAATCATAGTACACTATTTGGCTCTGCTGATGGTAATTAAATGATAAATACTAAATGTGAAATGATGTTATACTTACATTGGAAGGATGGGGAAAAGTGTGTGTGTGTGTTTGTGTGTGAGAGTGTGTGTGTATTGTCAGAGAACTAAATCCTCTTCAATGGATTTTTCTTAAGAATCAAGAGGTAGTGTATACATGATATATAGGAAGAGAGGTTTATATACCAGAAAAAAAATGGAGAGCAGAAATAACTGTCATGGAAAAGGTTGCTTTTAGGGAGGGGTAATCAGGATTATAATGGCTAGAGAGTTGACCTGCTATTTGTTATGAAACCTTACAGTATTTGATATTTAAAATTATAGATATGTTTTATTTTGATAAAAATATAATTGGATTTCAGAATACATTCATAAAAACAATATTTTAGTTGGTGGTTAAGTTTCTAAGTCAACTAAGAATAATAGCACACTAACATGATAATGATGTGCATATGAAATATAGCACCAGTTTGGATAGCATTATCTCTAGGAAAATCAATTCAAGAGTAAAACTTGTGTAGACCCCAAGAGTAAAACCTCCTTAGCGGTGAGGCAGAGGACTTCTAGTGCCCATGTATATTCACAGATTGTTTGTAATGCTAGGTCTTCCTGGGACTTCCCTGGTGGTCCAGTGGTTAAGACTCCACGCTTCCACTGCAGGGGGCACAGTTTCCATCCCATTTGGGGAACTAATATCTCACACGCCAGGTGGCACAGCCAAAAATAATAATAATAAAGGCATTATTAAAAAGAAGAAATGCTAGGTCTTGTATGAAATGCATTTTAGCGTGTGGTAACAGTAAACTGAAGCTTGAGGCCTTCCCAGCCTGTTGCCAAGTCTCAGCTCCATGCTGTTTGTACAGCCCTTTTCTCCTTCCAGTCCCCCATCCATTCCAGCCCAGGCTTCCATGACCTGTTACCTGGGGTGGCTCATAGCCCCTGAGAACGAGAGCATAAGCTTCAAGCACCAGCCAGAGTAGCGTAAGTTCACAACAACATACCTCTCCCACTGGTTACAACAAAAAGTTCTGGACAGAATACAAAACAAAAAACCAAAAAGCCTGAGGATTCTGAAAGTAAACAATAACAGGCATATTGTTGAGGGAAGTCAGAACTTGAAGAGTAACCAGAATGGTGGCTAGTCTCCTGACTTATTCCTCCCTTCTTTGTCTCCTGACTTTGACTCAAGAGTGAGCCACGTCGCAGAACTATGGACAAAAACAACAAAAACCAAGAGCAACATCTCTGTGGACTGAGGACTGGAGAAATGGACTCCCTCTTTCCCTCCCAGCCCTACTTGAAGCCAGCTGCGACACTAACCTGAGCTGCCACTGCGGCAGTGACAGGCCCGTGAGGATCCCAAGAAAAGCCTGTGTCTGCCAGAGGAACTGCAAACAAGGGCTCCTGTGGTCTCAAGAGTGTAGGTGATATTTCTTTGCTTCACCCAGTGGGTAGCCCAAACTACGCAGACCGCCTGACAGTGTGAGAAGCTAAAACTCTGAGAGAAACCCTGACTTTGTGGCCTGAAGACTGGGGAGAAGGACCCCCGTGAGCTGGAGAGAGAGCTGGATGAGGAGATCCCCTAATTCTTTGTGGGAACTGACATGGGTGCTGGTCTCACCCGGGAGTATCACATACATGTAACAGAGCCAAAGAAGCATAGCCGAGGCTTTGAGAACTAACGCACGGTGTAGACAACCACCTAGCTCCAGACCAACACCTGAGTGGTGTATGCACGAGGCAGACACAGCTCTGAAAATGGAGCTGACGTGGGAACCATTGCCCACAAGAGGCAGGATGGAGAGTCCTGTCTAAATCTGAACAAATCGGTCGCCTTCTAAACAAAATCAACACTCTTTGGTGGGTTTTCAGAAGACTCACAGTCTCACAACATCATCAAGATGTCCAAGATACAACACAGAATGACTACTCATACAAAAAACTGGGAAAATCTGACAACTCTCACAGGGAAAGTCAGTCAGCAGATGGCCACCCAGAGATGACCCACATGCTGGAGTTATAGGACAGTGGCTTTAAGGCTGTTACTATTACTGTGCTCTGTGAGATAGAATGGAGTCCTCAGAAATGAATGGAAAGATGGAAATTCTCAGCAGGGAAATGGTGTAAAAAAACCAGAGGGAACATTCGGAACTGACTAATAGAGTACCCAGTGAGTGGCTTTGATAGCAGAATAGAGATGGCAGGGGAAAGAAGAGTCAGTGAACTTGAAGACCCATCAAGAGATATTATCCAACCTGAAGAATATACAGGAAAAAGATTTTTTTAAAAAGGCCTCACAAACCTGTGGGGCTGTACCAAAAGGTCTGAATTTGTGTCACTGGAGTCCCATAAAAGGAGAAAAAGACTGGTGTAAAAAAAATATTTGAAGAAATAATAGCTGAAAACTTTCCAAATTTGGTGAGACACAAATTATGGATTCAAGAAACTCAGTAAACTCCAAAGAGGATAAACCCAAAGAAAACCGTGCCCATAGATATCATAATCAAACAGCTGAAAAACAGACTTTAAAAAACAAACAACCTCGGGCTTCCCTGGTGGCGCAGTGGTTGAGAGTCCGCCTGCCGATGCAGGGGACACGGGTTCGTGCCCCGGTCTGGGAAGATCCCACGTGCCGCGGAGCGGCTGGGCCCGTGAGCCATGGCCGCTGGGCCTGTGCGTCCAGAGCCTGTGCTCCGCAACGGGAGAGGCCACAACAGTGAGAGGCCCACATAACGCAAAAAAAAAAAAAAAAAACAAACAACCTGGAAAGCAACCAGAAACGATACATATAGGAGAACAATGCCTTGAACGACTACAGATTTCTCTTGGAGTCTGGAAGACAGTGCCGAAATAAAAGAACTATCAACCTAGAATTCCGTCTCCAGTGAAAATGTTCCTTAGGAAGGGAGGTAAAATAAAGGTACTCTCAGATAAAGGAAAATTTAAAGTCCTTTTTTGTCAGCAGACCTGCTCTAAAGTAAATGCTGAAAGAAGTTCTTCAGACTGAAGGGAAGTGATACCAAAGGAAGGTCAGGGCCTCAGGATGAAGGAGGAGCAACAGAAGTAAAACATGGGTCAGTAAAACATGGGTCAGTAGAGTAGATTTATTTTTTCTACCCTCAGATTCTTTAAAATGCAAATGACGATCAAAGGCGAAAGTTATAGGAGGGGTTCATTGTAGGTACATGGGACATGTGACAACTGAAAGGTTAAGGGGAAGGGGGTAGGGACCTATATAGTTGTAAAGCCTTTACATTTTGCTTGAAGTGGTAAAATAAAAACTGTAGTAAACTGTGAAAAGTTAGATATGTATAGTGTGATTCCTAGAGCAGCCACTTAAAAAAAAGAAAACAGAGAACCAATAGATAAATGAAAATTGAATACTAAAAAAAAATTTAAATAATCCAAAAGAAGGCAAGGAAGGAGGTACCAACAGAGCAAAAAACAAGGGAGACAAACCATGGAAATGCTAATTAAAAGAAAGCCATTTGGGAGTAACATACACACACTACTATATATAAAATAGATAAGCAACAAGGACCTGCTGTATAGCACAGGGAACTATACTCAGTATTCTGTAATAACCTATAATGGAAAAGAATCTGAAAAAGAATATACATATGTGTGTGTGTGCGTGTGTATATTCCACTTTCTATAATTGGTAGAAAAAACAAAACAGGCTGTGGAAGACTTGAACAACACTGTCCACTCACTTGATGTAATTGACATTTATCGAACACTCCACCCAGCCACAGCAGAATACAGCCTCTTTGTAAGTGCTCATGGGACAGTACCCAAGGTCAACTTTATCATGGGTCATAAAAAAAAACCTTAAAGTGTTTTAAAGAAATGGAAATCAAACAAAGTATGCTCTCTGACCACAAAGGAATTGAACTAGAAATCAGTAACAGAAAGATATCTGGAACATCCCCAAATATTTTGAAATTAAGCAACACACTTCTAAAATAACCCATGTGTCAAAGAGGGAGGAAAATTAGAAAATGAGCTGAATAAAGATGAAAATACATGTCACATGCAACTGATGTTGGGCTTAGGGGCAAATTTATAGTGTCAAATACTTAGGAAAGAGGAAAGGTCTCGAGTAATTCAGGTTCCACCTTAAGAAACTAGAAGGAGAGGAGCAAAGTAAACCCAAAGCAAGCAGAAGGAAGGACATCAAAAATAAGAGCAGAAATCAGTGAAATAAAAGAGAGTAGAGAAAATCGGTGAAACCCAAAGCTGGTTCTTTGAAAAGAGTAAAACTGATAAACCTCAACCCCTGGCCAGACTGATCAAGGGAAAAAAAGAGAGAGAGAGGATGCAAATGAGCTGTGTCAGGAATGAGAGCAGGGTCTCTATGGACACTGAAAGGACGAGGGAAATACTGTGAACCACCCCACGCCCATACATTTGACAACTTAGAGGAAATGGACTAATTCCTTGAAAAACACGAATCACCAAGCCATACTCAGGAATAAATAATCTGAATGGTCCCATATCTATCAAAGAAATCAAATTTGTAGTTAAAAGCTTTCTAACAAAGAGAACACCAGGCCCCGACGATTTCACTGGTGAAAATTCTACCAGACATTCAAGGAAGAAATAATACCAATTCTGCAGTCTCTTCCAGAAAATAGGAGCGGGAAGAACCCAAGTCATTTTATGAGAGCAGCATTATCCTGCTACCAAAACAAGGCAAAGGCATTACAAGAAAATTAAAGACCAATAGTCCTGGTGAATATAAGTATAAAAAATCCTCAACAAAATACTAGCAAAATAATGTTCATAGCAGCATTATTCACAAGAGCCAAAAGGTGGAAACAACTCAAATTCATTGATAGATGATTGGATAAACAAAATATGGTATATACATACATTGGAGTATTATTCAACCTTAAGAAAGAAGGGAATTCTGATACATGCTACAGCATAGATGAACCTTTAAGGTATTATGCTAAGTGAAATAAGCCAGTCACAGAAGGACACATATTGTATGGTCCACTTACATGAGGTACCTAGAATAGTCAAATTCATAAAGACAGAATGTAGACGAGTGATGACCAGGGACGGGGGGAGGGGGGAATGGGGAGTTCTTGTTTAATGGGTACAGAGTTTTAAGTCTGGGATGATGGAAAAAGTTCTGGAGATGGTGGTGATGGCTGTGCAACATTGTGAATACACTTAAAGCCACGGAACTGTACACTTAGAAATAGTTAAAATAGTAAATTTCGTGCTGTTTAAAATTTTACCACAATAAAAGAAATATTAACAAATTGAACCACTTGCCATATAATTTGCATCCGGCTTATCCCTTCCGTACAAACCCACTGCTAGATTTCTCCTCCTAAAGCACAAGTCTAATTGTCATTTTTCTGCTCAGAATCTTAAATGCCCACCAGGTAGACTTTCTCACCTGACAGCTAAGCTTGCTGTAGTCGGGTCCCAGTTTACCTGTCTGGACAGGTCAGCGTGACTGCTGTATACTTAGCATCTGCTCTAACCAAACACAAATATGTGCTTTCCTAGAATACTTATAAATTTTTTATCTCCGTGCTTTTATACATGGTTCTTTTTTTCCCTTGAATTATTTTCCTCACCCTAACCGATCTCTACCAGATACATTCTACTCATATTTCAAAAGCAACCGAAACTTGACATCTCCCTTGTCATCCTCTCTCTCTAGTTCTGATTTCTCATTGCAGCATATACCTCTCCCATGTTGACTTTCCTAGTGTTTATTGACCACTTGCCTATTGATACTGTTTCTGTGCTGGGTTGGGGGAGTTCAGTAATGAATAAGATGCATCCTTTCCCTCTGGCAGTTTGCTATCCTAGCACAAAAGACAGATTCACAAATATATATGTTCACAATAAATAATATGCTAAATGCTGAGCTAGAACAACAGGCACTTAATAGTACTTAACATGTTACCTTATGTGTAATATTTGTCCTAGTTTCTCTATCAGAGCACAAGCCCCTTCAAGGCAAGGTATCTCTCTACTTCCCCTCAGCACTTAAATCCTTGCATTAAGTGTGTACAGTTAAATATTTGCAACAACTTTTTTATTAGATTTCTTTATTCAAGGCAACCAATAAAGCTTAACCAAAATTTTCACTACTATATCTTCAGTCATTTTTCTTTGGGGGCATAAGCCAACCAACAATAAGCAAAACCTTAAACATTTTGTGGTTCCTGGGTAGAAAATACTAAGTAATTTTAGCAGTTTACAGAGGAATCACTCTGCTCCTCAAGGCTGATTTTATACAGATATTAGTTGCATTTACCTAAAAGTTCCTAGAAATATAATAATTGCAAGTTGTGAGAATACCATATATCCTCATCCTGAGAAATTTAATAGTTCTAGGAAAAGATATATAATGTGGTAAAACCTTCATTTCATCTGTGTGAAAACTTTAAGTTCTACAAAACATTTTATAGAATATTTGTTTCAAATTGATTTACTTTTATCGAGCTATTCTGATTTGATATTTAAGAAGTTTGTTTACTACTACCAAGTTGGTATTTTAATTATGTTACAGGAACAGAGATCATGTCCCTGCTTTGTGGTGGCCCTGCTAAACCATGGCCGTGTGGTTTAAACAGTAAGGCTTATGCTATAGTTATTTTATCTGAGAATTAAATAATAAATCCTTTTTTTTTTCATTTTTTGTAGAAGCAACTAAAATATAACTCCTTATTAAAAATGTTTAAAAACAGGTAGTATCACCAAACGCTAGATTTGAATAGAATCTTATGAACATTTACCATAAAAGAAAAAAAAAGATAAATTGTACCTCATCAAAAGTAAACTTCCAGGGGCTTCCCTGGTGGCGCAGTGGTTGAGAATCTGCCTGCTAATGCAGGGGACATGGGTTCGAGCCCTGGTCTGGGAGGATCCCACATGCCGTGGAGCAACTAGGCCCGTGAGCCACAACTACTGAGCCTGCGCGTCTGGAGCCTGTGCTCCGCAACAAGAGAGACCGCGATAGTGAGAGGCCCGTGCACCGCGATGAAGAGTGGCCCCCGCTTGCCACAACTAGAGAAAGCCCTCGCACAGAAACGAAGACCCAACACAGCAAAAATAAATTAATTAATTAATAAACTCCTACCCCCAACATCTTTAAAAAAAAAAAAAGTAAACTTCCGGACTTCCCTGGTGGCTCAGTGGTTAAGAATCCACCTGCCTCACCATGGAGCAACTAAGCCTGTGCACCATAACTACTGAGCCTGCTAGAGCCTTCAAGCCACAGCTACTGAGCCCGCATGCCCCAACTACTGAAGCCCGAGTGCCTAGAGCCCGTGCTCCACAACAAGAGAAGCCACCGCAATGAGAAGCCTGCACACCGCAACAAAGAGTAGCCCCCGCTTGCCGCAACTAGAGGAAGCCCTCGCACAGAAACGAAGACCCAACACAGCCAAAAATAAATGAATACCTAAAGGTGTATTACCTTTATGAAAATGCAAGCCACAGACTGGGAAAAAACATTCACTGTACACACACGTGAGCACGCACACACATGCGCGCGCACACACACACATCTGACATAGTGCTTATATCCAGAATATAAAAATAACTCTTAGAACTCAATAGTAGGAAGATAAACAATCCAGTTTAAAAACTGGCTAAATATTTAACATCTGCTTTACAAAAGAAGATACACAGATAGCCAATAAAGAGATGCTCAATGTAATCATCAGGGACTTCCACGTCGTTGTGTCCAGCGGAAGTTATCCATGTTTACTGTGCAGTACACCATAGGATCAGTACATTACAGTCTACTAATCCATTCCCCATTGATGGGTATCTGAGTTATTTCTGATCTTGAACTATTGTGAGTCAGGTTGCCATGAACATTCTGGTTCATGTTTTTTGGTGGATATATGCACCTGTTAGTCTGGGGTTTATACCAACACCTCATGTACAGTGTAGGGGTTTGTATAGCTCTGTGGATACTGCTGGACAGTTTTCTGAAGTTGTGCCCATTTATACTCCCTGCAGTGATGTATGAAAATCCATTGTTCCATATCCTTGTCAACACTGGATATTGTTACTCCTTTAATTTGAGCTGTTCTGGGAGTTCTGAAGTGATATCTCACTGTGGTTTTAATTTGCATTTTGCCATAACTGTGTTGAGCACTTTCTCATATGCTTATTGGACAGTGGAGGGATATGTAAATTAAAACAAGCATGAGAACACCACATAATTTACTAGAATGGCTAAATTAAAAAGACTGACATTACTGGGGACTTCCCTGGTGGTGCAGTGGTTGGGACTCATGCTCCCAATGCAGGGGGCCCGGGTTCGATCCCTGGCTGGGGAACTGGATCCCACATGCATGCCACAACTGAGAGTTCACATGCCGCCACTAAGGAGCCCATGAGCTGCAACTAAGGAGGCTGCCTGCCACAACTAAGGAGCCCGCCTGCCACAACTAAGGAACCAGCAAGCCTCAACTAAGGATCTCATGAGCCACAACTAAAGGAGCCCACCTGCTGCAACTAAGATCTGGTGCAACCAAATAAATAAATAAATAAAAGACTGGCATTACCAAGTTTTAATGAGGATGTGGAGCATCTGAAGCTCTCATACATTGCTGGTAGGAGGAAAACATGGTGCAGCCCCTTTGGAGAATTGTTTGGCAATTTCTTATATACTTAAACATATAATTATCATATGATCTAGCAAGTTCCACTTACAGGTATTTACTTAAGAGAAGTGAAAACATATGTTCACACAAATATTTTTACACAAATTCTCATTGTAATTTTATTCATAATAGGATAATAGCAATGAGAAAATCAAATTTGCAAATAAAGATAGGTCATAATTTGGAAGCAGCACTGCTCACTAAGAATGCATTTTGTGAAACGTTTTCTCTTGCATTATGCCACCATTAATGAGTTGGTTATTGATTACCTAGACTATGCAGAAAGCAGTGGCATGAGTATTAGATTACAGGCCCCTTGTGGGCAGAGACCACATCTTACATTTTATTTGTATTCTGTGGTACCAAATAAACACAGAAAATGAACAGATCTGCGTAAGAAACAGGTACAATGTACTTAAAGTAGTTCCCAAATCATTTATGTATTCATTCTAGAGTTGTTATATATGTACATAGGTCTGATGTTTTTGTCCAGCTTTGAAGATGTTCTGCTTGGGGTGATCAAGAAATAGCCACAAACTTGCCCAACTTTCCCAAAATTCCTCCCTCTCCCCGAGTTCCTGATAGAGACTGAAACAAAAATGCCACCTCAAGCTCCTGGCGCCGTGGCCGAAGCTGAGCTCGTGGCCGAGGACGTGCAGGGTTCCCTGTGCTGTCACCCTCTCCTTGGCTTCAGGCCGCCGGGAGGAGTAAAAGCTCTTCCAGTCCAACAAATTCTAAGACCCTGAGACTTTATCCTCTGTTATCTTAACCTTGGAATCAGTTCAAGCAATTATTACAAAAGCAATTTGAAAGGTTAAAAGTGTCCCCTGTGTAAATTTATTACTAAGGAAATGAAAGCCAAGTTATCTGCCCACAGATAATTGCGAGTTTATTTTTCTATTTCGAGATATTTGCTGGTATGTTGATAGCCTCAAATAGTCGTTCTTAACCTTTTGGGGTCACAAACCCCTTTGAGAATCTGATAAGCCTCCTGCCTGCCTACCCCCCTTCCCCCCTCCCTCAAATACGTCTTCTTTGCCTGCTGTGTGCCAGGCATTGTTCTGGGGGGGCTATGCTTTGTACCGCCCCACCTCCAAAAAGTCTGTCTGCACATGTGCACACCATTTCACATACAATTTTAGGGTTTGTAGATTGAACTCCTGAAGCCCTCCTAGAGTCCAAAAATATCTTAAAAGTAATTGTATATGGCTAAAAATACTTGACCCTCTTACTAGACAGAATCTTAGTATTTGCAGGCATAACAACGGAGTGTCCTTCAGTTCAGGACCTGCCCAGGGAGACAAGATCCTCAAACTCCTTTAGATCACATGGGTGTGGGGTGGGAAACAAGGAATTTCACATTTCACCCTAATCAGAATAGGTGACCTGTGCCTGATCAGCAGGCTGGTTCCTGTGTGTCAGAGCAGCGGCTAGGGGCGGCCTTCAAGGACACTCTACCACCTCAGTCTGTGCTTCTTAGAAAGAAGGAATTTTAAAATTATACTGTGGTCACCGAATCTGTGTCTGTAAGCCTCCTCTGCCATTCTAACTGAAAAATTGACCTATTTTCTACAAACCATTGCTCAGGAGCTGATGTGTTTTCATATGTGATAAAGGGCTGCACATCTGCGGGGACGTGAGTGATGACACCCGTCACTCTGACCTTAAACCCAGAATTGCTTTTTTGTTCTCTCATCAGTATTCAGCTCATGCTGAAAGGAAGAGATCTAAACTCTAAAGGAGACTGTTTATCTAAAGAACTGGCATTCTGGCAATTCAAGAAGGCTCTGAAAAGCCTCATGGAAAGCAAACTCTCACTTTGGGTTTTTGTTTTTCTGTGTGTTGCGTTGTGACACCTGACAGCTCCTTGGAGCACACACGCTATCCGGGTCCACAGTGCTGCTCTCGCCCTGACCGCCCAGTCCACACGGCCTTCACACGTCATCCTTTAGGGTTAGGGGACTCACTGCAGATAGGACCTTCACACAGATTTAACGGGGAAAAGCTGTCATCTCGGAACTTACTTAACTTAGCGATCTGGCATGCACAGATGAGGAGGACCATGTGACAGCGTCACATAAGGTGATGTACAAACAACACGTGAGAGTGAAATTAAGGAGAGGTCGCTTTTATTTCATCCTGAACCATAGAGACTTAACGTTCTCGACTTTACCGAGGAAACATCTGCATAGTAATGCTATTTGGATTCATGCACTTCATTTGTGGCTTGGAGATGACTGTATTTTATCATTTGCTTTTGAGAGCCCAGCTTGACATGCTGGAAGTCTAAATCTTGGCAGAGAAAAACTGGATTCCAAACATTTTCTGAAATGCTTAACGAGTGAAGCATCTTTTAGTTTCCCTAACACAGTGCCCTGCGTGTGGCTACATCGAGTGTTCGTGTCTGGTCTCTTAGAGTCTATTTTTTATGTTACTGATTTTTGTCCAGAAATCACTTAGTAGTTTCAAATAATCGATTTAAAACTATTGGGTTATTACTTCTTAACCCACAGAAAGACAAATTATAATTTTTTCATGTTCTTATGGGTTTTGGAGAAAGAAAACAATTTTAGGCAAGAACTGGTGTTAGAATTATCCTCTCTTCAGCCTTAGGGCTCTAATTTAATAGTAGAACCAAACCATGATTCAACTATTTATAACGGAAAGGCCTTTGGGAAAAGTGGAGTCTGCTACTTCCACAATTATAGGTTAAGGTCGAAATGAAAAAAGTACAGAAACTCTGGCTCACTTTCTCCCAATCACAAAGTAGCATTAGGGTCCCTTTTGCTAAACCACCGCCACGTAAAATCTTAGAAATTTTTCAGTAATCATGTATTTTTATAGTTAGTGTACTTCAGCGAAGCTGTTCCTATAACTAGTAAACACTTGATTAAATAATCTGATTCAAATATGAGGAAGTCTGTTTTTCACTGGAACAAGTTTTTGACCTATAGAAATACTCTGTTTTATGTTTACGTTAAACATATAATTCTCTGAGGCAAGACTTATTTTGCTATATTGAGATTCACTCCAGGTAACACATTTTCAGTGTGTTGCTGGAATAATTGACATTGCATATCAGTCTTATGTTTTTAAGATAATTTAGGTACTTGTATATGGAAGTTTCAGAGTACTATCATCAGACATGACCGGAATATGAATAAGTGTGTTTTCTGCCAGATCCAAGTACTGTTACTCATACTCTGAAGAGAAACGCATGTGATTTTTGCAGATTAATTGCATTCTTTGAGCTCTTAGCTGCTGGTCCCTGACAGGTAGTCCATCAGGAAGACTGGTCTATGGTAGCATTGTTATAATAATAAACACACAGAAAATGAGAACATCAGTGCCCACGCAGTGCTGGATCAATAGAATATACCGTCCTAGGGAACTGATGACAAAATCCCATCAACATAACTTATGCCTAAGATTATCAGATGTTTGAAGCAAAATAAATTCTGAGTGAGATCAGGAGAATAAAAGGGAGGATGTGAGGAAACCCTGTGCTGCGAGCCCCGGGTAAGTTGTAGTCGGTCCCTGGGGAGGACCTGGCACGTCTAGACTGTGACGTTTAGTTAAGCCAGAATAGTGGCAGCCATCATGTAAGATGGTACAAGATCTTGACGTCTTGGATTCCAGCTCAACTCAGCAAATACCTGTTGAATGTGCCACATGCTGGTCATTATGCATTCAAGTCCCGCCCTCCAGGAGCTCAGGTCTAGTGGGGGAGCAGTTCGGCAAACACTTAATTATGACATATGCTTTTTTTTTTTTTTTTTAAGTCCAAGGATGTGTGAAAAACTATGGGAGCAAAGAAACACTTGAGACTGTTTCCCCCTAGAGGAGTCTTGAAGGACAAGGACTCAGGGAGGGAAGACACCTCAGGAGCCCACGCTTCTTATTTGACTCCTGGGAGATTTGGGGATTAACCAGCAAGATATGGACAAATGAAAATATAAGTTTAAATGGCCAAGAAAACAGAATCAGTTGTTCCTTTTTTTTTTTTTTTTTTGCAGTACGCGGGCCTCTCACTGCTGTGGCCTCTCCCGTTGCGGAGCACAGGCTCCGGACGCGCAGGCTCAGTGGCCATGGCTCACGGGCTTAGTTGCTCCGCGGCATGTGGGATCTTCCCGGACCCGGGCATGAACCCGTGTCCCCTGCAACGGCGTTGTTCCTATTTATTTTTATTATTACCTGCGACTTTTTCTGCTTCCTAATTTTTTTTAATGTTTATTCACACTGTTAAATCTCCGAGACTAAAGCAACTTTCCCCTGAAATAAATAAAATTAGGGAGTTAGTATATAATGGAGAAGATCCCACGTGACCTTTCATGAACCTGAGGGCAGTAGCAGACTTTAAGATTTCCATTTTGGGAGGATAAAGCCCTCTGTGGAGACTTGAAAGGTCTACTGACATAACATGCATTTGTTAGAAATGAAAACTTTTTTGAAAGATAAATCCATCTTTTTCTTTGGAGATAGTAAATTCTCATTTATAGTTGGAGATTAATATTAATTTGATCCAAATTAGTGCAATGCTCTAGTACAGAGGCTGCTTCTGTTGTCATTGTTTATGGCATTAACTTTGTAAGGAAGTTAATTTATTTAGCCAGAGGGAGGCTGTTCTTACTTCACAGTATTTGTTTAGGTTTTCTACTGTTTCCCTCAAAATGTTCATGAGTATTAGTCACGCGTAAAAGAGAAGCTGCTTCCCATCTGCTGTGAACCTTCCAGTATTTGGAGATCATGGGACCACTGATTTGTGAGGTGCAGTTAAACTATGTCACATGAAAAGAACCAGACCAGGGGCCAAAGATAACAGTGCTATGTAGACTCTCGGGGGCCAGCGAAGGTTTTGTTTTACAAGATCGTGTCCGTGTTTGGTCAGTGACGCTGAGGCAGAGGTGAATGAAAGAACGTTACTTTAAAGGCATTAAAGAACGTGCCGGAGGAATGCATTTTTAGTGCAAAGCGTTCCGAATGGACGGGGTAGAAGTCCGGGTCAGCACAGAGCAGCCAAGCGCAGCCTGTTTCCCTCCCGGCTGTGGATGCCAAAGCTGGCCTCGCATCCCCCACCCTCAGGTACCGCGCTTCTCGCGTGCCCTTCCTCCTCCCTCCCTCCCTCCCTTCCCTCCTTCCTTGGGACCCTTTGAGAGTTCACATGAACCTTAGGGTAAACAAGATGGATTCGAATCTCTTATAACCAAGCCTACATACACATCATTCAGACATGAAAATTGTTTTCATGCTTTATGTATTTCGTTTGTAAGGCTGGGGGAGGGGCGTATTTTATGGAAACAGATTGAACCAGGAAACATGACTGTGGCCATGAGAGAGAGACCACCTTCCTCACTAATGAAGAAAGTGTTTGAACCGCACACCTGCGCCTAACCTCCAGCTCTGATATTTCATGCCTTTCACTTTCTAATTGCTGAACTATCTTGCGATAGGATAGTAGCTGTGTGTGTGTGCTTACAACCAAATGCCAGTCACCAGTCACCATCCGTGGGGTTGAGCTACAAAAACTGGGACAGGGTAAATGGTACAAGGAATTCTGTATTCGAGCAGAGTCTCAACAACAAGTGTCTACACCAAACGTATGATCAGATGTTCTTGGTCCTTCCACTGGGATTATTATTCCACTCATTTGAGAAAGACTTCATGAAAAGAATGGGGTTTGAAGGAATTTGGAGATTTTTGGCTTATCCTTAAGTGCCCAGAAGAGGTTTGTGTAATTTACACTGCCAGGTTTCCATGGCTTTCCTAGTGAAAAGAGAGAACTTAAATGCCTTCTTTGCTGCCTACTGGCTAAAAAAAATATATTTCCTATCCTTCTGAGAGAAATTACTGAGATTATTTTTAAAGAGAGTGAGGGCGGGGTGGGTTGGGGAGCGGGGAGGAGAGCATTACCGAGTCAGACACCCTTATCCTGCCTACGTAACTTCACCTACGCAGTTATGTCTTATCTGCTTCCTAACTGTATGGCTATAGGCCTTGTATTTTAAAGTTGCACAAATAGTAGCATGAGTATCGTTAAAAGATTGCAAGCCGGGGCGTCCCTGGTGGTGCAGTGGTTAAGAATCCGCCTGCCAATACAGAGGACACGGGTTCGAGCCCTGGTCCGGGAAGATCCCACATGCTGCGGAGCAACTAAGCCCGTGTGCCACAAGTACTGAGCCTGTGCTCTAGAGCCCGTGTGCCACAAGTACTGAGCCTGTGCTCTAGAGCCCGCGAGCCACGACTGCTGCACCTGTGTGCTGCAACTGCTGAAGCCCGCACACATAGAGCCCATGCTCTGCAACAAGAGAAGCCACCGCAATGAGAAGCCCGCGCACCGCAACGAAGAGTAGCCCCCGCTTGCCACAACTAGAGAAAGCCCGTGCACAGCAACGAAGACCCAACGCAGCCAAAAATAAATAAATAAAATAAATAATTTTTTTTAAGAAAAGATTGCAAGCCACCTTCATGATTTGGAGTTGAAACGTATTTGAAGTCAAATATGGAACAAATGACAAATGTCTTAACAGATTTATAGAAATATTTGTTAAAACATAAACTAGAGAGGTAAATCCCCAGAGAACTTCCAGAATGAACTCACGCAGCATGCTAACAAGAATCAGAGGTTTCCTAATGAAGGCGCATCAAGGACATTTGCCGTTCCCTCTGTGACCCTCTCAACTAGCCTCTTAAAATTTGATCAACTTTGGATTTTGCTGCTAGAGACATTAAAAAAGAAGAAAATATTTGTATTGAATACCATCAGCTTGCTCTCTTTCATGTCTTTTGTACCTACAATATTCAGACATGAAATCTAACATGGAAATTTTGCTTTCCTAATCTTTCTTGCAGAATTAAGAGGAAAATAGAAGATGTTAATAGATGGGGTTTTCACAGGTATGACCAGGCAACGGTACACTGCCTGTTGCCTCAAACATTGCTTTTTTCAACCCCAAATCTCCAAAGCATGACATAAACCAGGACAGGGCAATTTTAGGCAGAATTTCACAGCTCTGCTAGTGAAGTCCTGTGTTCATCAACAGGAAGAAGATTGCCCCCAAACGTGTCTTAGCGTGGGGAGTCTCATGTGGGCATCATTAGGCGGTTCAGGGTCTTCCTATTCTTTGCTCCACGGTGGGGTTTCTTACCTCCAAGAGTGATGTAGGAACAGCTGAGCTGAGCCTCATGCACCACAGTGCCCTTAAAGCCCACCTGGACCTCGGCGGGGCGGCTGGGCAGCGGCCGGTACCCAGGCGTGGTGGGTGGGAGGAAGGCTCGCAGCATGGCGGGTCCCAGAGCACTCAGAGCATCTCTACTGGTCCCGTCTCGGTGCCCCGCGAGGCTGTGCCTCGTGTCAGGTGAGGGCGATCACTCCAAGTTTGAGAATGCCAGAACCACACCACCTTCTCCGGTCCTTTTCAACCTGGCCGTCTTCTTTCTTCCCTGCGGCGCCCGCTGCCCGCACAGGCCGGCCTCGCCCTGTGGCCGCCCAGGAGAACTGGGGGTGAGACGTGAGGGTTCTGTCTGCCCATCGGCTCCTCACCTCCCTGACGGTGACAGGCTCTGGTTTGCATGGGCCACCACCAGCTGCTCCAGTGCCCCTCGTTCAGGACAGAGATAGGCTTGTCCCGGCTGGAAACGTGCGCCTGAGAGGCGGGAGCTGCGGTGGAATGTGGCTCTCTCTGTGAAACTATTTTAAGGAGAAAAAGTTAGGCCCAGTTCTACTCGTTATCTTGCCTTGCTCTCAGGAGCCAGGACTGTTGGTAAATCTGTTTCTCCTCCTTGACTACTTAAATTGTACATTCAAACTGCATATTAACTGGGGTGAAAAGAACTGTTTCAAATGACCCCATTTTAATCTTAAAGTCACGTTGCTTTAGAGGTAAATGGTCAGGTCCTAAGGAAATCGCCACAACGTCTCCGTGAGGCTTCAGAGCCAGCCTTCCCGTCCTCCCCTTCAACATCTGAAAGATGTGTTCACAGCATCTTCCCCCTCCATCTGCATTTCAGTTTTCTCGTAGTAATAACATCGTCAAACCGCTTTTCTATTTATATCAACAGTTTCCTTGGCATCCAGTCCTTATGAGAACCTAGTTCCTTATGTCAAATGCCACAAATGTGTAACATCCCCCCAAAATGGCACCCAAAATATTTCTACTTATATGTTCTACTGAAGAGACACAAATGGCTGTTCTTCCCCTGCTACTGGGCTTCGAATTTCTTAGTCGGGTGTTTCTCTCCCCTGTTACCTCTTTCCTGCTTTGATAGTTTTGGGAAGTTCCATCTCCAAGGAAAGGAAGTTTTCACTCTAACCAAGGAATAGAGCAGGATCCTGGTTTTGTAACGAGGATTAAAGCCTCCAAAACATACAACGTCTTCGGATTTTTTAGTCGCAGAATGTCGGTGATCCGATCCACTCTCGCTCAGGGGAGCACAGAGCAGGTGGGTCGGCGTGTGGGAAGCTGTTGGGGCAGCTGTCGCTGGGGATTAGGGTTGATGGACCGGGAACAGCCTGGAATCAAGTTCTCAGAGACTCGCTTAATGATCTTGAGATGAAAGAATTTCTTTTTGATATTAAGGCTCTCAGCGCATAGGCTTTAGAACTCAGACGTTCTTTTCTCCAGAGTATCCATGTATCAAAGAGGAGTATGTGTGTGTATTTCTAAGAGGACACAATGGTTCCATCAACTGCCCCCCCTTGCACACGCAGGTAAGATAAAGTTTCCTGGTGCACGAATCACACAAGAAGTTGACGCCATTGCCCCCTTTTGGCAAGTTGACAGTTCAAATTTATAGGGTCCTTTTAAAGACATCTCCTTAACACAGCACTAAAACGACATCTCCTGTACCCTTTGATTTCTGAATCTTGACTAACAAGAAGCAGAAACGCCCACCGAGTCATTGGTCAGGTGAGTGGGGGGAAAAGTTGTCAAAATATCACAGCTGTTTTAATGACCAAATTATATTCATATAATTAAATATTTTGTAAGTTTAAAATTTTAAAATAATTTCTTTTAAAAATATGTTGGTTTTCATCACCCTACCATAACATGGCAGCTATTTCAGTGAAGTTTTTTTTAACATGTATATATAGTTAGTGTATTATTTATATAATTAATACCACCAGATCCTCAACTAGATAGTTATAAATGTATTTTGGACCTGTTTAGCCTTTGCTATAAAAATGACCTAGACAGGCACATATTAAGGTATACAATTTGTTTGAAAATTGTTAAATGAATCAATAGCAGCTATATTATGCCACATTGTTCTTTCACTACTAAATCATTCAGTCAGAGTTGTACCTTATCTTTCAACAGTTGTAAATATTACGTGCAGACACTTTGGAGTCAGAGATTTATCACTGACTTTTGTTTTTCCTGCACCGTGACCTCACTTAGGGCTTTCAAAGCCAATCTTTCAGTTACTAACACCTTCCTGGGAGAAAGGGAAGGGAGGGAGGCTTCCAGGCCTAATTTGTGCTTCAGGTTTCCGATACTTAACAAAGAAGATGGAGTGTGTGTGAGTGTGTGCCGGGCCTCTGGCGGCAGTGATGTTTCAGAGCTGGAGCTTAGAGTCGAGGCTCGTTTTCAGTCTGTTCATCCATTTAAGAAGCATTCTCCACGTGCCTGTTGTGTTCAGGTGCTGTATTTTTAAGGACAACATACTTCAGTGTGTGTCTGTGTGTGCGTGTATGTGTGTGCACATGTGTGTGTTCTCTGTGGGCCTAAAAAGCCCCAGTGCGAGGTTTTCAAGCTTGAACTCCAATGACTGGTTTCAGTTATCCAAGAAGTATGTATTTGCCTCAAGATAGAAAGTGAATTTCTTTCCATTTTGTAGTTTTGAAGATGCTCATAATTGGTTTGATGTGTTTTTTGCAGTGTCCATTTATGGAATTTGGTTTTACGACAAGGAAGAATGCCAAAGAATTGCAGAGCTTATGAAAAAGTAAGTGCTGCGGGCTGAGTATTTGTCAGGACCCGGTGCTTTGTATTTCTAAGTGTACGTAGCTACACTGTAATCTAAACAGAGCACGTCTCTGACAGCAGTCCTTTTCACCGTGGTTAGGAACACATTCACTATTACTTAATAAATGAAAAATAAACATAAATGACAATGTTTTACATTTCCACTAGGTAAGATTTATTATGCAGAAGGGTTCCCCTCATTTTTTTCTGCACGTGTGAAGAATCTATAATATGAATTTTTCCAGATGGCAGTTTACCTTAATATTATCCTCCTTTGTAAATGAGCAGCTTTTTCCCTTGAAAAGTTACCAGTGTATCTCAGTGAAGAGAACATTCAGAGCCCTTCTAAAAGGCTGCCCCACATTCTCTGGGGTGCACACATCCTTCCCGCCCTGAAGTCTGCCCGTGGGGTTCAGACCTCCCTCCCTTCCGACCCTGCGAGGGCTTCGGAGAGTCTGTATTTTCAGTTCCTTTGGGAGTATCTGAGCTAACACTAATTTAGTGAGCAGTAGACAGCCCCTCTCTCTGTCTCTCTCTCGTCACTAGTCTCTTTTTTTGTTAATCTCACGAGGCCTTGTGATTCATCCCAGTCTGCACTGGGGGAAACTGAAATGACTGTCTGCCTGTCCTGCTCTTGCTCCCCTGAGGACCCTGAGAGGAGGCCCGGGTCAGCATGCTGTCTCCTCTGGGATCCATCAACCCCTTTCACCGGTTCTTGAGCCCCAGGCCTGCTCACTGGGAGGCAGTTATTTCCCTGCACTTATGCAGATGGTTTAGAGCCTCAGAAGGAAATGAGTTTCCTGCACGTGCTGGATCTGACCCAGGGCTGGACTCGGCCGAACACAGGGTCTGGCTGCCGCCAGCGCGGATTCGACAGAGCAGCTCCGTCTGCAAAAGAACCATTTTTCAATTTTAAATCCTGGGTCAAGGAAATGGCTAAAAAGTGACCCCAAAATATGGAATGTGGGGAGTACTTTTTTATAAATAAGACTGATTTCTGAAAAGCCTAGCTTGTGAGAGCCAAGTTTAGGTAAGCGGCTCAAGCTGCAGGTGGTGATTAAGTGTGTTCACACTAGTATTTACCACCATAACAGCGAGTTCCTAGAACACCCATGTTATTGTAAACTGTGCAGTGGATGATAATAGCAGGATCTCATGCAGATTAAAAAACACCCTGTTGCCCAGCCAAGAGGCCGCGTAAAGACTGTCAGATTCCCCGGTGATTCCTTCACAGCTGGGGCTGGGAACTGATCACTGGTGAGCGACAAGCCGCCAATGTGTGTGGATTCCCTGCCTGTCCTCACTTAGAACTGAACCTCTCACTGAGCCCTCGGGTCTCCTTCCCCGTAAACGTCGCGGCAATGATGAAGGAGCGTGAACTGCAGTCAGAGCCCACGCAGGGAGCGGTACTCCTCTCAGCCGCGCTGTAGCACGGAGGAGCGACCTGGCCTCCCTTCTGTGTTGTGTTCAGGAAAGCAGAAGGCGCTGCTCACTGCTGTGTTTTCGTACCCCTCTCCTGGGGTGGGATCTTCGCTGTGTTTCTAAACCACAGGATTCGAGGGGCTGGAATCAGCCACGCTTTGCCTTCAAGGCCCTTTGGAACCAGGGGCAGACGCCCGATTTGCCGTGCGGTTTGCCCAGCGTTTGAGAACCCTAAATTGGGTTTCCTCAGCAACACACGACTCCTTTCTACTGCCCTCAGTGTGGAGTTGGCAAACTTCTTCTGAGAAAGACCAGCAGTGAATACTTTCGGCCTTGCAAGGCCGACCGGTCTCCATCCCAGCTGCTCAGCCCTGCCCTGGCTGTGTGACAGCTGCCACAGGCCATGCGTCATTAACTTTCCGTACAAAACAGGCCCGGGCGAGGGTGGCCCTCCCCTCTCTAGAGGTGTACGTGTGGTCAGTGTACTCAGGACCTCAACTCCCATTTTTCTTCTTTCAGTTCCAGCAGTCTTATTTCTAACGTGATTATAACAAGATAAAAACAACTGGGTGAGAACTGGATGGTTTCCAAAACCGGTTGTGTTGAGTTGGCTTTTCTGGTGTGGATTTCCCTTCCTATTTTCTAGCCTCACTCAGTACGAACAGTTGAAAGCGCACCATGGAGCGGGGGCGGCAGTGGGAGCGTCCCCCGTGGGCCTCGGCTCGGGAGAGCGCAAGGAGGTGGACATCTTACGGATGCTCACCAAGGCCAGAGACGAATACGCAAAGGTGAGTCTTGTCTCCTGCGATGCAGACTTAAACTCCGCGTGGGGACCTGCGCCCTGAGACGGACTTGGTGCCGTGCCTTCCGTCAGACAAAAGTGCAGGAGAAATACAATCTTTATTGGCTTTTAGTAGGCTGTAGACTGTTTGCCTTTAAGTGGATTCAAAGGCAGCCCGGGAAATCAGTAACCTTCGTATATACAAATAGCCTCCAATAAGAAGACCCCATTGACAGTAGCAACAAATTGATATAAAATTCTTTGGGATAAAATTAACAAGAAATGAACACAACCTGTGTGGAATAATCATGGCTCTCCTTGGTGGTACTAGGGCACTAGCAGTAGGAAGGACATCCAACCCCCTTCCTCTGAAAATCGGCGGTCGGTGGAAAGAATTAAGCATTTATCCTGCCTGGCCAGGGGCACCGGATAATCCAGGTTGATGCGGGAAAGGCCTTCTCCACCACAGAGCTCCAGCTGTTAAATGTGGACGGAATGACAGAGCCTAAAGCCCTGGTGGAGTAACTGAGTCAGGCACGGATCATCCGTAATGCTCGTGCTGTGAGAAAGGCGGACGGAAACCTGACCACGGGCGGGTCGGGCGGCCGCGCACCGCGGCTGAACGTCGAGTACGCGGCACGCCTGGAAGTGTTCCTGCCACAAGAGCTGATCCTGAGCCTAAGTCTTGAGCGCTAACAGAAAATGACAGGGGAGGGGAACAGGGCAGGTAGAAAACAAGTTAAATGACACCAGGAAGCAGTCAGAAAGGCCGTGTGCGGCGTGGGTTCCTCGGGGACACCCTGCCAGGCTTCTGCATGTGCCTTGGAGGCGGGGCCAGAGGCCGCACTACTGGAGACAGACACCCCCGCAGGCATCTCTGTGTGAGTCCCGAAGGTGGTCAGCGCTGCCCGCCCGAGGGCTTGTTGAACGAATATGAACAAAGCGCGGTTTCACCCACCCGCCCTGTCACGGCCCGGACCCAGGTGCTTTCTCCCCAGCTTCGGCCAGTAACAGCAAGCTCTGGATCCGCTTTTTATTTTGTTTGATTCTTCAACAGCCGTGAAAAAATGTCCCAGTGACTTAATTATACTTTACTAACTGTACTATGTCAGGGACAGTGAAGATTCATCTTAAAGGTGCCATTTTTGCCCTCGAGGAGCTTAGGTTCTGTGATGCCGGCAATAACAGTGGCCGGTATAGATAAGAAATGCAAACGCTGAAGAAAAATTATTTTCTTTCTTCTCCCTCCCTCCTCCCAACACACAGACACATACGCAAACACACACACTGTATTGTTTCTATTTTATGATGTTTTGACTTGTTGAAAGTCTGGCTGGGGAGAGACTGTCCCTCCCCAGCCAGCCAATTCTCGGAGATACCAGAGGCCTAGCCAGGAGGGTGCCTGTGACCGGGAGACCCAGCCCTGTCTGCCCGCCTACCCCGGGGTGAAAGTCCTCCGCCCCGGTCCTATCAGGGCCACTCCCGTCATCCGGAGCCCCTGAAATGATTCAGACACGCCAGTCCTGAAGTGCAGAGACCCCGGCGAAGGCTGCAGCCTTGGTTCTGCCCTCGGTCCTGCTTCCTGCCCGCCCGTCACGAGGCACCCCCTGCAACAGGGGGCCCTGCGGGGCTGCTGAGCCTCTGTCTCCAGGCCCGGGGGCGAGAGCGGGTGACGCCCTGCTCTCCGAGCCTCTGAACGCAGAGCTCACGCACACTCAGACGTACCAGTGCCCGGTGCTGGGGGCTGGCCTCAGGCCATCACTTTGTACTGTACCCACAACTTGCAGTGTTTCCCTATTTTGTTTGCCCTTCAGAATCTACATCTCCTTCGAGGCCCAGGAAAAACGCCACTTCTTACGTGGAGTCTTCCCAGATCTCTTCATTCAAACTGATTGTCCCTTCCACGGCACTCACCAGTGTGTTACTCTTTAGAATGTATTTTGTTCTTCCTCATTTGTTACACTCACAGCAGCCTCTCCTGCTGTGCATAAACTTGTTGAGGTCGAAACAACTCGGTTGTGACAGTGTTGACGTGAAGGGAAGATAGAGGTCTGATCAGTGTGCAGACTCTGCTTTTCTATAAATTCAAATACATGTCATATGCATAATGTTCATCGCTCCAACTATGTGATAAATAACAGAAGAGGCTCTTCCTTCTGCAGTCACAGGCCAGGTAACGTCACATCGCGTCCAGAAGCACCTGCACGGTCCAGTGACCCCTGGTCCACATCCTTCTCGGTTTCCCACCACCCGGAGTGTAAACCCCGGGCCCCTCCGAGCGCCCTGCCACACGGTCTCGGGTGAGCCTTCCAGCCTCGCTGCCTTGGGCTTCCGCTGCCCCTGCAGACATTGGGAATTCCTCCCAAACGGAGTGACAGTGCTGCTTCCTGAAGGTGCCTTCCCGCCTCTCCTCAGGCTGGCCCTCCCCTCCCTTACTTACCTGGCAACAGGTGACGTCTCTGAAGGCTTACTTCCCGTGTTCCTTGTCCCTCGTGTGCTTTCTGATCTGCCCACCGGGTGTATTTGCCCCCGAGGAGTCCCCTTGTGCGAGGAAGCCCTGCTTTATCCTTGCCTTATGCCATGTCATCTGCTCTCCCAACACATACGGACGCGCCAGACAATGTGGGGATCAGGAGTGGACCTGGCCCCAGGTGCAGGAGAGGGACATGGAAACACAGTCTTTCCTGAGGATTCTTGCTGCGAGGAAGTGGATTTCCTGTTAGCGGAGGTTTTCAAGAAAAGACAGAATGATGAATACCAGGCATCTACAGAAGAACTTCACTGCTCTGGATGCGTATTCACCTGAATGACCTCTGAGGGCCTCTCCAACTCTAAACCGCGTAAATGTGTGAAAATTCCAAAAAGTAAGAGGAGGAGGCACTCTGAGCTGGTGGAAGATGATATTGATAAAGTGAAGCCTGGTGACAGCAGACACAACTTTTTACGCACAGTTAATAAAGTAATTTAAAAACCTTGTTTGGGCCGGTATTTTATGTTTTCTCCCCGAAGAAACAACTTTCTGTGAACCTGCTGTGAAGTAGCAGTGCTGTGACTTTGAGCTTCCTCCTCCCGGTTAGGCTCGGGGCTGGGACGCAGGTAAGCGGGGGCAGCAGCCGGGCCAGAGCGGTCTTGGGCCGCGGGGCTACGTGCTGAGCCTTCAGAAGTGGACTGTTCTGAAGAATACGTTTATACATGTGTGACTGAATCACTGCTGTACACCTAAAGCTAACACAACATTGCAAGTCAACGATACTGCAGAAAGAAAAAGAAAAGAATAAGGGGACTGTTTTGTACTTAAGACTATTTGGTGTTTTGTGGCCTAAGGCAAGAATGAATAGTTGTCCTCTAGCTATGGTTCTGACTTATTTATGAAATTAAAGAAATTACTGTGTCTTTTGATGTTCACTGAGAAAATTCAAGACTATAAGAAAGAAAATAGGGCTTCCCTGGTGGCGCAGTGGTTGAGAGTCTGCCTGCCGATGCAGGGGACACGGGTTCGTGCCCCAGTCCGGGAAGATCCCACATGCCGCGGAGCGGCTGGGCCCGTGAGCCATGGCCGCTGAGCCTGCGCGTCCGGAGCCTGTGCTCCGCAACGGGAGAGGCCACAACAGTGAGAGGCCCGTGCACCGCAAAAAAAAAAAAAAAGAAAGAAAGAAAATAAAACTACCCATAATCCTACCACTCAAAGATGTCTACTTTTAGCACTTCTAGTGTATTTTCCCCCAGACTCTTCTCCCCTCGTGGACACACGTGTTTGTGTGATAAAACGGGCTCATGTGACGACGTTAAGACCTTGGGTACTGTGTCAAGAATCCATTATACTTTCTCCAACTCTGCATGTTTTCCCAAGTAGTTTAAAGTGTTTGGGTCGAGAGACGCATAGAAACTTAAACAAGTGGAAAATGAGCTGCAGACTGTTGAGATCAGTGGTGTTTCGTTCTGGGCACTTTTTACATGACAGTGAAGCCTCATTGGTAGGTCGCCCGTCCTAGTGACACAGAAAGCAGCTTCTGGCCACTTTCCTCGGAGGGAGCTGTCTGCGGCCCACGTGAGCGGGTACACAGTGAAGCAGTTTGCGACCCAGGGTCCCTGCACACAGACAGGGTCGCTCGCGGAAGTGAGCCGAGTGGCCACTTTCTCTGCGCGGCCAGCCGGCGGTAAAGGCTTTTCACGCCAACATTTTATCAGTGACCGTATGAGGCTACACTCTTGTCTGGCGTTGGTGATCCACACCTTAGAATCCAGGCCAGTGGGTCCTGCAGCCATCATTCAACTAAGAAGAATTAGAAATGATATTTGATGACTCATAAAGTGATTTCACGTGCCATTCAAGACTAGTGCCAAATATACAAATTATTGGCCGAAAATAATTAGTCCTTTGTGCAGTTAACTTTACAAACCTAAGTGAGCGTGGTGGTGATCAGCCCCAGGCGCCTACATCCTTGAACAGAAAATACAGCCAATAGCCATAAAGCACACCGGGAACCGTGGGACCCCAGGGACAAGGTTGCATTCGCAGCCACTCCACCTCGGGACGGTGAGGTGTGTCCTGGCCCAAGGGTGCAACTGTGCAGCTGAAACTAACAATGCCGCGGAGTCCACAGTGCAGAAGGCCGCGTTTTACAGTGAGTTTTATTTGGTGTTTCAACAAGGGAAACCCAGACATCACTGCTGTGCCCTCTCTGTTACGAATCCTACTGTGTGAGTGATCGCATGGTTGGTTAGATTAATGCGTGATAACGACTCAGGGTTTGAAAGGATGAGGCTTGTCTCTCATCTCTTTCTCTGTGAAATTCTAATTTGTAGCGATCGGCTCCGAACGCTGGGATTTGAATTACTCTGTTTGTGCAAAAAGCCATTTGTTAAATAAAGATGATGTTAGTAATTTTTAAATCAACGGTTTGGGTCGGCTTGACTTTTTGGTTTGTCGACTAAAAAGGGCTGGTCGCTGTGAGGACGCAGTGCTGCAGCCTTCAGTCAACTGCCAGCTGCGCGCAGAACCCTCCCGCGGCCCCGACGAGGCACCGAGGGGGCACTTCCTCCACCGTTTATCCCAGAAGGGCAAGCAGGAGACTGCGGCTGCTTCCCAGCGACCCGCGGCCTTTCAGGCATCCAGGCGTCTCAGGGCCTCCAGGTCCTGCAGGCCGACCTAATACTTTAGGGCACGGAATTGCGCAAACTAAGAAAAATTCGACCTGAATTTGACTTACACTCAAACGTAGCTTATATCAGAGGAGAGTAAGGGATTTTCCTTTGTACATGGAGATCTATTTTTTTTTAAGTACCAACTAGATAAAATAAACAGCAAGAAGATGCATTCTTTTTAAAAGATTAAAGCTTCTTTTACACCAAAAATGAGGTTCTTTTTTCCATTTCAGTGTAAAGCCTGTCCTGAGCCCAAACAGATCAGCAGCTCGTCCGCCATCTACGACAACCCCAATCTCATCAAGCCGATTCCAGTGAAGCCCAGTGGGAGCCAGCAGCAGCGCGGCCCTCGGCCCGGCCAGGTGCACAGGCCTCTGCTCTCTTCCCGGGCCTCTGTGGGGCTCCTGAGGGACCTTGGCCCGGAGTACGGTCAAGGCGGGGCCGATGCTCTGCAGGTCCCCTAAGGTCAATCCAGGAAAGAGAGATTTCAAAGTAGAGATTTTGTCATTATTAATAATTTACTCTTCCTAGAAAGGGGTTGCACTTTTTCCTTTTGGCATTTCCCTTACTCTGTGCTAATCCCTTGTGGACTTGAACTCCTTAGAGGATAATGTATTCTAAAAAGACAGCAACCTAATATCATGTCAGAGCTGACGGGACCGTTACACGTCGGGCTGTATTCTTCCGGGGTGGAAAGCTGGTGTCCCACGGCCCCTGAGGGAGCCACAGCCCACGTGCCCCCGTGGTGCCAGGTCCGGGGCCAGGCGCTGTGTGTGTATATGGGATTCCTGGTCTAAGGACTGGTGTCAAATCCCCCTTTAGACCCCATGGCTTGTCATTGTTTTTGCATCTAAGATATAAGCATGACAGCAGTTTCTGTGTGAGCATATATATTTTTCAGAAGAGTCCAGCATTAGCAGAATTGCTAATCTGCAAGTCCCATCACTGAGTGTGGCTGCTTCTGGTTCTTATGGTCATTCCTCACTAAAGGTTTTTTTTTAAAGGGAATTGGTTTAAATCAATTTCAAAAAATGAACATGGACACCAAAAACATAAAGACTGGCTAATGCAAGTCTTATATTGAATTTTGTAAAAAATAAGTCATTTCTAATTATCTTTTAGCTTTTATTATAAGTTTGCTTTTCATGGACATTTTTTATTTTAAGAGAGAAACCGGAATATGTTGACTTTAGGAGAATCTCATGTTTTCTTAGCCCAGCAAGAGAGAAAGCAGCAGGGAGACGCCAGATGACACAGGGCGGGAAGGAAGCGGGTTGGTTACCAGCCACGGCGGCGCAGCGGGGGCAGGGATTGGGGTGTTAACGCATCTGACGGGTTGTTATCGCTACTGTTACATAGCTGGAAGGATCAAGTTAGACTAAATGACTTAGGTTCCTTTCCAGCCCTCAGTTTCTATAATTCTGTGGAATACTGCCAGGAATTCTGACATCCTCACATTTCTACGTGTCCTCGGTGTCTTCCTGTACTTTGCAGGGATAGATGGGCTTCCTGTGGAAGAGATTATTTGCCTTTTAGTGTCTGTAGCTTTGTGCCACAGTGGTCCCCAGCCTGTGAACCCCAGGCCCAGCAGGGATCATGTGCCTGTTTATGAATCAGCAGATACTGATCATACAACAGCCGTCTTGGGGGTGGGAGGGAGAAGGCTGTGAACATTTTTGACATTAAAAAGGAGGTCCCCAATGTGTAGAGTCTGTTATCACTAAGCTTCCTCATCCTTTCCAATTGACTCTTTGTAAATAGAAGAAATCATCGGGTAGGTAAGTTATGTTTCACTGCCCCCCATATAACCAAATTACATGTGGCCCCATTTTCAGACGTGGTTATTTGTTCCAGACCTTAGACCCTGAACCCCAACACCTGTCCTTGACGGCTCTCTTCGGGAAGCAGGACAAAGCTACGTGTCAGGAAGCCGCGGGGCCTCCCAAGACCCTCCGCCAGCAGCAGCACGAGAAGCTCCCGATTCGGCAGGGGGTCGTCCGCTCCCTGTCCTACGAGGAACCCCGGAGACGCTCGCCCCCGGCCGAGAAGCAGCTCTGTCCCGCCATTCAGAAGCTCCTGGTCGGGAGCGCGGACCTGCAGCCGCTGGCAGAGCTGCCCGAGAGCTGGCCCTGTAGAGACGCCGCCCGGCCAGGGTCTCCCCGCGGCCCCGAGGTGTCCCGCCGCGTGCACGGTGCCCCCAGGACTCAGAACCCGCCGGACCACCTCCAGAGCATCCCCGGCGCGCCGGCGCCGGCACCAGCCGCCTCGGCCGAGACCCCCGGGCCCCGGGCACTCCCAAGGCCAGCGCCGCCCGGCCCTGGGCCCGGCCGTCAGCCCCTGGGGCCCGGCGAGGTCTCCCCGCGGGAGCTGCTGTGGAAGCTCCAGGCGGTGCAGCAGGAGCGGCAGTGGCCGGCGCCCGGCCGCCCCGCCCTGGCGGCCAAGTTCCCCGTGGCCACCCCGAGCGCCCGAGCACGGAACCCCCCGGAGTCCTGGAGGGACCAGACCCCCAGCGCGGAGCAGCAGGCTCCCCTCCTTCAGGTAGGTGGCTGCCGGCCGGGAGGTGCTGCCGGGGCGCGGGGACGCGGGCCTCAGCCCCGTCTGGTCCGCGCATCGCGTCCCGCCTTCGCCTCCTGCCTGGAAGGGAATCTGGCCTTGGCCCGGCAATCTGGGAGCTCCTCCCTTCAGAGAGGCTTCATTCCTACAGTTAAGCCTTCAAGCGACGAGGTTTGCTGTGGCCGTGGGAAAAACCCAAATCTCTGACCTCGCAAACCTAGGGTCTGAAATCATTTGAAGTCATTCCGGGGATGCCAGACCCCTGACCTCGTCTGGTTATTTCGGTCCACAGTAAGTTATTGCATGTTCATGACCCAGGCCGTGCTTAGGAGCACTGACTGCGTGCGCCGCCCCTGCGGACGCCACAGCCCATGGGCACTTGAGGCCGGCAGGAAAGCAGGCCCCTGACCCCGGAATGGGCAGCCTCCTTGTCTGTCTGAGCACGTGTAGCTTAATGAGGGTCCTGAGAGGCAGACGGCTCCCTCCCTGCCCGCGACACACACGCCGGTTGCCAGAGAGGGAAGTGTTGTAATTCTCAGAAATGTTCTGTGCTCCCGGGGAAGACGGTCCTCTGTGGTCACTGATAACTTAGAACAGGGAGAAAACCAAAAGCTTTTCCGTTTTTTCACTGCCTGTGGGTAACATCCGGAGATCTGACGGATTTTTTTTTTTTTCCATTTGGATTGGTACAAATTCACTGAAAATGCATTGGGTTTAAAAATTAGGAAGTTCTCCCTATTTATGACGTTGATCCCTCTGTCGTGTTTTGGCAAGTAGCTTACGACAGGGCTTCAGAAATCTCTAACTTTTTGGAGCAAAGACCATCCGTGTGGAGCACAGTCTTCGTGTATGTGAGACTGTGGGTCGGAGTGTTCTTGCCTGTTACTGATGAAAGTCTCAGATCTGAGTACCTGCTGCTCTGGAGACATGGCTGTTCCCTGCCCTCATCCTCACTTCACTGTCACATTGCCCCCTTCTCCTGCTTTTTCCCCTGCGGATTTAGATTGGACCCTAGGAAATTGGGGCTAATCGTTGGCCATCCGCCTCTGCAGGCAGGTCCCCTTCTAGTGCTTGCGGGGTGCAGGGCCGCGGTGCTCTTCTGACTGCCCGCAAAGCCACCGCTCCTCGCGACGGCACACGGGGACAGTTAAGCAGACCACCCGCCTTCCTCCAGGCTGCTTTGTGCCCAAGACGACGCCCAGGGAGCTTCTGAAACCACAGCAGCTCCTCGCGGCTGGCCCTGTGCCTGTTCTCATGAGCCCCTGGGCCTCAGGAGGCTAACAGTAGCGCTCTTCCCTCTCACCTGAGCTGGGGACAAGTGACAGGTGGCTGTAAGCGTCAGGTGGGTCAGATGTCGCCTGCACAACTGGAAACACTATTGGGACCCCTGGTTTTAGGCCTGCTGGCCAAGAGAGGCGGACAGACCCGCCCAGACGGACGGGCCACCTGCATGCCTGCAGGAGTGGCCCCAGGGCTGCCCCCGAGACCCGAGCACGGAGAGTCAGGAGGTGGGGTGGACGGTGACCCCGCCGCCTGCCCGCCCTGCTGCACCAGGCGAGGGGGCAGGCGGCGGCCGGTGGGTCCCTCACGGCGGAAACTCGGGGCCGCAGCCGGGCAGGGACACAGACGGACAGCCCCGGCGTAAAGGCTGGGGTCCTGGCGTGTGTCCCAGGCGATGACAGGAAGCCAGAGATAGGAGGTGCTGCTCAGAGCGCGAGCTTCGCCTGCCGTGGGGAGCATAGTCAGGACAGCAGGCGCCGGCCGCCGGTGCCCTGGAGGGAGGAGCATGCAGATGGAGGCTGGCCTCCCGTCGCCCGCAGCCCTGGACGGTTAACACTGAACCCGCTGTGTCCTCTGCGCTCTTTGCACCGCCCCGTGCGCGAGCCGCCCTCATCCGCCCGCCCGTCGGCCCGTTTCCCACCCGCAGGTGCTCTCGCCCCGGCGCGCCCCGCCCGCCGTGGGCCCATCTCCGCTCATGTCACCACTGGTGTTCGCGCAGCCCCCCTGGGCCCCACCGCCAGAGAGGGGCAGCGGACTCTTGCCCCCGGGAAGCCAGGACCCAGCGGCCCCCCCAAGCGGCCCCCTCCTGCCCCTGCGGACGCCGGAGCCCCCCAGGACGCCGGGCAGTGCCCTGACCAAGCCGCAGCTCCAGGAGGCCCTGCTGCACCACATCCAGGTAGGAAGGCGCCGCCCCCCACCCCTCACCGGCCTTTCCCGGCGGGCTGCTGCCCTGCTGGTGCCTGTGCCCGCTTCCTGCTCCCCAAGCGTAAGAGGGCGCTGCAGCAGCTCACCCCGAGACCAGCGCTTCTGGGTGCGTTTCAGAGACTCAGCGTGGCTCTGGGCGTTGTGATCTGGAGGGCTAAGTCCTCAAGTGCCACCCGGCAGAGAGGAGGAGGTGAAGCCGCCCCTGGGAGGGTCCCAGGTCTATGGGGCCATCGGGAGCCAGAGGGGAGCGGAGGGGAGGGCTGCCCTGAGCCCGCGGCAGCGTCCAGGCCGTTACTCGGGGAGGCTGCAGCTGGGGCGGCAGGAGTGGCTGTGACGACCACAAACCTGCCAGTGAGGACAGGCTGGGGTGGCTTCCTCGTGCCCCCATGAAGTAATAAGGATGAGGACACTGTACGGAGCTCTGGGCCGGGCACGGGGTTAGGGACCAGGACGCCGAGGCTGAGGGACTGGCCTGAGGTCACCAGCCAGTCAAGAGCAGAGCTGGGGCCGCAGCCTGGCTGCTGCGCCCCTTCCCGCTGCACGACGGGGCCGAGAGACGGCAAAGCCCAGCCCAAACGCGAGACAGGCCTTGCAAAGTGCAGTGCGCTCACCCAGACGGACCACAGACAGCTCAGCTCACGTACTGAGGTGTCTTTTTCGCAGACAGTCCGTAAGGTTTTTGTGGTACTTTGCTTGGGCGTCAGGCGACCCTGTGAGCGGCCAGCACTTCTGCTGTGTCTCGTCCTACTCAAAAAGACCGTAGTCGCCGTGGGTAAGAATGTTTTTTTAAAGGTAACATCTTTTAGAGAGAAGGAATGGAATGGGGCCAGAAATCAGCATCTCTGAGTGTGAAAGCAGAGTAGCAATCTGCTAAAGACGGACGAGAAATGACCGCCCCTGACTAATTCATAAATAAGGGTCTTTTCCACCTTTTCTAGAAGCCATTCATGAGAAGTTCGTGAGGACTTAGGTAGGACATCTGTAAGCTCCTTTTCTGTGAGCAATAAACAAAAAACTTGAATGTAAAAAGCTCCACATTTTTTCTGGCTTATTCCATTTAATAACACTGTTCCAAAGATCTCTGTGCAGTAATGGGGACCCCTAAAGTCTGGAGCGGCCCCTGGACCACGCTCGTTACAGACCATATGATGTCCGTTCCGTCCACCCGGCCTGCGTTTCACGTTCCCCATGCTTTAGACGGCATCTTCCCCATGAGCTGCTGGGAGTCACTCAGGCATTCAGCTTTGCTCTCTGCCTGCTGTTAGGACACAGGCTCGTGCTCGGAGACTTTGCAGGAAAGCCAGGGTAGCCTGGCTCCAGGCCAAGCGGGAGTGTGAAACGCGGGTGAATTGCCAGAGCGATAAAGGACGGGGTGGGAGGGAACCGTCTCCAACATCAGAAACAGAGAAAACCACCGATGGGACCGTGGTTCCCTCGGCCCCGAGAGTGGCAGGAGGGGCCCAGAGCCCGCAGTCTCACCGCTGCCGCTTGCCAAGGCCAGAGCTTTCCGTAGCTAACGGGGGTGGTGCAGGGGGGTGGAGATGCACTGGCTCTGGCAGGGTACCAGCCAAGCACATTGCCAATGAAGGCTTAACTTACGCCCAACAACGAAGGCACCCCTTGTGGGCAACTCGGGGGCCTCTCAGAGCCACCAGTGACCTCCCAGCCAGGCTCAGAGGACTGAGCTGGGATATGTCCTCGCCGTGCAGCCTCCCGGGGGCCCCAGGGCTCTCCACACAGGAGGCCAGGCTTCTCAGGAGCCGGCCCGCTCCGTGCTTCCCCGAGGCTGGTGCCCGCCTGAGCTGCAGGCCACGAGCACCTGCTGTGTCCAGGGCTGGCCCCCGAGGACCGGCAGCTGACCCTTCTGGCCTGGCCTGCTGCCCCACTGACTCTTCAGCTTAAAAACTAGCCGCTGTGAGCACGCACAGGTGGAGAGGAGCTTCTTAGGATCAAGGTGCCAGTTCAGCCCCAAGACAGAGAAGGCCTCTCGTTTCTGCCAGCCAAGTCACATCCCCCTGGGGCTTTTGATTTCTGTTTTCCAGAATGACGACAACTTCTTAAATATAATCTACGAAGCTTATCTCTTCAGCATGACACAAGCGGCCATGAAAAAGACTCTGTGAAAGCAAAACATTTTAAGACTGATCTCCAAGGCCCTCCGGCTCAAGGTTCTTTCATGTCAAATGTTGTTTCCCTAAATGTTTCTGCCTTTTTTTTAAAGTATGTATTATATGAAGTAAAATGCTTCAGGCTTTTTTCAGTCACGCGTTTTTTTCATTACATTCTTCAGTGCACCTGGTACCAAGAATCGAGTGGGTAGGAAAAGTCCTTTGCTCATATCACACGGTAAATACCCAGCTTAAATGATTTTTTCTTACATGTACTGGGCCATTTCTAGATGAGTTCTCTCTCTGTGGGAAGGGCTGTTCTGGGAACGTGGTTTCTTTCTTATTAGCAGCCCCGGTTATTTCTGGAACTCGGAGAACGTGCCGACCGCCAGGTGGCGGTGTCAGCCCGTGACCACTGACGCGCCTCGCCAGCCTCTTCCAGACAAAGTAAACCTTTCCTTTGTAAGCATCCGTTGGGCCTTCCAAGGGAAATGATCTCTAAAGGTATTTCTCGCCAGCTTCCACGGGGGAGTTGTTTAGGGGTCCACAAATGGCCCAGGTTTCCAGCAACACCGCGTCTGTCCGCTCCTTCCGGCAGAAGCCTGCCTGCTTCCAAAGGAACGTTTCATCATTTTCAGCAAAACGTGCTGAGAGGAAGGTCGCAGGAGATTTTAAGGCCGGTCCTTAGCCTCTGTGGGGAGGCAGTGGAGTGCGGGCACGGCAGCAAGGATTCTTGAGGTCGTGGAGCAGACTGACGTCTCGTGTTCACAGAGACGAGGGCCTGCTCTCCCCCCAGCCCTCCCCCCGGTTGAGTCGGCCCCGGAATTGGTCCCTGCTGCGCGCTGGAGATAAAGTGAGCTTTGTGTTTCTATAGCCCTGTTTATTCTTGGACCATAAAAAGATCTCTAGAGGCCCACACAGGAGCCGGGCCTCGTTCTCCGTTTAGAGGTCACAAAGGAGGCAGGGAAGGAGGTTTCCTCACAGCTTCTGATGCCAGACGTGAACTGGAAGCTCAGACCTGGGGTAGGCGCATAACCAGGCAAGGGCCTGCGGGGAGCAGGGAGCGCCTCCCCTCCCCGCCCCCGCCCGCAGAAGGGCGCCTTCCCTTTGAGAAGGGACCCACCTTGCCGGGGCCGCCCTGAGGCCAGGGTGTGGGGCTGCTGTTCCCTCCTGAGTCAGGAAGGGACGCCTCCCTCTGCTTCTCTGTCTCCTATAGCGCCTAACGCCCTGCCAGACCGCAGAACCCCTGAAGCTCGTCATTGCGTGTGCAGCGTTTCAGGGCTCTTATGGGGAGTGTGGGGCAAGGCGAGACACACGGCCCTGTTGCCCCGCGTCGGTGACGCTCACCTCAGCCGCACACACTCAAACCGGAACAAAATCCACCGTCTCCCAGACCGCAGGTGACCTTTAAAACCCGCGGGCACATCTTTGATCTGAATTACACGTTTAGGGTGGCTTCTCCAGCTGGGGAGAAATGAACCCCACTGAAAATTCTTCTCATATATTTGTGGTAGCAAGTGGCTAATTTCTGAAATATATATTCCTTTACTTGATTGTTATATAAATAAAATAGAAATCTCAGTTGCAGCACCTACTGTGAAAAGGTGGCCGTGCACTGTGGCTGGAGGGGCCCCCCGTGCCCTGTGTGGTCAGACCCACACCGCAGGCTTCACTGGGCCTTTCTAGGTCAGCACCACAGTGGTCTGTTTTGAAAACAAATTCTCCATCCTTTACTGGAATGAACCACTTTAAAAGTGACAGGTGCAGTTTGTTCAGACCAAAGACTGAGCCCCCTTTCAAAGGGCTCGGAGATGAAGACTGATTTCCTCTGTGTGGGAAGCAGGTGGGAGCTTTGTCCAAAGACCTTTCTCTGGAGGGTCCGGGAAATGGATTGCAGGGTTATCTAAGCACCCAGGACTAGATCTCACATGTAAACTCACTTTCCTTTTTCCCACCTCACCCCAAATTCTGAGACCGTCGTGGACGCCCTCCTCCATGTCGCTGGCTTCCAGCAGCAGCTTGAAGCCAGTTGAATTCCAAGGGGAAGGAAGCCTGAGATGGGTCCCTGGGCAGTGTTATCCCGGGCACTGGATTTCAACCCTGGAGAAGTGACCGAAGTCGGTGCTGCCTGGTGCAAGGACAGAAGACGGGGCCTTGGTCAGGCGGCCTTGCCCTCACGTCCCCGGGGATGTGACCTGGGGGTCGGTGTGTGGCTTTCAGCAGAGTCTCTCCTGAGGGCTCCCCCTCCTCGGGCAGAGCGGCTGCGTCTCTGCGTGTATCCCAGACGGGTCCCCTGGCGAGCCTGGCCCCCGCCCACCCAGCTGTCACACCCCCTGCCCCGGGTCCTCCCAAGGGAAGCAGCAGCAATTCGCACTGGGCCCCGCAGATGTTCGCCTGGCTGAATAGATTGAAAGGGGGTGGTGAGCGGCCAGGGACCGCCCCCCACTTCTCCGGCTGCCGGCGGGACCTGCCCGATGTGAGCACCCAGAGCCAGCACGGCAGAGGACGGAGCAGGGCCCAGGAGACCGGCTACACGACTTCTCCCCGCTCTGCATGTCCGTGTCCCCAGCGAGAAGACACGGGGTGGTGGACTTGCTAACAGAAGGTAACGGCTCACCCTGGGGAGCTCTTTGCTGTTCCAGGCCCAGAAACCCCGAGACCCAGGCGCCGCTGTGGCCGTTGTGTGCACGAGAGTTGGCCCGGTGGGGAGCGCCCCTGACTTGGGGTGCGGGCCCTTTTCTCACAGGCCCTGGGGCACCTCCCTTCTCTCCCTCACACCCCGCCCCGGGGGAGAGTGAACCTCTCCACTCAGCACGACATCAGCTGAAGCCCAGAGCCTCTGGGACGGCTTTTGCGCTGGACAAAGGTCCTTTCCGACCTGAGGCCAAGGGTCCTGGGCCTTCGGCCTCATCCTCGTGCCACCCAGGTGCCCGTCAGCAGGGTGACCACGTAGCAGTCACCCAAACCAGGCTGTTCTGAGCATGAGCTGTTAGTAACCGCGCCGGCCAGAGGCCCGGATGCGGGCATCCTGGGCCCACGGGAAGGGTGGTCCCCACCTGCGTCCCCGCCCGAGTCCCCGTGTACCCAAGCCACGCAGGAGCCCCCGGCTCGGCCATGCAGCGAGCACCGGCCTGGACTCGGCCCGAAGGACGTCGGGCTGTGGGCGAGCGGCACCTTGGGGCCTGGCTCCAGGGCACGTCTGCCGTGAGGAACGTAAGCCAGGCCCCAGCCACAGCCTCCTTGTCATCGAAGGGTTTGAACTGAACGTGGCCTCTTTCAGCCCTGACAGCCAGCTTCCTTTGTCCTTTGAGGTCCTTCCTTTCTGGTTAAGATGTAAGTTCAGGGAAGGCCGGCCAGGGTGCTGCAGGGTGTGAAATGGCCACCGCTTCCTCTGCCTCCGCGCCCAGGACAGGGGTCTTCGAAGGACACCGAGTGGCTTTGCCATCCATGTTGCCTCCGCGGGGTCACTGGGCAAGTGGCGTGCCTTTTCTGGTCCTCCCTCAGGGAGCCAGTGTCCCAATGGCCACGTCACTGTTGTGGGCCAGGCTGGCCACGTGGCCCCCGCCTGCTTCCCCCAAACCTCTTGGAGCTGAGCTGCAGCGCACGCTGTGACCTTGGCCAGAGGCGCCGATGGTAGAGGAGCGTGAAGATGAAGATCCAGCCTTGATTTTACTGCTGCAGACACAGGCCTGGGGCGGAGTCCTGACCTGGCCCCGTGCACCTCATGGTCTCCGAGGACCAGGGCCCGAGCCTCAGCTCCTCTGCCGCCCCTCCCCCAGCCTCGCACCACACTCCCCTCCCCCGAGGGCTCAGGCATTAGTCAACCTTCAGAAGTCTGGGTTTATTTATAAAGCTGCTGTTGCTGCTTCCAGCGTCTGAAAGCCTTTTACAGGCATTAAGGAAGGTTCCCAGCAAGCCCAGGAGGGAAGGGGCCCGGGGTTCTCAGAGGACCAGTTTCCCTGCTGGTGCCTCTCCCTGTGTTTCCCTGTAACTTCTCAGTCTCCTCAAGACACGCACAGGGGTGCACGTGCACGCATGCACACGTGTGTGCATGCACCGGCCCCCTTCACCCGCCCCCTGGCATCCTTCCTAACTGCCTACCTGCCCTGATCGCCCTGCCACGCCTCCTTGACCCGTGCTGCCCCGGGGGGTGCCCCGCAGTCACCTCACACCCCTTCTAAAATCCACGCCCGGGTGTCCCCACCCTTCAACTCAAGCCACCTCCTGCGCAGCGGGGCCGTCCTCCTTGATTTCCTCCCATTCGGTGGGAGGGTCCAGGACCCAGAGGGAGGGATTCAGACCCCGGTGGCCCGCCTGCACCGGGTTCCCTGGGCCGCAGAGCAAAGCGCCACAGGCTTAAACAACAGAGATGGATTGTCCTGCGGTCTGGAGGCCAGAAGTCAGACCACAATGCCTGCAGGGCTGGTTCCTTCTGGGGGCCGCGAGGAAGAGCCTGGTCCGCGCCCCTGCTCACCCCCCGTGGTTTCTGGCCATCGGCAGGTCTCCTCGGTGCTCAGAAGCATCGCACCGGCTCTGCTTCACCCTCACACGGGATACCTGCCTCTGCCTCCAATGTCCCCTTCGTAAGGACGCCTGTCGTGTGGGATTAGGGCCCTCCCTGCTCCAGCAAGACCCGAGCTCCAAATGAGGTCACGTTCCCAGGTCCTGGGGGTTAGGACTTCAGCACACACGTCTGGGGGGACACGGTTCAACCCAAACCACTATGTTCCTGAAACACCACAAATCAGGGGGCCCTCCCAGACCAAGAGTTGTCACTGGTGGCCTGAGTGACTCACACAGAAGTGTTCCTTCTCAGACACCAAGGTGAGCACTGCTGACCAGTGGCCGGGAGTTCTTAGCTGGGACCTTTATTTTCACAGTTTCTCTCTCAGTCCGTCTTGGGCTAATTAGTCATATGCCTTAGTGTATATGACCCTCCATTATCGGTTTGAACAAGAGCGCTTCTCATTCTGGTCATCTCTTCCTGTGCCTGTCCTGACCCCGAGTCCAGTCCCTTCCTTACCAACAATCTGCAGCCCTTCTGTTGAGCTGACGTGTGCCCTGCTGTTTGCATGTGTGCTTCCAAAGTGTGTGTTGTTCTGTGCGCGTAAATGCATTTCATTTGCGTGGAGCTGTCACACGTACACATCCACTGTGCAGACTTTTCAGCGGACGGTTCAGTGAGCCTTACACACACCTGTACGTGCATGTCTGGGCGCGTGTGGTGACCCACGCCAGGCTGAGCTGTAGAACATGTCCTGCCCGGCCTCCACCAAAATCAGCCCCCGGAGAGTCCAGGCTTCTGACTCCTGTCATGGTAGATTCCTTTCCCGAATTTCACAGGCATAGGTAACGCAGCCTGCGGTCTCCGTGGCTTTCCCACCCGCCTCCTGCACGCAGCTCTGCCCTCACTTCTTGTCTGAGGCATCGGTCTCAAGAGCCTCTGACCTGCCAGACCTGTGGATGGGCCTTCGAGGGCATCTGGCCAGGGCTGCCGTGAACATTGCTGTGCACAGCTCCTCGCGCACGTCTGGGCTTGTCCCCGTGGACGGAGGGGTCGCATGGAAGCAGGCCCCCCGATGGGCTGCAGGTCATGCCGTGTGACCCTCCCCGCCAGCAGCACAGCCAGTTCTAACAGGTCCCCTCTGGCGGGGTGCACAGTGTCTGGTGCTCTAGTCTGTGTTTCCCAGGTGACCCCAGGTGTGGAGCACGGATGCTGCATGTGTGGTCCTGGCCGCTCACGTGTGGTGTTGGGGACGCGCCTGAGCACTTTCTAGCCCATTTTTCAGTGTGGATTTGTCTTCATCCGCTATGTGTCCCCGTGGAGTCTCTCTTACCGGAAAGAGAGCCACACCTTCTCAGTGGGCCGATGCCTTTCAGTCTTCTAATGGTGCGTTTTGACACAATTACAAATGCTCTTAATCTTCATGAAGCCTAAGTTATTAATTTTTCTCTTACAATTAGTGCTTTTTGTGTTTTAAGAAACCCGCCAAGCCCTGGGCATATGTTTTTAGTTTACGTCAGGGCTCTCGTGTTACAAACCTCCCTTCCTCCCACGAGGGCTGTCTTCGCTCCTCCTCCTGTGCCGTCCACACGTCGAATCTTCCGTTTCTAGTCACTCTTGACTCTCCACCATGTGACTGTTTGTCCCCGTGCCCTGCGCTCCCCGCGCAGTCACCCCTGTGTCGCACTGGATGACGCTGCTGGGGGCGGAAGGTGCTCGGTACAGGGAACCTTTGTCCTCACACTGGAAGGCTGCGCAGAACCTGGTCCCCGGCTGACCACCCGCTTCCCTCTGCTGAGTGACTTTCCCACATCTGTGCAGGACGGCCGAGGAGGGGCTCCAGGTGCTGGGCCTGCAACACGAGACCTGGATCCACAGGCCTGGGAGGCGGCCTAGGAACCTGCTTTTCCCGCAGGCTCCCTGGGGGGTTCTGATCTGCCACCAGGGAGGAGCATTCATTGAGCGCTTACTGTATGCCGGTACTGATCTAGGCGCTGGGAATAGCGGGCAAAGGGAACAGAATTCCTCCTGCGAGAAGAAGATGGATAATTAGCAAGAGAGACGAGTGAACGACATACGTCCAGCAGAGGCGCTGAGGAGGATGCCTCCGGCAGGTGCTGTGAGGGCTGCCCTGTGCCGGGGCCTCAGGAAGGCCTCGCTGGGAGGGAAACGACTGAACAAAGGGCCGACGGGCCTCGGGGAGCGAGCCGCGCGGGCGCCGGGGAAGCGCGGGCAGGCGGAGGCCACGCCGCTCCCCGCCCACTGATGCCCTGCAGCTTCCTCACGGACCGGCTGCGCCTGGGGCATCGCTGGCTGCGCCCAGACCGTCCTGAAACCCCGAAGGGGACGTTCACTGGCCGGAGACGGCCCGCTGCCCACCGTGCTGGTTGATCACACAACGGTCGTCCCTCCACCCCCGGTGCCAGCAGGCCTCAGGTTTGGGGGACACTTTCTGCCACCACATTCTTGGGGGAGGCGGGCCCGGCCACAGCCAGGAGGGGAGTTGTGATTTGTTCGAGCTGGTCATGGCTGCATGTCCTTCAGGCGTGGACATAGAGTGCAGTCCGGCCGCTGCAGAATGAAGGAGTCTGCTAGGTGATGTCTACAGGGAGGGGTCCTCATGGATGAGAGAAGCACAGGTAAAATCAGTCCCCCTTCTCCTCAGAGATCTTACCACATCTGAGTGCAGTGCCTGGAACAGTGGCAGCCATCCTGTGACCATGAGGGGAGCTAGCTTGAGGACAGCCCCAAATACTGAGGATTCCAGGGAAAAAAGATGGAGGAAATGGGATCTTTGGTGACACCCTTCAGCTGCTGTGTTAATCAACCCTGGAACCACCTAGACTTCCTATGTGACATACTGAATTGTCATTATCTAAGTCAGCTGAGTAGAAGTTTTTCTGTTACTTTCAGCCCAAAGCACTAACTGAGACCCACTCCTTTCCCACACCCTTGGCATATCTAGGATGCTCCTCTGACAGCTCCCTGAAGATGCAGGCCAGGAAGAGTCTACTTTCTACCCCTAGGACCTGGGGCCCACGGTGCTGGGGACTCTCAGGCTGCTGTCAGACTTGTCCTCCTTCACGGGGCACAGAGCCGGGGCACAGGCCGGGGCACACTGCTCCAGCCCTGGGTACCCACACTCCCCTCAGGTCGGAAGGTTCTCCAGTGTCTGCCTCCTCGGCAGCCTGTGGGCTTCCCCAGGGGTAGAAACCACCGTCATCCTGGTGGCCCTGAGCCCCAGCCCGCTCAGAGCTGGTGCATGGCAGGGGCTCGAGAAACGGCAAAACAGGAAGAGAAAATGAGCAGAGAAATGGGGAGGGGGGAAGCAGCGGGGGAAAGTGAGGAGGGGCCCGGGGACGGCTCGCAG
This sequence comes from Hyperoodon ampullatus, assembly GCF_949752795.1. NCBI lineage: Eukaryota > Metazoa > Chordata > Mammalia > Artiodactyla > Ziphiidae > Hyperoodon > Hyperoodon ampullatus. Next base: position 101,128,181 of record NC_136924.1, on the reverse strand, counting down.
GCAAAGCTACACGGAATGTGGCTTCCCCCGGGGCACCGGCAGAGGCCCCACGAGGGGAGAGGTCAAGGCTGTGAGCCAGAAGGACAGAGACCAAGGGACCCAGAGGCCAGTGGTCACGGCCAAGTGAGCCTGCCAGCACGTGGTACCAGAGGCCCCTGGCGCCCTCTGCCTCCTGCCCCCGTGCTCCCCCCTCCGCTGCCGGGAAATGAGGGCACGGCTTAGGCTTAGGCGGATGAGCCTCCAGCTGTGCTTCCCTAAACCGCCATGAGGCTACCCCAGTGCCAGTGGCTCACCTCCACCACTCATGCCGCGGCTCGGCACAGCTGCTGACGCAGGCGGAGGAGTGCACAGACGTCCCCCGGGGATGCTGCTGCCACACGTGCTTCTCAGTGGCCCATCCCTCCTTTGGGGGCGACTGGGGGGAGGACAGTGACAGGACGGGGAGGGCCGGGGGGCCACAGGACCGAGTGGTGAGTGGGCGCTGCCCAGCGCGGTCAGTGAGTGAGGACACACCGCACACCGTCCCAGGCTCCCAGCCCCGCGGGGCAGGCACCACTGCCTCATCCTATTGGGGAACTGAGAGTGAAAAAAACCGAGGGGCTCGACTCTCGTTCCCCACTTGACCTTCTGTGACTCTGTTCCCAAGGCGGAGTTGGGCCCCTTCCCCAGTCCTCTGAGGCGCTCAAGGGCATCGTGGACTGGAACTCCAGCCCGCCCCGCCCCGAGGCGAGACCCAGGACGTCCCACTGGAGGCCAGTGAATGAGCAGCCTCCCTGCCCTTCCTGGCCTACCTGTGTTTCCTCCTCTGAAGAACAGGGGCTCACCAGCTCCCCTGAAGGTGTCCTGGGAGTGGACATTTGCCCATCAATCCTTGCACAGGAAGAGAACGTGCTTGTGACGAATAATAGGGAACGTTTCTGAGTGCCAGGTCGTGAGCTGAGAACTTAGGCAGAAGCTCATCCATACTCAGGGCATGAGGCAGGCATGCTGACACCCAGCCCCTGCTCTTCCCTGATATCAATGCCCAGCCCCAGGCGAGACACCAGAGACACCGGGACTCGTTAGAGGCGGTGGGGCCATCCCCCTCCCATCTCTCCAGCCTACCTTGCAGCTCCCAGTAACTGTGCATCTCACTTCTGGCCAGTGGGTCAGAGCTTAATCTGCCAGCAGAGGGGGCCAGTGAGATTCTTGGGAGACTGTTTGCCTTCCTGCTAAAAAAAAAAAAAAGAACAGATGCATCTGGCAAGGCCCTTCTTCTTTCCCCTGCCTTGAACTCAGGCGTGATGTCTGGTAGGGCAGCAGCCATCTTGTGGCAATGAGGTGACAGACGTGAGGATGAACGCAGCGTGCAGATGAGGGAAAGGTGGAGAGAGGGAGCACCCAGGCCCTGGCTCTGTGCTGACAAGTCCTCGTTTGTTAGGTGAGCTTCCTGTTACTTGCACTGAATACACCCCTGCCCGACACAGACGGGAAATGTCATATCTGTTCCACAGACAATGACAACGGGGTGCCCTGGACAACAGAATGAGGAAGAAATAGAGCTGGAGTTCAGACCCAGAGCCCAGACACCAGAGCCTGAGCTCTTATTGTCCATAAAGTTTGCTAAACAAACGACTCATATAAATAAGATTGCAAGGAAAACATTTATCTTATTTAAAAGGGTAATTACGGCTAATTACAAATGAGTCCTGCCTTCCTATTAAATCCAGTGCAGTGGCCCCAGCTCTCAGGGCCACTGTGTCCTTCCCTGGCCATGGTCACTTGGATGGCCCCTCACGGGCAGATCTGGCACTCACCAGGCTGAGCAAAGGCAAACCCTGTTCTGATCCAGGCCATCTGCAGCGGGATGGGGCCTTAGGCAGCCTGCAAGGACGCCACACCCCAGCCCAGCCTGAGCCCTCCAACCCTCAAGGGAGCCTCTGCCCTGAGCCCCGCCTCCAGTTACTGGCACTTTCGGAGCCCCTCCCCGAGCTGCCACTCCAAGCCCACTTGGTCCAGACTTGACCTTAGCCTGAAGGAGAGAGCCTTTGGGTTCCCTCTGTGTCCCCACAGTGAAGCTGCTGTCCTGTCCTGTCCCCGCGGGTGCTGCTCGGCCTCTGGCCTGGACCACATCACATTGCCAATGCCCCATGTCCCACCCACAGCAGGTCAGATGGGGCACGCGGCCTGGCTCAGAGCAAGCCCTCACCTGTGGGTCAGGGGAGGGACTCGCTGGCTGGTAGCTTGAACTTTCCCTTGCGTGCTGTTCCTGGGGCTGAGAGAACGTGGAAATTCACCAAGTGCTTGACCACAAGTCCCCCAGCTCCCCAGGCCCCTCGGGCCTCCTCCCTTCCCCCTCCCAAGCACACTCACTTCCTCCAACTGTCCTCTTCCAGGTATTTATAGACCCAGCAGGTCCCCAAGGGGCCTGGCCAGCCTGTAATTAGCCCGCGCCCTCTGCCCCGGGCTTCCAGGGGCCTGAGACTCTGCAGGCAGAACTCGGGGACCTGGTGTCCTGTGGCGAAGGCACCAGCAAATCTAGGCTGACGCCAGGCTGATGCTGACGCTGTCACCTGTATCCCAGCCGCGTTTCCTGTGACCGGTAGGGAGGATGCCTGTGGGACCAGAGGAGGCGCGTGTGAGTTAGACACACGGCACCCTGGCCTTGCTTCTCCGCCCCTCCTCCCAGGTTAAGAGCAGGATTGGCTGAGTGTGATTAAAGGCTGAGCACTTACTCTCCCCTCGATCTCTAGAAGCCAGAACTAGCACTTTGTAGCAGTGGATGTTTTAAAATGAGAAGCAGTCTCTGGGGGACTGAGCAGGGGGTCCAAACTCTGGCTCTGCCCAGGGCAGCTGTACATGCCTCTCCCTTTTCCCCCACTTTTTAAAAAGTTGTGATTTAAAAAAAAAAACCCACATAACATAAAATGTACCACCTTAATCATTTCTAAGTGTACAGTTCAATACAGTTAAGTACATGCGCATCACTGTGCGACCATCTCCGGAGCTCCGCATCTTACAGAACTGAAGCTCTGCCCCCATTAAACAGGAACTCCCGTCCCCTCCCCCAGCCCCTGGCCTCACCCTTCTAATTCCCTATGATTTTTTACCTCCTCCAGGGACCTCACATAAGTGGAATCACACAGCACTTGTCCTCTGTGACTGGCTTATTTCATCGAGCACGATGTCCTCAGGTCCATCCATGGCGTAGCAGGTGTCAGAGTCTCCTTCCTTTTTAAGGCCGAGCCATATTCCACTGTGTGCAAAGACCACATTGTGTTTATCCATCTTCTGTCAGTGGGCTCTCAGGCCCTTCCAGATTGTGGTAATTGTGGGTGATGCTGCTCTGAGCGGGTGCAGGTATGTATCCGTGACATCCTCTGGCTCATCGGAAGATGATGGGGAGATGGATGCCCCCGCGTGGCTGCCCGGTGGTTTCCAGGCTGGGCAGGAGCCCTGGGGGAGCTCCTCGGAGGCCCTGGAAGGGAGGGGAGGAAGAGCCCTCACCCTCACCTCCTCCCAGAGTGACCCCAGTCCCAGCCATACTTCTTCCCCACAAATCCACCTCCCTGAGCTGGACACTGTTTCAGGGGGTGGCAGGAGCACAGCAGGGACAGATCAGACCACGGTCCCTGCCCTCATGGAGGTCACACTGCCACGGAGGAAACGCCATGAACACGAGACATGGGGAAAATCCCGTACGTGCTGTTGGATGGCAGCCACTAAGGAGAAGGTGCTGGAAGAGGGAGGAGAGATGTCAGGGGCAGGTGATGTTTCAGACCCTACGGCCAGGATGGCGTCATCCTTGAAAAGGGGGCTCATCACAGTTGAAATGTAATTCACACGCCATAGACTTCACCACGTTAAAGCATAGAGCCTGGTGGGTTCGGTGGGTTCACAAAGCTGTGCACCACCCCTATCGGATTCCAGAACATTCTCATCATGGAGGGCGAGGTTTTGAGTCAAGAGCTCGTTCTGAACTTCTCGTCTTCTCTCGGCCCTGGGAGGCGGGCTGGGGGGCTCCCCAGGGGGTCTTTGGCTCAGCAGCTTTAACTGCAGCAGCAGGAGATGGAGCAGGGTGTGGCCTCCTGCAGCTCCTCCTCCACTGTGTCACTGCGGGCAGCTGCTCCCCCTGCCCCACTGCGGGCCCAGTTCCGTTACAACAGCTCACCCCATCCAGGTTCTCAGGCCTGGGGATCGGCTCCCGCTGTTTACTTCCCAGGAGTCTGTGGTGCCCAGGGTTTCCCTAATGCACTGTCCACACCTCTGTAAAGACTCCCTTTATTAAACTCTTCCCAAGTCAACTCAAATGTGCCGTCCCTCCTGCCAGGGCCCGACCGACCCAGTCCTGATGGGAACGGGGACAGAGGCCAGGCAGAGCCACAGAGGGGACTCAGGCCCCCGGTGGAGCCACTGTGGGCCCGTAGTGAGGGCAGGCAGCATGTCATAGGCCAGGGAGGAAGGCAGGTCCAGCTCATGATGGGTCTGGGGCTGCAGTACAAGCTTTGGCTTTTACCCTCAGTAAGGTGGGCAGCTGCTGGGGCTTCTGAGCAGAGTGACGTGGACTGACTTTAAAAGGACTCTCAGGGGCTTCCCTGGCGGCACAGTGGTTGAGAGTCTGCCTGCCAATGCAGGGGACGCGGGTTCGAGCCCTGGTCCAGGAAGATCCCATTGCCGCGGAGCAACTAGGCCCGTGAGCCACAACTACTGAGCCTGCGTGTCTGGAGCTTGTGCTCCACAACAAGAGGGGCCGTGACAGTGAGAGGGCCACGCACTGCGATGAAGAGTGGCCCCCGCTCGCCGCAACTAGAGAAAGCCTTCGCACAGAAACGAAGACCCAACACAGCCATAAATAAATAAATAGATAGATAGACAGACAGATAAATAAATAAATAAAATTAAAAAAAAAAAAGAACTCTCAGTGGCTGGGTTTAGAATGGACGGAAGAGGGGTAAGGGCGGAGTCGGGAGGCCAGCTGTCAGAGGCCCTGCAGGAGACAGGCAGGACACTCATAATGGGATAATTGGGGAAAAGTTTCTTTTCAAATGTACGAATGGAGAGGGCACACAGGGTAACCCAGGGCTCAGGAGCCTCTGAGCTGTAACTTCCTTGCAAGTCATGGGAAGGAAGCAGTTACTCCTGGAGTCTAAAGGGGGTGTGATGGTCAAGTCCATGTGTCAACTTGACTGGGCCGCAGGCACCAAATGTTTGGTCAGACCTCATTCTGGCTGTGACCATGAGGGTGTGCTCTGGGTGAGATGAATCATACCTCTTGGTATGATTCATAATGAAAGATACGCAGAATCCATCTGAAATTCAGCATTCCTCGGAACAATTCAAGTGCCTGTAGAAATCGCTGCCCTACCAGGCTGAGCCTGGGAACAGACCCCCGCCCATAGCGCTGACTCCCCGCTGGGGACACACAGGAGTTTGTCATGGGGACACTTCCTTCTCCTGGCATTCCTTTGCGTCGGCGGCAGCCCTGCGTGTCGTTTTGCTGGAACCAGCAGGTTTTGTCAGGACAAGATACACCAAGAAGCCCTCTGACCTGTGGAAGGCGTGGACTGTGGCCTCACGTGGTGCTATCACCAGTTTGGACCCACAGACGTAAGAATTTTGATCAAATTCTGTCCTGTGTAATTCCCATCAGAAGAGGAGACAGCGTATGGCATGTTTATAATTATGGACATTCAACATCAACCACTTCCTAACAGGAGAGCCAGGTCCTCTGCTGGCAGCTTCCGTCTTTGGAAGAATCTTCCGTGGACCGGCTTGTGGCCTTTTTTCCATCCCCTCCCGTGTGCTGCCAGCGGGGCACTGCGGGGCGGTCACGCGGCAGCTGGGTGTCCTGTCATGAGGCCAGCAGCCCCGCACGCAGGCAGTGAGTGTCCCTGGAGCCGCCCTGCCCTGGATGGCTGCACACAACTGTCTAGGTGGCTACACAAGCCAAACTGTTTCCCCATTGGCTTCCTCTTATCTGGACCCCCAAGGCCCAGGGCCCCTCTGGCACCACCCAGCAGAGGGGACATTGGTCAGAGGAGAAGCTGAAATGCAGACGGACGGAGGCCTTGACCAGCAGGGCTTGCTCTGTCTTCCTTTCACATGCATTAGGTGCTCATTCCATACAAGGGTTGGGGGCAGGGGAGGGGCCTGGAGCTTTCCGGAAAATGGGTCCCCAGCCTAGAACCGGGGCAGATGAGACGTGGGGGAGGTGAGGCCACAGGGTGTGGACGTTACCTCTGACCTGGCCGCAGTCAGCGGCCTGAACACAGGAGCCAGCACAGGGCCCCCTCTGTCCCCTAGCCTCCCCGAGCCAACAGGGATGCTGACACTGACCCCCAGGATCGTTCTGAGGTTTAAGGAGAGGGTCTGCCACAGCTCCTGGTAAGTCAGGGCGCTGGACACGCATCCAGGGCCAGTGTCACTGCAGAAGGGTGCTCTCCAGGGACGGGTCTGCCTCTTTAACGCAGGAGGCTATGCTCTGACCCTCGTGGGGTGAGCCAGCCCTGCCTTCTGAAATCAGGGTAATCCTGCCGAAGTCACCGCCGCCGCCCTCCTCCTGCTGTCAGGCGGGAATTAGAGAGGAGGCCAGTGGATTAACCAGTTCATTGTGTCACACCTTCTCCCACCAGCCGCTCTCCTGGAAGCCTGCTGCTCAAGTAGGGCAGCCCCTCTGCAGGGCAGAGAAGGGACCCCCACACACACCGGGCATTGCAGCCAGGACCCGACTGGAGGCTGGGGAACCCCAGGCTTGCCCTGACCCGGAAGGCAGAAGGCTCGGGGCCGTGCCAGGGATCTGGGCAGACAGGGCTCGGGGTCTGAAGCTGCTCTTTCCTCTCCCTGGCCTGACCCCAGCAGGGGCACCTTGCCCAGACCCCCCAGGGTCCACCCAGATCCCAGCTCCACCCACGGCAGGATGTCCTCCCACCAGCGGCCAGAGGCCTGGGCCTCCCTGCAGAAGACGGTGGTCACCCTGTGCCTGCTGTGCAGCACGTCCCTGTCCCCCACGCGGGGGCAGGCCAGGATTCCTCTGGAAACGTAAGCCTCAAGAGCACCCCCACCCATAAACCCTCCCCTCCCTCCCCTCCCCGGCCAACCTCAATCCTCGGCCTCCCCCAGCCTCCAGGCTCTCCCAGGGCTCGGCTGCCCGCTCCCCCCGTCTTGCTGTGAAGATCTTTTCTTCACCAGCCTCTTCTCTTCCCCAAATCTCTGCCACATGGGGCCCTACCCTCACCCCCTGCCCAGACACCTGACAGTCCTAGGAGAACTGACCACAGGGGCCCACACTCCTCCTGGGATGGCAGGCAGTGTCCCCAGCCCGAGGGCGAGGCTCCTTCCAGGGCGATCACAGGCTGAGGCAGCTGGAGTGGGAGCTGATTTGCTGGACGTGTGACCATCTCAGCTCCGCAAGGATTCGTTAGGAAACATTCTGAGAGGGTGAAGCGGCCCTAAACCGACCGACAGCTCGTGCAGCCAGGAGCCAGGTGGATGTGCACGGTGGGGGCCGGGGGCTGTCTCCACTCCCTTTCTACACCTGCCCGCCTCCCTCCAGGCCCCAGTCCTACATCCTGTCACTAAGACCAGCTCCAGGGAAGCTATCGGTCATTCACACTTTGGTATAATTTAATGTGCGACTCTGGGGGTGTCTGGCCTTTAGTCCTTAGTTCTGGCGGTTCCGTTAAAGACAGTTCTGATCCGTATGGGAGCAGACATTCTGGGCTAAAGGGGCTACCTGCTCACCACACCTGAGCCCAGGAGGACAGTCAGGATATTGCCAGCCTCGTGTCTTACAGAGGGGGACGTGCAGCCCCACGAACGCCTGGGGTTTGTGTGGAGCTGAGCTAAGCGCGGGGTTTGAGCAGCTCTATCCCCATCGAGGAGTCCCACCTCTAGTTGTTACAGGCCTGGTGCTGCCAGGTGCTCCGCAGATGACCCTCCAGTCCACACGGTGAGGTGGGGAACGGTCTCCTGACTCTGCAGTAGAGGAAACGAGCTCGGAGAGGTCAGACGGCCACCTCACACTCACGCCGCCAGCAAACGGCAGTGCCAGACTTGAACTCGAGTCGGCCTGGCTGGGACCTCACCTCCACACCCACTGCCAGCCTGAACTCTTCATCGTGGAGGGAGGTGTTGAGAATAACCCTCATCCCCAGAGCACACCCCAGCTAATAGTACAGGCAAGCTCCAGGGCCAGGCTGAGTGCCGGCTAGAGATGGCTGGAGCCCAGGCCTGCGCAGAGGGGACCGGCCACACGGGGAACCCGAGCGTCCGCCGAGGGGAGGGCCCACGGCCATGCCCGTGTCAGCACGGTGCCCACCACCCTGCAGCCAGACCTCCCCCGGGCTCCTGATCCCCGCCCACCCTGTGAACCCTTCCCAGCCTTTCCCCCCCAGAGACCGGCACCTCCCCCACGCCGTCCCCTCCCACTCAGTGCTCAGCCTCCTCTGCCTGCCCGGCTTCTCCCGCCTCCCAAATCTGTGCCCACCAGGATCCCCAAAGATCTCCCCGCCCAGCCCAGTACACACCCCTGGCCCCGCCTCCTGGCCCGCTCTGGACACTCTCTCCCTTTTTCTTGAGTCTCAAGGATCTCCCGGCTCTGCCCGGGCGCCCACATTAACCTTTGTCTTCCTCTAACGCCCCTTTCCCGCCGTCTGCCCCGGGAGCGCTGCTGCTCCCCGGGGTTTGTCCTGCACTCACAGACCTTCTCAGCCAGCACCCCCTCCTTGTGGGCCCGTCAGCCTCAGAACCCCAGCTCCCACCCACCCACCAGTAACCCTCAGCCCTGACTCCACCCGCTAGACCCACACACTGTGGCCGCGGGCGGATCTTCCTGAACATCCCTGGAGCTTTGAAATTCCAGATACAATACAAGGGACTTACCTGGCGGTCCAGTGGTTAAGACTTCACCTTCCAGTGCCCGGGGGTTGGGGGGGATGCGGGTTCGATGCCTCGCAGCCAAAAAACTGAAACATAAAACAGAAGCAATATTGTAACAAAGTCAATAAAGACTTTAAAAATGGTCCGCATCCCCCCCCCCCAAAAAAAGATGCAATGTGTTGGGTGCCTTCTGGAGCTGGGCAGTTCACAGCTGCCCAAGGGTACCCAGTAGCCCTGCCTCAGGGACCTCACCACCTGCCTCTCCCAAGCTGCACACATCACCTTCTGCCCTCCCCAACTTGTTCCCCGATCGTCCTGATAGTCTTCATTTTATTCAATAATACCACCATCAGCTCAACCACCCAAGCTGCAGACCTGGAAGCCATTTTGTTACTGAGTCCAAGCTCGTACTGCTCGCCACACAACAGGGCAATCAATCGAGAGACAAGTCGCTGGGGCAAAGAAATAGCGCCTCTATTTGGAAAGCCAGCAGACAGAGAGGGTGGTGGACCAGTGTCCCAAAGACCCATCTCGCCTGGGTTAGAATTCAGGCTGCTTTTTTTTTTTTTTTTTTTTTTGCGGTACGCGGGCCTCTCACTGTTGTGGCCTCTCCCGTGGTGGAGCACAGGCTCCAGACGCGCAGGCTCAGCGGCCATGGCTCATGGGCCCAGCCGCTCCGCGGCATGTGGGATCTTCCCGGACCGGGGCACGAACCCATGTCCCCCGCATCGGCAGGCGGACTCTCCACCACTGCACCACCAGGGAAGCCCCAGGCTGCTTTTATACTAAAAGTGGAGGCGGTGTGTTTGGTTGTTTCCAGCTTCTTGGTGCTGGAATCCTTTGTTCTTACAGCTGTCCACAGGTCAGGTCATGATGTTTCTATAAACCTCCAACAAGGAAATTCCCTGGTGGTCCAGTGGTTAGGACTTGGTGCTCTCACTGCTGTGGCCTGGGTTTAATCCCTGGTAGGAGAGCTAAGATCCCCCAAGCGGTGCCTCTCAGCCAAAAAAAGAAAAAAAGAAAAACCTCCAACAAGGCAAATGTTACTCTCTCTTCTGCAACTTTTTATCTCTATATGCATGAAAAGTGTTACACCTTTAAAGGTCAGAGTCTGGAGAATGGGCTGTCCTGTATATTTCAGGCTATAGCAACATTCTTAACTTGTAGCAAAAGCAATAGAATACAAAGGTTAAAATAAAAGAAACAGATCCACTGTGGAGTCAGGTCTGTTCATCCCTGTTCCAGTTTTTGACCCCTCCAAGCTCCTCTAGCCTCTCTACCTGGAGTTCTCTGCCAAGTCTCTTTGATGGGGGAGACTCTCCCAGACTTCAACACTGAGCCAGAGCCCACCTCTGCCAGGAAGCCTTCCCTCACCACCACCACCCCTCCCCCAGCTTCGATGGTGCCCCTTCAAGCGTGGATCGCGCCCTCCGTACATGGAGGGGTGTCGCTCTAACTAACAGTTCCACAAAGGCGAGGACTGGGCATGGCTCACGCCCGTGCACAATGCCCAGCACATAGTAGGGCCTCGATACTTGTCAGTTGAGTGACCGAACGAATGCTGACCTTGGCATGATCACGTGGGGAAACTCCTTTTGCTCCATCTGGAGAGGCTCAGGCACAGCCCCGCGTGGCCTCCCCCCCAACCAAGGGTGGGATCTCGGGGCACTTGTGGGGACGGGTCTCCCCATGAGGCTGCCTCGTCCTCCCTGCCCGCTGGCCCCAGCCTCTCAGACCCGGCTCAGAGCCTCGGTCTCCCTGCCTCATTGTCCCTGCGCAGGGCAACTGGGGGACGACTGGCTGAGGAGCTGCAGCTGTGTGAGTCCTCGGGGTCCCCCACCCTGCCTGGTCAACCCCGATCTCATCCCTTCTTCTCCAGCCCTCTGGGGGCGGGGTGGGCGGTAGGCTTGACTCCAGACGTTCAGCCCCGCCCCCCAGCCAAGGGTGCTGGGATCACAGTGTAGCTGCCAAGCCTGATGGGTCCTCTGGGTCCCTGCCCTGGCCGGGAGGGACCACAGCTGCTGGTGTGTTTTCCTGGGTGTACGTCAGTGTGTGTGACTGCGTGTGGGCCTGTGCGTGTGTGCATCTGTGTATATGTGTGTGTTAGGTGTGTCCCTGCATGTTGGTGCGGGTTTGTATATGTGCATCGGTGGGTGTCTCTGCATGTAGACACTTGCCTCCTGTGTGTGTGCATGTCTGTGTGCATTTCTGCATGTGTCTCCCTGTGTGTGCTCATGCGTGAGTGCACACACACATACTCCCACCGTCCTGCAGAGTGAAGCTGTGGGCAGACACGTTCGGCAGGGACCTGTATGACACTGTCACCAAGTACTCGGGCTCCCTCCTGCTGCAGAAGGTCAGTGACCGCGCCCCCTCACCCTGGGGCTCCCGGGGCAGCTGGGCGTTAAGCCGTCCTGGTGGAGAAGCAGGATGTCTGGGTGTGAGGGCTCTTGGGGGTCATCTAATCCAATCCCCATTTCAGATAGGGAAACTGAGGCCCAGGGAAGGGAATGATTTGCCCAAGACACAGAGCAAGTTGGGGGCGGGGGGCAGTACGGTCAGGTGCCCCCCCCAAGAGCGTAGTGTCAGCTCAGGGGCCCGGGAAGCCCATGCCTAGATGGGATCGGGGGGAGAGATGGTGGGGTGGGGAGCAAAGGGGAGAAGAAGCAGGGGCCGGAGGACCGGACACAGGCCTGCTGCCTCGGGGCGGAGAGAGGTCGGTGGGAAGACCCTCGGACGGAGAGCCGCCCGCCCAGTGCTTGACCTGCCGCCACATCTCTGGGCACTGGAGAGCCACTGGGGCCCAGTGAGTCCAGTCCAGCCCTGCCTGGCCCCTGGGCAGAAGCTGAGCTGCCTGTGCACAGGCTGACGGCCGGCTTCTCACTCAGCCCCCACAAGCTCCCGTCCCGCTGGCATCCCTACTCCCAGGCCAGTGCTGAGGATGGCGCTGCCGTCCTGCTGCGACTCGCTGAGACTCAACATTCACCATCTAAGCCTCACTGCAGCTTCAGCACCATTTTCTAAGAGCTGCGGAAAGGGGAGCCTCCGGCTCTTATGGCCGTGCTTGTCCCCTCCCCCAGGCTGGGGGCCCGCTGTCCTGACCGCAGGGCCGCAGCAGCAACGCCAGCTCTCCTCGCCACCCCACACGTGCCCCCCCCACCCTGTGGCCGTTCTGGGTAAAAGCCTCACACGTGACGCATCTTACAGTTTGGGGAACCGAGTAACTCGTGCCCAGGTAGCACCCAGGACACACGGTGAGGGAGTGCCTCCCGGGGGCCCAGATGGCGACTCAGCAGCCCTCCTAATGCCCCCAGGCCCACTGGCTGAGAGTCAGGCAGCACCCACCCCTGCAGCGCCTGGGGGGTACAGACACCACGAGCCTCACAGCCCCTGCGCTGGCTGTGTGACCTCGGTCAGGTTCACGACCTCTCTGGGCCGCAGCCTCCCTCTGCAGGATGCGAAGCAGAGGACATCGGATAAGCGGCGTCCCCTGTCGGTTGTTGGGGGAGGTCCCGGCCCCAGTGTGATGCACCGGGGGGAGGGCGGAGGCCGCCGGCAGCCGGGGAGGGACGTCCGGGTGCAAGACGACAGGCGCGTGTCTCTCCACGTCCCCTGAACAGAAATACAAGGACGTGGAGGCCAGTCTGAAGATCAAGGAGGTGGATGGCTTGGAGCTGGTGAGGAAGTCCGCGGAGGACATGGAGGCCATGCTCCGCAGGAAGGTGGCGGCCGTGCAGGTGCTCAGGCCTGCGGGCTGGGGGTCTGCCCGCCCCGGACACGGAGCCCCCCCCCGAGCCCCCCTACACCACCTTCTCCTGCCTCGTAGCCCATGAGCCACAAGACCCTTGTAAAGGACGGGGTGGGGGGCACGAGGAGAGAGGGGAGGCCCGGGCGGGCACCCTGCCGTAGGGACCAGCATCCAGGGCTGGGGAGCATACAGAGTAGTTCACTGCGCTAAGAAATCCTGTTTGCCGGCTACTCATCCTTCCCTCCCCACAAACCCCTGGCAACCACTGAGCTTTGTGCGGTGTCCCTAGCCTCACCTTCCCCACAATGTCATGTAGCTGGAAGGACTCAGTGAGTCACCTTTCAGACTGGCTTCTTGTCCCCGTGACGTGCACCTGCCTTCGGGCTACTGTGACTAGTGACGCTGTGCGCGTTCGTGCGCAGGTGCTGGTCCGAGAGTCTGTCCCCAGTTCTCGCGGGTGGACCCTGGGAGTGGACCTCACAGGGCCCCTGGCCTCCTTCCCGCACTAACTCCCCCCTTCCCGTCCCCGCCCGCAGAATCTGGTCGAGGCTGCTGAGGAGGCCGACCTGAACCACGAATTCAACAAGTCCCTGGTGGTGAGTCCTCCCGCTCCCACAGCCCTGGGAGGTACGGTGACTAATGTCGCAGCACCCCCGGGGCTGGGGTCACCTGAGGATGGGACATGGGGTGGGAATTGCATAGGCCCGGCTCTATCTTTCAACGTGCACAGGTTTGTATGAGCTGTAGAGGTTTGATTCTGAACCGCTGTGAGTATTTGAGGCGACATTTATGGCTGGCCGGAGGCCAGGCTGCAGGCCTTCTCTTCAGAGGGAACCCCCCCTGCAGGGACCCCCATTTTGTCCCCCAGGAGCCCTCCCCCTCCTGCAAGATCTCGGGGTGCTGGCCAGGCTGCCTCCGTCTGTCCACCTCTCCCTGAATCTGTGTCCGCCTGTCAGTCTCCAACGCTGGCTGCGTCCACATACACCGAAGTGGGGACTGACGCCGTAATCTAGACAGTTTACACCAAAACCCAGAAGAATCAACCATCCGATCCAACGTCTGGTTGGATATTTGCCCCAAATCAGTGATCGTGGCCGGAATCCTCCGCCAGTGTGGACGTGGCGGTCAGTCTGTCCGATATCCATCACGTGTGACGCGCTCTCTCTCCCCTTCCCCTCCCCGGCCCCCCCGCCCTCCCGTCTTCTCGGCGTCGCCCTAGTTTGACTATTACAACTCTGCCCTCATCAATGAGAAAGACGCGAGCGGCGCCTACGTGGAGCTGGGGGCCCAGTTCGTCCTGGAGGCCAATGCGCACTTCAGCAACCTGCTGGTGAACACGTCCCTGAGCAGCGTGCAGCTGCCCACCAATGTCTACAACAAAGGTGCCCGCCGGACCCCAGCCCGCAGCCCCGGCCGGAGCAAACGGGGGTCCCCGGGGAGGGGGAGGAGGAGTGCGGGTGTGGACAGCAGTCGTGGGTGGCGTCGCTGCAGGCTGTGGGCACACGCGTGTGTGTGCGCGTGTGTGCACGTGTGTTCCGCGGGGGAAGACTGATCTCGTTTCCCCTGCACTTCCTCCTATAATCTCACCCTTCAGACCCGGATATTTTGAATGGAATCTACATGTCCGAAGCCTTGAACCCTGTCTTTGTGGAGAACTTCCAGAGAGACCCGACGCTGACCTGGCAGTACTTTGGCAGCTCGACAGGGTTCTTCCGCATCTACCCAGGTGAGGCCGCTGGGAGGCATCTCCACGGTCCTCGGGGCTCCGTCTCTGGGAACAAGGCGACGGAGGCACTGGAGATGGACCCTGGTCCCAAAGCACCTCCCACCCCACCTCCGTCCCCTTCACAACCTGATAAGCACACTTTCAAGCTGATGAAGGAATCAACAAATGACGCCTCGGTAAGCAGCCAATAAATGCCCGCCTGGACTCTTGTCCTGTGAGAAGCACGTGGAGGTGGAGAGGAGGGCAAAGCCATTCCGGTCTTCAGAGGGCTGCGTCCTCCCCGGAGAAGCGTGGCAGAGCCACTCGTTCAGCAGCAGGGAAGGAAGTGCCACAGGCTAGCGGCCAACCCAGCAGGCAGCGGGGAAAGCCCCCTGGTCTACCAACGAACAGAAAACAGAAGCCCCTTCCACGGGGCCCCCAAGAGCTCTGCCTTCTTTTATTTCTCATTTAAAATAATGCACCACCACAGCTCATGCCCACTCTTCTTATTTTAGCCCCCTGTCCAGAAAACCTTAGTATTGCCCTGTTTTCTGAGATAGGAACCGGAAGGTGTTACTGGCCAGGGTCCTTGACCTCCTCAATCAATAGAAATTGACGAGAGGCCAGACAAGAAAGTCAGACAAGGCTTTACTGGGGCCCCTGCTGCGGCAGACAGGGTGAGAACAAACAACAGGTTCCCTGGCTCACTCCCTGGGGGGTGTAAGGGCGAGGCGAGCTGGTTCCTTATATGGGGTGAGAGTAGCGGTGTCTCCAGGGGTCCGGCTGGACGGGCGGCTTAGGTGTTTACCCACCCCTTTCTGGTGTTGAGTGCAGGGGGCATGCCCAGTACCCTGCTTTTGCTCTGGGCCCTTCAGAAGTGGCAGTTGGGTTTTTTTGGTCTTTTTGTATCGTGTTGTCCATAATTTGCCCCAGCTCTGCAGGCATGCAGGTATTTTTAGTCCCTCGTAGTTTCTTTGTATTCTGTTGCTGGGGGAGACGTCTGTCCAGGTGCAAGCGCTGCAGCAGAGGGTCCAAGGTACCAGGTCCCAGCCTGTCTCAAAGGGTCCTGAGGACAGCCATGTGTGTCCCCTGGGCCTCCCTTAGGAGGAGTACAAAGCGACCTCAGGGCTCGCCGGTTCCCTTCAGTGGTAACTCTTGTCTCTGCCCAAATCCACAACGAGCCGTTTGGTTCTTTTTCTGTTCTCTGGAGTCTTGATGAACAAGTTCATCCCTCTTCCATGGAACAGCCCTTCAGATGCTTGAAGACAACACCCATGTTCCTCAAGCCTCCCCCAGGGTGGAAATCCTGCCACATCAGGGCTTCCAGAGCCGTCAGCTTGTGAGCAAACACAAAACTTGCCCATTTTTAAACCAGGTTGTCACTGCTGTTGCTGAGTTGCAGGAGTTCTCTATACATTCTGGATATTTCCTCCCATTCTATGGGTTGCCTTTGCACTCTGTTGACTGTGTCCTTTGATACACAGAAGTTATTGCCTGTGCTTTCTGGTGTTAGGGTAGTATTTTAGTTATTGTTTGCTTCTAAATATTTTTGTATTCCCCTGTGATTTCTTCTTTGATCTTCCAGTTATTTAACAGTGTGCTTTTTAAATTTCCAAATACATAGGGATTTTATATTTATCTTTTTATTATAAATTCCTAGTTCGGTTGCTTTGCAGTCAGAGGACACAGTGTATGTGGTACTGATTATATGAAATTAGCTGGAATTTTAGTTTAATAGCCTAGTATGTCATCGAGTTTTGTAAATATTCTATGTGTGCTTGAGCAGAATATGTGTGCTTTAATTGTTGGATGAAAAATTCTGCTTACGTCATTAGATCAGGCTTGTTAATCGTATTGTTTAGATTTTCTATGTCTTTGCTGATGTTATGTCTGCTTGACTCTTGTTAGCTCTTATGACACTTTTTATTTTAAGTCTGTTTTGTCTGGTATTCATAGAGTGATACCAGTATGTTCTCAGTTGGTATTTGCCAGACATATTTTTTTTTCCATCCTTTTACTTCCAATCTTCTATGTCATTTTGTTTTAGCCATATCTCTTGAAAATAGCTTACAGCTTTTTAATTTTTATGCAAACTGACAATCTCTTTTACCATTTCACAAGTTAAGCACATTTCCATGTATTATGTTGATAGATTTGGACATGCTATTATCTTATTTTTTAAATTTCTACTTGTCCCTCTAGTTTTATGTTTCCTTTTTTCATCTTTTTTGTCTTTTTTAATGATTTATCTTTTTTGATAAATCTCCCCTACCCCCTTACTTCTCTTTTTTCTGTCAGTTTGGAACTTATTCCTCTGTTCCCATTCTTTTAGTAATTAGCCCTATTTTATCAAGCTTTTTTTTTTTTTTTTGCAGTACGCGGACCTCTCACTGCTGTGGCCTCTCCTGTTGCGGAGCACAGGCTCCGGACGCGCAGGCTCAGCAGCCATGGCTCACGGGCCCAGCCGCTCTGCGGCATGTGGGATCTTCCCAGACCGGGGCACGAACCCGTGTCCCCTGCATTGGCAGGCGGACTCTCAACCACTGTGCCACCAGGGAAGCCTGCAAGCATTTTTAACATGAGATATAACAATTAAAATAATATTTTCACCCTCCTTGCAGTCATAAAAGGACTTTAGAACTCTCCCACTTGCACCTCCGCCTCCCCACCCTGACTTATTTTCATCTAATGTTTCCCTGTTTTTATCCCCACAAATTAGATACTCTCACTGTTATTTGATAGACATCCCTTGTTTGTGTTCCCAGGCGCTCTCTCTAGATTCTGGGAAAGCAAGACCATAGCAATGAACATCACTCCCACGAGACTCCTAGGCAAGCAAAGCTTTTTTATCCAAAGGAGAGCTGGTGCACCAGGGAGAAGGAGGGAAGGCGCCAGCTCCCTGAGGACTCCTAGGGAAGGGTGTTAAAGGCCGTGCCGGGGAGGGGTGCAGGAGCCTGATCAGTTCGTGCTCAATTCTCGGATTGGTTGGCATCAGAGTGAGGTTTCGAGCCTCATCCATCTGGTTTCAGCCAGTCTGGGGTCCATGTGCCTGCGGTCAGCAGTTTTCATCGGTGGTGTCTGCTTCCTGCAGACACGACTTAGGAACGTGTGCAGGCCTTTCTCTGTGTCTCTCAGGGAACTGGGAGTTCGGTGACTGCTCGGTGGGGGATTATCGCCCGCTCTGTCCTTTGGAAACCACGTACTTACATCGGTGGAGCACAGACGGAGCTCATCTCTGACTCCTGTGGGTCTCCGTTCACTGAGCGCTTTGCTTCACGGGGCCTGTGCAGCCCTCTTGCTCGAGGCCACCCCTCGGTCCTTTTCCACAACGGCCACGCTCTCGTCTCCCTGTCTCAGCAGCGCCCGTCATCCTGGGAGGAGCATCTCATGGTTCTTGCCTCGGCGGCCTCTCACCCGCAGGGGCCTGCTTCTAACGCACGTGGTGACCTTGGCTTGTGGGGCCCGACTTGGGAAAGCTTCCCTCGAGAGGGTTGACCTCTGTTTCTGCTTGGGGTTGAGGGCACCCCACCCGGGACCACCAAAGCCCTCTTCTAGGGTTTTGGTTCAGAGTCAAGAACTTCCGCCTCAGCTGCCCCTCTCCGTTGCTGTACCGGGAATCCGTGTCAGACCCGCCAGGCACTGGGAAGGCCTGACCTTGAGGAGCTTAGTCTTGTAGCCAAATCACCTCCCCTTGCGGCTAACAGCAAGGGCGTGAGCACCAACAGCTGATCCTGCCTGGAGGCAGGTGGACTGCAGCTCAGAGCCCCGGCTCTCGCCTGCTCTGTCCACGCTCTGCTGGATGGCAATGACGCTAAATAAAAGTCACACCCCTGGGCCTCCCCGTCTAGTCTGATGGGAAGTTTAGCCTCACCGATGAGTCCCAGGAACCACATGGCTGGGTGGGGGGGCGGGGTCTTACCTATGAAATTAACCCAACTCTGGATCGGGCCGCTGGGAGGTGAGTGTCCCTCCAAGAGCCGGCCTCCCTCCTTGCTGCAGCCTCAGTTCACAGGGGCTGACCTACTGCCCTGGGGGTCCTAGCCATGCCGGGTGTCAGCACCCAGCCAGAAGCTCTGGAGCAGCCTCTCTGAGCTAGCGAAGAAACCAGACTCTCTTTCCCCAGGCATCAAATGGACGCCTGATGAGAACGGGGTCATCACCTTCGACTGCCGGAACCGCGGCTGGTAAGCGTCCCCGGGGCGAGGCCTCGGGGCCCAGCATCTTTCTGTAGCCTCGGGTGTTGCCTCGTTCTCCTGCCCTGAGCCCACCCCAGGGCCGCAGGTGTAGAACTAATCCAACACAGGAGAAGAGTGTCCTTCTGCGTCCCTCTCCTCCCAGCCCGTCCCCCTACAGCTGCTCTGTGCTAGCCCTGACCGCATCTGTCTTCCCTGCCCCACACCTCCTCCCAGGGCTCTGAGCTGTCTTCGCACCAACCCTCAGCCAGGCTCTCCCCTGCTTCCTCACCCCTCCTCCGGCAGATCTGTAACCCAGTCTGAGGGGGCGTCCAGCTCCCTCCCTTCCCATGGCCAGCACCCCGGGACCAGGGCTGGCCCGAAACAAAGAGGACAAGGGTCACCATGAACACTTGACCATTCGATGGGCACAGTCCCAGCCACTGCACCCGACATGGCTTCAGAACTGAGTGGTTCTGGACCTGAGAAACCCTGGGCGTTGACCTGAGCTTTGAGCCAGAGTCTGAGTGGAAATCAGGGAGACCCGGTCGGCGGCGGTTTTGGCTCCGGCTCTCCCACCGTCGGCCCGTCCCTTCCTTTCTGCTAAAGGTACATACAAGCCGCCACGTCCCCGAAGGACATCGTGATCGTGGTGGACACAAGCGGCAGCATGAAGGGGCTGCGGCTGACCATCGCCAAGCACACGGTCTCCACCATCCTGGACACGCTGGGGGAGAACGACTTCGTAAACATCATCTCGGTAAACTCGCCTTCCCTTTCCAGAAAACCCGTCCTCTGCCTGCACCAGAATGACCTGTACTTACGGTCACCTGATGCTTCGTGCTGTGAAGGACCCTGTCCCCTGAAGCTGGGGCTCCCCACCCAAGACAGGCTTCCAGGCGTCTACAGTTTCTGAAATTACGTGGGAAATGCGTATGTCCGTTTCTCGGAGTTGGTAGATTTACTCAGGTTCTCAGACGAGGCTGGGGTCCAGGCCAGATGAAGGGGTATCTGAGTAGATCCCTAACTCAGCCCCGCCCGTGCGCCCTTGCCTGGCGCCCCCGAGGGAGAAGCCTCCTGCATCTGCAGGATGGGTGATCCCAGGGTCCTACTTCCTTCCTCCCCAAATCCAGGCAGGTCGGGAGGAGGGGCCCGCAGCCCCTGGTCCTGCTTTCACAGCGACTCTCCTGAGGGTCGCTCCACCTGCCCCCAAAAGGTGATGACGTAGAAGGAAACGGGAGAGGAGAGTCAGGTAACTCCTGGTCTCCGTGAGCCCCAGGGATGGACGGCACCCAGCTGGCCTCCTGGGAAGATGCCAAGGGCCAGGATTTGAGGGCGAACGTTTAGAGTTAAGCCCCTACTGTTCCCTCCCCTCTACTCAGAGAAAATTGCCAAAAACCTGGGGTCCCCCAAGATCGTATCACACAGGGGCCCGGGTGGCCCCACCCCTGGCCCGCCGTGAGTTGCGAGCTCCGTCACTGGGCCCTGACCTTCCAAACTGATCTTGTGTGTTCTGCCCTCTGCAGTACAGCGACTACATCCATTACATCGAGCCTTGTTTCAAAGGGATCCTGGTCCAGGCAGGTCGGGACAACCGAGAGGTGAGTGTACCTGGCGCTGGTCCAGCATTGCCATCCAGGGGCGAGGGTGGCCTTGCACCCAGCCACTCACACCCTCTCGGCGTATCCTGGGGACATCTGAGGAACATCTGCTGCAGGGGTCCAGCCATGAAAGTAGGGGATGGGTCCTGCAATCTTGTTCTTCTGGCCAATAGCTCTGCGCAGGCTCTGAAAGTACGACCAAAGGGGAAGGTCCCCTGGTCCACTGACTGGCTGACCCTCCCCTATCCTCTTACCCGGGACAGCACTTCAAACAGCTGGTGGACAAGCTGATGGTCAAAGGCGTGGGGGCCGTGGGCCGAGCCCTCGATGAGGCCTTCCAGATCCTGCAGCAGGTACGGTAGCTGGCGGAGCGGGGGCGCTGGGGCGGTGAGGGGAGATGGGGAGTCACGGCCACGTCCTCCACGCAGTTCCAAGAGGCCGGGCAAGGGAGCCTGTGCAACCAGGCCATCATGCTGATCACCGATGGGGCCGTGGAGGACTACAAGCCAGTGCTGGAGAAATACAACTGGCCGCACCGCAAGGTTCCTCCCTGGGCGGGGGGCTGGGGGCCGGGGGAGCGCCTCCTTCTGCAGTGTCCACGTGCCCCACCCCGTGAGCCCCAGGATGATGTCCCCACATCAGGGTGATGCCAGAGGCCCCGAGTGGGGGCACGGTAGAGACGGAAGACTGCCGGCTGTGAGCCCTGCCGGGCAAGCCTCCACGCCGGGCGGGCATCCCCGTGAGCCTGGGCCCTAGGCCCTTCCTGATACAAAGGGGTGAAAGTGCAGAATCCAGATACCCGGCCCCAGATTCAGACACAGACACGGTCAGGCCCCTCGCGGCCGGGACTCTGCTGAGTCCGCCGTGTCTCGTCCACCAGGTCCGGGTCTTCACTTACCTGATCGGGAAGGAAGTAAGTTTTGCTGACCGCTTGAAGTGGATCGCGTGCAACAACAAAGGTGGGTGACACCACGTGAGGCAGGGCGTCCGGCGGCCTCACTTGAGCGCAGGTGGGAGGGCATCCCCAGACCCCGCAGGTGCTGAGCCGGGCCTCCCACAAAGGGACCCAGAGCAAAGGTGACAGCATCCGCCCCCTTCCTGCTGAGACAAAGCAAGACCCATGTCGATTGCTCCCTGCGGGCTCTCACCCCCATGACACCTCCCCAGCGCGCCTGGAGGTGGTGACTCCAGTTCTGCTGTCTCTTCAAATAAGCCTTATCCAGACCGCCACACGGAAAACCATGTAGACATGGGCCCGACCTTTCAATGTCAGTCGTCTCTGATGTCCAGCCTCCGTTCCTGCTGCTGCAGATGAAGCCCGTGTGCTCTGTTTCTGCTCCAGACAAAAGGCAGAGGCCGTCATTTTCTTTAGATTAATGTTTTGTGTGTGGCAGCCCTCACCTGTCTCTGGCCAGAACCCAAGACCCGGGCCTCAAGGTGCCGACTCAGGTTCCTCAATCCCAGCAGGATGTCCGAGAATGTACAGGGGGCTGCTGACTCTCCCGGCCCTAGGGGGTCGACATGGTCAGGAAGGCCCGGTCCAGTCCAGGAGGCGCACACATGAGCATCTGTGAAGGGACCATCTACACCGCGCTGAGGGGCAGCGGGGCACAGGCTGCCCAGGGTGCTGGGTGAGGGGAGAGCCCTCCCGCGTTTGGGGGGTCCGGGCGGGCCTCCTGAAGGACAGGGTGCTAAGGTGAGACAGGAAGAAGTGGGAGGAGTGAGTCAGATGCAGAGAGCGGGGAAGGGTGTTCTGGGCCGAGGGAAGAACATGGTCAAAGGGTCCGAGACAAGAGGCACCCTGGGAATGAAAGCTGTCCCATTCCCCAGAGCTGGCGACGGTGTCCTGTGGGAGGTGACGAGCGGTCACGTGATAAATCGTCACAGCCTTGTAAAGCATTTACTCTTTTTTTTTTTTTTTTTTTTTTTGCGGTACGCGGGCCTCTCACTGTTGTGGCCTCTCCCGTTGCGGAGCACAGGCTCCGGACGCGCAGGCTCAGCAGCCATGGCTCACAGGCCCAGCCGCTCCGCGGCACGTGGGATCTTTCCGGACCGGGGCACGAACCCGTGTCCCCCGCATCGGCAGGCGGACTCTCAACCACTGCGCCACCAGGGAAGCCCGGCCTTTGCTCCTTTAAATACCGCCTCAGCTGCAGCCCCCTCCCCGTAACTGAGGGACGACAGCAGTCAGGGAAAGGTGGGGCTCTCAGAAAACAGACCCGAGACAGAGCTGCCTGCAGGCACCCCTGAGGACCGCCCTGCGGGGAGTGAGGGGTGGCCTCGCGCCCTGAGTTGAGGCCCTGCTGCTCCTGGTACAGCTCTGGTGCTTGGGCAGGGGGAGCCTCAAGGTTCTCCCAAGTCCAGGCAGGGCCAGGCCTTCGTGTCCCCGCAGCACCACTGGCCTCGGGCTGCCCCGGGCAGCGTTGGGAAAAGTGGTGCCTAGTGGCCCAGGGCAGCTCCCAGCCAGGGGCCCGGCCGAGAGCCGTCGGCGGCTGGGGGGTGTGCAGGCCCTGCATCCACAGCCGTACGCCCCCTCCCCTCCACAGGCTACTACACGCAGATCTCCACTCTGGCGGATGCCCAGGAGAACGTGATGGAATACCTGCATGTGATCAGCCGGCCCATGGTCATCAACCATGACCATGACATCACCTGGACGGAAGCCTACATGGACAGCAAGGTGGGGCCCCCAGGGAGTGAGAGGTGACTCCTGGGTTGGGAGTGGGGTGGGCAGACCACGTCCTGGAGAGACACTGGGGGAGCCACATCTTGGCCGGGGAGCCCCGGGAGCAGACCCCCCCAGGGCCGCCCCCCATGGACAGAGCCGTCTGCTGCAGACTCATCCCTCCCTTTTCCCATCTTCCTCACCTGCTCTGGGAAGAAAGGGGACCAACCAGCGGTTCAGGACACTACAGCTTAACCGGCGGCCTCCCTCGGGGCCCGAGTTTCCAACTAGACCTCCTGTAGTTCTCCCCCATGCAGGACCAGACACGGAAGGTAGACAGTCAGATGCGATGTCGGGGAAGGGGACCTTCCTGACACCCCTCAGACCCAACACAGACGCAGACCCCTGCTCCAGCAGCGTCGTAGCAGGCTGGGATTAAGAGAGATCTGGAAATAGTGGCTTCGATAGGAGAGAAGTGTGTTTCCCCCTCACGTAAAAGAAGCCTAGAGGTGGATGACGAGCCTCCTGGCCCCTTGTCGCTGCCCCCTGCCCCCTGCCATCCCTGGGGTCCACGTAGTCCAAGCGGCTAGTGGGGCTCAGGACGACTGCGGACGAATTCTAGGCTTCGGGTGGAGGAAGGGAGCGGGGCACATGCCACCTTTAAGAGAAATGTCCAGGGAGTCTTACCTGACACTTAATCTGGCATCTCAGTGACCAGAACGTGTCCCCTGTTGACTCCTCGGCCTGTCCTCTTGCTGTCTGAGCCTTTGTTTCTGGGCTCATGCACAGATGGGCTGGTCCCATGGGTGAACCCTCATCCTTGGCATGGCCGAGACCAGAGGCCTGGGTGAGCCTGGCTGTGCTCAGGGGCTGGGCTGCATACTCGGGGCTCTGGGACCCACTTCGGCTTAGGGCTTCATTCGCTAAGTGACGTCAGCCCGCTCCCACGTCCGGCCTTCCCCGCTCCAGCCTTTCCCCCAGGTGCCTTCATGCAGAGAAGGGAGGCCTCCTTGGGGGTTTCTTCCTCCCCTTGGAAGGCGCCCCTGAGCTGTGGTTGAAGTGGTGACTTGGGTCCCCAATCTGTGGACACTGCTCTTCGCTCGCCCCCCCTGACAGCTCTCTACCCGCAGGCACAGAGCCTGGCGCTGGTGACCACCGTGGCCATGCCTGTCTTCAGCAAGAAGAACGAGACAGTAAGTGGGTGCTCATGAGCGGCTGCCCGGCTTAGAGCTCCGGTCGCTGCCTGGCGTCTTCAGACCTGTGGCTCTTGACGTGGCATCAGAGCCGCCTTGGGAGGGTTTAAGTTCAGGTTCCAGGCCCTGTGCCCAAGTAGCCTCATCGGAATCTCTGGGTCGGGAGGGGACGAGGGCAGGGTCCGCACTTCCCGAAACCGCCCCGTGATTCTGTTCATCCAGCCTGGCGCTGACCCGCTGCTCTGGACTTGGGGCCCTGGCTTGGGGATCAGGACCAGAGGGGTCATCTGCCAGGCTTCCAGCAAAAGCACACTGAACCTGCCAGTGTGGGCAGGCCCTGGCTTGTTCGTAAAGGCTCTGGTGGGGGACTGTGAGAGCCGTCCATCCTCTACCTGGCCAGGGAATATTTCCTCACGGGCCCTGGGCGTTTCAGGGCCCCCCTAGATGAGGGGCCCTTGCATCCCAGTACTTCAGCCTCTCCTATGAAAGTTCATGTTTCATTCAACTTTGTATTTCATTTAAATATTACAACTTAAATATTAATACTGGACATTAATCTTCCCAGCGGCTGAGATTACTCCTGGGGCCTCTTCTAGTAAGTTCTAGATTTTTACTCTAGGGAGCTCTGCCTAAAATCTAACTGCAGAGCAAAGAGCACCTTAGGTCCAAGTGACTTCCTCTTCCGGGCTCTGGAAAGGCCGTGGGTTCAGTTTGGCCTCGTGCATGGCAAGCCTGGTCCCCCCTGAAGCTGGCATTTCCTTCCAGCGATCCCACGGCATCCTCCTGGGTGTGGTGGGCTCTGACGTGGCCCTGAGAGAGCTGATGAAGCTGGTGCCCCAGTACAAGGTGAGCCTGGATCAGGCCCCCAGGTAGGGTCACAGGCCCCCCGGGAGCCACCCCACCAGGCTCCGAAGGCTCCCTGCAGGCAGTGCAGCCAAGCCCACAGCTGGGACGGGGCCTGCGGCCGCCCCTCAGCTCCACCCCGATGTCACACCCCCCAACGCCCTATTCCCCCTCCCCAGATACCCCACCCCCCAGACATCCTCCCCCCATCCTGCCCCTGGACATGCCCCTCCCCAGACACCCCACCCCCAGACATCCCCCATCCTGCCCCCCTCATCCCACCCCCGGACATCCCGCCCTTAGAGACGTTTGGGCACAGAGCAGGGGAACCGAAACTTGGGGCCCTGGGACGCTTGGTCACAGCAGCTGCGACGTGCTCTGTGGCCTTCGGCACCTCTGTCCCGTCCTGGTCCTCCTGCCCGCCACGCAGCCCCATCTGGGGAGGAGCAAGGTTGTGTAATCAAAGCCCCAGAGCAGTGGTGGGAAGGAGGCAGGTGGTGACGTGCGTTGTTATGGTCGCTGCCAACTGCAGCATCTGGAGCAGAATTCAGAGTGAGCGGCTGGAAGCTGCCCAGCTCGTCCATACTCTCGACCCGAGAAACGGGGCTGTGAGAGGCGGTCTTCCCGCCCGTGGCCCCGCCCCCTGCCCGGCCCCAGTCCTCCTGCACAAATACCCTCTGACCCCGTCCATCCCTGTCTTCCTAGCTCGGGGTGCACGGCTATGCCTTTCTGAGCACTAACAATGGCTACATCCTCTCACATCCTGACCTTCGACCCCTGGTAGGTACCGATCCTATTTGCCTTGGGGGTCTTAACTGTACGGGATTTGGGGGTAGTTCATAAACAGTTAAAACACTGAACACGCATTCAGCTCCATTTAAGAACCCGATGGACTACAAGAAAAAAATTAAGTCATGGTCCCTGTTTTCAAACTGTTTATGACCTGGCAGGAGAGACAAGGCAGAAATACACGAACCGGTAGCAGCCGGTCTCCAGGGAGCCTGTCCTGAGTGTGCAGTGTCCCTGGAGGATCCGTCCTCTTCCCCGTTGTCACCCCCTCAGTCACCCCACGCTCTGTCTCGGAGTCTGACCGTGTGTCCCCAGATCGCCAGGGGCCACCCGAGGGGTGTGAGTGCCGAGTTAACGCTACAATGACAGGAGGCGTCTCCCAAGAGGTGGGGAGCAGAACTGGGGCTGCCCGGAGGCCGTGTTCCCGAGGGCTCCTGCCCCCTGCCAGCTCCCTCCATCTCAAGGCGGGGGCTCATGGCATTTTCACCTGCGTTCAGATGAGCAGCCGAGGCCAGGAGAGAAAGCAGCAGCTTTTATCTAAGGTTCTGCCTCCCCGGCCGGGGGCGTCCCCGAGGCCTCCATCCGTGGCAGTAGTGGCCACACCTCCCAGTGTGGTTGTTGGGAAGCGGCGTCCCAGCGACGTCGCGACCCCTCCCCTCCACCAGGCTCCTCTGGAGTCAAGGCTGACACTGAGGACAGCAGCACCGAGGGCGCCTTTCCGAGCGTCTCCTGCCCAGGTGCCAGGGAGGGACCAGCCTAAGCCACACTGCTGTCCGTTCGGGTCAGACAGACGCTGAGCGACCAAAGGCACTGATCGAGCTACATAAGGAAACGCTAGGGGTTCGGAGTGGAGAGAGATCAGGGACGCTGGAGACCACTCCTTCTTCCCAGTTCGGTCTCTGCTGAGCAAGCATCTGAACCCGTAATGGGTCACTGACCTATACCAGCGGGTCCTGTGGGGGCAGCCCCAGGGCCAAGAAAATGACTCATTAGGGGAAGAACAAAAATGTGGACCCTTTAGAATTAAGGGGCACCAGTCCAAAACCTGTCTGTCAGCATCTAGGTAGTGTGGATGAATATAAGATCTCAAGCAACCAGTGCATACTGTGGGCGCACACCTGACCTAATCATGCTCCGAGAAGGCTATCAACAGACATTTATGGTCCAGTTAAGGAAACAGGCTTACACAAATGAAACAATCAGAGAGCTATGCCACGCAGAACATTATCCGATACAGCAAAGCCAACACACTGAGATTCCTGTGGAGAGAGCGATCCATTCATGACAGGTGTCGAGAAGAATAGTTGAGTTTAAAAAAGAAAAACAATAGCAGATACGCCTAGTAATAAAAGAGGGGCCAGAGCCATACTTTTGGCCTGAAATCTTTCCACATCGGTGCCCAAAATATGAGTAATGGAAGCGGAATTACGGTTTTCCTATGAGGAGCCCAGGATGACCTTTCAGGTATCCTCAGGAATTAGGAGATGGCAATGAACTAGGAGGGTCACTTCTTACTCAAAAGCAGCACAGCCCGTGAACAGGAGGGCAGGGCAGGGCTGCTTGTCATGAGAATAGACTTTCAACAGGCCAAGAATGCGAACATCGTTCGAGCACAGGCAAGAAACTGGAGACACTTTCTTGAGAAAAGAGGAAACTTGCTGAAGCAAGATACACAGTGATGGGGGACTTCAGCCATTCAAGCATCTGTGGGGGGCCTCGTCCTGTTAAATAGAGACCCTCTGCTTAATTCCTAATGACCCTGATGATAAACTATCCTCTTTCCTTTTTTTTTTTTTTTTTTTTTTTTTTTTGCGGTACGCAGGCCTCTCACTGTTGTGGCCTCTCCCGTTGAGGAGCACAGGCTCTGGACGTGCAGGCTCAGCAGCCATGGCTCACGGGCCCAGCCGCTCCGTGGCATGTGGGATCTTCCCAGACCGGGACACGAACCCGTGTCCCCTGCCTCAGCAGGTGGACTCTCAACCACTGCGCCACCAGGGAAGCCCCTCCTCTTTCCTTTTTTGATCTATCACCAAATTAAACCTGGGGAATGCTGCAGACCTAACAGCAGATGACTTGACGATATCTCTCTTTGTGTCAGAATGAGAGAAGTCAGGGCCAGAAAATGAAAATAACACTCAAAGAATGTTGATGAATGGCCCTGTCAAGCTGGATGGAGCGCTTTATTGGGCTCTGAGGAATCTGTCTGTCCTTGGCCCTGTCTTGCTCAAAAATTCTATCAACAAGGACTTCCCTGGTGGTGCAGTGATTAAGAATCCGCCTGCCAATGCAGGGGACACAGGTTCGATCCCCAGCCCGGGAAGATCCCACATGCCACAGAGAAACTAAGCCCATGCACCACAACTACTGAGCCTGTGGTCTAGAGCCCGCGAGCCACAGCTACTGAAGCCTGCGTGCCTAGAGCCCATGCTTCACAACAAAAGAAGCCACTGCAATGAGAAGGCCGCACACCACAGCAAAGAGTAGCCCATGCTCGCCGCAACTAGAGAAAGCCTGTGTGCAGCAACAAAGACCTAACGCAGCCAAAAATTTTTAAATCAATCAATCAATAAATAAACTGCACACACAAAAATTCTATCAACAAGATGAAAACACAGAAGGAGATGCCATGAGGTCTGGAAGGTATGGCTAATACATGAAGGGAGAAAATTAGTATTCAGAAAGTATTCTTCTAAAACAATGGGCTGGAACTAAGAAGATGAAATATATTAGGAATGCATGGAAAGTTGTGCAAAATACTCGATGCCCAAGCATAAGATGGTAAAGCTGTGATTTAACAGTGCATCACAAGGAAGGTCAAGGGAATCCAATGGGCTGAAAACTCGGTTTGACCCATCGGGCGAAGTAGCTGTCCTGGATTAGCAGACTCAGAGGCAGTGGTCAGAGCTGTACAATGTTTTGGTCTGCACAGGTCACACCCCACCCCACACTGGTCAGACCCCATCTGAAATAGCGACTGTCCCAGGCACTCTGCTTCGAAAGTGACATTGACAAAACAGAAGAGAATCAGAGGAAGCTGAGGCATCTGCAAACTGGGAATGTTTAGCTTAGGGAGGTGACGTCTTAGCAATGACGAGCATCCCGGAAAACCCTCAGGGTTGTTGGGTGGAAGCTCTCTGTGTAGCTCCAGGGAGAGGCCTAGGACCCACGGGTAAAGTCACAAGGAGGCAGATTTCAGCTCTGCATGAGGAAGAGCTTTCTAACAACGAGAGTCCAAAACTAGGACAAGCGTACTCACAATGGGAGCTGCTTGGTGCGTGAGATACTCTCTCCGAGGCCAGGAGACCGTCTGACTCAAATGTTGGCAAGGGCCGCTCTGCCTTGCGGGGAGCGTGGCCCGGGCGACCACGAAGAATCGCTGAGGTTCTCTGGGCTATGACTGCACCAGACAGGCTTTCTGGAAGGGCTGGGGCTTGTGTTAACCTCCCGTCTCTCCCCCGACTGGCCCACTCAGTACAGAGAGGGGAAGAAACTGAAGCCCAAGCCCAACTACAACAGCGTGGACCTCTCGGAAGTGGAGTGGGAGGACCGGGCCGGAACCGTGAGTGGGCGGCTGGGAGGGGGGTGGTTGGCTGGACAGCGGGTCCCGGGGCCACAGGCGCTGAGCTCAGCTCCCTCCCTCAGCCCAAAGCAGAAGCAGTGCCTCTAACGGGCAGTCCTCCCACCATCCACAGAGAGAACAGCCTCTTCCTCTGGGGCTGGAGGAGCACACGTCTGTGAGCCACAGAGTTTGGGTGTGAGGGCGTTTTCGGCTGGCCTGGGTGTTGGAAAACTTGTGTCTCAGGGCTCGGCCACTGTGTTCCCTCACCCATCAGCCCACTGGGAGCATCCTCTGAGTGAATTCCAGAATTCCAGCTAAAGGGAACCTGGCAGCAGGTCTATATTCCCACCTGTACCCTGCTTGCAGGAGAAAGGGGAAAACGCAGCGTGTCCCCAGGGGTCACCTCCGAGCCAGTGCTCATGGCCTTCATGGTCCGGTGTGAGCGGAGCTTCTGTTATCTATTCTATTACTAATTCTATTATCTTTCCCCCTGAAGCTGAGAACAGCCATGATCAACAGGGAGACAGGGTCTCTCTCCATGGACGTGAAGGTTCCGCTGGACAGAGGGGTAAGGCGCTCGAGGGAAAGACTGGGCTCTGCTTCCGGGAAGCAGCGTCATGGTTAACTGGGGCTGGCGGTGGTGACAAGGGACCTGGCTGAATTCGAGCTAAAGCCTTGAGAGCTTGCTGGAGCCTGGAGGGCCCTAGTGGGGGGCCCGGCCCAGCGGGCATCGGCCCCATGGAGTACCGGCCGGGGAGCTACTTCTCTCCAGGGCCTCGTTCTCGGGGCCGCAGAGCGAGGCCGTGGCACCCCCCCAGCCCTTCGCAAGTCTTCCTGCTGCCTTACGCTGCCTGCCCTCTGGCCCTTTTGTTGTTTATGGTGGAAAGGGGGAAAGTGACAGTTAATTTTGCCAATTGTTAGCAGCTCTTGTAAAACATGTTATATGGGAAGAGGTTGAAAATAATTGCTACTCCGTAGAGCGATTTCCACCCATGGCAACCACAGATAATCAGGACAGGTCCCCGCAGCCATGCCATTCCTGTCCCCACAGACCCACGCATCGCTTACAAAAGACCACTTCATCTTCTCGTTGAAAAGGTCCCACTGTATTTGCACGGACGGGGCTTTGTCCCTTGACATATTTGTGAATGTCACCTCCTCCCTCACGGCCACCCCTGCATCCCCTCCGCTGCCCATCGGCCTCTGCGGAGAGAACGCGGGCATCGGTCGGCAACAATTAGACCCAAGGTCTTCCACAAACACGGACCTCCGTGGAAGCCTAACAGGAAGATGCTGGGAAAGAAAGCAACTCTGCATTCCTTTTAGATGCGTGCGCTGGTTTTCACTGGGACACGTCTCATTTCTGTGGCATCTGCCTGCTGTTTATAAGCTCCGGGCTGAGAGGGGCCTCCCTCGGGCAGGCTGGGCAACACCCCTGATGTCCCACCAGGCCCGGCAGGTCCTTCTCTTGATCCAAAAAGGCAGAGGTTTCTTCCACACGCCTCCACCCTTATCCCAACCGGACTCCTGCTCGCGGGCACCAGGGAGCTCGCACCCACCCGGCGCTGCCGGAGCACACAGGTGGGACCTGTTTCCAGGCTACGTTGTGAGTTCCACGCACAGGGCGAGGTCTAACTCAGACCAGCTCAGGAAGGGCCGTGGTTCGTCCTCCATTCTGTGCTCCCAGTTCCGTGTCCTCACGTGGCCTTCACGCTTCTCAAAGCGGCCGAGGGATGGTCCTAACCAGACCCAGGCAGTCTGGACGTCTCCCAGAACTGCCGTCCAGCCCTTCAAAATGTGTTCATTGCTGTTCATAAACCGTCCAGGTAAAATTTGCAATTTGACACAGGCTTCCTGGCACGTGGTGCTCTGACATGAAGAAATAAGGTGACGCCGACCTTGGTCATGACCGTCGTGGACATTTCCCAGCACAGCGTGTTCACGCCCTACCTCTACTACAACGAATCATGATGATGCTGCCAGCTCACGTTTATTAGAAGCTGGACTAAGCACTTCATAAGCTTTCACTCACTTCCCACAACCCTGTGATGTACGTCCTGTCCTATCCCCATTTTACTGATGAGGAAATTCAGAAAGCAAAAACGTGCCCAGGGTGACAAAGACCAGCGGTCCCCAACCTTTTTTACACCAGGGACCGGTTTCGTGAAAGACAATTTTTCCACGGATCGGGGCGGGAGGAGGATGGTTCAGGCGGTAGTGCAAGCGGTGGGGAGCGAGGGGTACTGCAGATGAAGCTTCGCTCACTCGCCCGCCTGCCACCCACCTCCTGCTGTGCGGCCCGGTTCCTAACAGGCCATGGACCTGTACTGGTCCGCGGCGCAGGGGTTGGGGACCCCTGACGTAGACGATCAATCTCCAAGCCTGTGTGTTTGGCTCTGATTCTGACCACACACTCCCGACTGCGGCTGTGCAAGGCCTTCCTGTAGGACAGGCCCTGACTTCTTCACTCACTCTCCAGACTTAAAGATTTCCTGAGTCTCTTTAGAGATGCCTTTCTGTCCCATCTTTAAATTCACTGTCTTCTCCTCTCCCTCCACGCATTACATCATGATTCAGCCCTCTTTAATCAATCGTTCCTCTCTTTACTCTCGTGCCCGGAAGCTACTGTGCCAGCCCGTGTAGGCGGGACACTTTGCTGGTACGCAGAACGCCATGGTGGAATCCAGCCTCTCACTGCTGTGGTGATGGTGCCCCTCCCTCAGCTCAGCCTATGTCTACCTTACGGGGTCCTCAGCAGAAACACCCTTCAGGTCTAGGCCCAGGGAGGCTCTCTTAGAGCATTGTGGGAATATCTGTTATCATTCAAGCCATTCCCCTGGCAGGCCACAACCTGCTTGGTCATTTTCTCCAGGGGATTTTGCATGCGTCCTATTTCCCAGGGATTAATTCAGACCTTTCTCTATCTCCCCTTAAACTCCAGACAGGCAACTGTGGTGGTGCTACTGAGGACAGTGATAGCAACCCAGCATGATTAGAGCAGGACTCACAGACTCAAAAGCCTGCGGGGCCAGATAAGCCGAGTTCGGGAATGTAAATGAGAGAAGCAGACAAGCCTCAGTGCGGGGGAGCCTGGGAGCCATGGCAGGCTGCAGAGTGGGGACCCCTCGGAAGGATTCGGCTAGGAATCCAGGCTATTAAATGTGGGCAACTAATCCCAAAAATGTGAGAAACACAATCTGGCCCAATATCTAGGGTCTCCAACTTGTGAGGAGCCCACTTTGGCCTGCAGGCCTCCTATCTGCTACTTTGATAGTAGGCTGTTTGCCCCAAAATGTGGACCAGCAGCAGGTGTCATGATTTCTAAGCCATTAGTAGCATCCTCATCAGATAACCTGGGAAACGTTTAAAAGAACAAACCAGAAAAACAAAGTATCCTAGGGACCCTTTTGCTCATTCTCATGTTGTTTTGACAGTTTGGAGCAAATAATTAGCAGTGGGGGAGGGAGAGAGGCAGGCAGACGTAGTGTCTTTACCAGCCTTTGTGTTGTTCCAAGGACCCTGCTCACTCAGGCACGTGTGTCCACACACCTGCCAGCAGCTGTCAAGGCGCTGAGGGCAGCTTCACCCCACGTTCCTCCACTGCCTTCTAACCCCTGTGTGCTGGCTTCAGGGAGATGGGGTTAAAGTGCTCCGGGGCACCCCCACCTCACACTCACACACACACACACACACACTCTCTCTCTCTCTCTTTCCAGCAAAGGGAGGCAGTTCTATCAAAGGAGGAGATTGTCTGACACCTCTTCACTCCCCTCCCCCAAACCTCTCCAGCTCTCTTCCTGTCAACAGGATTCAGGAACCACCCCCTCTTCTCGCTTCCTTTTGCTTCATCCTTAAAAGATGATCTCAAGCTCTGATTCTAGCCATAAGGGAGTAGCTTGCATTAGACTAACCTTCCCATGGATAATTATAAATCTAGACAAAATATTAAAAAACACACAAACATTCACAGACACTTGAAAGTGACCCAAAGCAGGCAGAAACAGAGCTAAAGAGGCTTCAACCCCTGAATCAAGAGAAGTACACTGGGTAAGATGTATGCTTATATGGCTTTTTCCCCAAAGGGCTTACCCCAGTCCATTTGGAATGGAACAGCTAGAATTCAAGCAGAAATCTGTTGTTATCATCTTGAAGTGTCAGAGAACAGAATTTGGGCTCCCAGAGTGTCATAAAATGAGGGGAGATACCCCAGAAATGAGGGATTCACAGCTGGGCTGGCCCTAACATATGTACGCAAGTTTCTCTCAAATTCCTGACTGACCTTGAAGCTACACATCTCCAGGGAGACTCTAGGCAACAGCTGGAGAGCTGAAAGTCAGAGCAAGGACTTCACTGCTTCCTGTGGTCGTGGGGAAAATTTGG
The DNA here is from genome assembly GCF_949752795.1 of Hyperoodon ampullatus. NCBI lineage: Eukaryota > Metazoa > Chordata > Mammalia > Artiodactyla > Ziphiidae > Hyperoodon > Hyperoodon ampullatus. The sequence continues at coordinate 101,094,670 of NC_136924.1, read as the reverse complement.
AGTCACACCAGGGTGAAGAGGCTCAGTAAACACCTCAGAATTTTCTTTGAAAGCACAGAAGAACTACACCTTGAGAGTAAAGACTATGTCCCAAGACCAAGGGATTCACCCTAGACCTAAAGACAAAATTGAAACAGACCCACCCTAACGAAAATGTAATCCGAGTCTCTGCAAGCTCAAGGTGGTCAGCCAGTCATTTATCTGCTGAGTAAAATAGAAATCAACACACCCTGGAGGAAGACAGAGTATCTACAACCTATTCTCCACAATCGCCAGTAGACAAAAGTTATCAGACACATGAAGAAACGAGGTCATGTTTCCTTTCTTAACAAAGAGTTAAGAGAAAAAGCAGTCTTATATGTGATCCATAGATGACCCAGCTATTGAAATTAGAAGAAGGACTTTCAAGTAGATATGATAAATATGCACAAGGAATTAAAGGAAAAGATGGTCATCATGAGTGAACAGATGGAGAATCTCAGCAGAGAGATGTATAGGATTTAATCAAAGAAGCAGAACCACTACAAGTGATATGAATATAGGGTTTTATTGTAGGAGGTAGACCTAATGAAATGGTGGGAGCTGGTAAAAATGTCTACAGAAGGCAGGTGTCTCTGCCTCTAGTCATGAGCTTGAAGTCACCGTAGGTTGGCAGGGCCAGCGATTGGGAAGGAAAACTGGATGAGATGTGGGAGAAAGCAAGAACAAACTGGAACCCAGGAGGAAGAACAGGAACCCATGAGGACAAACTAAAACCAGCATCTGTCTCTCACTATCTCCAGCCACAAGGATGTGGGACCTGCAGAAGGAGCTCGTGCCCATCACCTGGGCCTGCACGCTCATTGGCTCAGGTCTCAGAGAGACTGAAGGACGAGGTCCAGTGGCAGCTGCCTGTCCCAAGAAGGGAAGCCAGCAGAGCAGAGTGAGCTGCCACAGGGCCCGATGTGCTGTACCCACCTCCAGTGTGTAACAGGGCTGTGGCTTTGCTCTCCCTTACAAATCTCATGCAGACTCCTCATCTGGCCAACCCTAATTTGGAACCATACAGAGAAGTGAGTCTGAAAAAAATGTAATTCCAGCTTAGCTGATTTGACACAGTGTGAAACCAGCACAAGAACTAAGTGGAAATTCTAAAACTGAAGAGTACAACATCTGAAAGGAAATTTCTACAGGATGGAATTAACAGCAGATTGGAGGGGAAAAGGACAGTGAATGTGAAGACAAATAGAAATTATCCAATGTAAAGAACAGAAAGAAAAGTTTTTAAAAAAATTATTCTTCAGTTACCTGTGGGGTAATATCAAGTGGTCTAACATATGTCCTTAGAGTCCCAGAAGGAAGGAAAAGGGATGGAACAGAAAAAAGTATTTGAAAAACTAATGCCCCAAATGTCCTGAGTTTAGTGAAAAACATCAACCAATAGATGCAAGATTCTCAGCAAAACCAAGCAGAATTAAAAAAAAAAAAATCCACACCTAAACGCACCATAATCTACCTGCTGTGAATCAAAGATAAGGGAAAATCTTTTTGTTTTTAATAAATGTATATACTTATGTATTTATTTTTGGCTATGTTGGGCCTCTGTTGCTGCGCACAAGCTTTTCTCTAGTTGCGGTGAGTGGGAGCTGCTCTTCGTTGCAGTGCAAGGGCTTCTCACTGTGGTGGCCTCTCTCGTTACGGAGCATGGGCTCTAGGTGCGCGGGCTTCAGTAGTTGTGACACGCGGGCTCTAGAGCACAGGCTCAGTAGTTGTGGCACACGGGCTTAGTTGCTCCGTGGCATGTGGGATCTTCCTGGGCCAGGGCTCGAACCCGTGCCCCTTGCATTGACAGGCAGATTCCTAACCACTGTGCTACCAGGAATTCCTGGGAAAATCTTATTTAAAAGCTAGAGGAAAACAATAATAGGGGAAAACAATAGTAAGAATGATGGCTGACTTCTCATCAAAAACAATAGCGTAATGTTTTTAATACCAAAAGAAGAAACTGTCAACCCAAATTTCCGCATATAGAGGAAATATCCCTCCAAAAAGAGGTGAAATAAAGACAGATTCAGATAAAAGAGATCAGAGTTCATCACTAGGAGAAATGCTTGAGGAATTCTTCAGGCAGAAGAAAATTGACACAGATGGAAACTCAGATCAACACAAGGAAATGAACAGCATTGGAAATGGTAAATACGTGGGTGAAGTTAAAACTTCATACATTTTTTAACTTCTCAAAAAGACAACTGACTATTTAAAGCAAAAATGTTGACATTGCATTGTAGGGTTTGTAACTTGTAAGATACATGGCGACAACCACACACAGTGGAGTTATCCCCTTACATGAACAGATTAAAGGAAAACACCACATGGTCACCCCAATTGATACTGAAAGAGCATCTGACAAAATTTAACTGGGAACAGAAGGAAACTTCCTCAATCTGATAAAAGGCATCTGTGAAAAAGCTCACTTTTAATGATGAAAGATTGAACACTTTCTCCCTAAGATTGTGAACAAGGTAAGGGTATCTGGTTTCACCACTTCTGTTAACACTGCACTGGACCTTCCAGGACCTATCTTTGCAATAAGGCAAAGAAACAAAATAAAAGGCACAAAAATCAGAAAGGAAGAAGTTAAACTCTCTTTGTTCACAGTAAGATGATTGTTTACATAGAAAATCCCAAGAATCTGCAAAACAACTGCTGGAACTAACAGGTAATTGAGCAAGTTCACAGAATACAAAGTCCATATTATAAAAATCAATTGTATTTTTATATATAGGAGCAAACATTTGGAAAATGAAATTATTTTTAAGTTCCAACTTCAATAGCATCAAACAATATAAAATACTTAGGAATCAATTTAACAAAGACATGTACAACCTCTACATTGAAAATGACATAACACTGCAGAAAACATGTCAAAGAAAAAAATTAAATAAATAGAAAGATATAACCATGTGTATGGGTTGTAAGATCAATACTTCTAAGATGTCCATTCTCCCCGAATTGATCTATAGATCCAACACAATCCCAATAAAAAGTTGAACAGACTTCTTCTAGACATAGAAGATGGTGATTCTAAAATTTATATGAATATGCAAAGAACCTAAAATGGTCAAAACTGTCTTGAAAAAAAGAACAAATTTGGATGATTCACACTACCTGATTTCAAAATTTACTGCAAAGCTGCAGTAACCAAGCAGAATGGTATTGACATACAAACAGACAAATGGATTGATGGAATGGAATAGACACTCCAGAAATAAACTCACATGTCATCAGTAGATTTTCAGTAAAGACACTTTGGCAAATCAATGGAGAAAGGAAAATCTTTTCAATAAATGGTGCTGGAACAACTGAATAAAATGTATGAAAAAAATAAACGTTGAGACACACTCACACTGTACACAAAAATATTTGAGATGTACCGTAGCTCTCAATGTAAACGCTAAAACTGTAAGCCTCCTACAAGAAAATGTAACTGAAAGTCTTCACCACCTGAGGTTATGCAAAGATTTCTTAGACAGAACACCAAAAGCACTAAACATTAAATAACATTTGATAAATTGAACTTCATCGAAAGGCACAATTAAGAAAATGAAAAAGCAAGGCACAGGCTGTGTCCAGACTATAAAGAACTTCTCTGAATCATTAACAAAAAGACTAACAGCCCAACAAAAATGGGCAAAATACTTGAGCAGACACTTTATGAATGAAGAAACAGACATGACCCACAAGCCCACAGAAAGATGCTGAGCGACTTTAGTCATCAGGAAGATGCAAATTAAAACTACTTTCATACCCTCTATCATGGCTAAAATTTAAAAGACTGGGAACACCAAATTCTGGCAAAGACGTGCAGAAACTGGAACTCGTACATTGCTAGTGAAAGTACAATAAAATAACTTTGGGAAATTGGTAGTGTTTTATAAAGGCAAACATAATTCACTATATGACCCAGCAATTCCATTCCTGGTATTTACCAAGAGAAATGAAAACACATGTCCACAAGAAGAACGTTCACAGCAGCTTTATTCATAATAGCCCCAAACTGGAAACACCACAGATGACCACCCAGGGGTGAACATAGAAGCAAACCGTGGTGTGTCCACCCTGGAGTACTTACTGCTTGGCAGAGGGAAGGAACACACTGCTGACACACTCAGCAGCACGGATGGGTCTTAAGGACATTATACGTTGAGCAGAAGAAACGGACACAAAAGGATATGTGACTCGAAAACAGGGACAGCTAACCGGCGGGGATGGAGCTCAGAACAGAGGGCGCCCATGGAAGGTGCGGGAATTGAAACCGAAGGAAGCAAAGAGATTGCAGGAGATACAAACATTCCGTATCTCCACCACGGAGGTAATTACATGGCTGTGTACATTTATCAAACTAATGGAATGACACACTTAGATGTGTGCATTTCACCTTTTTCTTCCATTAAAAAAAAAAAGAGAGAGTATGAAAACAATTTTTAAATGCTCTCCAGTTCCAGACTCAAGCCAGCCCCACTTGGAGCCCATCTCCGCCCTCGCTGGGCCCCAGCTGCCACATAGCTCCCAGGGCCTCCCCCAACTGCGAGAAGGTCTGCCTGAAGCAGCGGGGGCAGGAGGGCATCACGGAGGATGAGGCCTGTGCTGGGAACTGATCTTTTGGGTTTGGTCCACAGCTGGTTTCCTATAGAAGCAAAACTTTTTTGTCACCTTCTCCCGCCATGTCCCCTGCAACATCTTACTCCAGTTTCCAACATGGAAGTAAAAAAGCCAGAAAGAGGTGAAGGGAATAAGAACAGCTCCCGAGCCCAGTACAGCGTGTAGCTTTCTCAGAAGCATCCGCTGTGTCTGTGGACAGCACAGCCCGCAGGGCTTCGGAGCCCGGAGTGAGCCCTGCTCTTCCTGTACTGGCCCGCTAAACACATCCTCCCCGCCTCCCAGTGGCCTATGCAGGGGATGCTCTTGTTACTCCTGACTGACAAGCAGGAACTGCGATGCCCGGGTGAAGTCACTTACCCAAGCGCACACAGCCTGTGAGTGGCCGGCTTGGCTTAGGCCAGGCCTGTCTGATGCCCTTGCCCGTCCTTAGCCACTGTGCTCCCCTCCCCATGCCCTGACGTGTGCAAATTCAACTAAACCTAAACATGGCAGCCTTGAAAGGCAAGAGCAGCTGTCAAGGGCACCGTGGCCTGAGGGATCTGGACTCCAGAGCCAGGGTGGCTGTAGGTGGGGCGTGCAGGTGGCTCGTACAGGCGTGGGCTCCAGCCTGCAGCCTTCTCTGGTCCCACCTGAACCACAGTCGCTGCCCAGCGCAGGGACTACCAGCCACCCAGGCTCTCTAGTTAACTGACATTTACTAAAATTTGAAACTTCTATTCCTGAGTCGCACATGTGGTGGCTTGTGGCCCCGTATGGGACAACGCAGGTCTGGACCGTGGCCCTGCAGTCAGGCACCCCCCAGGGGCTGCAGCATGCTGGTGGGAGGGGATCTGCCTGTGGTGTCACTGAGAGGAGATGTGAGGGGGCGGGGTTGGGGGGATGTAAGAAGTGGCGGAGGAGCGCCAGGCGTCAGGTGGGAAGGGAGGAAGGGGATGGGAGGGAGGGAGGGGGTGGTTGGGAGGGAGGAAGGGAGGGAGGGGGATGGGAGGGAGGGAGGGAGGGGAGGGATGGTTGGCACTCCCTCCCCAGCAAGCACCTTTCCTGGTGCCTCTTTCAGAAGCGAGTTCTTTTCCTGACCAACGACTACTTCTTCACGGACATCAGTGACACGCCTTTCAGGTGAGGGGCCAGGTCTTGTTTGCAGGGGAGGGATGGGTGCAACATGAAAGCCAACAGCTCACGTGGGACTTTAAGGTCTGGGGGTGGATTTACTTATAGGTAGTTGGCAATTTTGTGGTAACAGAAAAAGACTCAGGTCTGCATTCTGAGGTCTACACCTGCTTTGCCAGTGCAGCCCAGTATGCAGTATAGCCTGGTGTGCAGGGCCTGGAGCTAAACTGCCTGGGTTGGAATCCCAACTCCACCACTCACAGGCCGTGTGACCTTAGTCGTTTCTTAATCTCTGTGCTTTAGGTTCCTCATCTGTAAAATAGGGGTAATAATAGCTGTCTTTTGGCGGTACTGGGTGGATTAAATGACGTGATCTACCTAGAGATTTAAAGCAATGCAATCATAAGCAATTGTAAGATGAAAGATGGGATTTGAAGATCTCTCAGGTTCCCTCCCACCATATAAATATTCACTCTAGTATCATACAGTTTAGGGAACAAATGGGGATTCTCTCTGAATTACCCATTTCTCAGTGAAGGGTGGTTCCCAGCCCTGACTGCTCCTGGAGCACCTGTGGGTCCTTGTAACATTGCCAGCATCCAGGCCCTCCTTCTTACCTTACTTGGAATTCCTGGGGTGGGGAGCCCGGGCGCTCGTACCCTGTAAAGTCCTCCGACCCAAGTGGTTCAGGTATCCAGCCAAGGTTCAGAAGCGATGCTCTTCCTGACGAAGGCATGGTGGGATTCTCCAGGCAGGAGGGGCCTCCCGACTGCGGGACGCGTGGGACACAGAGACCCCTCCCCATCCCTGGGGGCCCCGATAGGTCCAGGGTGAATCTAACAAAATGAGAGTGGAGGGGACCCTTGTCCTGTCGTGTCCAGGGTCCTTCCCAGGAAAAAGGCTGATGACAAAACAGAAGTGCTGCCTGGGTTTTGGAGGGGACGCCGAGGGGCAGGGCGGGAGGGGGCTTGCTGTGCGCCCTGTCGTGGGTGTGGGAGGCTCGGAAGGTCAGAGGACGAGGCTGGGCTGGGCCGGGCACCAGCTGGTGGTGAGCCGGCATCCTTCACTCTGCCAACAGTTTGGGAGTGGTGCTGTCCCGCGGCCACGGCGAATACGTCCTCCTGGGGAACACGTCTGTGGAAGAAGGTGGGTCGGCCGGCGCCCAGGACTGGCGGACAGTTCGGAGGAAAACTGCCTTCTCTGGGAACACGGGGCAGGGCCATCCCGGCAGGGGCTCTGCGGGCAGGGCTACGTGGCCAGAGGGGCCTGGCATCCCAGGTTCCGGGGCCCGCAGGGTCTGCTGGACAGTCGCCACAACCCGCAGAGTCTAAGACCTGCCAGACAGGTGGTCAGATTCCAGGCGGCCTTGCTGGACGGGGCGGGGGTTGCCTGTCAGACCATCCAGAGGGAAAGAAGAGGCCTGGGAGGGTGAGTGGGCAAATCCGTAGCCATTCGCTGGAGCTGCCCCCCAAAACCGGCCGGCTTCTCTGTTCTGGGAACCCTGCTCCACCCAGCGCCTCCAGGGCAGGGTCCCTCCTGTCCCTCCCGGCTCCCACTGGCCCTGGACTTGCGGCTGCCACTCTCCCATCTCTGCCTCGGTCATCACACAGCTTTTCCCCTCGTGCGTCTCAATTTTCCCTTCTTATCAGGACACCAGTGACCTCATCTTAACTTGGTTACATCTGCCACGATCCTATTTCCAGATAAGGTCACGTCCGCAGGGACGGGGGTTGACACTTCACACATCTTTGGGGGACACAATTCCACCCATAACAGGGAGCCTGTGGGATGTGAATGGGGATGGGGGGAGGGGCCCTCCACCCCGACCCGCCCTGCACTTGCAGCTGCCTGGGCGCCCTGGGAGAACAAAACCCACGTGGGCCCTGGGACATGTCAGGAGGTCCTTGGACGAAGCGGCCACAGCCCTTGAACCTCACATTCTGTTCTTCCATGTCCGACCCTTGGATCACCTCACCCCCCCGTCTTTCCCCTCCATCCTCTCAGTCTCACTCTCTCCTGGAAACCACACCCGCAGGTCTTCCTTGCTCTGATCTTCTCCAGAGCGATCTTTCTATAAATCCAACCTGGACAGTGCAGCTGCTACAGACCTTCCATGACCTGCGGCCCCTTTTCATCTCTCCTCGCCCGAAGCTTCAGGGTCTGCCCTGGGCTGTGCTGCCCCACCCTCTGACCCCAGCCCACCCAGACGCATCTGCGGTCGCTTTGCCGGGGGCTGTCCCAGGAGGAGCCTCCCCCAGGCTCCTGTCACGGCTCGTGTCCATGACGCCAGGACACTGACCTTCCCTGTCCCCCCCGCTGTCCCCCCAACAACCAAACTCCCTGGGCCTCCTTCTTCCTTTCTCTTCCTCTCTTCCTCTTCCCAGACGTGCCCAGATGTCACCACTGCAGGACAGAGGGTACATCCCTTACCCTCTCTGTGGTGAGACCCACCAGGCGTCCAGGGGCTGCCGGTGGGGAAGGCCGTCACCCCTGAGCCGTCCGCCTGTGTCTGTCTGTCCAGCACCACGTTCAGTGACTCCACAGAGGACCTCGGCATGTTCATCTTCCTTTCCTTCAATTAACAGACCTTAATTGAGCACCAGCTTATCTTTGAGCACCAGTGGGTGCACAGGAGGGCATTCGTCCATTCAGTCGGTTGACAAACACGTGCTGAGCACGCTGCCAGGGACGCGCAGGGCCCCATGGCTCGGTTCGGTACAGTGAAGCCAGGGAAGCTGAAGTCTCCTTGAGGGCGATCCCATCGGGCGGGCACAGGAGGCAGTGGGAAGGAAAGCGTTTCAGAAGCAACGTGACAATGACAACGGCGGGATCTGTGCTGGCCCAGGCGTCCTGTGGGTTGAGATTCCGCTCTGCCCGAGAACAAGGCAGGACACGGCCCGGCCCTTCCCCGACGCTGTTTCTAGAGCACCCGGTACACAAGCTCTGGGCAGTGGGTGAGCGTGGACTTTGCTTTCAGGCCTGCACGACCTGCTTCACCCGGACCTGAGCCTGGCCAGCGACTGGTGAGGACGGGGGTTCGGGGCGGGGGAAACAGAGCGGGGCGTGGGCTCTGGGTAACGGGCTCCGTGGCTTCCAGGATCTACTGCGTCACGGACATCGACCCCGAGCACCGCAAGCTCAGCCAGCTGGAGGCCGTGGTCCGCTTCCTGACCGGGCGGGACCCAGCCCTGGAGTGTGAGTGTCTCTCCGGCCCCGAAGCTCGGGACTCTGCGGGGACAGTGGGCTGGGCGGGGGGCCAGGGGGGTGGGGAGAGGGGCCCCATTTGCAGACCTCACGATGGTTTAGGGAGAACAGGGAGTCCCCAGAGGAGAGGACGGAGTCAGCCTCACTGGGGCCACGCCAGTGGCTGAGAGCTCTGGGACCTGCAGGGGCACAGGTGTGTCCCCACGGCAGGGAGCGCGGTCTCTTTAAGCGTCTGTCACCCAGGCACTGTTAAGGCTCCCGCAGTGAGGGATGCTGGCCTGCCCATCAGGGCCGTCCCCACCCCCAGCCAGTAGCTGACGCTCTGGTCCCTCAAGTCCTCGTCTCCTGGACGCTGTGTCTGTTGAGTGTTTCCTAAGCCGGGTTCCCAGGTGACCCCAAGTCCCTGCACGAATGCAGCTGGGGAGTCACAGGGCCACCCTCCACGTGGTCCCTCTTCTTCCTCTTTGGAAGGAGGCACGGGTCAACCTGTCCCATCAGTGTCCCACCCGGGAGAAGACCCCGCTTCCCGTGCCCGCCTGACAAGGCCTCATTCATTCATTCCACCCACAAGTCTGCGCCGGGCCTGGGGGCGCAGAGGGGCAGTGAAGCTACCAATGACCCACAGGCCAGGCCCTTGTGCTCACGGGGCCTGTGCTCTAGGGGAGAAGACAGGTAACCGGGAAGCGGCACGCGTGTCGATGCAGGGGGTGTGAAGCCGTGAGTAGGTGCCATAGGGGGAGGGGGGGCTGCTCTAACCGCGGTCGGGGGGCCCCTCGTCAGGAGGCGTCACTGCAGCTGAGGACAGAAAGGAGCCACCGAGTGGCTCTCCTCGGGGGTCATGAAAACGTCGTGCCGTGGAGGTGAGGGCTGCCCGTCTCCGTCCAAGTGTAAACGCCCACACTGCATGCTATCGGTCGGGTGTGTGCTGTGTGGATCTCACCGCAGTGAACGTAAAGAATCGTGTTAGAGGGGCGGAGGGAAAAGGAAGGGCCGTCCCCGCAAGTAGGGGGTGGGAGCATCCGGACCCCGGTGTGCACAGGCCCCGAGGCAGGTTTAGGCCCTCGGGGAGGCGTGGGCACGACGGAGCCCAATGGCGAGAGGGAGGGGAGGGGAGGGCGGCTGGCGGGTGGGCCTCCTGACTTCATGGAGCCCAAGAGCTGGAAAGGCCTGGCAGTCCCTTGGTTCTGCCCACACGGTGGAGGCTGAGGACGCGGCCTCCTGGCCCCCTGAGCTGACCTCCTCCAGCTTGAAGCACGTCTCGTGCCTGAAGTTCAGGGCCCCTGGGTGGGGGTGAGCTGAGCTGCCGACCACGGGGGGAGTAAGAGGGTGGTCTCCGTATTTTGCCCCAGGCGACGAGGAACTATTGCAGGAGCTGCTGTTTGACGCGGTGGTGACGGCCCCCATGGAGGCGCACTGGACGGCACTGTCCCTCAACACCTCCGAGTACGTCTGGGTGGGGCTGAGGGTCCCGCCCCTGGGGTCCCTGGGCTGAGGCAGGGCCTCCTGCTGTGTCCTTTGTCCTGAGAGGAGGGTGGGAAGGTGTGTGGGAGTGACAGCCCCGGGACAGCAGGGACTTGGCAAAGCTTCCACGAGGCCCCTGCTCCTGCCCCCTCCCCTCCCAGGGAACACCCAGCCCACACCCCTTGGCCCAGTTCCCAGAACCCCTCTCTTGGGGCCAGGCTCCCGCTGTGAGAGCCCATTAGCCAAAGGGCCCGGAGAGAGCGGAGAGAGCGGTTCAAGCCGACCGCGGCCTCGTTTCCAGCAGGGAAGGTGGAGGCCCACGCGGTACAAACGTGAGTCCTCGCCCCGTGCGTTTCCTCTCTCCCTCTGCCCCTCTTCACCTGGGGCTCTGGTGTTTAGCAGGAAGGTAGAAAGAAGAGATGAATGGACGTGAGTGTGTGAGCATGTGTGTGCATGTGAGTGCCAGGAGGGTGTAAGGTACTAATGAGGTGAAGGATGCAGGGGCCACACCTGTTCCTGAACAGTAAGAGTCAACTTCGACATCAGGACGATGTCAGACCTCTCCTAGTGCTGTCCTCGTGAAAACACCGCCAGAATCTTATAGGAACAAACACCTGTTTAAAAAGCAAGATGCAGAACAGTGCCTGGTGGTACACTACCATTTCTATTAAAGGGGGAAAAACATAATATAGGGGGGTGTGTATGTATAAAATACCTATGGAAGGCTATATAGGAAACAGTTCTCACTGGTTGCTTCTGGTTATAAGAATGGGTAACTGAAACAGAGATGGAGGGACACTTTTCACTATATAACTTTTTGATACCAATTTGAGCCGTGTGACTGTATTATCTATTCAAAATTAAAGAAAACTAAAGAACGAAGAAGAATACGGAGGGCCAGGCACTGTTCCAAGTACTCAGTGTACATTAAGCCTTTTGATCCTCACAACAACCCTACAATAGAGGTCCTATCACTATCCCCACTTTACAGATGAGGAAACCAAGGCAGAATGAGATAAGTAATTTGCCCAAGGTCATCTGCCTCATAAGTGGCCGAGCTGGAGTCAAAACCAGGCAGCCTGTTTCCAGGGTCCAGACTCTTGGCCCCTGTACTGTCCTGCCTTCTACAGTGGGGGCTGGCTCACTAGGTTTGGAGAGAAGACACAATCTTTATCTTTCCAAGTTCAGAAATTAGCTGATTTTTTAATGTTGGGAAACATTGAGGAACACATATTCTTGACCAGGGAAAGAATATTTCAGGAAAGATGACCTGGGGTCATCAAAACAGCATGGTACTGGCAGAAAAACAGAGACATAGATCAATGGAACAGAACTGAGAGCAGAGAAATAAACCCACACATATGTGGACAACTACGGTTTGACAAAGGAGCCAAGAATATACACTGGAGAAAGGATAGTCTCTTTAACAAATGGTGTCAGGAAAACTGGACAGCCATATGCAAAAAAAAAAAAAAGAAAGAAAGAAAGAAAAGAAACTAGACCACTGTCTCACACCATACACAAAAATCAGCCTAAATGGATTAAAGACTTGAAGACCTGAAATCATAAAACTCCTAGAAGAAAACATAGGCAGTATGAAGTTCATTCGGAAGAACAGGCAAGAATAGCCAGGAAAACGCTGAAAAAGAAAGGCAGCAAAAGAAGGCTGGCCCCACAAAATAGTAAAACGTTACAGAACCTCTGCAATTTATAAAGTGTGGTTTTGACACAGGAATAGACAGGCAGACTAAGGGAATGGAAAAGAAAATCCACAAATTCATCTAAATGCATGTGGAAATTTAGTGTATGACAAGGGCATTGTGTCAGACCAGGGAGGGAAAGATGGACTATGTAATACTAACCGGTTTGAGAGCCATCTGCAGAGTGATAATGCTGTATTCTTCCCTCACACCGTATACCTGGATAAAGTCCAAATGACTCAGAGATTTAAATGTAGAAAATGAAACCATATAAGCGCTAGAAGAAAACATGAGCCAGTTGCTCTACAATCTAGGAGTGGGGAAAGCTTTCCCAACGATGGCTCAGAATTCAGAAGCAATAAGGGAATGACTGATAAATTTAACAACATAAAATGTTTATTTGGCAAAAAAAAAAAAATGAGCAAGGTGAAAAGAGAAATGACAAACTGGAAAAATGTTGGCAACTTAAAAAAACAAAGAAAAAGTGACTGTCCCTATATTATATATTCGTGATAGATAACTTCAACAATAGATAAGTGAAAGACCAACCAGTTATGGGGAAAATGACCAAGAGACAGTTCAGAGACTTCATGCAGCTAGTCCTCAGTTGTATGAAAAAGTGCTCAATCCAGCTCATAATAAAAGGATTGCAAATTGAATGTGGACTGAGGTTGTACTTGTCATTTAGACTGACAACCATTTACGTTTGTTGACGGGCATTGTTACGAGACTGTGGGGAATCAGACACTCTTGTGCGCTGTTGGTGGGAATGCAAAATGTTTCAAAGCCTGTGGAGGGGAATCTGACAGTATCTACCGAAGTGACATATGCATTTACACTCTGGCCAACGATCCTGCTCCTGGGAATGAATCCCAAAGACATACGCGTGAGCTATTCATTACAGCACTGTTTGAAACAGTAAAAGATTGGAAATAACCTAAATGTCCATTAGTAGGAGCCTAGTTAAATAAACCCTGGTGGATCCACCTAATGGAATACTATGTAGCCTTGTAAATTGAGAACTATATATATTGCCATGGAAGGTCTCAGCAATGGAGAAAATTGTGTATAATAATACCCTGCTGTTTATCTAAAAGAGAAAATGCAAATATATCTTCATGGTTACTTACACGTATATAAACATATATGTGTATGTGCATATATATCTACATATTTTAATGGAAAAATAAACAAGTAAACAAAACAGGTTACTTGTAGGAAGAGTGAAGAAACAGAGGAATGGAGACAGAAACAGACTTCTGAATACGCCTTCTTTTGCATATTTGACTTTGGAACCATGTAAATGCTTTATATCATTATAAAACAAAATTACATTTTAAGAAATAAGCTCTAAAAATCTGAAAGCAAATGAAACAAATAAACCTGGCTGTGTATCAAGCTCGTGCAATAACCACACATCAGGGACTTCTTTCAAGGGACTTGGAAACACAGAACTGTAAACACTAAACAAATAAAATCTTAAAAACTGTGTTCAATAAGCACATTTCTAGAAACTCTATTTATTGGCACTGTTATTCTCAAACTACATGGATAGACAGCGCACATAGTATTGTTAATGTCACTAGGAACAAGATTTTCAACAAACGAGAAAAGAGGTGCAAATTTTTTAAATCAAAGAGGTTTTAGATGGGACCCTAAATATGAGTTGGAAATATCAATGATCTCATGTATTTTCCCTGAAAGAAACAAAGAGGGGATCCTCGTCCACAGAAAGGACCAACCTCAGTGAGCACCCCAGACCCAGCTTGTGGACTTCCAATGTCCACTTTAAGAAGTTCTCACGGGGGCTGTTGGAAGATGGCGGAAGAGTAAGACGCAGAGATCACCTCCCTCCCCACAGATACACCAGAAATTCATCTACTCGTGGAACAACTCCTACAGAACACCTACTGAACGCTGGCAGAAGACCTCAGACTCCCTAAAAGGCAAGAAACTCTCCACGTACCTGGGTAGGGCAAAAGAAAAAAGAAACAACAGAGACAAAAGGATAGGGACGGGCCCTGCACCAGTGGGAGGGAGCCGTGAAGGAGGAAAGGTTTCCATACACTAGGAGCCCCTTCGCGGGCGGAGACTGCGGGTGGCGGAGGGGGAAAGCTTCGGAGCCGCGGTGGAGAGCACAGCAACAGGGTTGCGGAAGGCGAAGCGGAGGGATTCCCGCGGAGGGATTCCCGCGGAGGGATTCCCGCACAGAGGTTCGGTGCCAACCGGCCCTCACCAGCACGAGAAGCTTGTCTGCTCGGCCGCCGGGGTGGGCGGGGCTGGGAGCTGAGGCTCGGCCTTCGGTCGGATCGGAAGGAGGGGACTGGGGTTGGCGGCGTGAACACAGCCTGAAGGGGTTAGTGCACCACGGCTGGCCGGGAGGGAGTCCGGGGAAAGTCTGGAGCTGCCCGAAGAGGTAAGAGAATTTTTCTTCCCTTTTTGTTTCCTGGTGCGTGAGGAGAGGGGATTAAGAGCGCCGCTTAAAGGGGCTCCAGAGACGGGTGTGAGCCGCGGCTAACAGCGCGGACCCCAGAGACGGGCGTGGGACGCTGGGGCTGCTGCTGCCGCTGCCAAGAGGCCTGTGTGCGAGTGCAGGTCACTGTCCACGCCCCCCTTTCCGGGGAGCCTGTGCAGCCCGTCACTGCCGGGGTCCAGGGATCCAGGGATGGCTTCCCCGGGAGAGCGCACGGCGCGCCTTAGGCTGGTGCAACGTCACGCCGGCCTCTGCCGGCGCAGGCTCGCCCCGCACTCTGTGCCACTCCCTCCCCCCGGCCTGAGTGAGCCAGAGTCCCCGAATCAGCGGCTCCTTTAACCCCGTCCTGTCTGAGCGAAGAACAGACGCCCTCCGGCGACCTACACGCAGAGGTGGGGCCAAATCCAGAGCTGAGCCCCGGGAGCTGTGAGAACAAAGAAGAGAAAGGGAAATCTCTCCCAGCTGTCTCAGGAACAGCGGATTAAAGCTCCACAATCAACTTGATGTACCTGCATCTGTGGAATACCTGAAGAGACAACGAATCATCCCAAATTGAGGAGCCGTGTGGATGAAAGGCTCTGGGTGCTGCAGCCAGGAGTCAGTGCTGTGCCTCTGAGGTAGGGGAGCCAACTTCAGGGCACTGGTCCACAAGAGACCTCCCAGATCCACATAATATCAAACGGCGAAAATCTCCCAGAGATCTCCACCTCAGCACCAGCACCCAGCTTCACTCAACGACCAGCAAGCTACAGTGCTGGACACCCTATGCCAAACAACTAGCAAGACAGGAACACAACGCCACCCATTAGCAGAGAGGCTGCCTAAAATCATAATAAGGCCACAGACACCCCAAAACACACCACCAGACGTGCACCTGCCCACCAGAAGGACAAGATCCAGCCTCATCCACCAGAACACAGGCACTAGTCCCCTCCACCAGGAAGCCTACACAACCCACTGAACCAACCTTAGCCACTGGGGACAGACACCAAAAACAATGGGAACTATGAACCTGCAGCCTGCAAAAAGGAGACCCCAAACACAGTAAGATAAGAAAAATGAGAAGACAGAAAAACAGACAGCAGGTGAAGGAGCAAGATAAAAACCCAACAGACCTAACAAATGAAGAGGAAATAGGCAGTCTACCTGAAAATGAATTCAGAATAATGATAGTAAAGATGATCCAAAATCTTGGAAATAGAATAGACAAAATGCAAGAAACAGTTAACAGGGACCTAGAAGAACTAAAGATGAATCAAGCAATGATGAGCAACACAATAAATGAAATTAAAAATACTCTAGATGGGATCAATAGCAGAATAACTGAGGCAGAAGAACAGATAAGTGACGTGGAAGATAAAGTAGTGGAAATAATTGCTGCAGAGCAGAATAAAGAAAAAAGAATGAAAAGAACTGAGGACAGTCTCAGAGACCTCTGACAACATTAAATGCACCAACATTCGAATTATAGGGGTTCCAGAAGAAGAAGAGAAAAAGAAAGGGACTGAGAAAATATTTGAAGAGATTATAGTTGAAAACTTCCCTAATATGGGAAAGGAAATAGTTAATCAAGTCCAGGAGGCACAGAGAGTCCCATACAGAATAAATCCAAGGAGAAATATGCCAAGACACATATTAATCAAACTGTCAAAAATTAAACACAAAGAAAACATATTAAAAGCAACAAGGGAAAAACAACAAATAACACACAAGGGAATCCCCATAAGGTTAACAGCTGATCTTTCAGCAGAAACTCTGCAAGCCAGAAGGGACTGGCAGGACATATTTAAAGTGATGAAGGAGAAAAACCTGCAACCAAGATTACTCTACCCAGCAAGGATCTCATTCAGATTTGATAGAGAAATTAAAACCTTTACAGACAAGCAAAAGCTGAGAGAGTTCAGCACCACCAAACCAGCTTTACAACAAATGCTAAAGGAACTTCTTTAGGCAAGAAACACAACAGAAGGAAAATACCTACAATAACGAACCCAAAACAATTAAGAAAATGGGAATGGGGGGCTTCCCTGGTGGCGCAGTGGTTGAGAGCCTGCCTGCCGATGCAGGGGACACGGGTTCGTGCCCCGGTCCAGGAAGATCCCACATGCTGCGGAGCGGCTAGGCCTGGCTAGGCCCGGCTAGGTCCGTGAGCCATGGCCGCTGAGCCTGCGCGTCCGGAGCCTGTGCTCTGCAACGGGAGAGGCCACACAGTGAGAGGCCCGCAAAAAAAAAAGAAAAGAAAAGAAAATGGGAATAGGAACATACATATCGATAATTACCTTAAATGTAAATGGACTAAATGCTCACACCAAAAGACACAGACTGGCCGAATGGATACAAAAACAAGACCCCTATATATGCTGTCTACAAGAGACCCACTTCAGACCTAGAGACACATACAGACTGAAAGTAAGGGGATGGAAAAAGATATTCCATGCAAATGGAAATCAAAAGAAAGCTGGAGTAGCAATTCTCATATCAGACAAAATAGACTTTAAAATAAAGACTATTAGAAGAGACAAAGAAGGACACTACATAATGATCAAGGGATCAATCCAAGAAGAAGATATAATATTATATTATAATATAGTATAATAAATATTGTAAATATTTATGCAAGTATTGTAAATATTTATGTAAATATTTATGCACCTGACATAGGAGCACCTCAATACATAAGGCAAATACTAACAGCCATAAAAGGGGAAATTGACAGTAACACATTCATAGTAGGGGACTTTAACACCCCACTTTCACCAATGGACAGATCATCCAAAATGAAAATAAATAAGGAAACACAAGCTTTAAATGATACATTAAACAAGATGGACTTCATTGATATTTATAGGGCATTCCATCCAAAAACAACAGAATACACATTTTTCTCAAGTGCTCATGGAACATTCTCCAGGATAGATCATATCTTGGGTCACAAATCAAGCCTTGGTAAATTTAAGAAAATTGAAATTGTATCAAGTATCTTTTCCGACCACAACGCTATGAGACTAGATATCAATTACAGGAAAAGATCTGTAAAAAATACAAACACATGGAGGCTAAACAATACACTACTTAATAACGAAGTGATCACTGAAGAAATCGAAGAGGAAATTTAAAAATACCTAGAAACAAATGACAATGGAGACACGACGACCCAAAACCTATGGGATGCAGCAAAAGTAGTTCTAAGAGGGAAGATTATAACAATACAATCCCACCTTAAGAAACAGGAAACATCTCGAGTAAACAACCTGACCTTGCACCTAAAGCAATTAGAGAAGAACAAAAAAAACCCAAAGTTAGCAGAAGGAAAGAAATCATAAAAATCAGATCAGAAATAAATGAAAAAGAAATGAAGGAGGGCCTCCCTGGTGGCGCAGTGGTTGAGAGTCCGCCTGCCGATGCAGGGGATACGGGTTCGTGCCCCGGTCTGGGAGGATCCCATATGCCGTGGAGCGGCTGGGCCCGTGAGCCATGGCTGCTGAGCCTGCGCATCCGGAGCCTGTGCTCCGCAACGGGAGAGGCCACAACAGTGAGAGGCCCGCGTACCACAAAAAAAAAAAAAAAAAAAGAAATGAAGGAAACGATAGCAAAGATGAATAAAACGAAAAGCTGGTTCTTTGAGAAGATAAACAAAATTGATAAACCATTAGCCAGACTCATCAAGAAAAAAACGGAGAAGAGTAAAATCAATAGAATTAGAAATGAAAAAGGAGAAGTAACAACTGACACTGCAGAAATACAAAAGATCATGAGAGATTACTACAGGCAACTCTATGCCAATAAAATGGACAACCTGGAAGAAACGGACAAATTCTTAGAAATGCACAACCTGCCAAGACTGAATCAGGAAGAAATAGAAAATATGAACAGAACAATCACAAGCACTGAAATTGAAACTGTGATTTAAAATCTTCCAACAAACAAAAGCCCAGGACCAGATGGCTTCACAGGCGATTTCTATCAAACATTTAGAGAAGAGCTAACACCTATCCTTCTCAAACTCTTCCAAGATATAACAGAGGGAGGAACACTCCCAAACTCATTCTACGAGGCCACCATCACCTTGATACCAAAACCAGACAAGGATGTCACAAAGAAAGCAAACTACAGGCCAATATCACTGATGAACATAGATGCAAAAATCCTCAACAAAATACTAGCAAACAGAATCCAACAGCACATTAAAAGGATCATACACCATGATCAAGTGGGGTTTATTCCAGGAATGCAAGGATTCTTCAATATATGCAAATCAATCAACGTGATACACCATATTAACAAACTGAAGGAGAAAAACCATATGATCACCTCAATAGATGCAGAGAAAGCTTTCGACAAAATTCAACACCCATTTATGATAAAAACCCTGCAGAAAGTAGGCATAGAGGGAACTTTCCTCAACATAATAAAGGCCATATATGACAAACCCACAGCCAACATCGTCCTCAATGGTGAAAAACTGAAACCATTTCCACTAAGATCAGGAACAAGACAAGGCTGCCCACTGTCACCACTCTTATTCAACATAGTTTTGGAAGTTTTAGCCACAGCAATCAGAGAAGAAAAGGAAATAAAAGGAATCCAAATCGGAAAAGAAGTAAAGCTGTCACTGTTTGCAGATGACATGATACTATACATAGAGAATCCTGAAGATGCTACCAGAAAACTACTAGAGCTAATCAATGAATTTGGTAAAGTAGCAGGATACAAAATTAATGCACAGAAATCTCTGGCATTCCTGTACACTAATAATGAAAAATCTGAAAGTGAAATCAAGAAAACACTCCCATTTACCATTGCAACAAAAAGAATAAAATATCTAGGAATAAACCTACCTAAGGAGACAAAAGACCTGTATGCAGAAAATTATAAGACACTGATGAAAAAAATTAAAGATGATACAAATAGATGGAGAGATATACCATGTTCCTGGATTGGAAGAATCAATATTGTGAAAATGACTCTACTACCCAAAGCAATCTACAGATTCAATGCAATCCCTATCAAACTACCACTGGCATTTTTCACAGAACTAGAACAAAAAAATTCACAATTTGTATGGAAACACAAAAGACCCCGAATAGCCAAAGCAATCTTGAGAACGAAAAATGGAGCTGGAGGAATCAGGCTGTCTGACTTCAGACTATACTACAAAGCTACAGTAATCAAGACAGTATGGTACTGGCACAAAAGCAGAAAGATAGATAAATGGAACAGGATAGAAAGCCCAGAGATAAACCCACGCACATATGGTCACCTTATTTTTGATAAAGGAGGCAGGAATGTTCAGTGGAGAAAGGACAGCCTCTTCAATAAGTGGTGCTGGGAAAACTGGACAGGTACATGTAAAAGTATGAGATTAGATCACTCCCTAACACCATACACAAAAATAAGCTCAAAATGGATTAAAGACCTAAATGTAAGGCCAGAAACTATCAAACTCTTAGAGGAAAACATAGGCAGAACACTCTATGACATAAATCACAGCAAGATCCTTTTTGACCCACGTCCTAGAGAAATGGAAATAAAAACAAAAATAAACAAATGGGACCTAATGAAACTTAAAAGCTTTTGCACAACAAAGGAAACCATAAGCAAGACCAAAAGACAACTCTCAGAATGGGAGAAAATATTTGCAAATGAAGCAACTGACAAAGGATTAATCTCCAAAATTTATAAGCAGCTTATGCAGCTCAATAGCAAAAAAACAACCCAATCCAAAAATGGGCAGAAGACCTAAATAGACATTTCTCCAAAGAAGATATACAGACTGCCAACAAACACATGAAAGAATGCTCAACATCATTAATCATTAGAAAAATGCAAATCAAAACTACAATGAGATATCATCTCACACCAGTCAGAATGACCATCATCAAAAAATCTAGAAACAATAAATGCTGGAGAGGGTGTGGAGAAAAGGGAACACTCTTGCACTGCTGGTGGGAATGTGAATTGGTACAGCCACTATGGAGAACGGTATGGAGGTTCCTTAAAAAACTACAAATAGAACTACCATATGACCCAGCAATCCCACTACTGGGCATATACCCTGAGAAAACCATAATTCAAAAAGAGTCATGTACCAAAATGTTCATTGTAGCTCTATTTACAATAGCCCGGAGATGGAAACAACCTGAGTATCCATCATCCGATTAATGGTTAAAGACGATGTGGCACATATATACAATGGAATATTACTCAGCCGTAAAAAGAAATGAAATTGAGCAATTTGTAATGAGGTGGATAGACCTAGAGTCTGTCATACAGAGTGAAGTAAGTCAGAAAGAGAAAGACAAATACCATATGCTAACACATATATATGGAATTTAAGAAAAAAAAATGTCATGAAGAACCTAGGGGTAAGACAGGAATAAAGACACAGACCTACTTGAGAATGGACTTGAGGATATGGGGAGGGGGAAGGGTAAGCTGTGACAAAGCGAGAGAGAGGCATGGACATATATACACTACCAAACGTAAGGTAGATAGCTAGTGGGAAGCAGCCGCATAGCACAGGGAAATCAGATCGGTGCTTTGTGACCGCCTGGAGGGGTGGGATAGGGAGGGTGGGAGGGAGGGAGACGCAAGAGGGAAAGGATATGGGAACAGATGTATAAGTATAACTGATTCACTTTGTTATAAAGCAGAAACTAATACACCATTGTGAATCAATTATACTCCAATAAAGTTGTAAAAAAAAAAAGTTCTCACTAAAATGAGTCAGTGACCCCTGGAGAAGTGTCTGATTCCAGGTCAGGGGCAGGGGGTGGACAGAATGAGCTGGGGGCACCTTGTCATCCCAGGAGCAAGTCACCAAAGACTAAGGAGGTTTTGCCAACAGGACGTCAGAGCCGCACTGAAGGGGCTCTCACCAGCCAGACGAGAGGCAGTCAGAGCAACACCACTGGTAACAACAGCAGTGGGTAAGAGCACATTAAACGTGCTAAAATCCTGTGTTCAAAGTAATACTGAAGGAAAAGTCTTCTTGGTCATCTTTGGAAGATGTTAGGAAACCAATTCATACTTGTACAAACTGGTGAAGAAACAGAGACACAATTCTTTATCCTGCCTCTTCTTACAAATTATGCCTCAGGATAAACAGATATTGAGGAGAAGTTTTTCTTTAGTCAAGTATAAATAGAATAAAGAAACCAAGGGGGCTTCCCTGGTGGCACAGTGGTTAAGAATCCGCCTGCCAATGCAGGGGACACAGGTTTGAGCCCTGGTCCGGGAAGATCCCACATGCCGTGGAGCAGCTAAGCCCATGCACCACAACTACTGAGCCTGTGCTCTAGAGCCTGCAAGTCACAACTACTGAGACCACAAGCCACAACTACTGAAGCCCATGTTCTTAGAGCCCGTGCTCCGCAGCAGAAGAAGCCACCGCAATGAGAAGCCTGCACACCGCAATGAAGAGTAGACCCCATTTACCGCAACTAAAGAAAGCCCCCACGCAGCAACAAAGACCCAACGCAGCCAAAAATAAAAATTAATTAATTAATTAAATTTACAAAATAATCTAGTGGAGGGTCTGGGGGTGCTGTAGATGACAGAGGATTGGCAAGGATGGTGATTGTTGAAGCCGAGTTATGGGTGCAGGGTTCTCATTAGCTATTCTCTCTACTTTTGAACAGAGAATTGCATAGGGAAGCTTGTCAGAGATGCACAGGGGCATAGGTTCCACCCCCAGAGACTCTGGTCTGTATACCACCAGAGGGGGGCAGCCCCGTCCACACCCCATACCCTTTCCTCAGTGATTTTCCAGACTGTGGACCAGGCATTCCAATCCAGCTCCAGGTACTGTCAGTTGACAGTGCACTGTGCAGCCTCCAACACAGAGCCCTTAGGCGACCCCAGCAGCCACAACATCTGAGCCTAGAGGAAGAAATACTTCCCTTTGGCAATGCTTTGGATATTGCCTACCTTATATACTCACTAAAAAACACCGATCTAGACACTGAGAGAAATCGGGTAATAGCCTGCAATGAATTGGGCTGGGGCAAGAATATGAAAAAAGTTAGAAGTGATTAAATAAAAGCCATATCTAATAAGCCCACAGCTACTGGTGAAATGGTGAAAAGTTGAAAGTTTTTTCTCTTAAGACCAGGAACAAGACAAGGATGCCCACTTTCACCACTTCTATTCAACCTAATAGTGGAAGTCTTAGCCATAGCAGTCAGGCAAGAGAAAGAGATAAAAAACATCCAGGGCTTCCTTGGTGGCACAGTGGTTGAGTCTGCCTGCCAATGCAGGGGACACGGGTTCGTGCCCCGGTCCAGGAAGATCCCACATGCCGCGGAGCGGCTGGGCCCGTGAGCCATGGCCGCTGGGCTTGCGCATCCAGAGCCTGTGCTCTGCAATGGGAGAGGCCACAACAGTTAGAGGCCCACGTACTGCAAAAAAAAAAAAAAAAAAAAACATCCAAATTGGAAAGGAAGAAGCAAAACTAACTCTATTTGCAGATGACATGATATTATAAATAGAAAACCCTAAAGACTCCACACAAAAAAACTGTTAGAACTAATAAACAAATTCAGTAAAATTGAAAGATACAATTTCAATTTCAATATACAAAAATCAGTTGTGTTTCTGTCCACTTAATAACAAATTATCAGAAAGAGAAATTAAGAAAACAATCCCATTTACAATCGCATCAAAATAATAAATAATTAGGGATAAATTAAACCGAGTTGAAAGATTTATACACTGGAAACTATAAGACATTGATAAAAAAATTGAATGTCCATGGATTGAAATAATTAATATTGTTAAGATAGCCATACTACCCAAAGCCATCTACAGATTCAATGCAACCTCTATCAAAATTCCAATGGCATTTTTTCACAGAAATAGAAAAACCAATCCTAAAATTTGTATGGAACCACAAAAGACCCTGAATAGCCAAAACAATCTTGAGAAAAAGAACAAAGTTGTAGGTATCGTGTGCCTTGATTTCAAACTATATTGCAAAGCTACAGTAATCAAAACGGTATGTTATTGGAAAAACAAAAACATAGATCAATGGAACAGAATAGTCAGAAATAGGGCTTCCCTGGTGGCGCAGTGGTTGAGAATCCGCCTGCCGATGCAGGGGACGCGGGTTCGTGCCCTGGTCTGGGAAGATCCCACATGCCACGGAGCGGCTGGGCCCGTGAGCCGTGGCCGCTGAGCCTGTGTGTCTGGAGCCTGGGAGAGGCCGCAACAGTGAGAGGCCCGCATACCGCAAAAAAAAAAAAAAAAAAAAAAAGAAATAAACCCAGGCAGATATGGTCAATTAATTACAGCAAAGGAATCAAGACTATACAATGGGGAAAGGATAGTTTATGCAATAAATGGTGTTGGGGAAACTGGACAGCCACATGCAAAAGGATGTATTTGCAAATCATATATCTGACAGGGGGTTAATATCCACTATATATAAAAGAACTCACACAACTCATTAGCAACAAAACAATCTGATTTTTTTTTAAGGGCAGAGGAACTGAATAAACATTTTTCCAAACAAGATCTACAAATGGCCAATAGGGACATGAAAAGGTGCTAAACATCAATAATCATCAAGGAGATGCAAGTCAAAACCACAGTGACGAACTTCCTTGGTGGCACAGTGGTTAAGAATCCGCCTGCCAATGCAGGGGACACGGGTTCGAGCCCTGGTCCACGAAGATCCCACATGCCATGGAGCAACAAAGCCTGTGTACCACAACTACTGAACCTGTGCTCTAGAGCCCGTCAGCTACAACTACTGAGCCCGCCTACCAGAACTACTGAAGCCCGCGTGCCTAGAGCCCATGCTTCGCAGCAAGAGAAGCCTGTGCACCACAACAAAGAGTAGCCCCTGCTTGCCACAACTAGAGAAACCCCGCGTGCAGCAACAAAGACCCAACACAGCCAAAAATAAATTAAAAACAAAAAACAAAAAACACAGTGAGATGTCACCTTATACCTGTTGGAATGACTATTATCAAAAAGACAAGCAATGACAAGTGTTGGCGAGGATGTGGAGAAAGGGGAACACCTGTACACTGTTGGTGGGAACGTAAACTGATTTTGACACTATGGAAAACAGTATGGAGGTTCCTCAAAAAATTAAAAATAGAACTATCACAGGACCCAGCAATCCCACTTCTGGGTGTTTATCCAAAGAAAACAAACGCAGACTATTGAAGAGATATCTGCACCCTCCTGTTCACTGCAGCCTTATTCACAGTAGCCAAGACATGGAAACAACCCAAGTGTCCACTGATGGATGAATGGATAAAGAAGGTGTGGTGTGTATATTCAATGGAGTATTACTCAGCCTTTAAAAAGAAGAAAACCTTGCCATTTGCAACAACATGGATGAAACTAGAGGGCATTACGTTAAGTGAAATAAGTCAGACAGAAAAAGATGAATACTGCTCAGTATCACTTACATGTGAGATCTAAAAAAAAAAGTGTAACTCATAGAAACATGGAGTAGAAAAACGGTTGCTGGGGGCTGGCGGTGGGATACATGGGGAGAGGCTGGTGAAGAGCACGGGCTTCCGGCTGTGAAATGAGTAAAAGGCCTGAGGGCGGTGATTCTAGTTGGAGCACTGGATTGTGTAACTGAGATTAGCTAAGGGAGTAGAACTTAATGTTCACTTGCACGCACCGTGTGCACACACGCGCACCCACAGTGGAGGGGATCCTCTCCCAATGTGTACCTGTATCAGATCACCATAATGTACGCTTCAACTACCTTACGGTTTTATGTCTGTTATACGTCAGTAAGGTTGAAATTTCAAAAAAGGTGACTCTCCCGGGTGGGGCATGGTCCTCACAGGGCCGCTCCGGGACCGTGAGAGAAGGCTCAGCGCCCTCCAGCCCGCGGCCTCTCCCAAGTCTTGTTGGCAAAGGCGTGAGCTCTGCCCAGACTCCTCTTGGTGGATGTGGATTGTCTTCTCCTTCCGCATCTCAGGAATAAGGCAAACATTTGAAAAGGGCTTCACATGGCGAGGTACTAAGTGTGTGCTGGTCACCAGGAGTTACTTTCCTTAGGTCCCGGGACAAGATCTCTCTTCCTGGGTTCCTTCTGTCTTCCAGAGCTAACTCCCCACAAAGCTGTGTGCACGCAGAGGGGCAGAGGCCCAGGGGACCCACGAGCGAGGGCAGGTGCAGCCCAGGGATGCTCACAGCGGACGGCCAGCGTGCAGCGTCCCCCCGAGAGACCAACCCACCTGCCCCGCCCCACCCCAGTCGGGGGGCCCGGCGCTGGGAGAGGCCTGCAGGTCCTCCCGGTCCCCCCATCCCTCCTCCCCGGGCCCGCGGTGATGACTTCTCCTCTGCCTGCCCGCAGTGAGTCCGAGCATGTGGTGGACATGGCCTTCCTGGGCACCCGGGCCGGCCTCCTCAGAAGCAGCCTGTTCGTGGGCTCCGAGAAGGTCTCTGACAAGTGAGTACTGCCGGAGGCCAGGGAGCAGGGTCCCTGGGGTGCCCCTGTGGTTTGCGGGTAGACCTGTGCTGGACTCCAAGAGTACAGGGGGAGGAAGGGTTTGGGTTTACAGACTGGGACAGCCAGAGAAGCACCCCTTCCAGCCAGGCTTGGTCCCATCCTGGGCTCATCCCCATTCACTCCCAAGAGGGGAAGCAGATGCAGTCTTCCCGCCGGGACAGATCTCTGAGCAATGGGCTGAATCTTCCGGCCGTGCCCGTCCTTTGTCGACAACTTTCCCCTCCCCCAAGCCCGAAATTCTCAGATGGGGGTGATTCTGCCCCCCACCCTGGAGACAGTCTGAACGTCACAACTGGGGGAGGGCAGGGGGTTGCTACTGGCATCCAGTGGGTAGAGGCCAGGGATGCTGCTGCACAGCCCGCAGTGCACCGGATGGCCCCCAGCGGTTGCCGGGCCCAAAACGTCAGCGGTGCTGAGGCTGAGAAGCCCCGCTCCCAGCAGAGCCACTGGGGACCAGCCCACCAGGGTGTCCCACCTGGCACTGCAGCAAAGGGGGTGCCCGGGGGAGCACGCTGTGGACAGGGGAGCGAAGCCACCTGCCACTCTGCAGACCACGAGACTCAAGTAGGTGGGCCCGCCGGCCACCTGGGGGGAGCAGCCAAGAGGTCTCCTGCGCAGACCTGACTCCAGTGTCCTCGCCTCCCACCCACCCACGGCCCCAAGAGGGCGCCATCCGGGGGGTCTTCCTCACGGACTCCAAGACAAACCTGCCATTTCCAGGAAGCAGAGGCTTCTAGGAAGAGGCATTAAGTGGCCCTCCGCCTCCCCACTCCCTCCCTGAGAGGTGGAAACCCAGGAAGCATCCTGCCTGGCCAGCCCTTCCTCCGCCGGTTAGAGACACGACAGGTGACCCAGGTGGACCAGATCCAGTGGGAGAACTGCAGACTCGCCCGAAGGCCTCGAGCCACCTGGGAACTTGCCTCCCCAAGCTCACCACCCTCACCCCCTTAAACTTCCTCCCCCAGTAGGAAAAACGCACATCCACATCTTCCTGTGGCCCAGGTTGGACCGGGGACCACACCGGGCAGTGTGAGGGGAGGGTCTCGGATACCCCTGCACCCTCTCCAAAGGGCTTCCAAGAACGTAGGAGGGAAGTCGGTACAGACAGACCCTCCTGAGTCACGAACCAGCCCCACGAACGGCCGCGCATGCACTGCACGCCTCCAGGGGGCTCCCCTTGCCTGGCCCCTGGCGTCACTGCAGCCCAGGACGGTGCAGCCAGGCAGGTGGGCTTCTGAGAGCCCTGAGCCAAGCATGCCCAGAATCAAACCTCAGTTATCCACCTGCAGGTTATCCACAGTCACGCTTTTAACCACTACCAGATTCTCCCTGCTTCCCTCCCAGCCTGCTCTGGGCCAACACTCCCTTCTGTCCACGGGCTGAGCCCAGCAGTGCAAAACCAGAATTAGCAAGGTAGAGCTGCCCCCCCAAAAGAAGACTCTACTGCCTGTGGCAGCAGCTGTTACAGTAACCATTTGGGGGAATTTATGACCCTCTATGACTATCCAGTTCCCTCCTGCAGACATGCTAATCAGCTTGACAAAGAGAAATTAGGCTGTACCCCAGAGAAATAAACCCTGCAGGCAAGGAGTGTACGGAGAGGTGGAAAGGCTCTTCCATCACACAGGCCCTCCACTCTTCCTACGATGTGCCCTAAGATGCACCAGCATTTGATTCTGGAAAAGGCAGGAATTGCTGGGGAGCATCCTCTGGGGCAACACCCATTCAGGGGCTAATCTTTTCTTCTGCAACCCCCCCAAGGCAGAGGGGAGTCGCCCCCCTGGCCCAGCCAAGAGGACCTCATAGGAACGAGGAGATAGGGACGACCGCGCTCCCTGACCCAGGGGAGGTGACAGACCCTTCTCCCTGCAGGAGGTTCCTGACGCTGGCGGACGAGGCCAGCATGTTCACCCTGGACCACTTCCCTCTGTGGTACCGCCAGGCCGCCGAGCAGCCTCCGGGCAGCATGGTCTTCAACCTCTACCTGGCAGAGGGACCAGGTAATCTATACCCCAAGCTCCAGGGCGGGGGGCCAGGGCATCCCTCCTCCCGCCGCGCCTGGGGTGGGAAACCGCAACGAGATACAGGACCGAACGTCCAGACCTCGGTGTCCCGTCACCCCGCTGGCCTCCACCTGCTCCCTGGGTGGATCATTTCATTCCCTGGCCGGCAATCAACGATGCAGTTCAAAAGTTCAGCCGTAACAAAGGAAAGGCGTTTGACCTGAAAGTCAGGCAGAGCTGGATTCTAGCCCAAATTCCGCGTAGGAGGACATTGGGACAGTTGGTCTCTGGAGAGTCTTGTATTTCCATACATCTGAGTGTTTCTGAGAGTTGCTCAAACCATGAAAGGAACAGACTTAATTCCGTGGGGGGCTGCTGTACTGCCTGGAGCAGACTGTATCCCGGGAGGCTGGCGGAGCCCCGGCCTGCTCCCCGGCAGCTCCTGGTAATAACGGGGCGCCTCCCGGCTGCCAGGCCTCTGGGGGCTGCAGGGCGAGAGATGATGGCTGATTGGGCCTCAGGCACCCAGCCAGCACAGGCCTGCTAGTCCAAGGGCCAGGGGGGCTCAGAGCTGGAGCCCCCAACTCCCAGCCCGGCCCCCACTCTGAGAAATAACCCAAACAGGAAACGGTAAGTGGCTTTAACAGAGCGCCAAGAAAGCCGCACGGCGTTTAGGACAGAAAGGACCTTGGAGCTGCAAAGCCTCATCCTCTCAGTTCGCAGTTGAAGTGACCACGGCCCAGAGAGGGTCCAAGAGTCACGTCTGGGGGTCCTGCCCTCAGCGCCGTGGGGTGAGGGAGCCTGCAAGTATCCTCGGCGTCCTGGCCGAGCGAGCCAAGGCCGGGGGTGAGGAGTGGAGACACGGAAAAGAGGGCGGCCGGGAGCCGACTTGGGATGAGGCCTCGTCCTCCCTCCAGGCCGCCCGCCCGCCAATAGCCTCCTGCCACCGCCGCCACCAAAACCACCCTCACGCCGCCCGACGGGCACCTCCCCGAGCTGAGCTGCCGGCTGGGGAGGCCCAGGCCCCGGGGTCCCGCCCGCAGCTGCAGGCAGCACCTGCCCTCTGGATGCCCTTCCTCGGCACCCTCCGCCCGGCGTGTCACGGACGTGCTTTACAGAACGCTTTTCCACGCGCCGCTCATCCGCTGCGCACGCCCTCTTCTTACACAGGGAGAGTCTGAGGTCCAGAGAGCGCCGTGACTCGCCCGGGCCACACAGCCGGGGGCACGCCGGGGGTCTCTCCGCACTTCACTGTGTATAAGGCGCTGTGACTCCAGGGCGCGCCCGTGAGGGGCCCCTTCCCGCACTGGCACCGGAGCCACCCGGAACAGGAGGGCCCCACGGGGTCCCGGGGGTTCTGGGGTGAGGCCCTGCCCTCCCCCACGGGGACGGGCTCCCTCCTGCCCACAGTGTCACCGGGATGAGCCTGCTGGCTGCCGGGGAGCTCTCTGGGGCGGGGGCAGGAGGGTGGTGGGCGGGAACAGAGAGTGAGATGAGGAGGGGCAGCTGGGGACCACCGGGCAGGGGGCCCTGCACACTCCCATCCTCCCCCAAAGGGAGAAACCGACAGTTTTAATGGGGGGGGTACCCCTGAGGAGGTGGAGGGGTGGCTGCAGGGTGAGCGGAGGCCCCCGCCCGCCCAGGCGGACTGCAGCCCTCTACCTGGGCCCGGTGGGCGAGCTCTGCCCACACGGAGCTGCCTTTGCAGTCGGTGCTGAGAAACCTGCCAGCACAGAGCAGAGTCCCGGCGAAGCCCCGGCGGCTCAGGCCTGGTGCCCCTGCATCCACAGCCCTGCTTCCTGGGCCAGCCCCTGGGCCTGCGCCCCTACCACCTGGTAGCCAGCTCATCCACCCGGGTGCCCGGTGACCCAGGCCCTGAGATCCCTGAGGTCCCCAGAGGCCGCGTCATTAGCACCCCACAACTTCGCTTGGGTGTTTCCTCTGAGCCCGTGGAGCACACACAACGGGTCTGTCCTGAAAGCAGCTTGCGGCCGGGAACGGTGCGGGGGTGGCCCCATCAGGATCGTCCAGACATTTCTAGAAGCAAGGCAGGGAAGCCAGCTTCTGCGGCTGTTCTGGTCTCTTGTGTCCTCGTCATGGCCAGTTCCTAGAGCCAAGGACGACCTTACGTTGTGTCAGTTCCTAGAATCAGAGTAATTTCTGATTTCTGTGAGATACTTGGTTCCAGCGAGGTGGGATGGGTAATCCTGGCAAAACAGCAGATACGAGAAACCAGTGGTAGATTTAAGTTTCACTATGACTGACACTGTTAAGAGTCTCACGACCTGTTGGTTTCAAGCAACGTTTGATGTAAAGACATTCTAACAAGTGAGCACATGGCAGAGCTGTGCCCCCTTTCTCGGGGTTTTTAGTGATGCCCTTGATCCGTAGACAAGAGTGCCTTTTCCAGGGCTGTAGAATCCAGAAGCTGCAGGCATGTACTCGTCCGCACCTCTCAAAGCCAGAAAGCTCTGTGCTGATGCAGAGCTGAAGCTGCCACCTGAATTCTGCGCCTGGCGGCCTGGCTCTCCTAAGAGGTGGGGAGGTACCTCCAGGCAGATCCCGGAGCCTGGCTGTGTCCCAGACGTGCAGCGACCAGCCGGGCAGTGGCATGCAAGCCACCAGGATTCACAGGGCACCTCAGATGTGTCAGATGCCAGCCAGCCTTCTGTGCCCATCACAGCCCTGGCGTCCGGCTTCCCGAAGGGGCTGTCATTGTCACCTTGACTCATGTAACTGATGAAGGACAACACAGGGTCAGCCAGCACTGCGTCCGGGAGCGCAGCCCGTCCCCTGCTCGAAAGGGCCCCTTGATGCCACGCGAGTCTCCTGGGTGGGTCCCCGCGGGGTCCCCGAGCTCCAGTGGGGCAGCTGCATGCAGACAGCTTTGCGGCCCTGTGACAGAGTAGGCCCGCAGTGTCAGGGACCCGATGGTGCGGCGCTGTCCAGGCGGCCAGGGGCCACCACACACTGACCTGGCAGCTTCGGAGCTGCATGGAGAGGTGGGCGGCACCCGGCACATAAGAGGCAAGCACGAGGCGCTCCGCAGAGACCCGAGGTGGTGGCAGCAGGCAGCCTCCCGGGCAGCCCCTCGCTCGCTCAGGGAACGTCCTAGCCTGCTGTTTACTGGGCTTCCCAGCCCACGCCACCACCCCGGCTCCTCCTCAGGTGCGGGAAAAGTGACTGGACAATTTTTCCCCCAGAAAATACAGGCAAGCCGATGGTGGTGACCGTGAGCACAGCTGTAGCCATGACCATGGACAACAGGACAGCCATCGCTGCAGGTAGGAGCTGCCCCTGGGCTGTGAGGCCGGGCAGTTGTGAGTCCGCGTCGAGAACGAGGCACAAGCGACGGAGGCGGCGCCGCGCGTGGTTTGCGGGGCCACGGTCTATATGTCTTCCCAGATGAAATGTGGGGCTGAGGGGAGGCGGAGTCTTCCTGAGCCATTTTGTTTATACAGCTGTGAGGCCTTAGATCTAACAGAATTCATGCAGTAAACTGTGAAGCCCAGAGAGGTTGAGAGGTCTGCTCAAGGTCACACAGGACAGAGACTGCCCAGACCTCCTTCCCACCCTCTTCGTGTCGCTTCCGCCTCCACTGCCCACTGAGGGGAGGAGTGGGCTTGTGACTCAGACCCTGAAGTCCGAGCCCGTACGTGAGTCAAGTGCTCCCGTGCACATTCTCATCCAGCCCAGGGGTGACCTGGTTTGGCTCCATTTTACAGATGAGGAAACTGAGGCCCAGAAATGTTATTTGCCCAAAGTCCCACAGCTAATAGTCAACGAAGCTAGAATTTAAGCTCAGATTGCCTCTCTTGAAGGCGCAGGATCACGACCCTTTGTTGCAATTGGCCACAGAAGCCATGAGAGTACCCGGGGAGCATCACGAGCTGCCCTGGCTTTGTAGCTTTTTGGAGCCTAAGAAGGGCCTTGGCACCCCTGCCCACTCGTCTGAGAGCCCTGAGGATCCTACCCTCGGTCTCTATGTCTCAGACCCCACCGTGTTCTGAGAAGCTGTGAGGTCCTCACAGCTCTCGGCCATCCTGGGCACTGGGGTCGGGTGCCTGCATTGTGGGGGACCCCGCAGGTGCCAGGGACGGGCGAGCAGGCCCCTCGTGTCTCCTCCCCCAGGCTGAGTGCAGGGCAAAGGGCAGGGAGGAGCGGCCCAGCAGGCAAGCTGCCCCTTTGTCCACCCGCCCCAGCAAGGGCACGGCCGTCCACGCTGGGATGGAGGAGGGAGGGAAGGGCTTGTTCTGGTTGCTCGGAGCCTCGTTTGGAAACACGTGTGTCACAGGGGTCCTGAGGCTGCGCCGCCGGGCACTTTGGAGGGACCCGTGCCTTCCCAGCCACCTTTCTGTTCTTCGCCTGGCCTGCTAATCCCAGACCCTAAAGACTGTCCCGTAGCCCCTGCTCCCTCCGTGATGTGGCCTTCTCAGCTCCCGCACACCCGAAAGCCCAGCAGATAGAAGGCACGCGGGGTCAGCCTGCTGGCTGCACTCCCCTGCACTCTCCAATTACTTGACATCATTTTTAACTCAGCGCTGCATTAGAGCCAGGAGGGGTTGCCATGGAAACCGTGTCCGGGTGCCTCTGGTTTAACTCACTGCAGACAATCGCTCTGACGCTCGGGGGGCACGGATGTGATAGGACAGGGATGAGGCACTGGAGACCTTTATGCTTCAATTATTTTTTTCCAGCCTCCGTTTGTAATTTCCTCTTCCTAGCCTGTGGCTCAGCCTCCCTGACCCTGGACCAGCTAGCCTGTGTGTACTGTGCTGGCAGTTCCTTTCCTTGTGTGTTCTGTGACGGACAGGCTGCACGTTTGATGTTTGTGCCCTGGGCTGGGGAGAAGGAGGAAGGGTGGCTGGGGGACAGCCAAGGGCCAGGCAGATGGATGAGGGGGCGGCGTTCAACCTCTAAGCAGGTACTTCTCAACAGTTCATGCAGAATTTCTAGGAATCTACCGTTTTGATCAGGATCCACTTTCAAGTCTCTGTGCCCTCCAGGCCCCGCTTGGGAAATATTGCCAAGTGTCATGGTGGTGCCATAACCTGCAGGTGTGTTTCCCCAGCCCAGCAGCCTTTGTGCAGAGGGCCTGCTGTCTGGAGCTGCCTGAGGGCTCCTCTCCTTGGAGTTCCGCCTGCGTGCGCACGGCCCGGCCTTCAGACAGTGGGGCGCGCTCAGAACGGTGCGTCTGCGCGTTACCCACACCTGTGCAGGCGGTCCCCTGCCCCCATGGGGCCTGCTCTCCCAGCTCTGCTGTACCGGTCAGGGCCACAGGAGGGCACCTCTCCCCACTTACCCCCGCCCAGGAAGGGGTCCGGCCGAACTCCTGGAACAGGGACCTGCTGGTTCCCTTCTCCCCGGGGTTGGCTCCTGGCTCGCTGGGGTGTCACCCAAGGGAGGGCTCCTGGCTAGAAGAGAATCCCGTCTTGGTCTGAAGACTGTGACGCGTGTAGCCCAGGCCCGGCCAGTCGGGGAGGTGGGCCACGGGCTGCAGGTGGGCGAACAGCCGGAGGCCTTGCTGTCGCTCACTCCTCCCCCGGCCCCGCCCCAGCCCTCCGGTCCCCAATTCTGATGTGCACCTGCGGAGCCCTGGGGAGGGGTCGTCTGCACATCAGCCTCAAAAGCACAGGACATTAAACGGGGCTCGTCCTGCAAACCCAGCCACACCCCTCCAAGGCTGGTGAAACCTAGTCCCCTAAACAGCTCTCGGGGATCCGCCCCTCCCGGCAGGCAGCAGGAGGGTCCCCAGGGCCAAGGCACACCTCCTACCCAGTGGCCGTCTGCCCTTGACCACAGGGCAGCCTCGCTCGCAGCGGGGCTGGGAGCAGGCTCGGGGCTCCACGCTCCCCCGCTGCCCTCCCAGGGGCGCCCCAAGGCCAGGCCTCGGGCGGGAGCTGCCGTCCTCCTTAGGGGCCTGGGGACACCCTGTGCATCCATCTGGGGAGGTCAGCGGGCAGAAGCCACCATCCCGGCTCCTGGCTCCTGCGTCCCCTCCCGCCCAAGGAAACCAGGAAGTACATAGGAAAATACAGTCTTTATTGGTCATCTGAAACAACAAACCAGAAATATAATTTTGCCTTTAAAAATCTTCTGTCTTAGGCTGAAGACACCACCACTGACAACGTCCAGCCTTCCCTGACTCCCTTTAGAAAATCCCCAGGTCTGGTGTCGGCTGGCACCCCAAAAGAAGGAAGACTGCAGGCCAGCCCAGTGGGCGGCCTGCACCCGGCCCCCTCTATCCTTTTCCTGCCTCAGAACCACGTTCTGACGGCCTCCCCAGGGCCACTCCCTAGACTCGCGGCCGTCGCAGAGCCAGAAACTGGCCTGCTGGCCCCTGACCCTCCATAAGCGGCAGGGAGGCTGATGCCCTGCAGAGCAAGAGGCCCAGGACTCACCGGGATCGCACTCCCCAGGAGGGCAGACCTCGGAAAGGGGACCGCTGACCCCCACCCTGCACTGCCCCCGCCCCTGCCCACCCCCGGCCTCTGTCCCTTTGTGGGGGGTTGCAGGGAACGAGCAGATGGGCCCCTGGGCCCTGGCTCTGGTTTGGGCCCCAGTCCAGGTGCCACGAGGACTCTGGGAAGCCAGACTGAGCTCACAGAACGCTGGGAAAAGGACCCCATTACTGAGACCTCTGAGCAGAACGGAGGGGTCCTTTCCCTGCTCCCGGGGTCTGTTTGGTATATGCTGGCAGGAGGGTCGCAGAGGATGAGCCAGTCCCCTGGCTCACGGGCCCAGAGGTGCTGAGGGTGGGGCACGGCAGTGGGCGGTGCAGAGCTGCGGCTCTCGGGCCGCAGGCGGTGGCGGCGGGAGTGGTGCGGGTCCCCATGGGGCCTGGCGGGGACGTACTTCGGCAGCGCCGAGGATGAGTCCGGTGGTGCGTGGCCGGGCTCTCGGGAGGCCACCATCCACACACGCTGCAGCTTCCAGGCCTCTGGGCAGGCGTCCCTGGAAATCCCAGCAGGAGAGGTGTGAGCAGGTTACCATGGTGACGGGCAGTCTCATCCGGCAGCACCACCTTGGCCTCTTGAGAGGATCTGGAAGGGATCCGTGTACCGTGGGTTTGGGTTTCTCCCCACCCGCTGCAGGAGGTTGTGTGGCCCGAGGGCTGAGGCCACGGGGGACGCCTGGCTCTGCTGCCCGAGGCCCCACGACCTCTGTCCCTACGTGACTGTGTGTGTGACGCCGAGCTTGAGTGGGAATGATTAGTGACCCGGAGCTGGGTGGTTGGTGATCCAGGGACAGATGGCTCTGGCGAGGGCGTGGTGCTGGGTTGCCAAGTGTTGGTCCAGATGGCTGGTCTGGTCTGAATGCACAGTGGTACCAGCATCAGAAGCTGGGCCCAACATCTTCCTGGCTTAGAAGAGAGTCGCAGAAACCGGCCCCGCACCCCCTAGATGCAGATAAGGTGGATCGAGCCAGAGGTGGGGGGCGTCACCGGCTGTGACCGCACTGGGAGCCGCAGGGGCACGGGGGCGCTGGGTCCAGGAGCCTTTGCTCGCACACACGTCTCTTCTGCCCACGGTCCAGAGCGCTGGTGGTCCAGAGAGGAGCGTCAGCGTACTGATATCTTCCGGACGCTCCGGAGTCCGTGGAGACACGGCCCGTTCGCTGGCAGGCTGGGAGGAAGGTGGAAAGGGGACGGGAGACGGAGGGCTGGCGTGCTCCCCGGCCCCTGCGCTGGGCTCTCAGGCCACAGAGGAGATCTGCTTCTGGTCCTCGTGCTCGCCCTCCGGCTCACCCATCAGGGGCTGGCGCTTCTTGAGCTCCCGGTGGTACCTGGCCATGAGGGAGGCATAGATGCAGCCGTAGGCGGCGGCCGCCACCATCATGACACAGACCACACCGCACAGCACCCCGGCGATGATCACGGTGCCGATGGCCCGCCGCACGCTCACGGGCCGCGGCCTCTGCTTCTGGGGGCAGGCGGTGCTGGGCTCGGGCTCGGGCTTGGGAGGCTCCGGGCTGACCTTGGTGCAGGGTGGCCCGGGGACCTCCAGCCCGGCTGAGCTGTTCTGGTCCTCCAGCTGGGAGCAGTAGTTGAACATCTCCATGGGGACCACGCGCATGTCCTTCCCCCTCAGCTCCTTGGGCAGGGTGCAGGCCAGCTGATCCAGGCGCCCCCCTGCATCAGGAGAGAGAAAAGGGGCGCTGAGGCCGGCACTCCCTCCCCCAGCCCCAGGTCCCCACACGGAGGGGACCATCCGCAGCGCTATCAATCCTGGAGTCACAGCGACAGGAGAGGAAGGGGAGAGGTTAGGGGGACTGGCGTACGGCGCCCAGTGACAGGGAGGCGGGTGCACGTGTCACGGCGTTTAACCCGCGCAGAAGCCCCAGAAGATGGACAGTGTCCCTGCTCCCATTTGACAGAGAAGCAAACATTCCCAGCTCTCCCACCTCCCAGAGTCACGCTGGCTGCCGGGTGCTCAGGAAAGGGGGGCCAGGAGCCCTGCCCGGCGGCAGCCCGTGCCTCTCCTAACTGACCGCTCCGCTGACCGCCGTCCGTGACCCCCGGCTCTGCTCCCCCGCGCCCCTCCCACCCACACAAAGGACAGGAGTCAGAGCCTCGGGCCTCCTCCTCCACGCGGGCGGGACCGTGGCTCCTAAGGCTCCTCCTTGGCAGAGGGAGGGGGGGCCCAGGGACAGCAGTTTCCGCCTTGAGGGCAGTGGTGGCCCCCTCAGCAGCCCAGCCACGGCACCCGTGAGCGCAGTGGCATCTTGGAGGGCACCCTGAGGACCCCCGAGGGCAGAGGAGGGCGTGCGGGCAGTGCAGGCTCACCCCGCGGCCTGGGCGGGGAGGGTGCACAGCACAGGTGGGGCGAGAGGAGAAGGAGCCGCCCAGACGCCCCCCTTTGGGCCTCTTCTGGCAGCCCGAGATCTAGACGCAGGCGCAGCCCCCAGGGAAGCGCCTGGGCTCCTGCAGCCCCGTCGCCGCAGTCTCCTCACACAATAGACATCAGTCTTTCCCGGGTGCTGAGGAAAAGAGCCCAGGTTTTTTGTTCTGGTTTGGTCTGGGTCTTTTTGGAGGAGTGCATGGCAGAAAATAACTCTACTAGTGAAAAGTTCCTAAAATGTACATTCCCCCTCCGTACCCTTAGCTCCCGATGACCGATGACTGGAGGGGCAAGGACGTCCCCTCCAGATCACACATCGGTCTGGCTCTCCAGACCCCCGTCCAAGGCTTACATCCTGTGAACTGTGTCCAGGGCCTTTGCACGGGCGGGGGCTGGGCGTCGAGATGCAGCCACCCTACCTCCCTGCTCCAAAAACCTGAGGCTGACTCCCTCCCGGCCAGGTCATCTTGTGCAAATCACTTTACTTATTTAATTGCTTAAGAGTCTCGATTTTCTAGGCTGTCAATAAGAATGGCCAACTCAGCTGCAGTTAGGGTTCAAGTAGGTCATGTACATGGTAAGATATTTGGAAACTGGAAACCACGCAAGTGTTATTATTTCTCCTCTCACAAAAACGGGAGAAATTATCACAGTGACTAACATTTTATGGCACTTTATCGTTTGTAAAATGTTTTTAATTTACTAACACGTGAGAATATTATGCAAATAATTAAATTGTGGAAACACTGTGAAACAAAAGGAGTAAGACTTTGACGAAAGCATTAGCGTTCTCTTCACATCGATTCACTCATTCAGCAAATATTCACGGAGCCCGACTTCGTGCTGCACACCAAATTTGTGTCTAATTAAGCCCGGTTAATATTTTGACTTCCACCAGCCAGTGGACATATAAATGAGTAAGTTGTATTGCAGACTCACTTTATGCTGAGTACTTTTCCAGACGCTTTCCACGCGTTACCTACCTAATCCGCACAGTGATTCTCTGAGATAGATATTGTTGTTGGCCCCATTTCACAGACGAGGGTACAGCCACAGAGAGGTCAGTCAACTCTCTCTAGATCACACAGCTAGTAAGTGGCAGAGCCACGAGGCAAACCCAGATCTGGCGCCTTTAGCCAGTAGGCTTACTTCTCTGCCCTCGTTGTCCATTTCATTTCATCATTTTGAAGGTCATTCTAGAACTTTCCCGGGTCACCGAAAGGGGGAGCATTTGGCTTCTTAGTAAAAGCTTTGATAACAGAACTTCTAGGGAGAAGGAGTTGAGATCATCGTCAAAAAGGAAACGTGACTGCATTTGTGGATTTGAATTCTATTCCACCCTCCCGACACTGTGGGTACTTGAGAGGTGGCTGCATTATTCAGAGGGGCGAGGGTGGTTTTATCCCTCCTCCTCCCGGGCCAGGGAAGCCTAGAGGCAGGGGACAGTGACACTGTGTGTTTAAGTCCATCCTGACACCTACAGAAGGGAGAGCCAGTTACAGAGAGTCAGCCTGAGGAGACGGGGCAGAGAAAGGCGGCTGGGAGCGGAGGGGGTGGGAAGGAGGGGGCGCGGAGCCGCTCTGCCCGCCCGTGGCCAGGCTGGGCCCACCCCTGCCCGACCTGACCCGCGCTCACCTCGGTAAGAGAACCACTCTAGCCAGTGCTTGAAGTCCCGCAGGTGGCAGTCGCACTCCCAGGGGTTGTCCCCCACCTGCAGCAGCTGCAGGCTGGCCAGGGGCTCGAAGGTCCGCCGGTCCAGGCTCTGCAGGCGGTTGGCGCGCAGGAACAGGGAGCGCAGGGCGGAGAGCCCGTCAAAGAGGCCGGGCGGGAGCCGGGCCAGGCCGTTGAGGGACAGGTCGAGGTGGCGCAGGCGCGGCAGTGGCCGCAGCAGCTCGGGGTCCAGGGCGCGGAGGCTGTTGTTGCGCAGCTGCAGCTCCGTCAGGTTGGCCAGCTCCCCAAAGGCGGCGCGCGGCAGCCCGTCCAGGAAGTTGTTGGAGAGGTCCAGCCGCTGCAGGCCCGACAGGCCGGCGAAGGCCCCAGCGGGCAGGGAGCTCAGCCTGTTGTTCACGAGCAGCAGGCTGCGGGTGGCGGCCGGCAGGTCCGCGGGCAGCGCGGCGAGGCCCCGGCCGCTGCAGTCCACCTGCAAGTCCACCTGCAGGCCGTGGCCGTCGCACGTGCAGGTCAAGGGGCAGACGGGGGCGGCCTCCGCCGTGCACAGGGCGATCCAGCAGGTGAGCCCTGGAGGACAGATGGGGCGTGGCAGGACTGCGGGTCGCCGCTCCCACTGCCCTCCCCTCCCATCCGCTTCCCATCACGCGGCCTTGCCCGATCCCCTTTGGTGCAACCACGCGCGGTGCCTTAGCGCTTCCTGACCACGTAGAAACACAGCTAACCCCCCGCAGCACGTCCACGTGGACGGACACCGCCGGGCGGCCGGGGTCCCCACATGGCCCCGACACCACAGACACTGACGCGACAGAGGATATGAGGGTGTCAGAGGGGCCGCCCCATGTTCCTTTCCCAGGGCCGCTGCCCTGGAAGGATTCTGTCCAGAGAAAATGGCTCTGCTTCCTTCCCCTCTGCACCGCCACCATCCCCGCCCCCGGTCTGCATGAGTCCCATATTCAAGGTGGGCCAGCGACTCAGGGTGACGAGGGAGACCGGGCCCCACCCCAGAGACCACTGTGGAAACGGCGGGGTGAGATGCCCAGTTCCACATCCACGTGGAGGACGCTGGGGCGCGAGCCCCGTAAATTGTGGGCCCAGGGCAAGTCCCACATCTGTTCTCACTCTACAGCCACCTTGCCCTTAGCCTGGGCTCCTGTCCCCAATTTCCACAGGACAGATCTATTGACAGCATTCCTTTCACGGTCCCATGTTTTGCCCAGGGCCCCTGTGGCAGGGCTGCAGGGGGACGGGTGCTCAGAGAACAGTCCCGCAGGGCAGCTCGTTCCGTGGCCCACCCTTCTAAGAGTGACTGCAAAGCCCCCGACTGTCCCCCAGGGTGTCCCTGTGGAAGGGGAAGGGAGGATCCCACCGGGCCGGGAGGAAAGGCCGCAGCCGAGGAGTGCTGGCCGCTCAGCTCCAGCTGGCGGGGCAGCAGCCGCCCTGACCAGAGGTCTGGAGGGGACGGTCCTGAGTCTGTGTCTAGTAGGGGTCTGCTGACCCTGAAGGAACAGGGTGGGACTGTACCCTCCTTTCCTGGAGGATCAGTGACTCCTGAGAGGCACCTGCCAGGCTGACACCTGAGCGTCTTTGTTCTCGGGGGGAAATGAGCACAGGCACGGCCATGGACGCCAACTGGAAGCCCTTCCGGCCACCTGAGGTCACCTGCTGGGCCGCTGACCGTCTCGCTCTCTGAGCTGACTGCGGCGAGGTCAGCCTGTCAGACTACCCCCGCCGTGCCTTCTGGAAGTCAACTGAATTCCTCAGACCTCACTTTCCCCAGAAAAACATTCAACCCATCCAGCCTCCCTCTCAAAAGGACCAACATAACTACAGGTCACTGTCCCCCCACCCCCAAGAAATTCAGGCTGGCGTAAAAGCTCTAGTGGCAAGAAAACAGAGCCCTGTGTTGCAAGGTGCTGAGTGATTCAAAAGGAGGTTGAAAGGGGAGCTGGGTCCCTTGGGATCAGCTGCTCTTCGTGGTGAATAATTCAGGCCGCTTGTGTCTTGGGGCAGCAGCATCACAGGGCTGACCGTGCGAGGGCAGAAGTCAGGCTGAGGGATGTCCCTCGAGACCATTCTTACCTCTTACCCTGTAGCCTTGACCCTTCACCTCGTGAAGAGAATTCCCAGGGCCTCCTTCACCCGGCAGCTCACAAGCTTCCCTTGTGGGGAGTGGGCGGCCTCGGTTTCCCCGTATGCAGGAGGAGGGGCTGGACCCCCTCCCTAAGGTCCCTTCCAGTGTCACGTCCCCAGAGCCCCCTGGTTCCCTCCGTCTCGGAGCTATGGGGGCTGAGCCCTAAGAGAGGCCTCCAGGCCCACCCAGCTGATGGCCGAGCAGGGAGAGGGCGGTTTGCCATTAGGGCAGCAGGACTCGCTGGGGCCCCTGGGGGCGGAAGCAGACCCACCTGGGGGCACAGAGCTGCCTGTGGAGCCCCTGCCCCCGACCCGCCCGCCACAGAGCTCAGAAGCAGGTCTTCCCCCGGCACCGTGGGCAGGGCTGCGGGGACTGGGCCCTGCTTCCCAGACCCAGGCCATGGATGCCTGGGAAGAGCATCCCTGCATGGCCGCTAAGCCGACCCCCGCCTCCACTCACAGGAGATCTGCCTCCACAGCGGGGCAAACCAGGTCCTCAGCTCGGGGCCGCTGCCCGGGGCCAGCATGGTGGCTGCACGGCTGTCAGGCCCGGCACCTCGAGGGAGAGAGGAGCCCCTTGTCCGCTCGGTCAGTCCTGAGAGAGAGGGAGAGAGAGCTGGGCGGAAGCAGGTGTCAGGCCGGCGCAGCCCCGGGTTAGGGAGGGGGCCCGGCGTCTCTTTACCCGCCCCTCCTGTGTTTCTCGGCTCTGATTCCCTGGGCAGGGGGAGAAAAGAGGAGCAAGGGGGCCGAGAAGCCAGGAGCCTCGGCCTCCCTCGACAGCGGGGGGGCGGGGGGCGCATGGAGGGGCAGGCGGGCATCCCAGGAGCCCTGACGCCGGAGACAGTGCTGAGGCCGGTGCTGGGCACTGCAGGAGCCGTCCGCCCACCCTGCACCCCTCACCTCCCGCCCAGCCTCTCCCCGCCTCTTCTTGTCTCCCTGGATGATCTCGGAAACGTGTTTGGAGCCACGTAGCCTCCTCTGCCTCTGGGCTTCCCCCACGTCCCAGGCGCGGAAATCATCGAGGGCCCGCTGGCCCCCCAGCCCCGCTGTGCTCTTACCATGTCCCCCGAGGAGGCAGAGACCGGGCCCCGCGCAGGGGCGGCCGCTGGCTCGCGGGTGAGGCCCAGGCCCGGCTCTTGCCACGGGAAAGCCCCCTGCTTGCCCTCCGCGGTCTCCCGGGGGGTGAGCGGCCGTGCTCTGTCTTCCGCCGCCGCCGGCAGGTCAGGGATAAACCTCATCAGCTCAGGGGCTCGTGCTGCAGCCGCTGCCGTCGGGGGACAGGGGCAGGGAGAGGGCGAGGCTGCAGCGCAGAGAGCGGCTCCTCTTCCCGAGGGTCGGGGGGGCCTCCCCCTTCCCAGGTGCCCTGCCCTGCCCTGCCCTGCCCAACGGCACAGGCCCTGTCCTGGTCCCGCTCCCTTCCAGGCGTGGCCAGGGGCCGTCACAGGGGCGGGAAAGGGGACTGCGGGCCCCCTGCCGCCGGCCCAGCGCGAGGTGGCGAACAGACAGTGATGGGCCAGCAGCCTCCCTTGCTCGGTGGCCACGCTGGACCTGGGGGCTCCAGGCTGCAGCCTCCCGCTCCCCTCCCACAGCCGCCTTAATTCTGGGAGCCCGAGGGGCCAATGGCAGAGCAGAGCAGGGCTGAGGGGTGGGGGCCGCCGCTGGAAGCTCAGCATCTGAGCAGGGTCTCCCTCAGGCACTGGGCGCCTCTCCCTTCTCCTCCCCCTCACCACTGCCAAGCAGCCTCCTGGCCCCATGAGCCCATGAGGCCCGCAGCTGGGCCCCGGCAAGGGCGCCCGCTCAGGATGGGGGCCTGCTGGGGAGGGGGACTGCTGGGGGGGCCTGTGTGTCGCTCTGAGCTTCACCCCCCACCAGGGGGCTCGCAGCCTCACAGGGGCTGCAGAGCGAGTCGCACTGGGCAGGTGTGGGGCGAGGGATGCAGACCCACATGCCTGCAGGATGGATCCGGGGCCCTGGGCTGGGGGCGGAGCAGATGCCCAGAGCAGCTGGGAGGTCTTTTCCAGCTACCCTCCCAGGGCCAGGTCCCCCGGGCTCCTGGCTCAGACTCCCAGGTCAGGGAGGGCTCTGGGTTCGAATCCCTGCCGGCCGCTCCCTCGCTGTATAACTTAAACAAATCACGGAAACCCTCTGGGCCTCGGTTCCCTTATCTCTAAAGGTGATGACCAGAACACACTGCCCTCCGTGAGGGTCAGTCTAACATTTGCTGAAATCAGGACACGTTATCTTGAAAGGCAGTCTAGGGGACTCCGAGCTTGGTCCTGAGCCCCGGGTAGACGTAGGGAGACATCAGTGCCCTGTGTCCGCGGGGAGGGGCGGCAGCTTACAGCGCGTCTGCAGGACCTCTCTTGGTCCCCCAGTCTCACACCTGGGTCTCTTTCTCTGTGCCTGGGCCCGTGCCAGGCCAGCAGCCGGCACATGGCGGTCACCGTGGGCTGCGCTCACACACAGCCTCCCAGACCTCCATCACTGAGAACGCCATCCACCCTCTCCGTGAGCCTCGGCCCCGGCCCCTGGAATAGTCCCGCACTCCTCTCGCCAGCGAGGACCCGCGGGTCAGTAGCTCACAGCGCCTGCACGGTGTCAGGCGGGTCCGCAGCCAGCCAGGCTCAGGGATGGAGACCAGCACACCTGGTCACACGGCCGGTCAGGGACGGAGGCCCGCTCCCTGGTGACTGTCCCCCAGCAGTGGCCCCTGGGGGGAGACACGTGTGTGCACTGAGCGGGGTGCACACACAGGCTCTCAACAGAGCATGTGATGCAGACCCCCCCCCTGAGAGCATGCAGCCAGGCACGTGCTGACACGCACACTCACACGGGTGCACTCACGCACGTGCTGGCAGCCCTCCAGCATCCTCAGAGGCTATTCACTCCCGCAGTTCCTGCATGCCCCTGGCAGACAGATGCACGGGGGAACCTCCAGCCTAGAAGCAGGGTCTAGAGAAGCCCCCCGAGGGCTGCCCCCAACCCAGGACCCTTCCCACACTCAGACCCACGCCCTGGGATCTCTGGAGAAGCGCAACAAGAACAAGGCCCCCCCCAGGTCCATGGGGATGTAGCCTGCGCCCCCTGGAGACCACAGAAGCACCCCTCAGGCGCTGTGGGGTCCAGCACCCTGCCTTCCAGCCCACCTCCAACCCAGGACCCCTTCCGGCCCCCAGAAGCATCTACCTCGTTAGAAAAGGGGTGACCTACATTAGGATGCTAGGAGCACAGCGGCTCAGGCAGGCGTGGCCACTGCGGAATAAATTCACACTGTCTGGGAGGGAAGTCCCCACTCGGGTGGGAGAACGGGCAACGGAAACGAGTGAGGTGGCGGTCTCAGGGC
Organism: Hyperoodon ampullatus; assembly: GCF_949752795.1. Lineage (NCBI taxonomy): Eukaryota > Metazoa > Chordata > Mammalia > Artiodactyla > Ziphiidae > Hyperoodon > Hyperoodon ampullatus. The sequence continues at coordinate 101,050,612 of NC_136924.1, read as the reverse complement.
TCCAAGCCCCACAGCCTGTGGGCATTTCTGTCCCAGTCCCAGGGACAGGGACACAGAGAGGAGGGTGGACCCAGCGGGGTCCCCAGCCTCCTTCGCTGGGCTCTGCTGAGAGAATCAGGATAGAGGATGGGGCTGAGGAGCTGCAGGCCGAGTGACCCCCCGCCCCCAGGATAGAACCGCGGGCTCTGGGCCCCAGCCCTCTGCTACACCGGCGTGGTCCACGGACTATCAGCACCAGCCTCGCCAGGGGCTTCCCAGACCCAGCCCAGGCCGACAGGGTCGGGATCCGCCTCTTAACAAGATCTCAGGCCATTCACGCACCTGGTCACGTTCGAGAAGCACTGGGCTAGGTCACTTCTCTCCTGGCAGGGCAGACCCCGGCACCTCCCAGGAGGCCACGGCAGGGGATGGCTGGGGCCCGGGCAGCAGGGGGCGGCGGCGATGGGGGATGCTGACGGTAACAGCTCCTGCAGGAGGGCTCCGCACGGGGAGAAACCATGCCCACAGGGAAGCGCCTGTGTATGGTTCCCAGTGCCTGCAACAGCTCTCTGGGGTTAGAAGCACTGTTGACACCATTTTGCAGATGGGGACACTGAGGCTCGGGACATGTAGTAACTTGCCTAAGGGCAGGCAGTGGAGAGTGCAGCCTCGGGCCCAAGCGGCCTGGCGACAGAGCTACCGACCAGCGGCCTCCAAAGCCTGGAGGCCGGCTCTGCTGACCCGCCTGCCCGTGGAGGCTCCTGGAGCAGGGAGAGGGCTGCACCCTCGCGTTTGAGCAGCGCTTCACGCCGACCGGCCTCTCCTTGTCCTTCCGCTGCCTCTCTGTGCCCGATGCGGGTGCCCTCATCAAGCCGGGTCGCCCCCTCCCCGCCAGCCTTCTTCCCAGGGGCGTCACAGATGCCGTGGGTAGAGGGAGGCAGGGGTCTTGCGGGGTGGGGGGTGCGGGCTGAGGTGAGGAGGTGGGCTGGGAGCTCCGCGGGGGTGGCGGCAGGAGCAGAAGGGCCCACGGGCTCCTGCAGAGTCACATGGGGTGCGGCAGCCCCCGGAGACTGGGGGGGGCGGGGGCGGGGACGGCTTCCCTGCCCCCCGGGAGGAGCAGCCTGCCTCCCTCCCACCCCCGCCGACGCCCAGGTTAGGGGGGGAGCCCTGACCCCTCTGTGCTTCCGCCCCCCACTCCTCCTCCTCCGGGCAGGGCTGCCTCAGTCTCCAGCCGGGAACCTCCAGCAAACCCACCCGGGCCTGGTGTCCACGCCCTTCCTCTGGTGCTGCGTGGTCACGTCCATCCCCCCAAGTCAGTGTCCAAGCCGCACAGCCACCAGCGCCCACTGTGCCTTGACCTGGGGCTCCTGCCCCCTGGGACATTTTGCTGGCCTGCCGTGTACCCCCTCCCCAGGGATCTCCCTTTGGTCAAGGCTCCCCAACCCGGGACAAGGCCTGTGCGCCCCTCCATTGTGCAGACAGGTGAAGGTCACGGGCTAGTGAGCGGCAGGGCCGGGCCGGAGGCCACGCCTGGGGCTTCAAGGGCAGCATCGTCCCACCCGCCCAGCCGGGCTGAGGGGCACCCGGACAGCGGACGGGGGACAGCGGGTGCCCGCGCTGAGCCCTGGGGGTGCTGTCCAGGCCGCGTGCTCCCCCTGCAGCCACCGGTCTGGCCTTCTGGGCCCTTCCCACCTCTTCCCTGCCTGGCATCCCCGTAACACACGCGGCCCAGGCAGCGCGGAAGCTGGTTTTTTTAACTCTCTAAATTTGTACTTGGAACAGACAAAGCCCCTGGCGCATTTGTAAACGCGTGCCCCGTCCTCACGCCCGCCCTCCTGCAGCCTCGCTTCCTTGTCACCCTTCCTTGTCAGACATCCCCACTCCCAGCCAGACCCTCTGGGACGCGGCGACAGAAAAGCCCTCATCACCCTCACAGGAGCTGCTCCTGGGCCCGCGGGCCTGGCTCGGGAGGTGGACCCGGGCAGGCAGGGTGGAGAGGCCTGATCTGTGTGGGAGGAGTGGGGAGGCCTCCCCAGGCACCCCAGCACTGAAACACGCCCCTCCCCGTGCCCCTCAGCGTTGGGGGCTGGAAATGGGAGCAGGGTTTGCTTGTCCCAGGCGCAGCTTCCAGCCAAACCCCAAAGGAGCCAGATCGGTGGCTGAAGAAGCTCCCCCGCCCCGTCCTCCTCCTGGCACCCCCAGCCGGCTTCCCTGGTCTCCCTCTCCTGGCAAAGCTGGATGGAGCCTGTGCTGGTGTGGAGGGGGACATGGCCGCGGTCCCCTCCCAGCTGCGCTCCCCGGCCCATCTCCACACGCTCAGCGCCGCCCCCGGCCCTGCAGTTAGCTAAGCTGCCCGGTGTCAGTCTGAGCCAGACCAGGCAATGCCCCAGGCGGCCTGACAGCCAGGTGCCCGTGTCCCCACCAGCCACCCCAGACAGGCGGACAGCAGCTCAGGGAGAGGACAAAGGGCCCCGAGAGTGAGCGGGGAGGTTGGGACTCCCCGTCAGACGGCCTCTGTCCTGCGTTGTCCTGCCCCGGCCGTGTACCACCCACCCCTAAGCTGAGTCCACCCCGCCCCCCAAGGCTTCCTGAGCTCTTCGTGGGTAGAGAGGGTGTGCAGCTGGGGGACCCCAGCCCCTCCGGGCCCGGGCGGGCTGGGAGCAGAGCTGGAGCCTCGAGGAGGGGCCGGAGGAAGGGCTCCGAGGCTCCTCTCCCGCGTCCACTCCCAGCCACGCCCCCCATACGAGCCGGGGACTCAGGTCCAGCTGGGGGGACCCTCTGCACCCCTGTCCAAGGACAGCTTGCTAGAGGCCAGCGTGCCTCGCTGAGGGCGTCCTGTAGAGGCCGGTCAGCACCCCTGGTCCCTGCCCACGCCTCGGCGCCAGCCTTCCAGCCTGCCCACCCCACAGACGTCCTGTGTGCCGGCCCTGTCACCAGCACCCCCTTCCCCCTGGCACCCAAGTCCCTGGGGCTGCCGGCTGAGCCGGGCATGCAGGCGGCACAGGGCTCCTGGCTGGCGCCCCCCATGCTGCAGAGACGGGTTTCTATGCCACCGGGCCTGTCATCCGGCACTGGCAATGCCTCCTCCCCTCCTTCCCCAGCAGAATCCCAGCTCCTGTCCCCAACACTGGGAGGTCAGAGTTCCCTGTGTCCTTTGGCTGCCCAGGGGTCTGGTCCTGAGCATCGCCCCAGCCCCAGCCACTGCCCCCAGGCAGGAGGCAAAGCAGCTGTCCATGCAGGCAAGGAACCCAGCAGAGATGGGCTTGGCCCCAAGCCTGGCCCCTGCACCCCCCGCGCCCCTGCCCAACGCACGGCACTCACCTTCCGCACCCCAGCGAGCGCCCTGAATCAAGTGGTCTGAGCCGTCCAGTGAGCCCCTCCTGGGATTCCTGGAGAAAGGAGACAGCGAGCGCAGCGGCACCAGCCCGATCCCCCAGCAGGACCTGGCACGCAGAGCCCCGGCGGGAGGAACGCCTGAGGCCGTCTCCCACGGCGGTTGGCCAGGTCATTAACACACCGAGGAGGAGAGGGAGGGACGCGGGAGCCGTGGAGAGGGGCCGGCGGGGAGGGGAGCGCGTGTGCGGAGCAGAGAGCAGCGGAGTGACAGCGGGGGAATATCCGTGATGACAGCGACAGGCGCGCACACGGAAGGCGGGCGCACGGAAGGCGGGCACACGGGCGCACACACACCGGAGGCGCTCACCCTTGAAACGCTCCCCTTTCAGGGGGAGACGCGGCCGTGAACGCCAGCGGGAGGAGGACTGTTTACCAGGTCCCTCTGTTTTCCGTCCCCACCTCCACAGGCTCCCCCTGCCCTGGCTGCCGCCCCCTCTGGCTTTGTCCCCTCTCCCCTTGCCTTTGGGGACACAGGGGCAGGACCCAGGGGACAAAGGCCCCAGGAAGCTGGGTCTGAATCCTGTTCGGAGGTAGGGGCAGTATCTCCCACCCTGCCTGTAGGAAGGGAAAGCTGATCTGGGTCTCTGTCAAGGGACGGCTTATTCCAGAGGGGGTGCCTGGAGGGGTGTACGGGGGCCCATCTGCCTGGTGGTCCTTCGGAAAGGGGCCCCAGGCCACACAGCCGGTGGCACACGGTCACACAGAGGTCACTGAGCCTTGTGACCCCAGACCGGGGCTATCTGGGGAGGGAAATGCAGGCAGGCCAGGCCGGGGGCCTGGGGTCAGGTTGCCTGGGGCACCCTGGGGTGAGCCCTGAGGAGGGGCTAAACCCAGCCCCGCCTCCCCAGCCTGGGCTTCTCCTGGCTCTCGGCTGGATGGGAAGAGACTGCTGTCAAGAACTCAGAGATGGGGCTTCCCTGGTGGCGCAGTGGTTGAGAGTCCGCCTGCCAATGCAGGGGACACGGGTTCGTGCCCCGGTCCGGGAAGATCCCACATGCCGCGGAGAGACTAGGCCCGTGAGCCATGGCCGCTGAGCCTGCGCGTCCGGAGCCTGTGCTCTGCAACGGGAGAGGCCACAACAGTGAGAGGCCCGTGTACCGCAAAAAAAAAAAAAAAGAACTCAGAGATGTCTTTACCAACCAATCAGGACAAAGGAGTGGGATAAATTGATATTCTAAGGGAAGGCAAGTGTTGATCCAAAGGAAAGGAAGCCAGGGACCAAGTCAGGGGAGGAGCCGCCGGCCAGAGCTGGACCCGAGGTGACCTTCCTGGCATCGCTTGAAACCTGCCTGACAGCCGGACACGTGGCATGTTTCTGGCATCCCTTTTCCATTTCGCCTGCTTTCTGGGGGGTCCACTGTCAGCCCTGGGTGCGGGTTGAGAGACCCCCCTTGACTCAGGATGCTCCCACACCCTCTTCTGTCTGCTCCGCCGTTCGACCCAGCAGGGATGCCCTGTCTCCCACCCCACGCCCATGTCACACACACCTCACCTGCTCCCAAACATGCTTCCTGTCCCCCAGCTGCAGGAGAGTGTGTCCTTCCTGGAGTCTGGGGCCCTCTCCTCACCCACGGGGTACATCCCACTCCTTGAAAACTCAACCAGAACTCACGTCCTGGTGCACCGTCCCAGGCTAGTGCCTGCGGGACCTTCTTCTCTGACCCGTATCACAGAGGACGCGTGGCAGCTTTGTGTGGGTGGGTCACCCCCTTTCCTACACTGGGGGCTGTCCCGGAAGAGGCAGCCACCTCGCCAGGCTGAGTGAGGAATGAGCCGGAAGAAAGAGCCCAGCCGGGTGTCGGGCCCGGAGGCTGGACTGCGTTGCGCACTGACCCGCCATCAGCGGCCTGTGAGCCCCACAGCCCGGGGCTGCCCTGCAGTGACCAGGAGGGATGGCCAGGTCTCTGGGGTCCCTGGGCACCGGCTCCCCAGCTGGTACCTAGACGATGGGCCCCCGCTGACCCCGCAGCCCTCGTACAGGTCAGCACAGTCTGCAGCTGGGTTTCAAGGACACAGTGGGTGGGAGGGCAGGGGGGCAAGATGGAGTGTCTGGGCCCCCGGGGCACGGCCCCCCCCAGGGAGGGGTTCTGTGTGTGCAGCGCAGCTGTTTTGTTTTGTTTTGCCGTCTGTGGTGACAAAGCAGCAAGGAGGTGACAGGACGCAGAGCAAAGAGGTGCATCTTGATAAGCCGTCTGCCGCCTGTGGCCTTATTGAGGCTCTTTGTCTGCCAGCCGAGCGTGGGTCCTAAAGAAAAGCTGCTTTGCAGGAAAGCAGGCAGAGGGAAGGCGGGACTTGGCCCCGATGGGGGACAGGCCGGGCTGGGGCAGGAGGAAGGGGGCCCCATCGCTCCTCCTCCATCCGACTGTGGTAGGTCCCCCTGGGGACCGAGGTCGGGCTCTAACACAAGGACCCGCCAAACACAGGCCTGGCTGGAGGGGGAAGCAGCCTGGAAGGATGCAGGCCTCGCCTGCCCTCGGCCGGGCCTGGCTCTCTCCTCACTGTGCGCTCTGCCCTGTCTGCAAAGCCCAGCACCAAGGGCTATTCTCTGCTGCACACAGCAGGCTTCCAGGAGGTGCTGGGGGCAGGGTGGCCAGCCTGGGGTCCACTGGAGCGAGGGAACGGGGGCCGAGGGCCATCCTAGAGTCTCTCAGGAGAAGGCTGGGCTCTCGCCGTGTCTGGGGTGGAAAAGCACAATTTGGGTTGTGAGGCAGGCGTTGAACGGAAGGATCTGAAACAATTCCAGCCCCGAGGTAAAGCCGTCAGGCGTGGCAGAGCATGGCTAACAGTTCTCCCTGGAGCAGGTTCTTCTTGTGTCTCACCTGAATTCCCCGTCTCTTTGTGGGTTCCCTCCTGGGTCCTCGAGGGTACCAGAGCCCAGCTAGATCGCTAGCATCCCGTCCCGCATCTACAGAAGGGCGGGGCTCCACGTGGATGCAGGATCAGCAAGGTGCCCACACCGGAGGTAAGGGGAAGGCTTGCAGAACCGGCTTCCCAGCCAAGTGGCTGACTCAGTGGAATTCACAAGCACTTACTTATTTAGCTCGAAAAATATTTACTGAGCCCCAATGCGTGCTAGGTGCTATCCTAGGTGCTAGGTGCTATCCTAGGTGCTAGGTATTGGAACTCAACCCCCCACCCTCCCGCCTGCTCTTAGCCCCCATTCTAATGGGGCAAGACAGACTATAAATGAGAATAAAGTAAATAAGTCATGAAGAGTGATGAGAGAGGGTGAACGGCCGGCCGCAGGGAGGACTGCGTTATCTGGGAAGTCAGGACACCGCCGCCCCAGGAGATGCCGTTTGGGCTAAGATCCGACCATGAGAAGGAGCCTCCTCCTAAAGTTCTAGGGAAGAGCATTCCCGGAGGAAGAAGGCAGCTGGTGCAAATGCCCGGGGGTGGGAACAGGCTTGGCCTGTTTGAGGGAGAAAGGGATTTGGGCTGAAGTCAGAGGTCGGGCGGCGGGGCCACCTGCCTTGGGGCCTTGGACACCAAGTTACAAAGGAATTTCAGTTTTGTTCTAAGGGCAGCAGGAAGGCCTTGGTAGGTTTTGAGCAAGCGAGATGTGATTTGATCTTCGGGAAGGTCACTCTCGTGGTTCTGTGGGGCGCGACCTGCTCAGGGGTCGGTGGCATTAATCCAGGTGGCTCTGGGGGGTAGCAGTAGGGGTGGAGAGAGTGGGCAGGTGCATGACGTTTTGGAACAAAGGCAGCAGCACTTGGGTGGGAGGCGAGAAAATGATAACAATTAGGTAGAAGATGTGTCCCCACGTGGGGAGGTTTGGGGAGGAAAAGCCGGAGTTAGGTTGTGAAGCTGTGAAGTTTGAGATGCCTACGGGTGACCCAAGGGGACTGGCAGAGGGCAGTTGGAAGTCCTAAATCCTAGGAGCGGGGCTTGCCTTGGAGGAGCCCGTGGTTCCACTGAGATGGAGCCCGGTTCCGGAGAACAGGCTTGAGGTCTCACTCCTCCCATCTCTACCCACAAGCTCAAAATCCTGCTTCATTAGAGGAGCACTAACCCCGCTCTCTCAAGACTCCCTGTGGAGGAATCACAGAATTTCTCCCAGCTCAGAGATGCCGGGACTCCAGGAGACTTGGCGGCGAGACATGGAGAGGCCGAGTCTCGCTGGAGAAAGAGTCTGAGAGCTTTGACCCAGAGGCCAAGGTCAGGGTAAATAAGCGTTCCTAAATCCCAAAGGTTCGAACGTCCTAAGCTTTCGCGTGACTCCCCTCCGACAGTTGTCAGGAGGTTCCTCTCTTTCACGCAGCCTTTTTCTACAGGTGAGAGAAATCTGTCTGAAGTGAACATCGAGGGTGGTCCTGACAGGAAGAATGAGGGGAGGGGCTGAGGGGCCTTAGGGAGAAATGGGGGGAGGGGCGCACGCCCCACCTGCTGCTCAGGTGCTGCACCTGGGTCTGTCCTCTTTGCCGTGAACCGAGATGTGCGCCTACCAGTCCCCGTCCGGCCCACGCCTTTTACCCGCCCCCCGGAACTTGCAGCAACAGAGAAGCCCCCGAATATAATGGAAAGTCTCTCCAATGAGCCGTCACTGGGGTGACTGCAGAATGTCTCGTGAACACGGCCTAGCGGCTGGAACCCCGACCCATCCCCACGTCACAGACAAGGGGACCGGGCCCTGAGCGGGGAGCTTGCCCAGGCCTGTCAGCCCCCTCCCAACGGGGGCTCAAGTCAGGCCAGAGGAGAGAGGTGAGGTGCCTTAGAGACACCGGCGCGTGGGTCCTGCTTCCGTGTTCAGGGGCCAGGCGGCTCGGGCGAGGCTTCCCCAGCCGTGAAGCCCCAGTGATAGCAGAGCTGGCCTGCTGTGTGGACACAAGCTCAGGACGCAGGGTGCCTGGCATTCAACACACTTTCTATATTCTTGTCTCTGACGGTAGGAGGCCGGCCTCGTTTCTTTATTCTGTTTCTTTCACTATAACCTGCCTTTCTTTCTATTCTCTGGCCCCAGATTTCTCTTGGCATCTGGGCACTGGCTTGTGTTCTCCAAGCGTTTGGGGACCAGAGAGGCGTGGCGGCCCCTGTGAGCGGCAGCATCAAAGCCTGGTTTTCCGGGACGGGGAGCCTCCTGCAGGCCTGGGTGACACGGACCCGACTTGCGAGGAAGGAGTCTTCTTACAGATCGGGGTGGGGGGCTGGAGCGGAGCCGGGTGGAGGGGCTGTAACCACCCATGGAGGCCCTGAAATCCAGCCTAGGTCTCTGCGGGAAAGGGGAGAGCGGCCTTCCCGGGGCGCCTGCCTCGAGCTCCAGGGATGCAGAGACAGAGCCCCCGGTGCCCCCCACCAGGAAGCTAGTCTGCGGGCTGCTAGTGGCCCCCCACCCCCTGCTGATGGGCCTCCTCCCTCTGACTCAGATCTGATGTCTTCTCTCACCATCCCCCCCGACCCCGTCCCCAAACAACCCCATGGCCTGGCCTGGCCCGCTCCTGGCAGCCGTGGGCGTGCAGATGAGGATGGGGTTCCTGCAGCGCACGTTCTGGGCGGCCACCCGGCAGGTGGGTGCCAGGGGTCGGGGGGAGGGGGGACACTCAGGGTGAGGACCCCCGACCTGTGCACCTGGCTGCTGCCACCAGCAAGGCCCTGCCGGCATCTCAGCGTCCGGACCCGCGCATACACGCAAGGCACACACGCCAGGCACGCGCCACGGGCGCACCACACAAGCACACACACGTCACACTGTGCACATACCCCCCCGAGTACACACCACATTCACCAAACGGGTATGGGGCACACCCCTGCACACACGTCACAGGTGTGCTGTGGACTCCATCCCCACACGGATGCATCACACACACGCACACACCACACACACACGGGTGCACAGCTCACGGTCCCCCTCTTCCCTCCAGTGTGGCGCTGCGGAGGGTCCGTGCCCGGAGAGCTGCCAGGACAGTGTGAGCTCCCCACAGGGGGAATACGGTGGGAGAGGGAAGCAGCCCCCAACCCGTGTCCTCCCGATGGGCCAGCCCCTCCTTCCCTGCAGCCCGGGCTCCACACAGAGGGCCTCCCTACGCGGTCGGGCAGGCAGGGACCAGGGGTCAGCAGCAGGGCCTGGCCTTGACCTCCCTCTGGGTTTCTTCCCAGGACCTGGACTGCTTCGTCATCGACAACAACGGATTCATCCTGATCTCGGAGAGGCCCCAGGAGGTAAGGCACTCGGGAGGCCCACGGCCTCGATGGTCAGAGAAAGCCCAGAAGCAATCCCGGCCCAGGGCCAACTAGAGTAAAAGGTCTGATGAAAGCGGAGGCTCTTCCTAGAACTGCAGCCAGCACCGCAAGACCCCAAATTCCAGACTTCTCAACTCAGACGCCCAGAGGAACCCTTACGTCCCGGGTCTTCTCCCACGAGTTTGGGTAGGGAGTTGTCCCCGTGACGAGGCCCCGGCGTTTCCGTCTGCAGCCGTGCCCGGGGGGCCTCCCCCCGAGTCCTACACCCCCTCCCGCTGCCCACCCCCACCCCCCTCTGCCTCTCCCATCAGTCCGTTCAGGCGGCTGTAACAAAACCCACAGGCTGGGCGGCTCACAGACCACGGTTCCGGGGGCGGGGGGTGCGAGACCAGGGTGCCAGGGGCCGGGGTAGGCCCCGTCCAGGTTGCAGGGTTCTCACTGTGCCCCCTCCTGGCGCGAGGGACAGGGAGGCCTCTGGGGTCCCTTTTCTAAGGGCACCAACCCCACTGTGAGGGCTCTGCCCTGGGGGGTGTGTTTCAGCAGTGAATCTGGGGACACACAGGCCACAGCGCCCACCCTGCTGCGTCCTCGGGGCCGGGGCCAGGCCTTCCCGCTTCGTGCGCACTTCCCGTCTGGACCTCCCTCGTGGGAAATTCTGTCCTCACCTTCCCACCTGGCTTTGCTGCGAAGGGGAGTGAACGGTGACGCTCCCCGTCACACGGCACGGCTGCGCACCCAGGACCCCACGTGCCCAGAACGGCCGAGGAGGAGGTGCAGACACAGCCTTGTATTTGCTGAGTCCCAAGTCGTTTATTTAGCCAGAAATTACACCTGAACCAACGCTGAGCACATTCACCTAAAGTGGTGCCTTGAAATGAGCCAGAAGCATCAAGGGGCCTCCAGCCTAAGGGACACAGCGTGTGGTCAAGCGGGAGCTTTGCCACTAAGCAGACGTGTGGTTGGGTGGCCTGGGCCCATCTCCCCCTCTTGGAATAAGGGCCTGGGCTGTGTGATTTCTCAGGTCTGGGTGCCCGGGTGCTGCGGAGCCGCAGGAAGCGAGCTGACCTATGACAGCAAAGTTACTCAGACTTATATTTCTCTAAGTACGTGTCTAGTCAGCGTATTTACCCTTATTTTCTCAGCCATTGCATTATCTTATCACCCCGCGTGTAGTTTTAAAAGGCGCCTCACATCCTTTGTAAAACAGAGGACGTAAATGAAATCTAGTTTTCATCACAGGGTTGGGACCTTCCAGGGGCCTCCACACAGCGCCCTTCCCCCCCGCAACCAGGCCCCATCAGGGGTGGGACGTCCCTCCATCATCTCTCGTGACTTTATTAGGCTCATTTTAGACCCGGCTAGTTTAGGTTCTTAACCCAAAAGCCCACGGCTGCAGAAGAGCCAAACTTTGAACCTAGAGGTACGAGGGGAGGTTCTCGAAGAGCCCTCCTGGGAGGGAGAGCTGGCTGCGGGGCAGTGGCTTTGACAGACCGAGCATTTGTAGGGCGGGGCTGGCGTCCTCGCCGGGCTGGCGGGTGTGGCACCCGGTCTGCCAGGGGTCATCCTCCTGCCCAGCCCCTGCCCCACCCAGGTCACTAGGACCCAGAACGCCTGGCCTGCGTCAGTCTCCAGGGCTGGTGCCAGGGCTCTGGGGGCGGCGGTCTCCTCCCTCTGGACGCCTCTGACCCCAGACCTGGGCTGTGAGGCTCTGAGAGGGCTCGAGGGGGTACCACAGTGTGTGCGGGCAGCCCTGTGTCAGGAGTCACGACGCCTGTGCTCGGTGGACACTGGAGTCTAGAGTGAGGCTTGGCCTGCAGGTCCGTGGAGCGCGGAGCTGGAAGCCGGGCGCTGACTGTCCAGCCATCCAGCCATTTCTGCTTTTTTAAAACTCCTTCACTCCACAGCCCTGCAGCACTTACCTGTTGCTCTGTAACGAATCACCCCCAGCTGGAGGGCTCACACCCCAAGATCCACGATCTCCCAGCCTCTGTGGTGAGGAGACCAGTGTGCTCGGCGGGCGGCCCAGGCTCGGGGTCTCCATGAGGCATCAGCGGGACCTGACCTGCGAAGAGCCAGCCTCCGCGCTGGATCCCGCTGCCCCGGGGGCCTCCTGGGGGGCAGCTTGCCCCACCAAAGCGCAAGGCTGAGGAGAGCCAGCGAGTGCCAGCGGCGTGAGGCCACGGTCCCCTGGGAGCAGCTCTCAGAAGGGACAGCGCCCCTTGGACCATGTTCGTTCACCAGAAGCAGGTCGCTGGGTCCAGCCTACATGCAGGGGAAGGGTACAGAGCCGTGAGGCCCAGGAGGCCGGCGACTGTGACCTGTCCAGACTCTCCCACCACAGACCCCTACCCCCTCCCCAGACATACCCAAGAGCCTCAAGGGCCCGTGACCTGGCCCCTCCCCCCTCATTTGCCCCTCCCCCGTTTCCTCCCTGGGCCTCAGAGTGCGGTAAGGGGACCAGTAGCCTCTGGGGACTTGATAGAAATGCAAGTTCTCAGGCCCCACCCCAGACCGAGTGAATCAGAAACTGGGAGTGAGCGACCACCTGCACTGCAAGCTCCCCCCACCCCCCCGAGTGTAATGAGGTCCGAGGACCACTGCCCGGGCCTCAGCGCCGGCTGCTGGTGGTCTGGATGCACCTTACCGCCTGGGCTCACGTGCCAGAAGGCCCAGGTGACACTCCCTGTCCTGCCAGGTCCATCCCGGGGCCCAGGGAGGGAGGCCTGTTTCTTCCATGGTGCCAGCGGGGGCTGCCCCCCTGAAGAAGAGGTGGGTGCTCTCTGCCAGGGCAGCCTGTCCTGGAGGTCACGTTGAACGGGGGACACCTTTCTCCAGTGTCCAGGAGCTTGTCTTACTCTCAGGAAACTCCCCGTCCAGAATCAGGCGTCTGGACAGTGGGGATATGGGTGAATGAGCCTGGAGTCACGACAGACTGGAGGGACAGGCCCGTGGGGAGGGAGCCAGCCCCACCAGGAGCCTCGGTTCCACCCGGATCAGGAGGCTCAGATCACTCACTCTGCCCTTCAGCAGATGCGCAAACAATCACCATGGCCTCTGGGGATCCGCCCGCCAGGATCTCCCTGTCTGGTAACACAGACACACACACATGCACGCACATGCACGTGCATAAAACACACACGACAAATCAAGTTTCACCTTCCTGCACGCGATTCACCCAGAAGTGTTCAAAGAATTCTGCACCTTTTAAAACACAAATCTGATTGCAACGCCTAGTTTGATTCCACACCAACTTAGAATTTAAAAGCACTGAGAGGTGTGGCTGGAGCCGTCCCAGGAGGGGGCCGGTGCAGTGGAGTCTGACGGACCACGATTCAAGGGCGTCTGGAGGGGAAACCCAAACACAGGTAAAGTCTGGCGCTCAGAGCAATGTCCTCATCCTGGTGTCCCTCCCCCCCGCCCTCACAGATGGGACGATTCCTGGGGGAGGTGGACGGTGCCCTCATGACCCAGCTGCTCAGCATGGGGGTGTTCAGCCGGTAAGTAGGGCAGGCGCCACGACCCCCCAGTACACACTGAGGAGGGGGGATCGGATGCTAAATGGACCAGACAGATTTCAGAGCCCGACCTCAGAATCCACAGTGAGCCCCACAGGGCTCCAAAAGCAGCCTTTCTGAAGCCTGGAACTTGATGGGGGGGGTGGGGGGAGGTCATGTGACCCTTAGCAGGAAAACCAGATTTGCTGCTCGTTGTCTTTGAAGCAGCCCAAGAACAGAAATGTCATTTTCTGACCTGCCAATCACGCACCCTCCCGGATCCGGGTGACCAAAAACCTGGCTGCAAACTCCCCCAGGGCGGGGGCGGGGCAGGGGATGGGGTCCGGACTGCCACGCCCTGCTTCTGGTTTCAGAGTGACCATGTACGACTACCAGGCCATGTGCAAACCTCCGACCCACCACCACAGCGCCTCCCAGCCCTTGGTCAGCGTGAGTGTCACCCCAGACCCTGCCCCCGCCAGATGCCAGCCTGTCCCTTTCTCTCCAGAGCCCCAGGGCCACTCTCAATCCTCTCCCAGTGCCCCCTGCACGCAGCCCGCTCCCCCACACCAGGGTCTTACCTGGGGGGCCTCGGCGATTGCTCTGTCAGAGGAACAGGCTGCAGCCCCTTTCTTGCCTGGTTCCCACCTTCACCCCAGTGCCGTCCACACATCATCAGGGACCCCAGAGATGCCACCCAGTGTGATGACGGGCATCGTCTGCCCCACAGTAGGAATTTCCCGGAAAACGCAGCTCCCCGCTGCTTCCACTGCGGGGAAGGGGCGGAGCAGAACCCGGGGATGGTCTGTGACGGCGCAGGGCGCGGGGCCTGGGGCTCAGTGTGTTCCCTCTCCTCCCAGCCTATCTCTGCCCTCCTGACTGCTACCAGGTGGCTGCTGAACGAGCTCTTGCTGTGAGTGAGGGGCTGGGGGGCTTCGTGCAGGGGTGGTTTATGAAGGAGGCCTTTGAGGGGAGCTGCCGAGGTCCCCACGACCCCAAAGGAGGAGGGTGAGGTCCCCAGGGGAACCGGCCAGGCCTGTATGGGACGCCCCTCCTACATGCCGCCGCCACCAGGAGCCGCCAGCAGGGACAAGGGTGTCCTGGGGGTGAGGGGCAGACAGCTTGGGGGCCACCGGGGAGGGCCAGCAGGTCTCCGAGATTCACTTGTGCCTGACAGGCTCCTGCTGGAGTGGCGCGCCGGGGGCTCCTGGCGTGGGGACAGCGGGGCCGAGGGTGAGTGTCCTTCCAGCCTCCAGCTGGAAACCGTCACCTCAGGGGGAGGGGCAGGGGGCTCCGGAGAGTCCACGGCTCACATCCATCCTGTCGGCTTCTCTCATCACCTTCCCTCACCCCTGCGTGACGTCACACCATCCCGGGGCACCACTGATCCACGTGACATCATCCATCCCATGTGACGCCATTCACGCCATGCAACATCACCCATCTCGTGTGACATCATCCATCCCACGTGATGTCATCCACCCCGTGTGACATCACGCCCACACCGTGTGACGTCACCACCTGTGTGACATCATCACCACCCCATGCCGTGCACGGGTCCTGGGCAGCCAAGGCCGTCTTCCATCACTGTAAGTAGGGCAGCCGAGGCGCTGGGTGCGGGGCTGGGAGCTGCCCCAGGAAGCTCCCCTGATCTGGACCCCGGACTCCGGAGGCCCCTCCCAGCTCGCAGCCCTGCTGCTTCGGGGGGTGGGTGCAGCCCTGCCCCAGGGAAGCGGAGCCCCCTAGCCCTCTCCTGGGCTGAGAGCGCTTACAGCGCCAGGAGGAAATCTGCGTGGTCCCGAGGCCGTGGCCCCTCGCGGGCGAGCGGGGTCTGCTCCCCGAGGGGTGGACGTGGGCCCTCCGGGGAGGCTGCCAGGCCTTTGCCCTGTGTTAGCTAAGTCCTTTCTGAGCCGACTCGAGTGACCACACAGGCCCCACTGAGGAACCCGGGAGGCTGGGCGCGGGGCCCCCGCCTGGCTCTCCAAGTAGCCACGGGGGCAGCGGGCGGGGGGCGGACCCAGGGCTTGTCCAGGAGCTGCCCGTGCGGGGCGCCCGCTGGGCCCCCCACAGGGAGGGAGCGGGGAGAGGACGAAGGGCTGCCGTCTCCCAGGCCCCCCCGAGTCCTTGCCCTCCTCTCAGCCCCTGGACATCACTGCCGATGGTGAGGAGAGAGACGGGTATCCCCAGGGTCCCCGAGTGCGTCACCCACACGCGGCCACTCCCCTCCCCCGGCCCCAAGTCCTGACCGGGAGCCACCTGCCAGTGGACGGGCGTCTCACTCCTGGCGCGGAGACCGCACTGCCCGGGGCGTCAAAGCCCATCCCCACAGCTGTGGCCGAGGCGCCCGAGTCCACGCCCTTTCCGTGTCCCCGCAGCCCACAAGCACAAGAAGCAGGACGTGCTGCAGCCCTGCGACACCACCTACCCTGTGTTCGTGCACCAGACGGCCATCCGGGGAGCCAACGGCGTCGTGGAGTGTGGGGGCTGCCAGAAGTGAGCGGGGCTGAGCAGGACGGGGGAGAGATCCCCGTGGGCGAGGCTCAGCCAAGGGACCACAGGCCGCGCACCCAGGGTGCCAAGTGCGGGGCTGGCTGGGGACGGGAGAGGCGGCCTGAGGCCAGGGCAGGCTCGAGGAAGGGGCGTCAGCTCTCCCTTAGACGTCCGTCCGCACAGAGGACTGAGAGGCCCCAGGGTGCTCCTGGGAGTGGCTGGGGCACCTGGCACTTCCGTCCCTGGGTCCCACTCCCGAGGGGAGGTGGCTGGTCCCCCAGCTCTGCCAGGCCCTGACCCAGGGAGGAAGGGAGGCCTGGCTGAAAGTTCTGTCCCGCTGACTCTCACCTGGACCCCAGGCCGCCCCACCCCCAGGAGGTTGTGTCCTGACCCCGAGGCTATGGTCTCCCCTAGGCTGTCCACCGGCCAGCGTGCCACTCCCCCGGGGCTTCCCGGGATGTCCCTGAGACCCAGGCCTCAAGCAAACTACCTTCTAGTGTGGTGCCTCAGACTTTGGCAGCAGAGTCAGGCCCGTCTCGTGCGGGCGTGTGCTGGAGGGAGGGATCCTACTCTCACCGCAGCCGGTTTCTCGGGAATACTGTTATTTGTACACTTATCTCAGAGGCTGGCAGTGCGGATACACGAACAGTGTGGGTAAAGCGAAGTCCTCAGAGTAGACGGACTTGATTTAAGAGGAGCTGTGTGACCTCGGGCGCATTACTTAACTCTCTTCTGGCTTCAGTTTTCCCACCTGCAAAACAGGGATAATACCAACCTCATACGGCGCGGTGAAGGTTAAATATATACGTGTGCCTGTGTGTGTATACACGTGTGTGTGTGTGCGCACGTGCATGTAGGAGGTCCACCCCATAGCAGACGCCGGGCAGTGGCTGTTGCCAACGCACTGGCCGAGCGAGGGACCACGACTGGCTTGCACCTGCTCTCCCTCCCCTCCAGGCGGCGTGTGGGACTGTGGGACCACCTCACGGCCGAGCGCGGGCACTGCATCCCCGCCCGGAGCAGGGGCAGCCACGCAGCCCTGTTTGCTTGGGACAGTCCTGACTTGCTGTCCCCATGTGTGTCAACAGCAGCTCCTGTCCCCTCCCCCGCCGATGTCTGGGCTTCCTCACTTCCGATCTGCTAGGAAAGGCGCGGAGCAGCTGCAAAGGCTCGTGGGGAAGATAAGCCAGGCAGCCCATCAGTTGCTGGGACGGTTCCCGGGCCGCCCCCCCGGGCTGACCTGGCCCCGAGTCCTCACACCCGCCTCCAAAACAGCCTCCCCTACAAGCCCAGGGTCCAGCTGCCGCGGGAACCTCCACAAGCCAACCTCTCTGCTGCAGGACATTCGTGATGCAAGAGATTCCCTCCAGCAACCTTCTCCTCCTGGTGACGGACCCCGCCTGTGACTGCAGCATCTTCCCGCCAGTCCTGCAGGAGGCTACGGAAGTCAAACATATCCTCCCGACCCTCCCGCGTGTACGGACGAGGGAGGGGTGGCGGGTAGGACCTGACACCGAGGGGCTCAGATTCTGAGAGACGGGGGCCAGCCTCCCTTCTGCCACCAACACTGCCCCCAACAGCATCACTACCTGTTCTCCTCCCTCCCTGGGGACCCGGTGCTGCTCCTGACCCCGGAAGCTGCTTCCAAGGCAGCTGGTCCCACCAGAGGTCAGTTCTTCCAGAGCTCGGTCCCCAGAGTCTCCAGGAATCAGCTCCGTCGGCAGGTGTGTTCACCTTAACAGGGAATTCTGCACATAACGCCACAGTCAAGTGTGACAAGATGCGCTCCCGGAAGCTCCGCCGCCGACCGGATGCCTGCCACGCCTTCCATCCAGAGGTAGGGGCTGGGGGGGCTCCATCCCCAAACCCTCAGCCCTGAGCTTGTGCCCTTCAGATGTGAGAGCGTCTGGACACGTGGATGCAGCTGTGAGGGCACCTCCGTGGATGACTGGAATCACCCATACATGTGCATTCATGCTGGGCCCCATGTCATTCAGATACTAAGTCAGCGGGAGGGACCCAGGGGTGCTTTACAAGGAGAGCCGCATCTCCCAGGGTCAGGGCCCTCAGTGCAGTGTGACACAGCCTCCCCACAGGGCCCTCACTGCACTCAGCTCCACGTGGTCCAAGCAAGTAGGAGGAAACCGTTAGGCACATAGTACCGCTGGTGACCGGCCCTGGGCACCCACCACGTGTACATGGGGCCATCCTTGCTGGACATGGCTGCCTCCACACCCAAGATGCTCCCAGAGTCCAGGGCTTCTCTGAAGTCCTTCTAAGAGGATGAGCCCACAGCCCCTCCAAGGCTGGGGCCAGCGAGAAGGCTCGAGTCCAGCTCTGGGGCTGAGTGAGCAGCCTCTGCCTTCCCCTAGAAGGCAGGGGTCTAAGAAAGGGGGCAGTGTTCACTCCGCTTGCTGGAACCTCCCTCCCTCCCCAGCCCCTTGGCCCCTATTAGTTGGGCCCAGCGATCCCTCTCCAGACTCCCGGCCACCTCTGTCTGGGGCGGTCACCCCATGGTGAATGCTCTGGGTTCACAGGAGAATGCCCAGGACTGTGGCGGCACCTCGGACACCTCAGCCTCGCTCCCCCTGTTGCTGCTGCCTCTGGGTGCCTGGGTACTGCTGCCCCAGCTGCTGCGGTGACACCTGCTCCGGCCGGCCGGTTTTGACAAGGTGACCCTTCCAGAGACATTGTCAAGAGTCAGCAGCTGAAGTGGGGTCCAGCGCTCTACACTTGAGTTCTCACCCATGTCCATGCTCAGCTCACTCTTGGGCTGATGGTCCACCCTCCTGAGATTGCTGGACGGAACCAGAAATCACTCCCAGAGACCTTCCGGGTGCCTGGTACCGTCCACCCCGTGTCTCAATGGGCAGCCTCCCTGCCCTCCTACCTTCTCTTTGGAGTCCAGCGTGAACTCAATTTGGACCAAGACAAAAGAGTTTTGTTCCGTCTATTCCCCAGAAGTCCAGACCCAGCCAAAGAAAGGGGCAGCTCTTCCTAATGAATCTGGTTGGTCTTCAGTAGAATCCAAGGACTTAGATGTACTGAGAAAGAGGAGAGGAATGAGGCCACCAGCAGAAAGGGGAGGAGGGCAGGAACGTGCCCCACGGGAAACACAGCTTCCCTAGGGTGAGATGCCTGCTGGGGGATCAGCTCGGCCTCCCAGTTGCAGCTCAAAAAAATGGCGCGTGTGTGTGCGCGCGAGAGAGACGAGACACAGAGACAGGAGACAGAGACAGAGACAGAGAAAAGGCAGGGTCCTTTACATGAACATGGCCACGCATGATGTCCACAAACTGTTGCTATTAAAATTTTTTTTCTAAAAAGATCTTTGCAAAGCCCTAACTTAGTGTTTGCATCTTTCTAAGAAAAGGCCAGTAGGATGAGCTATACAGCTGCTGCCTCGGAAGAGGATGCGAGTTCAGGGGAGGTGGCAGGAACAGCTGCAGCCAGGCAGAGGGGTCCCAGGAACAAGAGGGGTCTTCGCGGTGGCGTGGTCAGGGGGCTCCTGAGAGCTCCAGGCCCCCAGGAGGTCCAGGTCCCAGGCTGGTCTTTTTCTGGCCACTGATCTACAAGAGAGACTACCTGACTCTGTCCCTGGGGTTGGAACTCTGGGGAACACTGCAATTTGCAAAGCGGACTCCAGTGGGAAGGGAGATGCATCTGGGTACCCCTCCCTCAGGGTCTCGGTGCCGGGGCTTCCTCCCCCGTAGACCCGGCTCCCCAGGGACCACAGTCCCCACTGTGGGAGCAACATTAAAGGCGGAACAGTGCAGAAACTCTGGGGTGGCCTCCGATCTCTGAGTTTAACCAGCCTCCCAGGAGGAGGTCCAGCCCAGCCCCATGACGAGCAAGGACCATGCGCACCGGGCCTCTGGGGACCCCCTCCCAGCCCCCCACACTCGCACGTGCAAGCTTCCCACCAGCAAACAGCCTCACCAACCCCTTCAAACACATGATGACGTTCGTGAAGCACCTTCCACGTGAGGACACGTTACTCTCACTGCTGTCACGTTCCCCATATCTACCTGTCAGGTGGGCACCAGTGGCCCAGTGACAGCTGAACTCGAGCCTCAGAGAAGATGAGGGCCAAGGCGAGCTCGCTCAGCAGCCAGCTTGCGGGGTGGAACAGTGCTTGGAGAGCTGAACGCACCGTGGAAGTAACAGGCACCAACTCATCCAATCCGTACGACCACCCTCTGCCGTAGGTCCTGTTCGCTCCTAGACCAGGAAACCCAGGCTCAGAGTTGAAACCTGGCTCCAAGTTATCGGTAAAGCATTGTGAGGCGTGAACGTGAGGTTCATATACTGAGCCTGAAACTGCGTGGCCTGCAGTCGGCGCTAGTTACATGTCACCTACTCTCATCTATCAGAGCATCTTGTTTCGTGGCGGAGGGCCTGGAGAGATGACCATTTGGATGTCAAGAACAACAGGCGAGGTCACAGGTGCCCGCCTGGCGCAGGTGGGCGAGGAGGCAGCGGGGGGCCCGTCTCCCGCCCCCTTGGCTGCTGCAGCCCAGCTCCCCACTTGGTGTCACAGAGACCTCGTGGCAGCAGCCCCTCCCTGCTGGGGCCCTTGGCTACCCTGCGCCCTTCTGCAGCAAGAGTACGAGCCCAGACCCCGACCGCCAGCCTCTCTCCAGGACAGCGTCCCGTTCCCCACCCAACCAGGGAGAGCCTTTTCAGGCAAATTTATCAACTATCTTGGCCACATAATTTTTTTAAATATTTATTTATTTATTTAGGCTGCGCCGGGTCTTAGTTGCAGCACACGGGATCTTTAGTGGTGGCATGCAGACTTCTTAGCTGCGGTATGCGAACTCTTAGCTGCAGCATGCATGCAGGATCTAGTTCCCCGACCAGGGACCGAACCAAGGCCCCCTACATTGGGAACACAGTCTTACCCATTGGAACACCAGGGAAGTCCTGGCCACATAATTTAAAATCCAAGCTTAGGCATGCCCTAGAGCCCTCGCGCTGCAAATACTGAGCCCGTGTGCCACAACTACTGAAGCCTGCACGGCTACAGCCCGTGCTCCACAATAAAAGAAGCCACCACAATGAGAAGCCGCGCACCCCAACGAAGAGTAGCCCCGGCTCGCCACAACCAGAGAAAGCCTGCGTGCCACAACGAAGACCCAATGCCGCCAAAAATTTTTAAAATGAGGGACTTCTCTGGTGGCACATGGTTAAGAATCCCCCTGCCAATGCAGAGGACATGGGTTCGAGCCCTGGTCTGAGAAGATCCCACATGCCACGGAGCAAATAAGCCCATGCGCCACAACTACTGAGCCTGAGCTCTAGAGCCCGCGAGCCCCAACTACCAAAGCCCACGCGCCTAGAGCCTGTGCTCTGAAACGAGAAGCCACTGCAATGAGAAGCCCGCACACCACAAAGAAGAGTAGCCCCCACTCGTCACAATTAGAGAAAGCCCGTGTGCAGCAGTGAAGACCCAATCCAGCCACAAATAAATAAAAAAATAATTTATTTTACTGTAAAAATTAAAGAAATGAAAACCAAACTTAGGAAGTGCTGGGGCAACTCCTGGCCTCGTCTGCTTCGCCCCCGTCTCCACATGGCCAGGAGTGGACTGTAAGGCCTGAACTCCCTTTCAGAACCAACGGAAGCAAAAACCGTTTGATACACTATGGTTCTAACCACCCCCAAAGGACAGCAGGGGGCAGCCTGGCTCAAGCTAAAGAGCCATCACCTTGATTTCAGAGGAACAAAGTTAAAACCAAAGCCATTTAATCGATGACAAGATTCTGGGGACAGAGTCCTGGAATCCGTTTTCCTATAAACACCGTCACCTCTTGGGAGACCTGAGACCGCAAGGTGCTGCCAGCACCCTCCTCAGGGCAGGGATATACGAACTCCTAAGCCGGCCTAGTAACGTGTGCATTTTAATGGAAGTGCTGCTATCAGGTAAAAGGCTCCAACCACCACTTCACAACGCCACATGGAGGTTTGGTTTGGGAGGGCAAGGGAGCAGACACCTCTCGAAGTCAAAGGAGGAGGAGGAATGAGAGCAAGAGGTTGGCAAAGACGCTAGCCAATCCCTGTGGCTCATCTGAGGGATGGTGACCTCGGGCAGCTGGGCTCACAGGTGAGAAAGCGGGGCCGGGTCCCAGCAGGCCCGGGCGCTGTCCCCAGGCCAGGGCAGCAGTGAGAGGCCTTCCCTCCCGCGTGGCTGGACATCTGCCATCACTGCGGAAGGCAGAGCTGGACTGGACTTGTTTGCCCCAAGGCAGGCAGCTGAAGGTGGGAAAATCCCTCCGGCAGGACACAGGGACTGGGGTCAGTGCTCCGTGCTGAGCAGACCCCTCTGGAGACCAGGGATTATTCCTGGGGTGATTCGGAAGCAATGGCACCTGGAGCCGTCTCCAGGCCGCAGAGCCCTAGCAACCGTCAGCCCAGATTCAAACACATCCCTATCCAC
Source organism: Hyperoodon ampullatus (assembly GCF_949752795.1). Classification (NCBI taxonomy): domain Eukaryota; kingdom Metazoa; phylum Chordata; class Mammalia; order Artiodactyla; family Ziphiidae; genus Hyperoodon; species Hyperoodon ampullatus. The sequence continues at coordinate 101,028,634 of NC_136924.1, read as the reverse complement.
TTCCTTTCCAACGCCACGGACATCGCTGAGAAAGCCTTCCAGCTCAGCAAAGGACTAGGGAAAACCAGGGGGTGTCTGTAGGCCTCGAGGACTGTCACCAAGAACAGGACGCCACCAGTTCCCATTGCCGGGTGACCTACGCAAAAACCCTCAAGTTATTTCTACACTTAAAATGAGAATTCATCCAAATACTGGAAATTCCAAAAAAACTAAATTTACCTAAGGCAAAAGGGTTGGGATTTCCTCTCTTTTCTCAAATTACATGGAAGGGCTAACAAACGCCCAACCTTCGGGTCAATATCCATGAGACCCTTTAACCTGGGTGTTCTTCGTGTGAAGAATGCTGGCATGGGCGTCAGACCTACCCCTTGTAGCCGCCTCACCTATAAAACAAGAGTGAAATAACACAGACGTGTTCGGCGGGTGCTGCTTACAGTTAGATGAGACATTGAGGCCTTTAACAGATCCCCCTGCATGAGGCACTCCTTAGGTAGTATTTTTGTAACTTTAACAATAAATTAAGAACTGCCCCTTAGAGCTAGCTCTCCCCTCCATTCTACACCTGGTACCCCCAGTTATGATGAAAGCATGAAGGCTGGGAAAATCTGAGTTGGGCGTAAGCACTTTGTTTTTTAAACTGCACCATCTTTATTAACTCATTACTATCCTGCCTGCCTTATAACACATTAAGAAAATTAAATGGAAACGCAAAATACACAAATTACAAGGCTATCTAAAATTGCGAGAATTTTCATCTTTCGCAAACTCTCAACATTATATGTGGAAGTGACAGTACACAATATAACTTTCAAACAACTGGTAGCCGAACTGAGTACACACACACCCTAAATGTCCTCAGATACTCTATTCAGTATAGAAAATGCCCCTAGTGGCCAAAGAATTCTATTAATAATTCCACAAGATCTTAACTTGTTGAAAAGTTAGTCCACGTAGAGCTTTTTCAGAATGGTCTTCAGCACTCAGACTGGGACATTTCCAAAAATTCAAGCTTCAGTGACTAAGTTAAGGCTTCAAGTAAGGAGCACCAAAAGCTATGCAAAGGAAAGCTGAGGCAGTAAAAAAAAAAAACAACAAAGTTCATATTCCATTTGGTTCTTTTTATTAGAAGGTGAGCAATACAGCAAGTAGGGAAACCCCATGGTGAATGGAACCATCACATAAATGCCTTTCTGGAATCCCAACCCTCTACGAGCCCCAAAAATGTGCTTTGTGGCTTCAGCAACTTATGAACGGTAAGGGGGAAAATACTGAAAAGGCCACTATTTAATGGTGAAAGGATGGAGCTGTTAGCGGTCCTAACCAGGCTAGGACCAAAAAGAAAATTAAAATCTGCACAGAGCAAGCAAGCCTCTGCCTGCTGAGAGTAAGGCATCCAGGCGCCAACCTGTGAGAGTTCTCAGCGAGCTGAGACGTGCGCGAATGGCGGGGTAGGAGCTGCAGACACACCCGTGGACGGGTGTACACGCCACCACGCTCCCCAGAGCGGGGGCTGCTACTGGAGGACGTCTTCAGTGGTGTTAGCTTCATTTTCCTAAGGGTTTGTGCTATGTTGAGCCAGATTCCACTCCTCCTTTGGAGTGTGGGGCGACCGGGCCCTGGACTGCCGCTTCTGTTGGTGCTGTCACAGGGCTGTGCAGACACACGCCCTGTACCCCGAGGTGCATGACCGAAGAGCAAGTGTGGCTTCTGATATGTGCTGCTGCTTCATGAAGCAAAGTGTGCTTCCTCCCAGGTGGGCCTGTCCTGCTGGGCTGGGCTTCCCCATGGGAGTGACACCGCTCATCCTGCTGCCGGCACAGCACCAGCTCACCCACTGAGTCTTTCGCTGAGCCCACCCAGCACCCAGGGCAGTGACCTCACTCAGAATCAAAACGCTCTTAAGTTCTTCACAAGTTCTTCAATGGATTCTTTCTTCCTGGCTCCCAGCTTTTGCTAGAGATTGGAAGGGGCGAGAAAGGAGAAGTATAACCAAAGAAAAACCCCATACTGAATACATAGGAGACCCTTCCCATATTCCCAAACACCCCCTGGAGGCTGCCGGCCCCCATGCTCAGGGCCTCGATGTTCACTTCTAGTCTCCGCCACCCCGAGGATGTAATTTAATCACCTGAAATCTTGGCTGAGAGTAAGTAACTGGACTCAAGGGTTATTCTGATGGTCCTCCCATGAGCCCAGGTCAGGATTCCGTGAATCAGACCCTCCCCTACCGCCCTCTGACACCCTAACAAGGCACCTCTGGGACATGAGCAACCTTTTTCACTTCGAGCAGCTCTTCAAAGACTTAACAGCTTCCAGGATCTGGCCAGACCCCACGGCAATAACACAGCATTTCCTTGTAAGACTTGCCACCACACTAGCCCTGAAAAGTGGGGTCCTGGGGTGCTGCCCACTCAGGCACTGGCGGGGCAGTGGGCTCTGCTTTAGGGGCATGCCGCTGGCTTGCCTGTTCGTGGAGAGGTGATGCACTTGCCACCCAGGGTCACCAGGACAGCACCACAGGTAAACGCTCTCACCCACGTAGATGTGTCGGGGGCACCTGGAATCCCTCTGTGGCTGGCTCCTTGCCAGGAACTATGATGCCAGGAAAGGTCGATTTTTATTCCCGGGGGGAGGAAGGGTAGTTAGGGCGGTGATTTTAATGGAGGAAAACGTACGGGGTGGTCCAGAGCTCCACAGCAAAGGCACGGAACACTCTCACCCCCGCCCCACCCCTGGCAGCCAGCCACGTCGCCACCAAGTTGAAGAGGACGCCAGGAAGCACTGCGATGGGCCCTGTGCCAACAGTGCCCCCCTCCACCCCCCTGCCAGCCTAAGTGATTTTCCCAAGTAGGTGGCTCTAACGACACAGTCACTAGAGCCTTGATCTAACACATCCCATTAGCCTTTCACGCGCAGTTTCCACTGAGAAAACGCACGCTGCTCCCGTCCACCTCGGGGCGCCCGAGGGCTCTCAGGCACGAGAGCGGCCATGCGACTGCCGGGCTGGGCCGTAGGCGCTGCCCCACCAGGGCCCAAGGTATGCCAGCCTTCAGAAGGCACCCTGGTGCACAAGGCATTATACATTCTGGGGCTGTCACCTGATCATCCTGCAGTCGCTTGTGCAAAATTGAAACAGTGTGTGGTACTTGCATGTTTCATTCTATACAAAAATCGTCCCTCCCTCCCCTACCCCTATGCTTTAAACATTTATATAAATTTTTATTTAAACAGTAAGTTAGAAATCTTATTTACATTAATTTCTTTGTTCTCCCAAAAGCACACCCCACCCCTTATAGGATATAAATGTTCACCGAAACTGGTTTGCGTTACTGTTTTCAGGAGAGAGCAGGGAGAAGAATGAGCCTCCAGCTAAACTGTCCCGACAGCTACAAAGCAGCAGGACACGGCTCAGAAGCCAGTTTGCCCGGCTCCCGCAGAGCCCTCACTCAGACCCAAGAACAAGGCAGGGTGTGGGTCGTCTCTCCTCTTCTCCACCTCTGAGGTGGGATTTATTTTTGTTTTCCCAGTCGTGGACCACCTGGAGCCCCGGGGCGTCACAAAGCCCACGAGGCCGCCAGGGTGTGGGGCTCCTCCAGTACTGGCATCACCGGCCAGTGAGGGAGGCCTGCAGGCACCGCAGGCCCTGGTTAAGGGTCACAGTCCCTGGCCACCGGCAGGTATCACAGTGCATCTTCTTCACTGCAGCCTCCGCCGATCATGAAGCGGAACTCCTGGAGGTTCGAGACACCGTGGAAGTGAACGAAAGCGCCAGCCACCACGAAGATGTGGAAGAGCTGATGGGAGTGAAACTGGAGCGGGACGGGGTGTGGGGGAGAGAGACACATCGTTAACCGTTGGCAGAAGGTCCTGAAGATCATTTACGCTGAGCAGGGGGTGGGAGTGGACGCCACAGCTCAGATTCCAGGCGTCCACAGACCTCGGAGCATCCAGAAGGCATATCACATTCTGCTGAGTTGAAGGCCAGCTGTCCCCACAGAAATCAAGCTGCGGCCCTAAGCTCGAGACATGAACACATGCATGCCTGACACTGGGGACCTGGCGGACTCGGGGCAGGTGCTGCCAACAGGCCACAAAGCCCTGAGGACCCCGTGATGCCGAGCGGCAGGCGATGGTCAGACACGGGTGCTTCCCTCACTGCTGTCATGGACTAGAACATCATTTAAATGCTGCTCTCCTGGGAAACAAAGGGACTTCCAGGGTGGGGTAGAGAGTCAAAATACCTGGTGGCTAGAGTTTCCTTCAGCTCTAAGACGCAGAATTACATGAAGATACGACATCAAAAGACTAGTAAAGGGGGACTTCCCTGCTGGCGCAGTGGTTAAGAATCTACCTGCCAGTGCAGGGGACACGGGTTTGAGTCCTAGTCCGGGAAGATCCCACATGCTGCGGAGCAACTAAGCCCACGCACCACAACTACTGAAGCCCGCGCGCCTGGAGCCTGTGCTCCGCAACAAGGTAAGTCACCACAATGAGAAGCCCGCGCAGCACAATGCAGAGCAGCCTCCCCACTAGCTGCAACTAGACAAAGCCCGCACATGGCAACGAAGACCCAACGCAGCCAAAAATAAATAAATAAAATAAATAAATTTATTAAAAAAAAAAAGACTAGGAAAGGGACTTCCCTGGTGGCGCAGTGGTTAAGAATCTACCCGCCAATGCAGGGGACACGGGTTCGAGCCCTGGTCCTGGAAGATCCCACATGCTGCGGAGCAACTAAGCCCACGCGCCACAACTACTGAAGCCCGCGCGCCTAGAGCCTGTGCTCTGCAACAAGGTAAGTCACCGCAATGAGAAGCCCACGCACCACAATGCAGAGCAGCCTCCCCACTTGCTGCAACTAGACAGAGCCCGCACACGGCAGCCAAAAATAAATAAATAAAATAAATAAATCTATTTTTTAAAAAAGACAAGAAAGGGACTTCCCTGGTGGCACAGTGGTTAAGAATCTACCCGCCAATGCAGGGGACACGGGTTCGAGCCCTGGTCCGGGAAGATCCCACATGCCGCGGAGCAACTAAGCCCATGCGCCACAACTACTGAAGCCTGCGTGCCTAGAGCCCGTGCTCCGCGACAGGAGAAGCCACTGCAATGAGAAGCCTGTGCACCGCAACGAAGAGTAGCCCCCGCTCGCCGCAACTAGAGAAAGCCTGCGTGCAGCAACAAAGACCCAACGCAGCCAAAAATAAATAAATAAAATAAATAAATTTATTTATTTATTTGAAAAAGGAGTGGGAAAGCAGGGCCTTTTACTTCCTTCTCAAGTCAGAAGCTGGTCTACAAGCCTGCGATGGCTCTGACTGAACCTGCTCTGTTGAGTGCTAGTTCACATCAAAGGGGATTACTGCTCAGTGCACCAGGTACCACTTCAAAACTTACACTATTCTCTCATCATAGTCTCAACGTGAAAAATGGCAAAACTCATTATCAAGGGAAGGACACTGATTTTAGAAGTGTAAACTAGAGGGATCCATAAGTCACTTCCCAAGAGATACTTCCTAGGAAACCAAAGGGGATTCGTTTTCCAAAAAGGCGGGGAGGGGTGTGAAAATTTCTCCATATCAGTGTCAAAACCATGATGAGGCAATCTCAGAAAGATAAATTTGATTATCTGAAGTTCCAAAGATGCCCTAAATCAGCATTTTCTTGTACATGAACAGCTGATCTTGGAAGAGACAGCGGAGCAGCTCAGTGTGTGACCGTCCGTGGCTGGACGAGGAGCAGGGTCCTGGACAGTCAGCCTCCGCGTCCCACAGCCCGCACTGCTGACACGCCGCAGGCCACCCTCAGCTACAGAGTGTCTGTCCGTTGGTCCCGTGTATTTCCTGCCGCTCTCTCCTCCTTTCTTACCATCGACCACATCCAGTTATCCTACCTCCCCTTCCAGCCAAACACGTGGATCAGGCCCTCATTACAAATCACTGAATTTTGGTATCAAAAAGGACCCCGGTAAAAACCTGGTCTGTCACCCTCATCTCATACACGAGGAAAGCAGACGAAGAAGGACTAGAAGACCTGCCACACAGGGTAGGGCACAGGAGCACAGATGGAAATTCCACTCCCGCCACCTAATAGGCAGGGGTGCTGGATAAGGAGTTACCTAATCTCCCGAAGCCGCATTTCCCAAGCTGTCAAGTGAAGGCACTGATAACAGCTGTGACACTTTATGGGGCCAGTGTATCTAACGAGGCCGTCCCTGTAAAGTGCTCCCTCAGCTCTGCGCCAGGCACCACCACATGTCAGTTACCAATAAACACTACTCAGTACTGTACTTACTGTCCAGAGAGACACAAATCATGAAGGAGACTGAGGGCTAGGATACACATATCTGGATTCTGAGTCTGAAACTTCCTCAATTATTCCACTTCCCCGTGTGCCAATAACCCACTAACAGATGGAAGGATAGACACTGACCACCCCTGACCATACTCACCCAGATGTCACACTTGCCGGGAAAGAAGCGCTCGGGGATGCGGGCAGCGTACAGGGCTGCTCCCGTGATATACAGGCTGGCCATCAGCATCAACCAGCCAATCTGCCCTATGGTGGCAGCCTTCAGGAAGCCCTCCGAGATGACATAATGCAAGGTGGGAATGACGCCACTCAGGCCAAGGCCCAAGAACACTCCTGGGAATCGTAAGAACACAGTGAAAATGAGGAAGAACTTTGGCACAGTACCAGTGATTCTGTAAACTGAATATTTCACAGCAGGATGCAACATCAGCTTTTTGGTCAAAAGGAAAAAGAAGGTTCTTCAAACTCTGTGATTCTGACATGCAAGACAGCACATCTAAGTTCTAAAAAGGAGATCTATTTACAAATGCAAAGAGCCTCCTGCTGAGAAAGGCTTAGCTTAACAAGTCAGCAGTCTTCAAGGGGTTTCGAATTACCTTGCTGAGTGTTTTAGAAACAGACAGCTCTAGGGGTTTGCTCAAAGCACCCCTAAATGCTGCTGCTTTAAAGACACAGATTAGAGTACAGAGCAGTTTTACATATTTCATCTTCCCTTTGAGGCACCAGACATTCCTGGGGTAAGAGCAGGGTGGAAAGGACGGAGGTGGGGATGAGGAAGGGAGAGCCCCAGAGCACCAGTCAGGCACAGTCTACCAGCAAGGCTCCACGACAGCTGACTGCCCTCAAAACCCTCTACAGCAGTGTTTTTCAAACGTCTGGATATGACCTAGGTTATGAGACAAACTGAGTCTGGATGAGCTTTTTTTTTTTAATGAACTAGACTAAAATTAAAAATATCAAAAAAATCAGACTGTGTCAAGTGGAGGGTTAAGTGCCATTTTGTCCAAGTTTTATAATTTATATATATATATATATATATATATATGTATATAAAATAAGACACGTTTAGGGTTGTAACAGAAAATGTCACGATCAAAAAAAGTTTAAAGGTAACGCAGATCTAAAACCACTGTGAAGGGTGTGGGTCAACAAAGCACCACAGGGATGTCCCCCAGCAGCCAGGAGCTGCTCCCACGTTCTGACACACAGGTAAGAATGACCTTTGTCAAACAAACCACCATCTGGTAATAAGCTTTCTCAAAAACAAGGTGTTTATTACTTGCTTTGGATGTTACAAGCAAGCGCCCATCGATGGGCACCAACACCTGTGCACCAATGCCAAGTGCACACTTGTAGATGACACAGGCATCCCCGAGGGCGGAGCAGGGGCAGTGCTGTCTCACTGTTTCCTAGCCCACCCCACTCCCCGAAAACACTGTGCTCCTGTCTCTTCACTGCGCTTCTCCTCCATGTGCTAAGCGGAGGCTGCCCGTGGTCGTGCCCATCATGCCCAAAGACAAAGGCTCAGGAACGTGGTCCCTGTGATGTGCACAGACTGCAGGCCGTGCAGCTCCACTCAGCCAGAGTGTCCCCATCTCTCGTGCTCCAGGCTGAATACCACAGCTGAGCACCGCTGGGGAAACCGAGTTCTCTGCGAGTTCATGATCAGCCTCTCTATTCAAAACATTGTTTTCTTGTCCAATACCTGTTCCCAAGATTGAGGCATATCACAGGAAAGGGGGGGGACTGAAACCCAGGAAGACCTGGTGGGGCCCTCCCAGGCACAAAAGCCCTTCTGTGTCCCCCATTTCTTATTTGCAGGATAAAGGTTTCAGCCTCCTAGACCTTTCCTGAGTTCCAAAGGGCAGATTCCAACAGTTACTAATTAGAGGAGTGAGGGAATGCAGGAGCAAAGGCGGAGCAGTCAAGAACAGCAGTGCAGGAAAGGGGCACCGGCCGGTTCCTCCTCAAGGGACCCAACCTGATGCATGTCTCAGAGCTCTTCTATAGGAACTGGGGCCCACCCGGTGGAGGATGGTGACTTCAGGCTGAGCACAAGCACGGGGACCCCAGACTGGCTGGAACCAGAAGGCCAACGATTGAGGTTTTTGGAACACCACCCTGTTAACCCCCCATCAATCAATCAGAGGAAGGTCACACACCATGCAGACCTCCCCCAAATTTTGCCTATAAAAACTGTTCCCCCAAAACCATCAGGGAGTTCAAGTTTTCTGAGCACTAGTTGCCCCGGACTCCTCGTCTGGCGCCTTACAATATAAATGCCGCACTGTCCTCCACCACAAGCTGGTGTCAGCAGACTGGCACGGCAAGCAGACCCAGGTCTGGTTCAGTAACACTGGAGCCAACCCTGACCACTGCTCATGTGCTCAAAGAAATCCTCAAAAGGGAAGAGGACAGAGTTACAACAGTGCTCATTAACATGAAGTTAATTCTAACTTCTAACCTTCTAGGTAACTGCAGATAAACGGTGGCTTGGACTTTGATACAAAATGGTTTAAAACAAAAAGGTTGAAAGGAAAAGTATTCCTTCTAATACTTCCTGTTCATTCTCAGGAGGTACTGGGTTTGACACTGGGTGGGCAGAAAATTGAAGACACAGCCCTGGCTCCGAGGGGTCAGTCACCAGTCCAGGCCCTCACACAGGAAGTACTCACACAGGAAGGGGCTTTTGGCTTTCCACTGATCTCCAACTAAACAGGCATTATCCTAAATACAAAAAGCCTCTTTATCTCTACATCAGAAAAGATGTGTGGTGCCTCTTTAGAACACAATCAGTTGGGAGTGAAGACTTTTTTTTTTTTACACATTTTAAAATGAAAATACATAGGAAAAAAAATTTTTTTAATAAAATGAAAATATATAACAAAACAAAAAATGACAACAACAAAAAGAACTAATCACTATAAAAAGTACCCCTTGAGCTGAGAAAGAGGAATCATTATTTTACAAAGGTTACGGAGCCACAGCCATAAGGACAGTGTACGGGCCTAAACTCATGTACACTGTATTGCTCCAAATACGTCAACTGCAATAGCTCAGCACCCCCTCCACTCTGACACCCCTACTACATTACGAGGCCCTCGAGAACAGGAACTGTGATTTCTCCATCTCTGCATCACAAGTACCTCACGTAATGCTTGGGCAACGGTGACCCTTTAACGAAGCCTGGCAAATAGACGCGGGTCCAGTGTGGGCCCTCTGCGAGCTCTTACCTGCTCTCACCCCCCGGTACTGCGGAGTAGCGAACATGTCCCACTGGGAGACGACAATGGCTGCGATGCCCAGCCCACAGATGACAATCAAGTAGATGAAGCACGGTTGTGGGTTACAGTAGAAAGAATAATAAAGCCAAGGGACAAAGCTTCCCATAATCAGAAGAGCAATACCAGAGTAATCCAGTCTAGGACAGAAAAAAAAAATCCATTTAATGTTAAAAATTACTGCCTGCTACAGGTTCCGATCAAAGTTCCCAGCGGATGGTATCAAGGGTTCTGCCACCTCCGCTGGAAGCTCTCCCCTAGCCCATGAACTCTACATCACTGATCAAATACGGACTTTGCAGATACTTACTTAGAGAAGACACGGGAGACCCCTTCTGAGTGGCAGTAGACTGTGTGGAACAGCCACGAAAAAGAAAGGCAGAGAATGGCCCCCAAGAAGAATAATCCAAAGACCACCTTCTCTTGCAGGGGGGCCACAAAGGAGATGTTTGGACGAAACATATAAAAGATCCCCAGGCACAGGAAGAACACACAACCTAGGAAAGAGCACGGGAAGAGAGAAAGGATTAGCCTTTTGAAGATATACTCAAGTGTTATATACTGATTATGTTTTCAGTCCTGACATCCAAATCGAAAGTTCCATGAGAACTTTCCAAATTTTTCCAAATAACTAAACCTTATCCAAAATGTTGGTCTACTCCAAATACTGTTGGTATCAAATGCTCCTCAGTTTCACAAACTCAGTATACAGAATAACTTACTACTAATCCAAAAAAGAAAATAGGCAATGCCTGCTACTTCTTAAGAAACTAGAAGAGAGTGGCATGGACTTATATACACTACCAAATGTAAAATAGATAGCTAGTGGGAAGCAGCCGCATAGCACAGGGAAATCAGCTCGGTGCTCTGTGACCACCTAGAGGGGCGGGATAGGGAGGGTGGGAGGGAGACGCAAGAGGGAAGAGTTATGGGGATATATGTATACATACAGCTGATTCACTGTGTTATAAAGCAGAAACTAACACACCATTGTAAAGCAATTATACACCAATAAAGATGTTAAAAAAAAGATTAAAAAAGTAGAAAAACCCACTTCTACCTCTAGATCCCATGTGAAATTTCATTTATAAAGTTTTTGGCATATATGTTGTAGCCCAGGTTTCAAAGACCCATTCTGCATTTTCCTTTGCAGTGAATGCTGATACCTCCAAACTCTGCTAGGAAATACAGCTTTTCTCCACCAATAGCTGTCAAGGAACCTTATGCTTCTCTGGTCCTCACCCGTTGGCCCAACAGACTGGCGAGGTTAAGGACAGTGAAATGCCCATTTGGGCCATTTCATAACCAGTTTTTAAACTGTTCTTCACAGTGAGATACCATGTTCTTATTGCCTAGGGAAAGGTCACTTAACACAGGACAGGCACAGAAATTAAGAAGTTAAACATTTACTAAGTGATTCTGTTTGATCCATTTAATAAAGCATTTACCCTTGAGCAGAAGTCAGCAACAAACTTGATTGTCTATTCTACTCTCACTGCACTAGCAGTCTGGAACTTGCAGTCACAGTGGAAATCAAATGCAGGATAAGAAATGTACATCAAATTGGGTAAGGCCAGACTATTCAGTATATTCACAAGGTTATGCAATCATCACCACTATTTAATTCTAGAACATTTTCATTACCCCAAAAAGAAGTCCTATACCTGTTCAGCCATCTCCCATTCCCCACTAGACAACCCTAGGCAACCGCTAATTTACTTTCTGTCTCTATGGATTTCCCCATTCTGGGTATTTCACGTATATGGATCATACCATACTTGGCCTTTGCGTCCGGCTCCTTCCACTTCGCATGTTTTCAAGGCCCACCCATGTTGTAGCACATTATCAGCAGTTCACCCCTTCTATGGCCATTATATGGATATACACATTTTATTCACCCGTCAGCTGATACATGGGTTGTTTCCACTTTCAGCATTATTATGAATAATGCTAAGAAATTCATGTACACATTTTTGTGTGAACATGTTTTCAATTCTCTTGGATATATACCTAGAATTAAAACTGCCGGTAACTCTGTTTAACTTTCTGAGGAACTGCCAAACTATTTTCTGTGGGCTGCACCATTTTACCTTCCACCAGCAATGCACGTGAGTTCTAACCTTTCCACATCCTGGCAAAGACTTGTTATTTTCCATTTTCTTGATAACAGCCATTCTAGTGATTGTGAAGTGGTAGCTCACTGCACCTCCTCAAATGACTCAGGATGTTGAGCATCTTTTTGTGTGTTCACTGGCCACTTGTATGTCTATTCCGATGCTTTCCCCATTTTTAAAACTGAGTTGTCTTTTTATTGTTTAGTTGTAAGAATTCTTCACTAGACCCTTACCAGATATATGATTTGCAAATATTCTCTCCCATTCTGTGGGTTACCTTTTTACTTTCTTGATAATGTCCTTTGACATACAAAAGTTTTTATTTTTTATTTTTTTAATTTTTTGGTCATGCTGCACAGCATGTGGGATCTTAGTTCCCCGGCCAGGGATCGAACCCATGCCCCTTGCATTGGAACTGTGGAGTCTTAACCACTGTACTGCCAGGGAGGTCCCAAAAGTTTTTAATTTTTTTTTTAACATTTTATTTATTTATTTGGCTGCGTCAGGTCTTAGTTACAGCATGCGGGCTTCCCTCTAGTTGTGGCGTGTGGGCTCAGTAGTTGCGGTATGCCGGCTTAGTTGCCCCACGGCATGTGGGATTTTAGTTCCCTGTGTCCCCTGCATTGGAAGGCGGATTCTTAACCACTGGACCACCAGGGAAGTCCCAAGTTTTTAATTTTGATCAAGTCCGATTTATTTTTTCTTTGGTTGCTTATGCTTTAGGTGTCAATTCTAAGAAACTGTCACTTAATCCAAGGTCATAAAGATTTACATCTATGTTCTCTCCTAATGGGTTCATAGTTTCATCTCTTATGTTTAGGTCTTTGATCCATCTTAATTTTTCTATATGGTGTGAGTTAGGAGTCCAAATGCATTCTTTTGCATACTAGTTACTCAGTTTTCCCCAACACCATTTGTTGAAAAGACTGTTCTCTCCCCCACTGCATTCTTTCTTTAATGTGCAATCATGATGGAAAGAAATATCACAGATCACATTCTGCTTCAAGACAAACTGAAATTGAATTGTGAATATTCTAAGTAATGACTTTCAAAAATCAGCTTACTTCTATTAAATAACTACCTTCCTCTCCATGCTCATTAAAATATTATAACCCATTCTGTACAGTGCCCTTTCCTTTGCCTGGTTTAAGGACATGTCTGAAAATCTAGTAGAGAGAAATACAGCCTAGCTATAATAAAATTATCGTGTCAACGAGGACTGCCACAGAGACAACCACTGAGAAACTTCATCATACAAATCCAGAAAACAAAAACGGCAGATCCAAAATACATTTTTTAAGTTCCGTCCTTACCCTCGATTACACTGGCGGGGGGAGAAACAGAATGATCATACTGTATCACTGCTGTTACATACCTAAGAGATGTGTCCAGATGTTGCCTGTCTCAGTGTGTATTCTGAAAATGCTCTTAAAACAGGCCCGGAAAGAAGGCATAGGGGGCCGGTGTCCATGCAAGAGGAAGTCATTATCCTTGAGCCAGTCGGGTAGCACGTCATGAGGGATTACTCGCCACCGACCTTCCCAGACCTGGAAGCATATCAGCAAATACGGCTAAGTTTAATGTCAACTGAGCAATACTGACAGCTCTCTCTTACCACACTGGCTTATAATGAGAAAAAAATACCTTATCTTTAGAAAGACAAGTAACACTCAAAGGCATAATGTCCTGTATTCTGAGGTTTTAAAAACTTGATTGAGGAAAAACATTTTTTTAAAGGCAGGGGACGGGGGGCGGGGCGGGGACAGGACTTTTCTTAGGAAAAGGGAAGAGCAAATGAAATGAAGTCATAGAAAATACTCAAAAAGAGTGCTTTCAAGCTCTGTTTCAATCTGGCTAAAGGCAGAGTGCGGGGGCTGAAGTCCCACCCATACGGACACCCCGCCCCTCCTTCATCCTCCACCACAGACTTCACCTCTGAAAACTCCCTGTCGGGTTAAAGAAGACCATTTGTATACTTACTATCCCTGTTGGTGAAAACAGAACATAGACTCACACTTCTGTACCTTCTGCTACAGTCTCTCCCTCTCCCTTACTCTTCCTCTTCCCATCACAGCAAACACGGCAAGTGCAGAAGAGCACAGGAGTCAGAGAATCTTGGATCTCTGCCATTAACTAGCTGAATGAGCTTTAATTAATTACGAAATCCTCAAGCCTCAGTGTCCGCATTTATAAAACGAGGACACGAGGGCTTCGATCGCTTGGCGAGGAAGTTGTAAGGATCACAGGAAACGACCCAAAGCACTTCATAAATGAGGCGGCAAACCCCAGCATCCACCCCAAAGGTGATGCGCAGTCCTGCCTGTCCCCGCAGGCTGCCACCTGAGAGCTCATGACCAATGCTGCGGAGCCGGCAAAGGGGCTCGGCCCTCCTGCCCCCCGGGTCCCCTCTTTCCTCGCTGTCAGGCCCCCGTCAGACTCTAAAGGAAAGGGATCAGGAGTGGGGAAGCCCCTCCTCAAAAGGGTGTGTCTTCACTGTGCTCCTCATCATGTCTCTCAGCCCAGTGAGCTCACACCACAAAATCACTTAAGCCTAAAAACTAACCTGCTTCTGCTGAGCCAAAAAGATGCAAGGAAGGATGCAGGAACGCGCCTACCTGTGGCTCCCACTCTGACAGCGACGCCCCTGTGGCCAGCAGCACGGCTGAACCCCCCCCGCCTGCCAGCCACCACGCCCACCCTGTCCCCCCACTGGAGCCTGCTGTCCTCTGCTCCCCCCGATCCTTCCTGAGGGGCGTTTGCAGAGAACGGATCCTCTGGGCAACTCCAAAGGGAGTGGACACAAACAGCTGAAGCACAGCAGTGACACGCTTCACACTCAGACTTCCTCTCCCTTCTCTCCCTACCCTCCCCGCTGGCCCTTTCACCTTCCAACTCAAAGCCTGGGGCCTGGGATAATCTGGCCATTCCCTGCTTGTTCCTAACATACAACAAAATAAAATAATTTGTTACAAGATGCTGCTACTCTGTTTTATTTTGGGAGAATTTTATTTTCTAAGATAGAAATCAATCCTCACCTCCCTCAAGGCAGTTCACAACACGGAAACAGCTCTGCTGTGATCATATGAAAAGTGCTACTGTGTCTTCCACCATACAGCCAAAATAGTCAAAAAGAATGCCAAGTTTCTTACATGCTTACATTGTCAGAGTGACTTTCTCCATTGTTTCTAAACAAACATTCTGGTGTCTAAAGACTGGGCCAAGGAGCTGTGCTTTCATAATTATACTGTAATAGTGTCATTTTCAGACACTGAACCCACGTGGCTCAACTTGCAGTGTAGCCAAATGCCAACCCAAACAGGTATTCTCTTTCCCCTCCTAGGGAAGAATAAGGTCACAGCTTAGTCAAAGACGCATTTATTTATAAGCTTGACAAGGACAATGCCTAAATCAAACATCTCAGCAATGGTCCACTAGGTTTGTATTAGACCATATAATGCACAAAACTTAATTTACAAAAGTGACCCACAGAACACCTCCTATCCCACATGGGCCTGACGATGCTCGTAAACAGCAACTACTGAAGGCTGGGAAAGAGATACCAAGATCAAACTTGGATACTCTGTAAGCCTAACTGGTTTTGTTCCCTATCCCTATAAGAAAAGCTTTTCCAAAAAGGAAAGTACCTGGACCAGGAAGGTGACAGGACACTTCATTTTAAACTGTCTGTCTACTTGCTTCCAATCCAAGAAAGAACCCTGTGTCACTAGGTTTATCAAGGACGGTCAGGTGCTGGGCCATAATGTGTGGGGCGACCCAGGAAGCCTCTCCCTCTGATCACAGACACACTGCTAGCGGATGATAAGGGACTGGTAATAATCACTACTTTTCCTTCAGTAAATTATAGTCTGTAGCAAAAAAGTGCCCATTTATTCACCCATTAGCTCTTAAACTGGAAAGTTTTATCTGCTTTATTCTCTACTCTTGGTTCAGAAGGGAGAACAAAAAGACAGTCAAGTCAGCTACAGGACCCCACGGATCCATTAATATAAACATCCCTAATGGCCGGACACTGAATATTGAACTTTGAGATTTAACACCAAACTTGCTTTTTGAAAAACAAAATATATCTTTTGTATCCCTTTGTGCCAATTCTCCAGAGACACTGATTACTAGAATGGGTCTATTGTTTTGCTTGGCTTTTTCTCCACCAGTTTTCAAACACTGATTCAAACTTCCTAGGCTCTAAAAGTAGATCCATAAATGTTTAGACCTCCCCCACTCCTCCCCCACCTCGTCCCCCCACCCCCCAATCCCTCTGTCTTGGAAGAGATGTCTATATCCAGATTATAACATTCTCTTCTCAGCTCTGGTCCAAAGTATAGGACTCTAAGTCAACTGGCCCCAATTATTTCTAGAATCATTGTGAATGTAGGAAAACCTAAATTTAGTTCTCAGGATCTACGACTACATGCATAAAAAGTCTTGGTTTCATAAAACTCATGAAAAAGCTAAGTGTCAGAAAAATTTTTCTCTAAATGATCAAGAGTCCTTGAAAAATGTTTAATAAATGAATTTACACACACACACACACACACACACACACACACACACTGAATTGTGTTGACCTGAGGTCATACCTGCCAGGGCTCCTATGGATCCGATGGACCGAGCGGCTATACCCATACCAGGGTCCCTGACCATTTTCTCTAAACAAGCAACCCCAATTCCAGTTACCATTTTAGGTGGGAAAAAATCCCCACATGGATCCTAATGAATCAGAAAACATACCAGCTACACTGAAGATACTAGATGTGTGTGAAAACTGGGCAATTCCTATCTGAAGAGGAGTCTGATTAGCCACACAATCCCTAAGAAGAGCAGCACATTTGCTATCACAGTAGGACAGATTCAAGGGACTTGGAGATGGCACTTCAGCATCTCCAGGCATCGAACACCCCCAATTTTTTCATTCTGTCTTGTCTAAACGGTCAACAGGACATCTATTCTGTGAACCTATTTTCAGGAAAGCCTTGTTTCCCAGCTGGATAAACCTTTATCACAGCTGTGCAGGCAAACAAAGAACTTGTGCCTTGAACAGGGTTAAAGTCTGGACACTGCTCCTGCCCCCCACACCACCACACGCCTCTCTCCTTAAAGTTTCCTGTTTGGGAAGGACTAAACATACAGCACAGAAATGACAAGAAAGGGCCACCTTACCTTGCACACAAACTCTTCCATTCTCTCCATGGCGTGGTGGGCTTGTAAGAGGGGGGACATGCCCATAAACCCCTCGTCCTCCTGAGACGCTCCATCATCGCACCGATGTTCCTCCAAGCTCTGCAAGGCAATCACAGAAACAGTCAGGGACAGAGACCAGGAGCCAAAGGAACCAAACAATACCTTTTCCTTGAAGAATTACAATGAAATTCTCTTAAGGTCAAAACAAGGCTCAGACAAGTAACAATATAGGAAGTAAGGTCTGTTTATTACAGAATTGTTATGAGTACTGAAAATGAACAAGAGGTGCCTGATTCTTCTCTGACAGACAACTGAACTATGGCAGCAGCATTCCTATGCAAGGTGTAGCCTTGAATGCTCTGTTGTTTATTTTAAGAATTATACCCATAGACCACATAATACTATTACACATATAAAGTTGAGAGATTATTGAGGGGAAATCTCCAAGAATCCCACCTGGCACATGTAAAATAAATACAATGTGGTAAGTGCTCTAGGGGAAAAGAAAGGAGGAAAAAAACTACACTTACTAAATTCTTAAAATACACCAAGCACAAAGAAAAAGCCATCTAACTGAATCCTGACAACCACCTTACTAGAATAGCATTCTTATCAAAACATATAAAGAACATGAGGCAAAGAGGTTAAGTAAGTGGCGCAAGGTTAAAACTAACAAAGTGGAAAAGTAAAAAACACGAAACCCATCATCCTTCCACACAGGTGAAGAAATCATCACAGTGTCTGGGGAAATGCAGGAAGACGTGACAACCTGCAGTCTCCAGGTCAAGGTGCCTGCTGGTTTAGACAAAATGAAGTTGTAAGAAGGGCAATGGACTAGAACTCAGGAGATGCCAGGAGTAAGCCTGGTTTAACCGCTAACGTCGACGGTTTTCTAGACAGGTCTCTCAACCTTTATGAGCCTCAATTTTCTCATTTCCATTTCAAAGGAGAAGTTTAAATCTCTCCAGTCTTCTCCATCCTCTAAAATCTGGTGGTTCTGTCACTCAGTGAATAATGACAGCACAGGAAATTACTTCCTAAGCTAAGTGTCTGCCAGGTGAACAGCACTGCCCCCGTAACTGCATGAGGGAGTGAACTGACCCTCTTCTCCCTGCGATCAGAAAACTAACCGGGGAGGCTGAGCACACGGAGGTCATCTACCACAAAACTTGAATTTGAACATGTTTCAAAAGAAATCCTCAGATTTTACTTTCTTCGCTTTTCAAGATAACTAGAGGCTATCAAGCAGCATGTGAGACGTGCTATGCACCCAATCTCAAGTTTCTAAAAATTATGTTCTCCAAGAAAACTATCTTGAATCCACTTCTCTACTCTTCTCACCAATAAAACACCCTCCCCTTCTCCACTTACCTAAACTCACCTTCCAGCCCCTCCAGTCAGCCCATCACCAGCACATTCCTGTTTAAACCTCTTGACTACTCTCGCACAGTGTTTCTCTACCTTTCCTTCAAGAAGGTTCCATGTTTCCCTCCCACACCCCTCCACAACCCTCTCTACCTTCCTAGGAACATTTTTTAGATTGCCTCCCCCAATCCTGTGAAATTTCAATAACACAGCCGTCTGGAGGGCTACAAACCATTGTAACATTTCAATGTGTTTCACTCCCTGCAAACAAGAAGCCATTTTCACCAGAAAATGCAGGCTCCACCTAACCCATAACATGCCTCCTCTTCTGAATTTCTTCAGCACTTCAAGTCCACACTGCTCATTTGACAACTAATGTACAGCTCTTGTTCACTGACTTACACTGTTTTATTTCATATTTGATAGAATGTTACTTTTTCACTGTAACGCTTCCTAAACTAGATTTTAAGTGTATGTTTGTCTTCTTCCATTGCTCCCAGAACAGCTCTGTGCCAATATTTTATATACTTACAAAGTTGCTAGATTAATTAATGCTTTAAAAGATTTAAGGATTGTGCCTTATTGAACAAAATAAAAGTGATAAAATTCCATTAAATCATCAATTATATGAAAACTGAAAATAGACAACAGCTTGAAATGATTAGCGGACTGATTTTTTTAAGTATAAAATGTAAATTTAATAAAACATAAAATAGGTCCAATATTTATGCATGTTTAACATGTAGTTCATTCTTCACAAAGAGAAACAGAAACATGAATTCAATCTTGATTCTCAGACAAATAAATCATGCCAGCAGTTTCCAATAAAACTAAAAATACGCACATAGAACACAGTTAAATGTTTCCTGTACTATCAAAAGTAAAACCTGACTAAGTTGCAGACAGTCTGAGATACCAATGGGATCAAGTGCACTTGGATTCACGGAGGACCACTGATAGGGAAAGGCAAGGCAGCCTCACTGGCAGAAGCAAAGACACTTCACATAGGTAACCTTTACTACAGCCTGAGGTAAGGAAAATGAGGAGAGGGCGCCTCTCTGGGTGGGCACCCACCACTGTCCCTGTCTACAGGGAAGAGAGATGAAGGCGTCAACTCCCCATCACAGGGAGGGAGGAGAACAACGGCCCTGCTATGGGGGAGGACAGCTTTGCTTCTCAGCAGTGCTTAACACATGTTTATTACAAGAAAACAGAAAACACTGAGAATGCAAGATGTATGGTCTCTGTTGAACACCAAACAGAGGAAAAAACTGTTTATTCACTTAAACTGGTTTTAGGAAAAGTTGGCTTGCCAATGGATAAAAGTGACTCTGAAGCCAGATAAACCTTGACTAATGATTAATTGTGTAATCTTTTTTTTTTTTTTTTTTTTTTTTTTTTCTGTACGTGGGCCTCTCACTGCTGTGGCCTCTCCCGTTGCGGAGCACAGGCTCCGGACACACACAGGCTCCGCGGCCATGGCTCGCGGGCCCAGCCGCTCCGCGGCATGTGGGATCTTCCGGGATCGGGGCACGAACCCGTGTCCCCTGCATCGGCAGGCGGACTCTCAACCACTGCGCCACCAGGGAAGCCCTAATTGTGTAATCTTTGACAAAATTATATACAATCTCAATAAGCATCAGTTTCCTCATCTGCAAAATGATTTTAACAACACTGCACTACACTGCACATCTGTTTAAGGAACAAAGATAATGAATAAAAGAAACTATCCCAGGGCCTAGGACTTGGGCAGTAAGTAAGTGATGGTCTTTCTCATGATGATGGGCTACGTACTGAGAACACTGAAGTAGGTGCCACAGCCTAGTGGGGAAGGCACCCATGTAAGTAAAACAAACAAACAAACAAACAAAAAACCCATAGCAATGAGCTAGTCTATAGTATGGACAAGGTCTGATGCAAACAGAAAAGAGAAAAGTTAACTCTGGCACTGCTAGAAAGTTTTCCAGAAAGGTAACATCGGAAGCAAGCCCTGGAAAATGCTTAAGAGTTCACCAGTCAGACATGACAGGGAAAGGTAACAGCCCGAATCCAAAAACACAGAGGGAAGAAAAAGCTCCATACAGAGAGTACAGAGTTTAGCACAGCTGTGGCAACAAAGTCAATGTGATGTGAGGCCAAAGGAGGTGAGTAAGGAAACAATCCAAATGCCTGTGGATGAGGGAAGAGACCCAGCCTGGCTAACAACAGAATACAAGTCAGCCATGAAAAGGAATGAAGAGTGGATACAGAAGATGTGGTGCATGAATACAATGGAATACTACTCAGCCATTAAAAAGAATGAAATAATGCCATCTGCAGCAACATGGATGGACCTAGAGATTGTCACACTGAGTGAAATAAGTCAGACAAAGAGAAATATCGTATGCTCACATGCAGAATCTAAAAAAAAATGATACAAATGAACTTATTTACAGAAACAGACTCACAGACTTAGAGAACAAACTTATGGTTACAGTGTGGGGGGGGCAGTTAGGGAGTTTGGGATTGACATGTACACACGGCTATATTTAAAATAGATAACCAACAGGGACCTACTGCATAGCACAGGGAACTGTGCTCAATATTCTGTAACAACCTAACTGGGAAAAGAGTTTGAAAAAGAACAGATACATGTATATGTATAATTGAATCATTTCGTTGTACACCTGAAACTAACACATTGTTAATCAACGATACTCCAACATAAAATAAAAAGTTAAAAAAAAAAAAAAGGAATGAAGTTCTGGCGCAGGCCACCACAGGGATAAACTTTGAGAACATCATGCTCCGTGAAATGCACCCCACACAACAATTCCACTTACATGAAATACCTAGAATAACCAAATTCACAGAGACGGAAAGTAAACTAGAGGTTCCCGAACACTGGGCTGGGGGAGGAGGGAATGAAGGTTACTCCGTAAGCCTTTCTGGGGTGATGAAAAACTCTGGAAGTAACAGTAGTGGTTGCACAACACTGTGAATACAATCAGTGTCACTGAACTGTATACTTTAAAGGGGTTAGAATGGCAAATTTTACATTATAAATTTTGCCACAATAAAAAATTTTTAAAGAAGGTAAAGACGCACAATGTAGCTTTATTCATAATAGTGAAAAAACAGAAATAACCCAATTGTCTAACAGTAAGAAACTGGATAAACAAGTGTGATATTTATATAACAGAATACTCTTCCGTAATAAAGAAATGACACAAAACAATATGGGTGAGTAGCAGAAACATGCCAAGTGAAAGAAGCCATTATTAAGACAGTGTGTATCACATGATTCCATTTGTATCAAGGTCAGCAACAAGCAAAACAAATCTACTATGGTAGGAGTCACAATAATAGTGACCACTGGGAATGGGGGTGAGGGAGGGGTTACTGGCTGGAAGGGCATAAAGGGAAGTTTCTGAATGACGGAAATAATCTGAATCTTGATCTGCGTGGTCGTCACACATATGTAGTGTCACTGTGCTATATATCTAAGATTTGGGCATTTTAAACACATTTTACTGTGTTTAAATTACCCCATAATACAATGTCTGTGTAAATCATCCCTCAATAAAATGCTTAAAAAAAAAAAAAGGAGGGGGAGGAATGGAGGTGGAGTTAGGTAGGAAGCAGCTCCTTAAAAGCTTCTGATGCTACTGGGCTTCAGGCTTTATCCTGCAGGCAAGGCTGAGCACTTAATGGATATGAGTAGAGCAAGCTGAGCACTAGACTTGCACTTGGAAACTATCACTTTGGCAACAGAGAGAAGGTACGGTTGAAGAAGGGAAACAGGAAAGGAGAGAAATAAATTAAGAAAATACTTTACAAGTCTAAAGCAGTTTGATCTCAGCTAGGGGGAATTTTACCCCCACCCCCTCCCAGGGGACATCTGGCAATAACTGGATTCACTTTTACATGTCCCAAGTGGTGGGAATGCTGCCGGCATCCAGTAGGTAGGGGCCAGGATACTGTTAAACATCCTACAATGGCAAAATGTCACCAGGGAGTGAGAAACTCTGATCTAAAGAAATAATGAGAGGGTCTATACACCTCAAATTATGTATGTCACAGTTCAATACTGTGTTCACATCAGAAAAAAAAAAACTTATCAGATCCTTCACTGTGAAAGATGCTAATAAGTGAGCCACTTACTAATAAGTGGTTACTAGTGCTGGGGCTAAATGGTAAGCATTCGTGCAAAAAACTCAAGAAGTATTCACTGAGCAGCTACCACTTTAGAGATGAGAAACCTGAGGTTAAATGATATGTTCAAGGTAACACACCTGGAGTCAGAAATTCAACTCAGGTCCACAGAGTTCCTGCTCTATTCATTCCCCTCACACAGTTTTCTAGTTATGAAACGGCCTGTTTCTGTGGGTAACAGACGTTGGGCCGAAAGGCCACGACACACACAGACAGCCCTCGTTCCGCGTGGTAGCTCAGGATGTAAAAACTGTGCAAGCCAAAATCACGTACGGCAATCTTAATGACCAGTGGGGACTATTCCATGACCTTAACAAAATGCTGTCAAAACATTAAAAATCTCTGTCAGTTTTACATGTACAAAGAAATAGACTAGTAAAAACCAGTATTTATTTAGCATGCTATGTTTTAGAACAGAAACACTGAGAATTAAGTATTTATTGGTTAAAAAAAGTTACCAAAAGTGATGTGAGCAGTGTGTGCCTTCTTGTTTAACTTACAACACACAGTGAGCATATTCTCTGTGCCTTGGCAAACTGTCGTACTTTCTAAGTTTGGATCAGGGTTTCAACGTTTTATTCTTTGCACTTTCAAAGTCATGAAACATCCTTAGGCATTCCTTTCATCTGAACTTTCTGCCTGCCACTGGCCATCCACAGCCTCTGTCACACGATACTCCTTTATGGCAACAAGCCTGCCCTCACTAAGATCCTCTGGCTGCAGATCTAGAATCTCTTTAAGTGGCGGCAGGTAGTGCCAACATTCCCACAGTCAGCTATTGCTTCTCTAACTCCTATTTATGTTTGACTTGATTTTCACGTTCGCCATTATCACTTTCATTTCTTTGCTTCACTTTTATCTTTGTCAGCCTATTCTCTCTTTTGATTATCCATTTTTATAAAGGGTCACATGGGTTTATCACTGGGAAGCAACACACTTTGCTGTCTCATGGATTAAGTGAGTAACAGATGTAGACTGACCAGTCACTGACAGACTTTCAAAGAAGTCATCAATACAATGGACATCTACTATTTGCACCATCATCTGTGGACTGGAGAGACAGCAGAGAGTAGGTACTTTAAGAATTACTCACAGTAAATATACCACAGTAACTAAAATTTGAACCATACTGTGGAGGGACTGATATTATTTAATGAACGCATGGTAGCCGAAACTCATGCATGCTGGAAACTTGCAAAGCATTAGGGCTGCCTGTATGCATTTCTCTTCTCATCTTTTACAACTGTCCTTCTATCCAAAATGGTGCTTCTAAAAAGCTAACCTCAATTCAAAGAATGCGATCCTATATGTAAGGCAAGAATTTCACTGTACATTACACCACTAAGATATGTAGCTTCATCTAGGTTTTTTTTGGGGGGGGATCAGTTTTTTATTAATAAATACCACCAACGGTAATATTTCCACCTCCCATGGTCCAATGTATGTGTTATGAAGCAGAATGTGGTCAGTGGTCAAATACACACCCCAGTAAAGATAAATACTTCCACCCATCCCAACATGTCAGCAAGATTTCTGAATTTTTATAAAAGCACATTTCCTTCAGAAGAGCAAAGTATTAATAAGTCTGCTGATCTACCAAACAGTATCCCCACTTCCCACCCTCCTATAACAGAATACTCACCAACATGTCTTCAAAACACAAATGTCTAAAACACTAGACCATAAAGAGTTATTTGTTGTGTTCAAGCACTGTGGAGTTGCTAATTAGGGCTCTACAGAGTGGTGGTGGTCAATACAGTTCCCCTGGTTAAACAGAGGGTAGCATGCAGGAATTAAGTGGCAGAGTCGAGCAGTGGCTAGAACACAGGACAAAAATGTTTTCTCCGGGGCACACGGGCAAGTTTATAGCTCTGCCACATAATGAAGGTTTGGAAAGTCTGTGCTGAGCACTATATATATAAAAATCTCTGTCTTCCAATGTTAACTCTAAAGAACTACCTTGTCATGAGAGGAAATTACTTTTAATTTCCCTTCTAGTAGCCACTAAACCACAGCACCCAAAGATCTGTTTCAATACTAAACTGCATCTATACTAAGATGATCACATACAAGGGTTAAACATTTGCTCTGTTCTGCTCCTGTTGTCGTATCTCTAACTGTTATCAAAACAAATTTTGAAGAGAAACAGGACACTGTAAATGATAAACAATTAAAACCAAAGCTGCCTAAAATAAAGGCATAAGCCTTAATTCTCTAAGGCTTTCTACGAATAAATCACTATATTTAAACTTAAAGAGAGGTCAATGCTCTGAAGTGAGTACAAAGACACTTTCAAATCTTTTCCTCCTGCTATCTTCAGTGAAGTCCATCTGTGAGAAGAGTTAAAGTGGGTTATATCTCAAAATACAACAATATCCAACTCTGATGATCCATACAAACTGCAACCTAATGTTAATTCTCTGGAGTGTATTTTACCTTTGGCAAGAGAGAACCAGAGTGATAAAGATGAAAGTCCTTAAACATCAGTCTAATATGAAAATAATTCATCAGTCTATTGGGCGTTTATCTGCTTTAGCCCAACTCAGTTCAACAGAGTAATTCAGTTTAATAAATATTTATTAAGAGGATTTTTTAAAAGATGAGTAAAATATAGGCTCTGTCTTCCATGGGCAGACAATCTAATAAGGGGCTGAATTAGCTACATAAATGACTAAGAAATAAGGTACAGCCAGTTTAAAGACAGGGAGCGTGGAGCTCGGGAAAGGCTGCATGAGGAGTAGAATTTTGGAAAGACGAAATAAAAGAACTGTCAAGAGGGAAAAGCAGAAGTACCATTGTGAAGAGACGAGACTAGTTCAGTTCAGCTGAAACTTAGGGTGCATTTAGCGGAGTAGCAAGACATAAATTATATATTTAAATACTAGTTGAAGTCAGTAGACAAAGTGCCACAGAGATCTACAATCATAACACCATCCACAATTAGAAGATAAAGATCAAGGAAATAGTAAGATACCCAGGGCCAGGGCAGCAAATTTTGATTAAAATGTATATGCCCCTACAGAGGTCAATGAGAACTGAGGCTTCTGCATTCACATAGTTATGAGGACTAAGATCTAAGGCCCCTAACACAACATGACTTCATTTGTTCAAGAAACCCTTGCCCAGGAAGATTAAGGACACAAACCAGTAGGTAGCTTTGCTGTTAGCTTTAGGAGCTTCTCAGAAATCCACTTAACATTAGACTCTGCTCAACCAGCTCCTTAGTATAATAAACTGCTGAACTGGGCAAACCTACTCACTTATCAAGTAAGAACCTGCTCACTAGACTTGCTCCAAACTGCCCTCATCTACCACAAACTCCACGCGATGTTAATATGATCTTCGTACTGAAAGACCTGCTTTAAACCACCAGAAGTCAGACCCCAAACCCTACACATAGCCACCCATGGCCTCTCCTTTCTAAAGCAAGACCCTTTAGAGTGATGCTCACTCTCACTGCAGTAAATAAGAAACTTCGCTTAGTCTGATCAACAGGTTATTTTTGTCTGTTTGCTTTTTTTATTAACCATTTTTTAAACTGAAGTACAGTTAATTTACAATGTTGTGTTAGTTTCAGGTGTACAGCAAAGTGATTCAGTTATAACATCAACAGGTTATTTTGATGGTCTTTTTGGAAAGTTGACAGGTTGAATCCAGCCTTAAATTTAGAAATCTGCAATGTGTAGTAAGGGCATTAGCAAGCTGATATAGCTAACATGCAAACACAGGGGTTAGTAGAAATTAAGGTGTCTTCAAAAACTGATAGCTGAAAGAGTAAGCACCGATGACTGCACCTCTGCTGTCGTCCAACAGAGGTACAACAGCCAGTCTCTCTGAACGCTCACTTTGGCCAGCCTAGAAACATACAGACTCAGCCTGTGAAGACTAGTTATCGCTATCAAAGATGGATGGAAAAGATCTTTAAAATCATCCAAGTTTTTTTTTTAATTTTCACAAAGCAACTGTCTCTAATCTTAACTGAATTTCCTAAGTAGACCTCCTCAAGAAAAGAAAATGAAGTGACTGGCAGATGGGAGTCTAATTACAAGTTAGCTTTCTTATGATAAACTAATACACAGTGGTATTCTTAGGAGTTTGGTTAAAGCAAATCAGTTCAAGAAAATAATTCCTATGTTGAATGAATGACAAGTTGGCTCCAGTCCCCATTTATGAAGAAGAATTTGGAGCAGAGGAAAAGTAGGACAACCATAAGGGCTGCTCTCTTTATTCAACTTAATACCTTAAAAACTCAGAGATATGAAATAAAGTCATAAAACTAAAGATCAAGGGTAACCTGGTTTGAAATGCCTCTTTTGTGTTTTTATCTATAGATGGTTACAAAACACAAACTATGAAGTTCAGCAAATACAGTTAAAAGAGCTGATGCTTTAGAGCCAGAGGCCTAGAAGTAATGGTCTATCCACTTCAACCAATACACAACACTATACATTTCAGAAAGAACTTTGGAGGGTAGAAGAACACTGGACTGGGAGGCTAAAGATCTGGATTTTAGGCCCTGATCGTCTAGGCTCACTTGCTAACAAACTGACTCCCTTGTACCTTTCACTCTAGCTATACCAGACATTTTGCAGGTTCACACATCAATATACACCAATGTATACTCAAAACACGTTAGCTATTATCGTTATTACTATTCCCTAAAAGCATCATGCTATTTCTTACTTCTGAGTCTTCACATCTGCTATTCCCTTGGCCTGGAATGCCTTTTAGTCCTTCAATAACCGAGTCAAGCCTCATCCAGTTCTGCTTATTACATTTCCCTTCCTTTTAGATAACCCCAGTCATAGAAAAAACAATCCTAAAATTCATATGGAATGACAAAGGACTCTGAATAGTCAAAACAGTCCTGAGAAAGAACAGCAAAGCTGGCGGCACCACACTTCCTGACTTAGAGACATATTACAAAGCTATAGTAATCAAAGCAGTATGGTACTGGCATAAAGACAGCCACACAGACCAATGCAACAGAAGAGAGGGCACAGAAATAAACCCACACATATACAGATCTTCAGCAAGAGTGGCAAGACTACACAATGGGGAAAGGACAGTCTCTTCAACAAATGGTGCTGGAAAAATGGATATCCACATGCAAAAGAATGAAACTGGACCCTTAGCTTACACCATACACAAAAATGAATTCAAAATGACTTAACTAAAAATAAGTTAAATGTGGGAATTCCCTGGCAGTCCAGTAGTTAGGACTCCATGCTTTCACTGCCAAGGGCCCTGGTTTGATCTGGTCAGGGACCTAAGATCCCATAAGCCACGCAGCACAGCCAAAAAAAAAAGTTAAATGTGAGACCTGAAGCTATAAATATCCTCGAAGAAAATGTAGAGGAAAAGCTTCATGACTCAGTCAATTTTAAAACATTTTCATCACCCCAAAAGAAACCCCATATCCATTAGGAGTGACTCCCCATTTCCCCATCCCCCCAGCACTTGACAACCACAAATCTACTTTCTGTCTCCATAGATTTGCCTATTCTAGACATTTCAAAAAACAGAATAATTAAATATGTCGTCTTTGTGACTGGCTTCCTTCATTTAGCAGAATGTCTTCAAGGTTTATCCATGTGGTAGTATGTAACAGTATTTCTTTTTTTTCTTTTTTGCCAAAAATATTCCATTTTATGGATATACCTCATTTAATATATCTATTCATCAAGTAAGTGATGGATACTTGAGTTGTTTCTACTTTTTGACTCATAAATAGTGCTGCTAGGAACATACATATAAAGTTTTGTTTCGATGTATATTTTTATTTCTCTTGGGTATAAACCTAAAAGTGGTATTGCTGGGTTATATGATAACTCTGCTTAACTTTTTGAAGAACTGGTGACAGTTTTTCTAGAGCAGCTATACCATTTATATTACCCTCAGCATATATGAGGGTTCGCATCTTCGTGAATGCTTGTAATTGTCCCCCTTGCAAAAAAATCAACCATTCTTATGCATGTAAAGTGGTATCACATTGAGGTTTTGACTTGAGTTTCCTTAATGATTAAAGATGTTGAGCATTTCCTAAAAAAAAAAAAGCTTCGTGACACTGGGCACCAAGAAATATGGCACCGATATCACAACAAAAGCAAAATTAGAAAAGTAGGACTATGTCATACCACAAAGCTCCTGCATAGCAAAGAAGACAATTGAGAGTGAAAAGGTAACCTAAGGACAGGAGAAAATATCTGCAAACCATGGATCTGATAAGGGGTTAATATCCAAGATATATAAGGAACTCCTATAACTGAATAGCAAAAAACAAACAAACAGAAACAAACCCAACTTAAAAATGCACAAAGGACTTGAATAGACATTTCTCCAAAAGACATATAAATGGCCAACAGGTATATGAAAAGGATGCTCAACATCACTAATCATCAGGGAAACACAAATCAAAACTACAATGAGATACCACAGTCACATCTGTTAGGATAGCCATTATCAAAAAAGAAAATAAAGTGTTGGTAAGGATATGGAGAAATTAGAACACTTGTACACTGCTGATGGGAATGTAAAATGGTTCAGCTACTATGGAAAGCAGTATAGAAGTTCCTAAAAAATTAAAAACAGAACTACCATATGACCCAGTAATCCCACTGCTGGATATTAATCCAAAAGAACTAAAAACAGTACCTTGAAGAGATATTTGCAGCATTATTCACAACAGCCAAGAGGTGGAAACAACCTTAAACAACCATCAGTAGATGAATGGATAAAGACAGAGTGATATATACATATCAATAAAATATTACTCAGCCTTAAAAAAAAAAAAGGCTTGTCTTATGCTACAACATGAACAGACGTTGAGGACACTGTGCTCAGTGAAATAAGACAGTCACAGAAGGACAAATACTACATGATTCCACTTATATGAGGTATCTAAAGTTGTCAAACTCAGAAGCAGAAAGTAGGAGGGTGGTTGCCGAGGGCTGGCGGGGTGGAGAAAATGGGGAGCTGCTATTCAAGGGGTAGATGTTTCACTCACGCAAGATGGAAACACTCTAGAGATCTGCGGCACAACAAAGCGCGTACGGTTGGCAGTAACGTATGGCATGTGTTTACTACAGTAAGAAAGAAAAGATAACCCAGTCCTCATCCAAACCTAGCGATAGTTCTTACTACTTGGATAACTGCTTAGGCCTAAGTAGCAATGGAGGGAAAGTCAAGTTGCTCAGCCTGAATAGGGGAGTCTTAGCTGCTAGTACATGTTATTGTAAAACATCAACAAGAAAGCAAAGCCATAAGCAAGGAAGAAAGTTCTTACCCCAGCTATCTGTCAGACTGCTTTTAAAAGAGTAATGGTAGGGCTTCCCTCGTGGCACAGTGACTGGGAGTCCAGCTGCCAATGCAGGGGCCACAGGTTTGATCCCTGGTCCAGGAAGATCCCATATGCCACGGAGCAACCAAACCCATGCGCCACAACTGCTGAGCCTGCGCTCTAGAGCCTGCGAGCCACAACTACTGGAGCCCATGCTCTGCAACAAGAGAGGCCACCGCGATGAGAGGCCCGCACACCGCAGCGAGGAGTAGCCCCTGCTCGCCGCAACTAGAGAAAGCCCGTGCACAGCAACGAAGACCCAATGCAGCCAAAAATAAACAGATAAAATGAATTAAAAAAAAAAAAAAGTAATGGTAGTTTCAAGGCCAAATTACACTATACTCATAGTAAGCAAATCTTGTTTTTAATCCTGCCCTGTGTATGCGGGGCACACA
Organism: Hyperoodon ampullatus; assembly: GCF_949752795.1. Classification (NCBI taxonomy): domain Eukaryota; kingdom Metazoa; phylum Chordata; class Mammalia; order Artiodactyla; family Ziphiidae; genus Hyperoodon; species Hyperoodon ampullatus. The sequence goes on along the minus strand of NC_136924.1, from coordinate 100,998,435 downwards.
CAAATAGTCTTTGAATGTAGCACAACTAGCCAACAGTATGAAGCTGGCTTACAAAATGTTACCAAGGGTAAAGAAGAAATAACCTTAAATTTCCTGTCACAATCGCCTGTATTTCTACAGTGCTCTGGTGAAATTCTTATAAAAGACCTGAAAAGACAAGACAATCCTCTCGAGTTCCAACCAGCACCACTATTACCCACACAATAAGCTTATCTCTTACGATGGTAAAGATGCAGTTCCAAATAGAGGCTTTCAATATGTTTCTAACTACAACCCACAGTAAGAAATGTATATTATTATTCATATCTATAAACACATACATATCTAAATAAAGCTACACAATTTCATCAAATAACATAGTTTAAATGTATATTACTACATATATGCACCTTAATATCTTTATTTGCTGTCTAATTAACACTGCTTGTAGTACCAAAATAAATGTCACGAGCTACCAATGGGCATAACCTACAGTCTGAGAAACACTGTACTAGAAACACAACACTGAACGTGCTACACAATTGCAAGGTTCCAAAGCACATGGCAAAATGTCTATTAACAATGACACTGGGACCTGCTCACAAATATTTACACCTTTGCACTCTTGGTATAGCTGCTTGAATCATTTAAAAGCTGCTCTTTTCTCTGCGAGGTAAAAGGAAAGATTAGATTATTTTCCCAGAATTCTACTGGCTCCCAAAGTATGCACTGGAGATAAACTCTATCTGAGTAGTCAGCATGCAATTAGGATTTCTCCAAAAATATAAATGATAATGTCATTACTAAATAATGGCTGAATTATAAAGGATATATGGTAACTACAAAAACCCATTTCCTTTCTTAAATAAGATAGAGTAACTTAAGTATGGTTTTACATGTCAACAGAAAGGGCATAACTAATTCCTAGCTACCTTAAGAATAAGAGACTTCAAAATCTTACAAATGTGCTCAGGGCTCCTTTTCAAAACGCCATCCTCTCTCCAGCAGAGTCCCCATACTCTTTCTTTTTAATATCCTTCCTCCAGCTACATTCCCATAAATTTGCTTTACTTACCATCCTTCCACTTTAACTTACTTTTTTATGATAGGAAGAAAGGGCAGATGCCTCTACAAGAGGCTCCAAATCTCCTTGGTGGATGTCATTGTCACCTCTCCTTGTACCATCAAGTTGGTGCCCTTTTCTGAGCCTTATATCTGGCTCTGGAGTCCTGCTGTACTCCAGTCGGTTTTCTGCTGTCTCATTCATGGGATACCCACGCCTTTCTTACAAAGAGGTCTTTCTGTTCCTTCTTCTTGGGAGGATGGACTTTTAGGATAGTGAGTTGACCCTAAGGAGAGAAAGTTTTGAATTAACATATTTGAATGAGTGATGGGGGAAGACATATGTTGTATTATTTATTATACACTAAAACTAGAATTTTCTGCAATCATTAAGAATAAAATAATAATGTATTAAAAAAAACCTACACTTGTTGATAAAGAGGACTGCCAAAATCTACTTTTTTTTTTTTTTTGCGGTACGCGGGCCTCTCCCGTTGCGGAGCACAGGCTCCGGACGCGCAGGCTCAACGGCCATGGATCACGGGCCCAGCCGCTCCGCGGCCTGTGGGATCCTCCCGGACCAGAGCACGAACCCGTGTCCCCCGCATCGGCAGGCGGACTCCCAACCACTGCGCCACCAGGGAAGCCCCAAAATCTACTTTTAAATGAAAAAAGCAGGATACCAAAGACATGTATAATGTGCCCACTTATACATTATAAAAGTATAAAATCGTGAATAAGTATACATGTGTACATAGAATACCTATTTATTTGAAATTGTGCTCTTGGTCCAGAGGCACACAGGGAAGAACCTAGGGTCTGGAGTGAGAAGGCTTACCCTTCATTTTGTTCTGCCTGCCTTGTTTTTACCACATGCCATCTAATACTTTTTCAATTAAAAACATACCTAACTGTAGAAAGAATATATGTGGATTTTATGTACTACAACTAGGTTTTACATATCCAATCTCATTTAAATCATCACAATGACCCTTCAGGGTATTTTGAGTTCTACTTCACAGGTGAGGAAACCAAAATTCACCATACTTTTATGAAATAAGACAATGTCTCTGACTGACATGGCACATATTATTGGTTATGTTTTGCATTTAAGTTGCTTAATGTCTGAAATTTCAGTATTTTTGAGCTGCTTTGAACTCCAAGTAGATTACTCTGGAAGGCAAGAGCACACTCCTATTATATCCCTGAGTTCCCAGAAAGTACTACGCACATAAATGTTTAACGAACATGACAGATGATATTTAAATGTTCTTAAGTGGTAAAAACACATTCAGAGATCATCAATATTTCTCTAAACTGGATCTCAAAAGTTTCCTAGGAGTTCAATAATTTCAAGTCCTTGGCCCTCTACCTCATAACTCACAGGACAAAAGCTTATTTTAGAGATTTAAGTTACATATCCAAATAAGGTGATTATCACAGCCAATCCAACTAGAAAGACAAAAACAGGAAGAAGCCAAGGTACATGTTGTGCTCATAAATCCCATGGGATTCAAAATTTTTACTGTGGCAGAGGAGGAGTGGGGCAATGTGGGAGGGCCTGGATAGTACGAAGAGAGGGTAAAAGATGCACTTAGTGTTCATATGTGGATACACAAGACTAAGAATTGGCTCAACAGTTCGAATTAGACTAAGAATTAGCCAACTGTTAGTTTCATAAATCATCTGAGCTTGTTGTAGGAGTTCTCTCAAGTTTTTATAACAAGAACAAACACAGTCTTTAAGGATCACCAAATCTGGGCCTGTGCCTATCACATAAGGGCCTGAGCCAGCATATTCTAATAATGAGATTATAAACTATGCTATTAATACCCAATGCTGAAAGATGAAACAATGCTAGTGATTTATATTTATTTACAAAACTGTTTCACACCCACCATTTCACTTTGTTTCAGGGAAGAGGGAGCTAACATTTACTGGGGATTGACAAAGTTAAATTCTGTACCAGAGAATTTACAGGTGGTATCTCACATAATTCTTACATATGGCCCTCTGAGGTATCTTATCCCCATTTTACAGATGTGGAAACTGAGGCTCAGAGATTAGGCAACTTATCCAAGGCCATTAATCTTTAAGAGTAGCTGGAACAATGAACTGTCCAGCTGTACTTGGATAAATGATTTTCTTGCTAAGAAGAATAAAAAATAGGGAAAGTATTCGGAACTAGGCTTTTTTTTTTTTTTTTTTTTTTTTTTTTTTTTTTTTTTTTTTTTTTTTTTTGCAGTACGCGGGCCTCTCACTGTTGTGGCCACTCCCGCTGCAGAGCACAGGCTCCGGACGCGCAGGCCCAGCGGCCATGGCTCACGGGCCCAGCTGCTCCGCGGCATGTGGGATCCTCCCAGACCGGGGCACGAACCCGTATCCCCTGCATCGGCAGGCGGACTCTCAACCACTGCGCCACCAGGGAAGCCCCGGAACTAGGCTTTAACTTGCTCTGGTTAACAGTAAAAGGAAGTGAGATACGAGATGGAAAGTAAGACTTCAGAGTACCATTATCTGTTAACCAGAAGAGTTAATCTCTATTCTACTTCCTCAGGAATTTTTCGTTGGTCAGGATTCTAAGAATACTACGCTATATTACACAGAACTAAGATAAAAAAAAGAGAAAAGAAAAGAATCCAATACAAACAGCTGGCAGGAAGGAACAAGTAACTGAGAGGTGCTCTGAATTTATCAGTAGACATAGAAGTCCAACACAAATCCAACCGGGTGCATTTTCAGCAAGTAGGGCAGATCTAAGGTCTTTTAAAATCTCTGAGTGGCCAGTGGGGATGAGGAAAGAAAGAAAATACTAATGTGAGTGTTTCAATTCCTACACCTCCTCTACAGGTTGCAAGGCCTCTTGCCCCCAATATCTAGATTAAATATACTTTTACTGAATGAATTATTATACCTGCAGTGTTTATTGGAAAAGAGACTCATTTTCTGTATAAAATTGCTTAACATGCACCCTATTACTTTTTAAAAATGTTTTCACAAACTAATTTAAGTATTGACATAAATAACTTATTTTTAAATTTGCTAAGGCTTCTTCCCAGTAGATAGTCTGTTCTACAGGTGATCAAATATGAAACTATGAAACAAAAGAAGTAAAATGGAAACTTGACCTCACACGTTCTAGGAGCAGAGACACAGGCGTCACTAACTCTGCCCAAAAGCAATGGAGGTTTGCCAAGCAGAGTAGAGGAAAGGTGTTCTGTACAGAGAAAACAGCATATGCAAGGCAAGGACTCCAGGGTCTGTTGAGAAATCAGAGAACAGGGACAAGAAAGAACTCAGATGACGCAGGCTTTTTGCTCACGCAGCCGAGCATATAGAGGATGCCATTCACTGATGATTCAGGGGAGAAGCAAATTCACAGCAGAAGAAGAATGAATTTGTTTTCAGAAATGGTGTCTGAAGTGAAAGAAATGTTCACTTGGCACCAGGAAACATAAATCTGGAATTCAGAAGAGAGAATGAGTTTGAAAACAGAACTAGGGATTACTAGGATTAAAAGTCATAATACTAGGGACTTCCCTAGTGGCGCAGTGGTTAAGAATCCGCCTGCCAATGCAGGGGACATAGGTTCAAGCCCTGGTCCGGGAAGATAGCATATACGGCGGAGCAACTAAGCCCGTGTGCCACAGCTACTGAGCTTGCGCTCTAGAGCCCGCAAGCCACAACTGCTGAAGCCCACGCACCTAGACCCTGTGCTCCACAACAAGAGAAGCCACCGCAGTGAGAAACCCGCGCACCGCAACGAAGAGTAGCCCCCCCTCGCTGCAACTAGAGAAAGCCTGCGCGCAGCAACGAAGACCCAACGCAGCCAAAAATAAATAAATTTATTTTTAATAAAGAAAAGTGATGTAGCATAATAATAGTTAACAACACAGGACAAAATCCTTTGGGAAAAAAAAAGTTATACAAAGGACTGAGGAGGGATAAGGATCAAAGTAAAAAAAACCCAGGAGAATACCAAATATTAAAGTCAGGACTGGACCCTCATCTGTTGACTCCCAGTCAAATGTACTCACACCAAGTTTCCTTCCCAGTGGGAAAGCAATGGAAAATTTAAAACTCACACTTCTTAGACTTCACTTTCTCTTCAAATAATACTGCATAAGGTAAATTATTATGTTGCTTAAAAGCACCAAGGTTGCTTAAATGGTAACTCAAAAGCAATTTTCTCTACCTGAACAAACTGCTAACTTAATGGTTTGATACTTCTGGTCTAGAAATTTAGCTCTATCCCAGGAAAGGTGTTTTCTAAAATCCAGTACTTGTCTGCATGTTCCATGAGGCAAAGGTTTCTGTTTGCTCACTGCTGAAAACCACACTGCAACAGATGCACAGTAGACATTCAGTAAAGGTTTCTTGTATGAATGAATAAATGTCTTATTCTCCAGGAGAAAAACAGAAGAAAAGGAATTAATATTATTTATGTCATATTTAATCAGTTATATTGGACTTCCCACCAAAGGTAGACTATATTATAGTACAATGTATTACTTCACCTATTTCATAATTTTAATTTTTATGTTGCCCCCAATTTTAAAAGAGCAGGCAAGCTGTGGAAAATAGTATGGCAGTTCCTAAAATAAATTAAAAATACATTTACTATATGACCCAGCCAATTCCACTTCTGGGTATGTACTCACAAGAACAGAAAGCAGGGTCTTGAAGAGACATTTATACACTCATGCTCATAACAGCGTTATTCACAATAGGTAAAACGTGGAGCAGCCCAAGTGTCCATCAATGGATAAACAAATAAACAAAATGTGGTCTATACATACAAGAAAATATTCAGCCTCAAAAAAAGAAGAAAATTCTGACACAAGCTACAACCTGAGTGAACCTGAGGACCTTATGATTCCACTTGCCATAGGTTATTTAAAGTAGTCAAATTCATAGAAAGTACAATGGTGGTTGCCAGGGGCTGGGGCAAAGAGGGAATGGAGAGTTACCATTTAATGGGTATAGCTTCTGTTTTGCAAGATGAAAAAAAGAGTTCTGCAGATAAATGGTGGTGATGGCTGCAACAACATGGATATACAACATGACTACACACTTAAAAATGGTGACGATAGTAAATTTTATGTTATGTGTATTTTGCACATTTTTTAATGGGTGGGGTGGAAATATACTATAGTACTATATGGCCTCTTTGTCTAGTAAACTTTTTATTCATGCACACAAAGGACACAAAGTTGACAAAGTATAAATGCTGTGTAACCAACAACAAACAACATTCTAGCACCCAGAGGACCTCTCTCCCCCATCACTGTAAAGCTTTTTAAGGTGTTAAGTTTAAGAGGTCCAACCCCTTTCCTTGCCAGTTAATGTGATACAATCTTCCAGCAAGGTTCTCTAAAGACTTGCCAACTGCCACGGACCTTAAGTCTTCAAATTCTAAGGGCCAGTGGTATAATGTCCCTTTGTATTAACTGGGACACAGCAAGTAGGGTGCAGTAAGTACTGAGTCTAGTGGCATCGCTTTCTAGTTCTATAATTAGATTATTCAGTGGTAGAGGACAGGTTGCAAAATATGTCCCATGATTTTGTTGGCTTCCTCTAAGTTGAAAGTAGCCAATTTCAAAGTGACTTGAAAGTTGTATACTGAAATTATTCCAGTGTGGTCTGTCATTCCACACTGAAGTATGCGTTTGAAGTTAGTGCATGGTTAATGAGATTTCTGGTATCAAGTTCATGCTCTTCCTTGATTGGAAACCTGAGTGGCACAGAATGTTCTACGTGGAAGTATCAGTATGTTATGCCCCTCATGACCTTTTCTTTCAGACTTCAATGTGAAATAAAATATGTGATGCAAATCTGAACTACTAATAATGAAACCAGATGATTTTTTTTAGGATGGAATAGTTTATTTCAACAATGGGACCAGCAGGGATATTAAAGGCAGCAGGTTTTCTTTTGAATACTAGCCATTTTTTCTCTTTACAAATCATTATTAAAAATAAGTACTAGATGTGTTACCCTGACTGGCTTATAAATCTTTAGAGAACCTTGTTGGCAGATTCCTATCACATTAACTGGCAAGGAAAGGTGTTGGACCTCTTAAACTTAACACTTTAAAAAGCTTTACCTTCTGCTCTGGGTGGGAGGTTGGAATAAAAGTCACCACCTAACTCTTAAAAAAAAAAAAAAAGCTTTACCGTGGGAACTTCCTGGGGGTCCAGTGGTTAGGACTCGGTGCTTTCACTGCCAGGAACCAGGTTCAAGCCCTGGTCAGGGAACTAAGATCCCACGAGCCGCTCGGCACAGCCAAAAACAAAAAAGAACATAAAAAGCTTTATAGTGGGGCTTCCCTGGTGGCGCAGTGGTTGAGAGTCTGCCTGCTGATGCGGGGGACACGGGTTCGTGCCCCGGTCTGGGAAGATCCCACATGCCGCAGAGCGGCTGGGCCCGTGAGCCGTGGCCGCCGAGCCTGCGCATCCAGAGCCTGTGCTCCACAACGGAAGAGGCAACAACAGTGAGGGGCCCGCGTACCGCAAAAAAAAAAAAAAAAAGCTTTACAGTGATGGGGGAGAGGGGTCGGTCACACAGCCCAAATCTACCTGTTTCCCTCCACTCTTACTTCCTGGCTCAAGCCACCAGCATCTCTCACCTGTCCTAATACAACAGCCAGTAAAGTCTCCTGGGTTCCACTTCTGTTACCCACCCCTTATCCTCAGAATCCAGTCCTCACACAGCGGTCACAGCAGATCTTTCTCAAAACACAGTCCCTTGCTTTTGGAGCCCTCCAATGGCTTTCCTTTACCCCTAAGGGACGTCTTACCCTGGCTCACAAACCCTTAAATGATTAGCCCCTAACTCTGGCCTCATTCTGTACCACTCTCCCCCTTACCCACTACGTTCCAGCCACAGTGACTTCCCATCTACTCCCCAAACACCACAAAGGCTCAAATGGCTCTATGTCACCTGGTTCCCAAGGCCTGGAATGCTCATCGCCCAGATCTTCCCATGGCTGGGCTCCTTCTTCACATGCGGATCTCAACTTAAGGGTCACTGACTCAAAGAATCCTTCTCTGACCACATAATCTCAGTCACTCCTTATCACATCACCTTTTAATCTCTTCCACAGCACTTGTCTCTGGTATTTTTATTTCTTTGTTTACTTACTACTGGTCTTTTCTCACTAGACTGAAAACTCCTGAAAGAAGAGACATTATATTGGGTTGGCCAAAAAGTGCCTTTGGTTTTTAAGTAAAAATAAACACATTTTTCATTTTCACCAAGAACTTTATTGAACATATTCACCCATTTGTTCCACTGCCTTCTGCCATTTTTCAGGCAACTTCATAATTCCATCTTCCCAAAACTTTTTATCTTTCATTCATTCATTCATTCATTTATTTTGGCTGTGTTGGGTCTTCATTTCTGTGCAAGGGCTTTCTCTAGTTGCAGCGAGTGGGGGCTACTCTTCATCGCGGTGCACGGGCCTCTCACTGTCGCGGCCTCTCTTGTTGCGGAGCACAAGTTCCAGGCGCGCAGACTCAGTAGCTGTGGCTCACGGGCCCAGTTGCTCCGCAGCATGTGGGATCTTCCCAGACCAGGGCTCAAACCTGTGTCCCCTGCATTGGCAAGCAGATTCTCAACCACTGCGCCGCCAGGGAAGCCCAACTTTTTATCTTTTTGAGCAAGGAACTGGTCCAGGTACCTTTTACAGTCTTCCAGGGAATTGAATTTTTTTCCATTAAGAGAATTTTGTAAAGACCGAAATAAATGGAAATCTGAAGGTGCAATGGCTGGTGAATATGGCGGATGAATCAGAACTTCCCAGCCAAGCTGTAACAGTTTTTGTCTGGTCATCAAAGAAACACACGGTCTTGCGTCATCCTGATGGAAGATTACACGTTTTCTGTTGACTAATTCCAGATGCTTTTCATCGAGTGCTGCTTTCAGTTGGTCTAACTGGGAGCAGTACTTGTTGGAATTAATCGTTTGGTTTTCCGGAAGGAGCTCATGGTACAGGACTCCCTTCCAATCCCACCATATACACAACATCAACTTCTTTGGATGAAGACCGGCCTTTGGTGTGGTTGGTGGTGGTTCTTTTCACTTGCCCCACGATCTCTTCTGTTCCACATTATTGGACAGTATCCACTTTGCATCTCCCATCACAATTTATTTTAAAAATGGAACACTTTCATTACGTTTTAGGAGAGAATCGCATGTGGAAATATGGTCAAGAAGGTTTTTTGCACTTAACTTACGTGGAAACCAAACATCATAGTGATCAACAGAACCAAGCTGGTGCAAATTATTTTCAGCGCTTGATTTGGATATTCTGAGTATGTCGGCTATCTCTCACATGGTATAATGTTGATTGTTTTCAATTAATGTCTCGATATGATCACTTTTAACTTCAACTGGTCTACCCAACCGTGGAGCATCGTCCAGTGAGAAATCTCCAGCACAAAACTTCGCAAACTACTTTGGACACATTCAATCAGTCAGAGCACCTTCTCCATACACTGCACAAATCTTTTTTTTGCGTTTCAGTTGTGTTTCTTGAAATAATAAAGCATAATAGGCCAAAAATGTTGCTTTTTTCTTCCATCTTCAATATTAAAATGGCTACACAAAAATTCACCAATTTGGGTACGTTTTTTCTTTTTTTAAATGCACACTGATATGTCAGCTGTCACAATACAATCTAACAAAACTGTTTCGAATGAAGTTGAAGACAATTAAGTGCTATGAGAACCACCTTACGGAAAAAAAGAATGAACCTTTTGGCCAACCCAATATATCTTCTTTACACCTATATCCCCAGTACCTAAAATAGCTTCTGGCACACAGTAGGTGTATTCACTAAATATCTGCTGAATAAATAAGTGGGGAATTACTACCCACACTTCAAGAATAAGTTCATAGGCAGAAACTAATTTCCCTGACGTCCCCAGGCTCCTGACAGTAACTCTTTTATTCTTCTCATTTACTAATGTTTCTAGTATAGTACTTGTCAAAATTTATTGCATTTTTTTGTTTACGTGCCTGTCTTCCCCTCCTGCAATGCAAAACTTCTCAAGGTCAGGGACCCTTTTTTGGAATCCATTTTTGTATCCACAACACCAAGCTTGGTCTGGGATGCAAAGGAGCTTAAAAATCTTTGCTGTATGATGAGGAGGAGGAGGGGGAATGACAGCAACAGCTAACATGCAATGAGTGCTAACATTTCCCATGGATTATCTCTTTAAATCCTTGCAACAATCCTGGAGGATAGATACAATTATTTCCTCCATTTTGGAAATGACAAAATGCCCAGAGAGGTTATAAATAACATGCCTGAGATAACTACAGTAATAAGTGGCAATCTAATCTATCTAATCAATCTAACAGCCAAGTTAACGCTCTTATCCCCAACCTTCTATGTTAGCATGAACCATAAGTTGTTCTCAAAAAAATGCATGATAGCACTTAAGTGACAAAAGCAGGAGTTAACACTGACAGTACACTGTACTTTACAGCGATGTTGAAAATATTAAGAAACAATCAAGAAATGGGGAGGAGGGCTTCCTTGGTGGCGCAGTGGTTGAGAATCTGCCTGCCAATGCAGGGGACATGAGTTCGAGCCCTGGTCCAGGAAGATCCCACATGCTGCGGAGCAAATAAGCCTGTGCGCCACAACTACTGAGCCCACGTGCCACAACTACTGAAGCCTGCGCGCCTAGAGCCCATGCTCTGCAACAAGAGAAGCCACCGCAATGAGAAGCCCACGCACCGCAACAAAGAGTAGCCCCCGCTCGCCGCAGCTAGAGAAAGCCCGTGCACAGCAACGAAGACCCAACGCAGCCAAAAATAAATTAATTAAATAAATAAATTTAAAAAAAAAAAGAAATGAGGAGGATCTTGGAGGCTTGCCACATACCAGAAGCAATAAAATGATTGGTTAAAATTGGAATTCTTCCCAAACACTCAAAACATTTCTCAGTAGAAAAATGTCAATAAAAAAACCTGATAACTGGGAAAAGAATAACTGATAAAATGGGAAAAGTTCCCAACATATGTTACTAACTGATACAGCTCTTCCAAAAATGATACAGTTGATAACTGAGAAGGAGCAACACCTAGATTTTTAAGACAGGCACTACCACACTTTCATGTTCATAAAAGCTTAACTGATGTAAGCACAAAGAAACATTTCAAATCAAATGCAGTTTATTTTTTAAAGATTATTTTGAAGCTATAAAGACAGGCAACACTCTGTATCATTTACACTACTTTCTTTCCTAGCATGAAGTAGGGCAACTTTTAAGTACAATCACAAGGAACCTTTTCTAACTTACTGCCCAACCCCACTGACCAACTTTCCTGAGAAGAAATCAGGCAAATCTTATGCTGTGAAGTAGAGTTGGGGGAAAAGCCAGTGAAAGCCTACCTCTCTCAGTCTTGAGACCTACTTCAGAAGGCACAGTATTACTACCTATCACTATAAAAGTTTAGAGGCTAATTTAGAGGTTACCAAGTGCCAGATAAAGTGAGCTTTTATTCATACTCTCATTTAACTTTAAAACCCTGCCTGTTACAGATAGTATGATCTCTGTTTACAAACGAGAGGACTGAGGGTAAGACTATTCAAGGTTATACAAGTTACAAAATAGAGAAGAACTACCCAGATTAGGCCCTCTCCATTATACAACACTGCCTCCCACAAAGGTAAGTGGTTCCATTTTTTCTGGTCATGGTCATGATGTTATCTCTTTGAAGGGAGGTGAACTGCTGCTTAACACTTACTGGAGCCAACTTGGAACCAGGCTAAGTAGTTGGACTTTCACCCATCATCTCATTTAATCCTCCAGCAATCCTTATGAAACAGGGTCCCATTTTACAGATGAAGAAACTGACACTAAAGGAGATCAAATAAGTCATCAATGACACAAACTTAAGTGGAGACTATGAATTCAAATCTGTATCTAACTCCAAAGACCATACTTTACCACCATCTTACAGGGCTTCATTAAAGGCACAAATAGTCCATTAAAGCCACTGGTCATGGTCACGGATAAAAAACACCTTTATAAAAAGGATTCGAGGACCTGGTGGCACAGTGGTTAAGAATCCGCCTGCCAATACAGGGGACACGTGTTCGAGCCTTGGTCCGGGAAGATCCCATATGCCGTGGAGCAACTAAGCCCATGCGCCACAACTACTGAGCCTACGCTCTAGAGCCCGCGAGCCACAACTACTGAGCCCTCACGCCACAATTACTGAAGCCCGCGCACCTAGAGCCCGTGCTCCACAACAACAGAAGCCACCTCAAGGAGAAGCCCGCGCACCGCAACAAAGAGTAGCCCCCATTCGCCGCAACTAGAGAAAGCCCGCGCGCAACAACAAGACCCAATGTAGCCAAAAATAAATTAATTAATTAAAGAAAAAAAGGATTTGATACAACTCTTATAGCCATGTTACAATGGTTGTTTCCATTTCCCAAGATCTGTAAGTAACCCTGAGTTTCTAAAACAAAGAACAGTACACAAAAATGCAAACGTACATGATAGGAACAACAGTCCTGAACGTTATAGTCAGAGAAACCCTGACAAGCCCGTGATATATAAATTGTCATACCTATACTAAACCAAAATATGTAAATTATGCAAAGAATTCCTTTCATAAATCATCTGCACTATAATACCATATAACCACACTCTTGTTCCAACTATTTCAGAAATAAAATCTGTCCAGGTAAAATATATGATCTGTACAGTCAATGTTTCAGGCAAAATCAAAAACCCTACTTTGGTAAAGACCTGTCTCCATAAGTAAATAACAATCATTCAGGGCCCTATCTCATCCTGCATAACACCCTCCACGACATAAGTTTCTTTTTTGTTTTCTTGTTTCTACAATGCTGCAGATGGAGAAACCAAGAAGTGATTAGTTATCTTTCTCAATATCACAATCAGAAATCTACAAATAAAACTTGTGTCTACAACCTTTCCCAATATCACTAAATTCCACTAAACCACAAGGTCTTCTTTCAACCACAAATGTAAAACAAAAGGAATGGAAAAAAAAAAACCTAGAATATATAACTATCTGCAGACCTCACAGCAACTCTTCTCAGACTAAAAACCCTTGTTAAGTGGAAACAAAAATAGTTTTCATTCTTAAATTAAGTTATTTGTAGCGATTTCTATCAGACATTTCAGAAAGATTCACATTTACGTGTATAATTCTAAAATCAAAACTGAAAGTCTCGGACTTCCCTGGTGGCGCAGTGGTTAAGAATCTGCCTGCCGATGCAGGGAACATGAGTTCGAGCCCTGGTCCGGGAAGACCCCACGTGCCACGGAGCAACTAAGCCCGTGCGCCACAACTACTGAAGCCCATGCACCTAGAGCCTGTGCTCCGCAACAAGAGAAGCCACTGCAATGAGAAGTCCACGCGCAGCAACGAAGACCCAGCAGCCAAAAATAAACAGATAAATAAATAAAATCTTTAAAAAAAATTTTTTTAAAGACCCAACGCAGCCAAATAAACAAATTTATTTTTAAAAAAGTTTACCCTCAAACTGTCTGATACCTAGCTTCTATTTAAAAAGTGGTTGAGGGCTTCCCTGGTGGCACAGTGGTTCAGAATCCACCTGCCTTCAAAAAAAAAAAAAAAAAAAAAAAATCCACCTGCCAAAGCAGGGGACACGGGTTTGAGCCCTGGTCCGGGAAGATCTCACATGCCACAGAGCAACTAAGCCCGTGTGTCACAACTACTGAGCCTGCACTCTAGAGCCTGCGAGCCACAACTACTGAAGCCCACGCACCTAGACCCTGTGCTCCACAAGAGAAGCCACCGCAATGAGAAGCCCGCACACCGCAAGGAAGAACAGACCCCGCTCGCCGCAACTAGAGAAAGCCACGCACAGCAACAGAGAACCAAAACAGCCAAAAGTAAATAAATACAATAAATTTATTTTAAAAATAAATAAATAAATAAAAAGTGGTTGAGAGAAATGACATTTGGATGAGATCTACAAAATGTGCTATATTTATCTACTCCTCTAGGATCAAGTAATCCACCAATGAATTACTCTGGCCCAGAAGTCACAAACTTGAACATTTGAAGCAAATGATGAAAGACAAAAAGGCTGTTATTGTGTTGAACCAGAAACTGCTCAAAAGATTTACAATTCAAATTTAAAAACACAGTGTTAAACAGTGCTGTGGTAACTGGCTATGCATAGAAAAAAATTAGATCCCTGACTCACATCATATACAAAAAAAATGTTTTTTCAGGCAAGATCAAGATCTAAATATAAAATACCAAATTTCTAAAACTTTTAGAAAGAAATGCAGAGACCTAAATGACCTTGGAATATGGAATAGATTTCTTAAATAAGGCACCAAGGACACAAACCAATAAGAAAAATGATGGTAGATTTGACAATCCTTTCTATTCAACAAACCATATAAAAAGTTAACAGATAAGCCACACATACTAGAAAATACCTACAATTCATTTCACAGACATAACCAGGATATGCAATAAACTCCTAAAAGCAATTTTAAAAGGACAACCCAATTGTGGGAGAGAGACAGACAGGGACAGACAGCTAAGAAATAGAAATCTGAGTAGTCATTCAACATTTCAACATGCTCAATCTCATAATTAATCAAGAAAAATTTTAAGATAATATCATTTCACACTCATCTGATTTGTAAACATGTAACAAATCTGACAATGTCATGGATCTGTAAGGATTTAGATATAGCAATTCTCATATCCTCATGCTAAAAAAACACAAAGTGACTCAATTCTGAAAAGCAATTTGGCAATATCTGATAGAACTTTAAATTCCCATAATCTCAAACCCAGTAATTCCAGTTCTGGGTAATTTACACCAGAGAACTTCATTTCAAACTTAGTAACCACACACACACACACACACACACACACACACAAATTTCATAAAACATTTAATCCTTATTGCAAAATAACCTGATGTTTCTCTAAACTATTTTAATTCCTAAAGTGATTTCATAACCGATTAATGGTTCCCAACATGCAATTTGAAAAACTTGCCAAAGATCTTAAATACGTGCGCAAGGATTTCTAACCAGGAATGTTCAATGTAGCACTGTTTTTAAAACAGGAAAAATAGAAACAACCTAATACCTATCAACACGAAAACAAATTTAAACTGGTTGTATTCGTATAATAATACAACTATACAGCAGATAAAAGTAATGACTAGGGCTTCCCTGATGGCGCAGTGGTTGAACGTCCGCCTGCCGATGCAGGGGACACGGGTTCGTGCCCCGGTCCGGGAAGATCCCACGTGCCGCGGAGCGGCTGGGCCCGTGAGTCATGGCCGCTGAGCCTGCGCGTCCGGAGCCTGTGCTCCGCAACGGGAGAGGCCCCAACAGTGAGAGGCCCGCATACCGCAAAAAAAAAAGTAATGACTATAACTAGGATGAACCATATGAAACTATCATTTTTGCAGGTCAAATGGTAAAAAATCAGCAATTTCATGAGTCTAAAAAAACTTGTTTCATGAAAAACAAGTTACAGAGTAGGTAGAATATTGCTTATATAAAGTTTGAAAATACCCAAAACATAATATTGATTTATGAATATACTCCTATGTAGTAATTATATAAAAACAGGTATTAGAAACACCAAATTCAAGATATCATTACTTCTGGGAAGAAAGTGAAATGTAACCCAAGAAGGTGCTTCAACTGTATGTGAAAGGCTTTTCTTTAAAAAAAAAAAAAAAAAACAGGGAAGTGTGGGAAAACGTTGAGATCTGATATAACTGTATGGTAGATGTGTGAAGGTTAATTACCTTGGTCTCTGTATTCTCCCGTATGTTTGAAATACGTTAAGAAAAAAAAAAAATCTGTATTAGCCGACTAAAACACACATCTGCAGCCTAAATTCAAACCAACTGCTCCATATAAAATTTCTTTCATTGGCTTGAAACGTTAATGCATCATCCTCACCTTTTTTTAACAAGGGTCTCTAGCCAAAAATAAATAAATAAATAAAATAAAGCTTTATGTAACACCCAATTTAAATAGTTCCTTAAAATCCATCAAGCGAAGATTTATCCCTGGAAAATTGGTCTTGTTCCTCCTTCCAGTTCAGTGCTATATATTTTACCATATTTCCATTTTCATCTCGGCTGCCAAGAAAATTCAAATCCAAATTTTATTCTTAGTCATTGAATTATGCTGCCACTTGGGAAAAGAATATATGCCTTCTCCTTTTCCTCATTTTTCTTTGATATGTATATATAATTATATTTCTGGCTCTTTTAAGTTACAGAAATTCTGCAAAAATAAAATGTAAATAAATTCCAAGAAAATAAAAATAAACTTTCTGTTCCACCACGCTAAGGAGTTTTCACCATCATTGCTTCTTCCTGGACCAAGGGAATGGGAATGCAAATACAACTATGCATACACGTTCACGACACTAAAATTTCAGGACATACAGGATTAAAGTCAATATGCTACCAGTGGAAAATAATTAGCTAATATACTAACAAAAAAATGTATACAAAAGAAAACGTGAAGTTGGTCAAAATTTAATAAGCTAATTATTTCTTTCTCTTCAAGACCATTTTGCTTTGTATGCTTTGTTTTCCTGTGCATGGATATTGTGGAAAATTCATAAGTCCAATAAGAATATGTAACATTACAAGTCATATATAAAGAAAGTTCTGTGGGTTTTTTGTGTGTATGTGGTCTTCTATTTAAAGACTTGAAGTGTCCTTTCCCACAGGTATTTTCCCCATGCCTAACGATATTCTGGCAGTTTCCTGAATTTGGCTTCCCTTCTCCTTCTGTCTGGAGCCTCACAATGTCTACTGAAGCCAAGCATACCATTTAGGCAGCACACATGCCCTCTAACACATGGTATACCCCAATACAGCAAATTCAAAACCATGGGTTACATGAAACAAATCCCCTAATTAATCCATTCCTTAACTTCCAAAACTGAATACCAAATGTTCTTATTAAATAGGTTTGGTTAATTATTTTCTTACAAACAGGGCCTAGGATGTCAATCACTCTTATTTATCTCATTTTAGAAATAAAGGATAATATAGAGGGACTTCTCTGGCAGTCCAGTGGTTAACCCTTTGCCTTCCAATGCAGGGGATGCGGGTTCGACCCCTGGTCGGCGAGCTAAGATTCCCACATGCCTCACAGCCAAAAAAACCAAAACATAAAACAGAAGCAATATTGTAACAAATTCAATAAAGACTTTAAAAATGGTCCGCATCAAAAAAATCTTTTTTAAAAAAAGGGATAACATAGAGAATATACACCAAGATGACAATTCTGTGCTGCAATTTTTCAAGTTCACATTTCACAAAGACTTTGAAAAGGTTATTTTTAACAAAGTTAAAACACTTCACTCAGCAGTAAGCCCAAAACAACACAATCCAATTTAGGTTTTGAAAAGAATATAACATTTACTCACCACCAGGATTACAACAGATATGAATAAAGTTATATGCTCCTCATCTTCAAGAAATATATAGTGTACTGGGCAGTCGCCCAGATTCTTTTAACAGGGATGGCAAAATCACGCTGCTTTCCAGGACTAGATAGGGAATCTAAATAGGTGAGCAGCTCTATCTAAGGGGGTAAGTATTAGAAAGAACAACTACAGAAAATAGATTTTGCCTAAAGTAATTCTAAATCAACTTCAAAAGAATGCTACCAAAACAAAACACATCTCCCAGTGAGACAGAATACATCATTGCAAGATATGTTTAACTGCCAATCAGATACAGACTGAAAAAAAAAGTTGGAAATGGCATGGAGAAGCTAGACCTCGGCCACATTTCTGGTTAAGAGTTTACATTGCTGTGACTTTTCTGGATGGCAGTCTGGCAATATACATCAAAAAGAAAAACATGCATTTCCTTCAACCCAGTAACTAGACTCTTAGAGAGCTACTCTAAAGAGCCATCAGCATGCAACAATTGTACATACAATGCATACGCATAATATACAATAAATTTAAACAATCTAAACATCCAGCAATAGGAACACTATTAAATTATGGTGAACACATTCAATAAAATACTAAGAAACAATTTAAAGAACAGAGTAGACACAAATGTATTGACCTGGAAAGGCATCCTGAGTGCTGGATTTTAAAGCACACTACTATGAGCCAAGATGGCACCATGCGCCAAGCTCCCAAGCGCTACTTCCGGTCACACCTGGAAGCAAGATTCCAAGGCACAGCCTGAGAAGGGTTGGCTGGTGTCAGTGGTGTAGCTCTTCTGAGAACTGCTCAAGGAGAGCCAGTCTGCGGCCAACTTGTCCAGCAAAAATAAACACTAGCTGCCCAGCAACCTGCAAGCAGTTACAGGATTAATAAAGTAGACCCTCTGGCCTACACTGAGGAGTTTCCACAGCAGAATATTCACTACAAACCCAACGTGGGAGATTTTCAAGTTGCAACCAAATAAACCCAGCAAAGAACTGGCAAAGCTGGTGATGTTTATGGCACAGATTGGTCACTGCCACCCAGAACATCTAGATAACTTTCCTCAAGAACGGAAAGATCTGCCCTCCTACAGCTACACTGTCTTGAATGTAGGTCTTCCAATAACATTTTGCAATACTCTGACCTTGCTGAAAACCTCATCTATCCATCAAGGTTGCCAGAGATCTTCTTTGAACCTCGACGCTGCCATGTAAGTTTCTACAACTCTGTACACTCATTTTGTGACTGATGAGAATAAAAGTGCAAAAGCAAGAATAAGGTGAATATAGTATTGCAGAACTACACATGCACATGTTAAGGGACAGCAACGCAACTGCACCCAAGATATCTTTGGAAGTGATGACTAAACTACAGAAGAAGCATCTGAAATGACGCCAAGACCGTCAATGTTCTCACGACCGTATGCTTCTGTCTCTTTTTTTGGTAATCTTTTGGCTGTGCCGTGCAGCACCTGGGGTCTTATTCCCCAACCAGGGATCAAACCCTCTCACTCTGCATTGGAACCACGAAGTCTTAACCACTGGGCCACCAGGGAAGTCCCACAACTGTGTGGTTCTCTAAGGTCACCAAGGTATTAGTCGCTGCCTTGACATTCTAACAAGGGCAAGATGAACAAGAGGAAGAGGACAACAACTCAGAATGCTAATGCAGCATGCCTTGGGGGAGAAGCTCTAAACACAAGAAAAGAAAGTTACCAAAGTACTTCAGAAACAAAAGAAGAAAACAGAAGTGTGTAACTTTTCAGCTATCCATTTGATTCATGAGCCCCAAGAATCTGCACAAAAACTACTAGAGCAGCTGAAGAGTTATAAGGAGACATCTGAAGCGAAGTTAGTGCTCCTGAACCTCACCTCCAGATAGGCAGGAATTCACAAGCTTTTTCTATCTCTGTGCAAAGGTTTGTGCAGCAGCACCAAAGAGAAGTAATAAGATCCTTCGCTCTGCTGTATACACTTCTCAGCACCTGGGAGTCCCGGAGCGCATTCCGGTGTTACGTGACCATGCCACCCATTTTGTTATGACAAGAACTCACGACAGTAGGAAACAGAGCTCTGAAAGAGATAACAGCTCAATGACTAAAAAACTTCCTCAAAACCTGGCCCAGTATAAAACACAAAGAAAGAACGTGATGATGTCTCCTAGGACTCTGATTCAGTTCTTCCAAAAACTGAACCCTCAGATATTGCAGAAGGAATTCCAGGGTAAGACTACAGAGGCCTCAATAAAATCAAGGGTACAAGAATATGGAGAAATAGATGCTAAAGATTACATTCCAGGAACAGACGCTCTGGAAGCTGAGGAAGAGAATGCTGAGGACCATCAAGACGGGTGGGGAAATACCAGTCTCAGTGAGGAGGAAGCTGATGCTAAGTGCGTTGGTGTGCACCGCTCTTCCGATGAAAAACTGCAAGAAATCTCCGAGAAGCTGAACGGCTTAAGAGAGGAGCTAGAATGTCCCATCAAAAAATAAGCTTTTCTTCAGAGAAAAGCAGCTGGTGCTACAAGATTAACTTTTGAAAAAGAGAAAACGAAGTAACTTCCAGGCAAGTTTTCCACTCCAAGGAAAAGGCTAAATTTGTGTCATTAATCTGAATGTTAGTGAATAGACTGTTTATTTGCATTAAAAAGTCCAGAAGCACTATATTTTGAAAATCACCCAAGAAAAGCACACTGCTGAACAATGGTTAGTTTGATCCCATTTTAAAAACTCCGCAACAGGAAAAATTAGCCCTAATATGTAGATTTTAATTAATAATGTAGCAGTATTGGTTTATCAAATGTAACAAATACAGCATGTTAATGCAAGGTGTTATCAACAAGGGAAAATGGAGGGTGGATAATATAAGAACTTTCTTTACTATCCACACAAACTTATGTAAATCTAAAACTGCTCTAATAAAGTCTATTAATTTTTTAAAAACCTACATGTGTAGACAGATTTGCAAATAAACATTTGCATATGCAGACAAAGAGAGCGGGAAAGCTCTATATCAAACATAATAACAGTGGTTTTCTACAGAGAGTGAAGAACACAAGGAAGAATTTGCACATTATATATCTCTGGACTGTCTAAAAACGTTCTACACTGAGCAACACTCTAAGAGGCTCTGCAGCACATGGAGAGCCTGGGTCCTGAAACCGGACTGCATGGATTGAAACCCCAGCTCCACCATTAACTAGCTGACAAACTTGGGTAGTTAATCTCTCTGTACCTCAGTTTCCTCATCTGGAACTAGGGATAATAGTTTGTGTACCCACACAAAGCTGCTGCAGGTATTAAGTGACTTATTACATGTTAAGTATTGGAAAACTACTTAGTCCATAGTAAGTGCTCAATAAGTAGTGTCCTCCACCGCCACCAAGCAGCCACTGTGCCTCAGTTTTTTTAAAATCTTGACTGGTAAGACAAATCAGGAAAACTTGGCTCATCAAGCCCTTTCTAGTGAGATCTACAATCCAGAGAATACAATGTATTCAACAGCCAAATAAAAATAATCTGAGTTTTTAACAGATGACAAATAAACACTTAGCAATATAAGCCCATTTATATGAAAACAATCACTAATAGATTCTATAAGGATAATCACAAACATCACAAAGGATAAAAACAAACCCCTCTAAGTGCTGTGATTCTGGATAATATTTACTTTCTCCTTTATACTTTACTGAGTCATTTTAATTTTCCACATTGAATATGCATCATTTTTAATGCAATAAAGCAGGAGTCAGCAAACTTTTTCTATTGAAGGCCACACAGTAAATATTTTACCCCTTACAAGCCACAAGGGTCTCTGTCCCAACTATTCAACTCCACTGTTGCACCACAAAAGCAACCAGACAATACCTAAATGAATGCATACAGCTATGTCCCATTGAAAATTTAATTTACAAAAACAGGAAGCTGACAGGACACTGCCCACAAGCAGTCAAGTTTGCCAACCCCTGAAATAAAGAAGGAAACAAAATTGTTTTCATTTTGGAAAACACAATATAATTTACAACAAAGAAAGTGCATGAGCTAAACTGACACTACTGACGAGGAAGAAAAACCTATTCATTTATTAACATATGGGAACGTACGGACAGAAAAACACAAACTCTTTCATTTAGGCTCTGGAAATTCTCCTCTCATGCTTAGTGCCCCAGTAAGAGAAAACTTGCTAAGGAGCCTAAAGTTTAGATAGGAACATAAACTAGTGGGTAGGCAATCACAAACAGAAACTAAAAGAAGTATGTCTTTCATATTTAAATCAACTTGAAATTTCTTCAAATTTCATAATAATTCACCAAGTAGCGGCCACCACAGGCGTGGAAGTCCCAACTACTGATGAAAGAGGATTTTAGTCCTGGATAATCACACACAATCAGCACCGACAAATTTGTGAAAGGAGATGAAAACATCTATGGACATCTAACAGCATTAAAAAGTGAAATTTCTATGAAATAAACATTAGAAATGAAAAAATCAGGAATGAAAAATCTCTGAAATTCTAACGGAATTACAGTCAGAGGGTGGTTAAGATGAGACATGCAAGTGTCCTTTGATAGGACACTTCAAACTTCAAAACTGACAAAGTTTCTGATCTCCGCCCCAAAAATAAAGCTTTGGGTTGAAGGAAACTATGCTTAACATTTCACTTGGAACATGGTTTGAAATATTATGACAGATTTCTTGGAGTTTTCAAAGGTTTCTTTGGAGGAGGGAAGGAGGACTGTTTTGGGAAGAGCTATGAAGGCTGCGAAGTCCAGAGTCTAACCCTAAAGACGTTAGAGGACCACTCTGCTAAAAAGACGCCAACACCCCGCAACGCAGCCAGCGTGCCCGGTACAACCGCACCGGGACCTCTCAAGCTTTCTGCTGGGCGACCTCGCCAAGTTGTCAAACCCCAGAGGAGACGGTAAACAAGACCCAGAGCCAGCGGTGCCCACTGCGAGCTCTCGCACAGACGCCCAGACCCACCGAAGCCGGTGAGCAGCAGCCTCAAGGGGCGACACCGACACACGGCAGCCCGACGCCCGGAACACCAGGCCCAGAACGCGGTCCACCCGGCCGCCTGAGCGCGGGCAAGCACCGGAGAGGTGTCTCCCCGCCGCAGGGGCCGGACGGGGGCCCAAGCGGAGCCCACTCAGGAGTGCGGCCAGCGGAGACGCGGAGGGGCGCTGGGGCCGGGGGGACTCGGGGCGGGGGTGGGCCCGGAGCCGAAGGAAGCCGGGGCCGAGGGACCCGGGGCTGGGGGTGCCGGTTCCAAAGGGAGCTGGGGCCGAAAGGACCCGGGGCTGAGAGGACCCGGGATGGAAGGAAGCCGGAGACCCGGAGCTGAAGGGACTCGGGACTGAGGGGACGCAGAGCTGGGGGAACCGGAAGGGAGCCGGGGCTGAGAGGCCCGGGGCTGAGAGGCCCGGGGCGGAGAAAACCCGGCCCTGAGGGGCGCCGGCCCTGAGGGGCGCCGGCCCGGGGGTCGGGCGGACAGAGCAGGGGATGGAGGAGCGCGCTCCCCGCCCGCCGCGCCGCCAGTACACCCGCCCTCAGCCCTCGCCCCCGCCGGCCTGGCTCGTGCTCCCACTCGAGAAACTCACCAGAGCTCGCCGCCGTCTCGCCACGCGTCTCGTGTTGTTCGGAACCGCGGCCGCCGGGACCCCAAACCAGCGGAGGGGCCGCCCGCTGCCGCCGCCGCGACCCAGCGTCCGGGAGGGTTCTCACACCGACGCCGCCGGGACGCAAATCGCAAGAGATCTCTGGCCAATGAGAGCGCTCCTTGTGCGCAGCCGCGTTGGCCCAAGCCGGAAGCGCCCCGCCAGGCCGCTCCAGGGCCCGGAGCGGCTTGGGAGCTGCGGGGTCGGGTCTGCAACACGATACGGCGGCGCCGAGCGCCCGGGGACAAGGAAGTCCTTTCGCTTCCCTGCCTCCGGAGGCGGGAGCGTGTGCAGCGGAAGAGGCGGGGCCGCCCTGCTCGGAAGCTTCCCGGTCTCTATGGATACAGCTCACACGCCTTGGGCGGAACCGAAACTGAGGGATTGCTAGGCGTAGTCTGTGGAGGCTTCGGACCTAAACCCGAAACATCTTGCCCAAAACAACAGCGTTTGCCTTTTATTACCTCACGAAGACACTACCATTTGTGCCCCATGACTTCCAGTAAACGAATGTAAGCCCGCTCCTCTTAAAATATATGTAATTCAGAGCTATTTTTAAAATGTTTTAGCGTAATAGCTGGTCAGAAACTAATTCAGCAATAAATACCGTGTCCGTTTACCCAGAGCGAGTCATTTTCTACTTGTGAGATTCAATTGAGCTCTAACTTCTTAGACCCCAAGATCGGGTTTCGCTACATACTTACTCTACAAGAAAAGGAAGTGTAGGAGTTGGCCAGTGTAGAAAATGTTTTCTTCACAGTCAGTTCTAAGAGGGATTTATCACGCTCCAAGGAGGTTATATTGCCTTAACTGTCAAAAATCTTTTTGTACTGATTAAAGGAAACCCATAAGCTTTCAAGGACATCCATGCCCCAGGCCTGTCCCTCCCTGGAACCACACCAACCGAAAACGAAGGAGGCTGGAAAAAGCGTCACAGATCTATCAAAAGACCGAAGATCCGATACGCAATATAAGGAAAAATGTTTAAAATAGAGAACTCTCCAGCCTGGAAATGTAAAATCTAAGAAGTGATTAAAGTTACTAAAATCAGAAAGAGCATGAATAAGATGGTCTTAATACTAGTATTTTAGAACTAAGTCCACCCAGTTAGGCTTGAAAGATAAATCAAAGCAGACAAACTTACACTTCGACAGCACCTTAGAAACGACACCAGTGTATTTGCAGAGCGAATCTGACCCGTGTACCGACTCACACAGGGCACAGATGAGAACAGGGGCCTCAGGCTTAAAAAGAGATCTACTAAAGAGGACAGAGCTACCTAAGAGACCATTAAATAAGAGAGTGTTCAAAGACCTCAAACCTTTTCTGCATCCTTCTCTCAATGATTTTGCTTTGACAAAGCAAAGTGCTTTCCTCTGGAACAGTCCTTCGTGGGCTAAAACATGTGAGAAAGATGCTTATGATTGTCCCACCAAGATTTTTCCTCTCATTCTCTGTCATCTTGACCCCAGTCCCAGATCACTACTGCCAATTCCTGATGCTCCCAGTGATGAAACAAACCCCATAACATTTCCTCAGAATGCTCACACCTTCTCAGCCAGTGAAGACACTGACACCATCCCTGACCTGAAGGACCATCCCCTGAGTCCCACATCCACAGATGGTTTCATCCATATCTCTCACCTAAAGGTCACCCTTAAATGTCCCAAAGCAGATATTTCAGGTCTCTCTCCCCAACTGTGCTTCAGTTCATAATCTTTATATATTGTCTTCTAACTAGCAGTCCAAAAACCAAGGGGAATTCAGTAAAATTCTGTATCCTCCAGCACCTCAGATACAACTGTGTCAGCTGTGGATTTTTAGAATGTCTGTTCCCTCCATCCTAAAGGTGTCACACTTCTCCACAGGAGGGTGGAGTACTTCCTCTTCTGCAGCACCCAGGAAAGAGTCCCTTCCACTCCTACTCCCCCTACTAGTCACCAGTGACCCAATAGTGCCCTAAGGCACAGCTAGTCTGATGTGGTCATCTCTACAATGATCAGATGTTGTCGACAGAGAAGCACATCACTGGGTAAGTGACATTTATAATCCGGTTTCGGCCACCCCAGAATGAGGCGTCAGTGGTGCTACAATATGCTGCAGAAATGGTGATGATGGACTTGCTCTGGGGACAGCCTCAGCCTGCATTGTGATCTGCAAGTCAACAGCCAATGAGAACTGAAGAGGTAACCAGAGTGACCAGCAAATGACGGTGCAGCTTTCAAATGCTAAAGGACAAAGAAAATGCTCCAGACCCCATTGTGAATTTAAGCTTGGAGTCCCAACTGGTTTGTTTTGTTTTGTTTTCCTTCTCCAATAAAGAAAAGAGAAATTATATTATTTTTCTAATCAGAACAATTACTATTTTTAAGGAGAAAAAAAGAGACAAATCATTCTACTAGTGACAATCAAAATTAGCAGTCTTCTTGAAGAAGAACTGTCTACCACTTTCCAAAATAAAAAAAATTACAAAAGATTAACAGCTTCATCATTACGAAATACCTAAAACCAACCTAAATTCTCTTCTCCCGCAGTATCTATAAGCTGCTGAAATATAAACGTTAGAAATGAGGGGGGAAAATCTGGACAAAGTGAAAGATGGACCATAAAAAAAGAGAAACCAAGAAGAAAGGGCAAGAAATGTCAAACCAGTCCTTGTGTTTGTCTCTTACATATGTTGTAGGAGAGGAGAAATTTCTTTCTACCCTCTTAGGTTCTGCGGCTGGCCTAAGAAGTAAACTGAGATAAGACATTACTAACAAGAGAAAAGCTTATAAATTTAATGTTTTTACATGCACACAGGAGTCTTCAGAAGGAAAATGAAGACCTGAGGAGAACATTAGAGCCAAAAGCTTACATACCTTTTTACATAAAGAACAAAAAATTGTGGGGATGTGGCGAGACAAAGTGGCTTGGACTAGGGACAGCAAATTGGGGGACAATGCCTAGGAAATATATGGGGAGGGGGGAACTCATGGAATATCAGGCTACTTTTGTAGGATTCTTAGCACAGGTCCATTTTGGTTTAGGTCAACTCCCAGTCTAAGAATGTTCTACAGAATCATCATGTTGCATACCTGAAACTTATACAATGTTAAATGTCAATTATATCTCAATAAAACTGGTAGAAAAAAATAAAGAATGCTCTCTTCCTGGTACAGGGAGGTACCTTTTTCATGGGAAATGTTATGACCTGGTTTTAGGTAGAAAGGGGGAGGTAGGACAGAGAACCCTTCCTGTATCTGCTATTTCCCAGTGCCCTCAGCTCAAAATAATCAGTATGCCAAAGTGGCATATTTTGGGGTTGTGTGTTCTGTACCCGTTCAATGTAAAACAAACTGTGAAATGCAGCCAACTAATTGGATGTTTTCTTTAACACAAGCTTTTTATTATTTATTTTATTTTATTTTTATTTTTGGCTGCGTTGTGTCTTCATTGCTGCGCGCGGGCTTTCTCTAGTTGCGGCGAGCGGGGGCTACTCTTCATTGCGGTACGCGGGCTTCTCATTGCGGTGGCTTATCTTGTTGCGGAGCACGGGCTCTAGGCGCGCAGGCTTCCATAGTTGTGGCGCACAGGCTCAGTAGTCGTGGCTTGTGGGCTCTAGAGCACAGGCTCAGTAGTTGTGGCGCATGGGCTTAGTTGCTCCGCGGCATGTGGGATCTTCTGGGACCAGGGCTCGAACCTGTGTCCCCTGCATTGGCAGGCAGATTCTTAACCACTGTGCCACCAGGGAAGTCCAAACTAATTGGATTTTGAAGCATTGGGATTCCATGGTGTTAGCTGTTTTGAAACTAATCTAGTAATCTCTATGGCAAATTTAGAGGGAAATACATAAATATCTGTATTCTGGCTTGTCATTAAACTGATATCAAATAGCTATAGTGATAAAAATCACATCCATCTTGGATTTGAAAGTTTCCAAGCAGTCCATTTTAAACACTTGGAGAAACGTCACAACACACTAAATTCCCATTTGTGCCACGTAGTAGTCACGTTTAAAACCGAGGATAAAGAGCAGTATAAACATTCTCGTAGTTATGTCAATTACATTAGCAGCTCCTGAAACACAAGTTAGGTAACATAGCACTGGGGAAAGAGCATCATTACCAGCTGTGCTACTGACTCACTGTTTAACTATGGCCTGTGCATTAGTTCTCGCTAAGCTTCAGTATCTTCAACAATGAAATGAAGGCGTTTGTTAATACATTTTTTTTTAATGGACAGAAAGGAAACACACAACGTTATGAATGTGCTTGACAGTGGGAAGAGGTAGGAAGTAGGTCTGGGAACTAAGGAAACTTCACCTTTATCAGTAATATTTCATTTCTTCTATGTGAGAAAAGCAAAAGACAAAAATGTTTAACATTTATTAATCCTGGGTGATGTGTATGTGGGTGTGGATTAGCGTCTTTTCGGAACATCTTTTGTAGTTTATAAAAATAGGCTTTATTGAAGTATACTTTACATACAATAAGATGCACGAATTTTTTGTGTACAAAAGGATTCCCCCCATCAAGTTAATTAACATATCAGTACCTCATATATTTACTTTTTTTTTTTTTTTTTGGTGAGAACATTTATCTTCTACTCTCTTAGAAAATTTCAATTATTCAATCCACTATTACCAACTATAGTCACCATGTTTTACATAAGATCCTCAAACTGGTTCATCTTATACCTGAAAGTTTGTACCTTTTTACCAATCTCTCCCTACCCCCTACCCCCAGCCCCTGGCAACCACTTTTCTATGGCCTGTATTATGTTGAAGTACATTCCCCCTATACCAAGTTTGTTGAAAGTTTTTATCATAAAAGGATCTGAATTTTGCCAGTTGCTTCTTCTGCATCCATTGAGATGATCATATGATTTTTATCTTTCATTGTGTTCATGTGGTCTATCACATTGGTTAATTTGTGAATGCTGAACCATCCTTGCATCCTTGGAATAAATCCCACTTGATCATGGAATATGATCCTTTTAAATATACAGCTGAATTTTTGCAGCTATGTTCATTAGGGATATTGGCCTATAATTTTCTTTTCTTGGAGTGTCCTTGTCTTATGTGGTATCAGGTGATGCTGGCTCCTTGAAATGAGTTTGGAAGTGTTCCCTCTTCTATTTTTTGGAAGAGTTTAAGCATTGGTATTAATTCTTCTTTAAATGTTTGGTGGAATTAACCAGTGAAGCCATCTGGTTTGTTGGGAGGTTTTTGATTACTGATTCAATCTCCTTACTAAAAATTGATCTGTTCAGATTTTTCTATTTCTTCGTGATTCATTCTTGGTAGGTTGTATGTTTCTAGGAGTATATCCATTTCTTCTAGGTTGTCCAATAGATTGGTGTATAATTATTCATAGAAGTTTCATGATCCTCTTTTATTTATAATTTGAGTCCACTCTCTTTTTTTCTCTTGGAAAGTCTAGCTAAAACTTTGTCTATTTTGTTTATCTTTTCAAAAAAATAGCTCTTAGTTTCTTTGATCTTTTCTATTGTCTTTTAATCTCTATTTCATTGATTTTTCACTCTGACCTTTGTGATTTTCTTCCTTCAACTAACTTTGGGCTTAGTTTGTTCTTCTTTTTCTAGTTCCTTTACGTGTAAAGTTAGGTGATTCATTTGAATTCTTTCTTTTTTCTTAATGTAGGTGTTTATTGCTATAAACTTCCCTCTTAGAACTGCTTTTGCTGCATTGCATAAGTTTTGGTATGTTTTGTTTCCATTTTCATTCGTCTCCAGGTTTTAAACTTCTCTTTTGATTTCTTCTTTGATTGGTTGCTCATTAGCATGTTGTTTAATATCCACTGAAAGCTTTGGACTTACTATTGCCATTTTGTTAATTGTTTTCTGGCTGTTTTGTAATTCCTTTGTTCCTCTCTTGTCTCCTCCTTTGTGATTTGATGATTTTCTATGGTAGTGTGCTTTGATTTGTTTCTCTTTATCTTTTTTGTTTTGTGGTTACCATGTGACTTACATAAAACTTTTATAAAAATAGTCTGTTTTCAGGACTTCCCTGGTGGTGCACTGGTTAAGAATCTGCTTGCCAATGCAGGGGACACGGGTTCAATCCCTGCTCCGGGAAGATCCCACATGCCGGGGAGCAACAAAGCCCGTGGGCCACAACTACCGAAGCCACGTGCCTAGAGCCCGTGCTCTGCAACAAGGGAAGCCACCACAATGAGAAGCCTGAGCACCACAACGAAGAGTAGCCCCCGCTCGCCGCAACTAAAGAAAGCTTGTGGGCAGCAACGAAGACCCGATGCAGCCAAAAATAAATAAAATAAATAAATTAAAAAAAAAAATGGGGGACAAAATGGCCTCCATGCCTGGGAGCCCCACAAGGTCCTTCTCGGTTTCAAGGCTAATTTGATAAGAATTCTCTCATCAGCATATGGGAATGAACCCGGAGCCCTGGGGCTTGCAATTCGGTAAAGTGACAATTTGCAGAAATAAGTTCCAAGAACTGGCGTTTACTATGGAGGGAACAGGACTGATCCGGAATTGAGCTCTGATGCATGTGACCAGAGAGTCACTGAGGAGGGGGCTATGGGTTGGGGTGGTTTTCAGAGCTTGTCTCACTAGCACTTTGTCCTGTTCTGTTGCTTTAGGTTAGAAGTAAAAGCAAACCGGGAGGAGAAGGGGGCTCTGGGAAAGACGTGATTCCTGCAGAACAAGTGCCCAGACCGTCCAGAGTCTCCCCGCTCCCCTCCAACTTTCTGTCTGATGGTTTCATCAGCCCTGCTGGGTGTGCTCTGACAGGCCCAATCAGAGCAGAACAGAAGAGGAAAGGGAGAAAGAAAGTTGAAGGACGTCCTCTCTCCCTGTTAATACAATCGCTGTTTCTTCTTCCCAAGAACATGAGGAAAAGAGGCGGAGCTTTCCAAATTTTGTGCACAGAATCAACACCTGGAGAGCGTGTTAAGAATGTCGATTCCCAGGAGGGATACATGAGGAGTTTGGGATTAACAGATACACACCACTATATATAAAATAGATGATCAACAAGGACCTGCTGTAGAACACAGGGAACTGTACTCAGTATGCTGTAATAACATATATGGGAAAAGAATCTGAAAAAGAATGGAAATATTTAAATATATATGTATAACTGATTCACTTTGCTGTACACCTGAAAGTAACACAACATTGTAAATCAACTGTACTCCAATATAAAATAAAAATTAAATTTAAAAAATGTAAGAAAATCACAAGAATACCAGGTGAAAATGGCTTACATACCTCTAGAAACTATAAAAGCAAAAATATATGACCATTGCCAATTTCTTAAATGTACGTAGTCTTTTTTTTTAATTTATTTATTGTATTTATTTATTTTTGGCTGCATTGGGTCTTCATTGCAGTGCGCAGTCTTCTCACTGTGGTGGCTTCTCCTGTTGCAGAGCATGGGTTCCAGGTGCACAGGCTTCAGTAGTTGTGGCTCGCGGGCTCTAGGGCGCAGGCTCAGTAGTTGTGGAGCAAGGGCTTAGTCGCTCCACGGCATGTAGGATCTTCCCAGACCAGGGCTCGAACCTGTGTCCCCTGCACTGGCAGGCAGATTCTTAACCACTGCACCACCAGGGAAGCCCAATGTACCTAGTCTTAATAAAAAAAAAAAAAAAGAAAATAGAAAGTGAAATAAAAAAGCAAAGTTTGGGTTTCTTTTTTCCAGGCATAGGTTTATTTTATTACGTCAGGGGTCAACAAACTTTCTCTAAAGGGCCAAGGAATAAATAGGTCTTGTTGACTACAGAGTTTCAATCCTAGCTATTTAACTACTATTATAGTGAAAAAGTGGCCATAAACAATATGAAAACAAATGAGCATGATTATGTTCCACTAAAATTTTACTTACAAACACTGGGGAAAAAAAAAAAGATGTCAATTCCCAAACATTGTCCCCAGAGATTCTGATTCATTTACCCTGTTAGGCCTCAGAAATCAGATTTTGTTTGTTTGTTTGTTTAAATTTATTTATTTTTGGCTGCATTGGGTCTTCGTTGCTTCATGCGGGCTTTCTCTAGATGCGGCAAGTGGGGGCTACTCTTCGTTGTGGTGCGCGGGCTGCTCACTGCAGTGGCTTCTCTTGTTGTGGAGCACAGGCTCTAGGTATGTGGGCTTCAGTACTTGTGGCACGCAGGCTCAGTAGTTGTGGCTCGTGGGCTCAGTAGTTGTGGCTCGCGGGCTCTAGAGCGCAGGCTCAGTAGTTGTGGCTCACAGGCTTTGTTGCTCCACAGCATGTGGGATCTTCCTGGACCAGGTCTCGAACCCATGTCCCCTGCATTGGCAGGCAGATTCCCAACCAGTGTGCCACCAAGGAAGTTCCAGATTTTAAAAAAAAATTTTTTTTTTTGGCCTCACTGAGTGGCATGCGGGATCTTAATTCCCCGACCAGGGATCAAACCTGGGCCCCCTACAGTGGAAGTGTGGAGCCCTAACCACTTGACTTCTGAGGAAGTCCCAGAAATCAGTTTTTTACCAGTCGCATTCTAGTGACTCTGATACCATGGGCTCCACGCAGTCTCGGCTTCCTGGCCGTCCCTCCTGCACACTGGCACAGGGCCCTGTACTCAAAAGGACACACACATGGTTTAGTGTTCTCTTGTCCATGTCCTGAAATTCTGAACAAGAGGCCCTGGACTTCCATTTGATGCTGGGTCTTGCAAACTATATAGCCGGTGCTTTCTGTCCCCACGGACCACATTTTGAAAAACACAGCAATGGGGGTTAGATCTTAGCCTTCAATCTTCCACTCCTGAATATATTCAGGCATTTATCTACAGATCTATTGGACTTTAGGTGTGATGGGCAGCCAGCAACCGAATAAAATCACTTTGCACAATTTCTACTTGACACTCTAGGATCAGGGTTTCCCCGAGTGTTTGTTTCCAAAGGGAGAGCTCAGGGAGAGATGCAGCCATTGCTAGAGGGGTTGTGGCCGGGATTGGGAATTACTTGTGCAAGGAAGGGATAAAGGAAAAAAGTAGAGGCCTCAAAAATAATACCTGGGGGAAATATCGCTCTCAGGCATTTGGGGGAAGGCCAGTTCGGCCCAACAAAGGTAAATAGGTAACCGTGCGGCATGCGAGATCTTAGTTCCCCGACCAGGGATGGAACCCATGCCCCCTGCAGTGGAAGTGCGAGTCTTAGCTGCTGGACCACCAGGGAAGTCCCTGAAATTCAACTCTCTAAAGAAAACTTTGGTCACTGAAAGCTGGACAAAGTTAAAGACCTTTGGAACAAATTCTAATCTAATCTAATTCCACGAACCCTTTTAGCAGTTGACGTCAGCGGCTGGAGGTGTGGGCTTCAAGAAAATGTTAGATTGTCACAGTATTTTGTGGGAGGACCAGAAGAGAGGAGCTTTAGGACAGCTCATCAAAAGTTCACGTTTCCCCATCCGTCATTTATCACTGGTGGAGCATCACCAATGCTCGTTCCACGGGGTGAGAAACCAGAACCGTGGCAATGAGTCAGTTCCATCCCAGACTGAAAAATGGAATCAGTATACATTTTAGTTAAGTCTAAAAACCAAATTGCTTTTTCCACTTTAATTGCCATTAAAATTGAGCATACTCATCTCCGCAGTCAAGTCAGATTGCCCAGGCTTAAGAGTCTGGCTGGCCGTCAAGGGAAAAGCTGTGTTAGCTTTATCCGGAAGAGTCAGCTGGTTATTCAGCATTTCTTGTGGCTGTTCCTTCTCATTCAATTCAAGTGGCTTCAGGAAGGTATCAGTCATCATGATTTTCATCATCATCATCAGTGACACGTCTATGTAATAATTACAGTAACAATAGCTAATATATATATAGAATATTTACCATGTGCTGAGCATTTTCTGAGTTATGTATATACTCATGTAATCCTCAGCACAACCTCATGACATAGTACTATTGCTATCTCCATTTTACAGATGAAGAAATTGAGGCACAGAGAGTTTCGGTGACTTAAGGTCACAGAGCTATTAAATAGCAGAGCCAGGATTCAGACGCAGGGGCTATGACTATATTACCCAAGCACTTAACCAGCAGACTATGTAGCAAAGGGCACTGTGCAGGGAGCTTAATGAAGCAAGGCAAACAGAGTTGCTCTTAACATTTTTGGCGTTATACTCTCCTTTGAGAATCTATAACCCGCAGAAAACTAAATATGTACACATATATTTACAAATTGCCAGAGGACTGTCCCTGTTCCTCCAAGGCCTCATGTTGAACTTTATGACTCAATCCCAGGTTAAGAAAGCCTGCTCCAGGCACTAGTTTCTTAAAAGTGTAAAATGGTTACCGCTACCAAAAGACAAAAGGATTGTTTAAAAGCTAATGGCTCTGTGAAGGGTAGACTCAGAGCAATAGTCAGACTGTAAGCCTTACACTCGCACCACATCACCAAGTCCAAGAACTGGCTAATTTTTTTTTTTTTTAATATTTGCCATTTAGGGTTTTTTTTGGCTGTGTTGGGTCTTCGTTGCTGCGTGCGGGCTTTCTCTAGTTGCAGCAAGCGGGGGCTACTGTTCATTGCAGTGTGTGGGCTTCTCACTGCGGTGGCTTCTCTTATTGTGGAGCACAGGCTCTAGGCACACGGGCTTCAGTAGTTGCGGCTCGAGGGCTCTAGAGCACAGGCTCAGTAGTTGTGGCTTGCTGGCCCTAGAGCACAGGCTCAGTAGTTGTGGTGCACAGGATTAGTTGCTCCGCAGCATGTGGGATCTTCCTGGATCAGGGATAGAACCCATGTCCCCTGCATTGGCAGGCAGATTCTTAACCACTGCACCACCAGGGAAGTCCCAGAACTGGCTAATTTTAAATAACAAACTTTAAAGCTTTTCATCAACTGCCAAAGTATTTCAAGATGGAAGAGCAAATCACTGTAATTTTCAGCATAGAACCTGGTGCTTGGCCTGCGCTGAGTCTTTAGTAAATGTGGATAGGGAGAAGGAAAGCAGACAAAGAAGACACAGCGATCTTGATACTTGTTAATGGTGAACGCAATGTGATCTAAAAAATATCATTCAACTTCTCTCATTTTTTTCTTCTTCTTTTTCTTCATTCCACTTCTTTTTAATGGCATTCACTCGTTCGTTCACTTATTCAACTAGATTTGTTGAGTATTTCCTATGGAACAACAATGCTAGGGCATCAAGTGTGTGAATTTAAAAGTTACTGTGGAGAATTCCCTGGCGGTCCAGTGGTTACGACTTGGTGCTCTCACTGCCCAGGGCCTGGGTTTGATACCTGGTCGAGGAACTAAGATCCCACCGTCCACCCGGCATGGCCAAAAAAATTAAAATTAAATTAAATTAAAAGTTACTGTGGAACAAACACACCAAAAACGTGAAATAGGAGGAATGCCAGTTGTTGCGTAATAAACAAAACCAGCTATTAGAGAAGCACATAAGGGAGTATAAGGAGGTTAAAGCAAAATCTATAAGGATGTTGCAGGTTTGGTGAGGTAAAGGCAGGTAGCATTTGCCTTACTTCCCTGATGACTCCTCCTCCCCACACCCACATCATGTTCACTCATTCTCAGATCAAGTTATTCGAGTTCTTTTCCAACAAACTTCTTTTTTTTTTTCGGTACGCGGGCCTCTCACTGCTGTGGCCTCTCCCGTTGCAGAGCACAGGCTCCGGATGTACAGGCTCAGCGGCCATGGCTCACAGGCCCAGCTGCTCCGCGGCATGTGGGATCCTCCCGGACCGGGGCACGAACCCACGTCCCCTGCATCGGCAGGCGGACTCTCAACCACTGCGCCACCAGGGAAGCCCCTCCAACAAACTTCTTGTCTTCCTAGTCCTACTGTTTTTCAGTTCACTGTTCAATTAAATAAGCAATGTGGCACCTCTAACTGGCTGGTGTTCCTTTAAATTTAGCCCATTAAGAAAAAAGCTATAATCCAATCCACAACAATTTGGGAAAGGGAAACTCACACACAGGACATGGATGAAAATAACCTGAGAACACGCCAGGGTAATGTTGAAAGCAAGTGCAAACCCAGCTGGGTTACCACCGTGGCACCTGGATATATGACCCAGGAGGGACCAGTGATTAAATTGGCCCTCTAGAAAATCTGGAGATGGAAAGTCTAGAGCAATGATTTTAGAGGATCTTATTCACAACAGAAGCAGACAGCAGGAAATCCCCCTAGAACTGTGCGGATGCTAAGGACAGCTCTTTGTACTCTGTAGAGCTCTGGATCTCTCTGTTATACTCTACTTTCCCTGTCTTAAAAACCATTCTCCAAACCATGCGCACACGTGCTTTTCAAGCCTGGGTGCAATCACAGGAGAACTCTGAAATATACAATTAAAAAATATACAGTGAAAAAATATTTATATAGTGAATGCATAAATCTAGGTACGCATTCACCATATACTGTATATTATATTGATGATGGCTATATATAAAAAAGTGGAACTAAAGTACCTCACAAACTAGCATGCAAGATAGGGTGGTGTGTACAGACTTAAAGGATGCTAAGGTGCTTGTATTTTTCAGGAGGAGGGGAGGGATGCTGAGTGACAGGCTGATGAGCAGACAGTCCATAAACTGCATGTCTAAGAGTTCATAACGCCACTCCACTGGGAAGCAGCTTAGCTCTAGAGAATGCTGTCATATGCCTACATGGGCATCTTCTCTTGGCCCCAATTTGGTTAATAACTACAACTATGCTTTGGTCATTTCAGCAGCTCTGAGCCTTTATCAGACCTCACCCCTATTAAGGGGCACCTTCTTCTTGGGCTCCTGCAATAAGTTGCTAATTGATCTCCCTGCCACCAATCTCACCACAATCCAAACCATTCTATAAACTGCTGCCCAGATTACCTTCCAAACGAAATAAAAAGAAATTAAGTACTAATAAATGCTACAGCATGGATGCACCTTGAAAACATTACACTAAGTGAAAGAAGTGGGTCATAAAAGGCCACATATGCTATAATTCTATTTATATGAAATGTCCAGAATAGGTGAGTCCATAGAGACAGAAAGTATTATAGATTAGTGGATGCCAGGGTGTGGGGTAAGAGAACAGAGAGTGACTGCCAGCCAGTATCAGATTCCTTTTTGGGGTGAAGAAGACGTTCTATAATTAGCTGGTGAAGATGGTTGCACAACCTTGTAAACAGACTAAGAACCACTGAACTGTACACCTTAAAATGGTGAATTATGTGGCATGTACATTATACCACAATGAAAAACAGAAACAGCAACAACAAAGAAGCCCTGTGATATCTCTTACCATGTCAAAGCAGGAAGGGGTCTTAAATATCATATTATCCAACTTGATTGTTTTAAAGAGAAGGAAACTGAGGCCCGGAGGAGGGAAGTGACTTGC
Organism: Hyperoodon ampullatus; assembly: GCF_949752795.1. NCBI lineage: Eukaryota > Metazoa > Chordata > Mammalia > Artiodactyla > Ziphiidae > Hyperoodon > Hyperoodon ampullatus. The sequence continues at coordinate 100,961,945 of NC_136924.1, read as the reverse complement.
AAAAAGTGACAGAGTTAAACCACTGCTGGGTGAGCTTGGGGAGGGGGGAAAGGACCTCTGCTGCCAGTATGGTGCCTTTTCTTTTTTTCTCAATTCTTTAACATATATGAAATTTTTTAATCGTGCACAAAAATAGAGCAAATGGTATAAGCTCCCTGTATCCATACCCAGCTTTAATAATTACCAGTATACAACCAACTTTATTTCATCTATGCCTTCACCCACTTCCTCCCCTCCCAGATTATCTTGAAGTGTATCTCAGACATCATATTATTCATACATAAATACTGTACTATGTGCATGTGTTATGTATTTTACCTATATGATCTATTTCTCATACACATATATGTGAATATACACAAAACTAAATAAATAAATGACCCCTCCAAAAAAAAAATAGAAAGAATCGTGTCCAAAGAACCACGTAAAACTTTATTTGGTTTTTTTTTTTTGGTTGTTTGTTTGTTCTTTTGGCCATGTGGCAGCTTGTGGGATCTTAGTTCCCCAACCAGGGATTGAACCCAGGCCCTTGGCAGTGAGAGTGTGACGCCCTAACCACTAGACCATCAGGGAATTCCCAGAAATAGGTAAAACTTTAAATAAATCTAAATATTCATTCACTGTATAACTGTATATTATATTGATGATGAATATATATTAAAAAGTGGAACTAAAGTACCTCACAAAATAGCATGTAAGAGAGGGTGGTGTGTATAGGCTTAAAAGATGCTAAGGTGCTTGTATTTTTCAGGAGGAGGGGAGGGATGCTGAGTAACATGATACTGCATGGTGCACTGGAAAACTTGTACAGCAATGTTCATGGACCAGCCTTTGTAATGGCAAGAGGACTGGAAACAACCAAACAATGCATCAGTAGAGGAATGGATATATAAATATGATATGTGCGTCAAAGATGACATAAACAGATGGAGAAATATACCATGTTCTTGGGTTGGAAGATTCAATACTGTGAAAATGACTATACTACACAAAACAATCTACAGATTCAATGCAATCCCTATCGAACTACCAATGGCATTCTTCACAGAATTAGAACAAAAAAATTTTACAGTTTGTATGGAAACACAAAAGACACCAGATAGCCAAAGCAATCTTGAGAAAGAAAAACGGAGCTGGAGGAATCAGGCTCCTCGACTTCAAGCTATACTACAAAGTTAAAGTAATCAAGACAATACGGTACTGGCACAAAAACAGAAACATAGATCAATGGAAGAGGATAGAAAGCCCAGAGATAAACCCACGCACATAAGGTCACCTAATTTATGACAAAGGAGGCAAGAACATACAATGGAGAAAAGACAGCCTCTTCAATAAGTGGTGCTGGGAAAACTGGACAGCTACACATAAAAGAATGAAATTAGAGCACTACCTAACACCATATACAAAAATAAACTCCAAATGGATTAAAGACCTAAATGTAGGACCAGACACTATAAAACTCTTAGAGGAAAACACAGGAAAAAACTCTTTGACGTAAACCACAGCAAGATCTTTTTTGACCCACCTCCTAGAGTAATGGAAATAGAAACAAAAATAAACAAATGGGACCTAATTAAACTTAAAAGCTTTTGCACAGCGAAGGAAACCATAAACAAGATGAAAAGACAACCTTCACAATGGGAGAAAATATTTGCAAATGAAGCAATGGACAAAGGATTCATCTCCAAAATACACAAGCAGCTCATGGAGCTCAATATCAAAAAAACAAACAACCCAATTAAAAAATGGACGGAAGACCTAAATAGACATTTCACCAAAGAAGACATACAGATGGCCAAGAGGCACATGAAAAGATGCTCAACATCACTAATTATTAGAGAAATGCAAATCAAAACTACAATGAGGGACTTCCCTGGTGGCGCAGTGGTTAAGAATCTGCCTGCCAATGCAGAGCACATGGGTTTGAGCCGTAGTCTGGGAAGATCCCACATGCCACGGAGCAACTAAGCCTGAGTGCCACAACTACTGAGCCTGCGCTCTAAAGCCCGTGCTCCGCAGCAAAAGCCACTGCAATGAGTAGCCCACGCACTGCAACGAAGAGTAGCCCCCGCTCTCCGCAGCTAGAGAAAGCCCACGCACAGCAATAAAGACCCAACGCAGCCAAAGATAAATAAAAATAAAATAAATTAAAAAACAAACAAACAAAACTACGATGAGGTATCACCTCACACCGGTCAGAATGGCCATCATCAAAAAATCTACAAACAATAAATGCTGGAGAGTGTGTGGAGAAAAGGGAACCCTTTTGCACTGTTGGTGGGAATGTAAATTGATACAGCCACTATGGAGAACAGTATGGAGGTTCCTTAAAAAACTAAAAATAGAACTACCATATGACCCTGCAATTCCACTATTGGGCTTATACCTTGAGAAAACCATAATTTAAAAGGACACGTGTACCACAATGTTCACTGTAGCACTATTTACAATAGCCAGGTCATGCAAACAACGTAAATGTCCAACGATAGATGAATGGATGAAGAAGAGGTGGTACATGTATACAGTGGAATATTACTCAGCCATAAAAAGGAACAGAACTGGGTCATTTGTAGAGATGTGGATGGACCTAGAGTCTGTCATACAGAGTGAAGTTAGCCAGAAAGAGAAAAAGAAATATCGTACATTAATGCATATATGTGGAATCTAGAAAAATGGTACAGATGAACCTATTTGTAGTGCAGGAATAGAGATACAGACGTAGAAAACAGACATGTGGACACAGGGCGGGGGGAAGGGGAGGATGGGACGAATTGGGAGATTGGGATTGACATAAATACACTACCATGTGTAAAATATATAGCTAGTGAGAACCTGCTGTATAGCACAGGGAGCTCAGCTCGGTGCTCTGTGACGACCTAGATCGGTGGGATGGGGGAGGAGGGAGGGAGGTCCAAGAGGGAGGGGATATAGGTATACATATAGCTGATTCACTTCATTGTACAGCAGAAACTAACACAACATTGAAAAGCAATTATACTCCAATAAAAATTAAAAAAAAAAAAAGCAGGACTGGAAACGACCAAACAATGCACCGGTGGAGGAATGGATATATAAATGCGTGTGTGTATACATTGCAATACTATGTATCATTAAAAAGGATAAACTGCATCCATGCAGAACAGTGTGCACAGATCTCAAAAACACAGGGGACTAACACTGAGTTGCAAAACAACATGAAGTGTAAAATGGCATTGATTGGAATTAAAAAGAAAAACGTACCAGCTTGTAGAATGGAGAGAGAAGGGAATAGGACTGAGAGCCCTGGTTAAAGGGATTTTTAGCGACATTCACAATGTTTTATTTCCTTGGAGGAAAAAAAGATGATGCGCATGTAGCAAGAGTATAACCATTATAAATGTAGGGTTGTGAGACTAGCGGTGGTGGTTATGTTGTTTGTGTTTTATATGTTATTATCTGTGCTTAAGTTATTAAAATATCTTATAAATTTCTGAAGATTTTACACCTATATATATTTTGAGAAGAAGTATGGAGTCTGCAGAGCAATCTAAAATTTTGGCCTGATATTATCTGTATTGTGTAAATAATCCCGCTAAGACGTGGGTTTTATTGGGGCTGCACACCAGCTCCACAGAAGGATACCCACCATGTTTGCTCTGCATTCTCCCGTCTCTAGATTCTGATAAATTGATGCACATATTCAGCTTTTCTGTCCTCACGAATTTAACTCCAGCATAGAATTCAGGGTAAGTTAGAAAGGAGCATTCTGTTTGAAGTAACATCAAAGATAATGTCATGAATTAAGGAGAAATGTTTCTCTTGCATGCATTTTTGATATTTACAATATTAACAGTGTCATAGTAGGAGTGGCTTCTGTTTGAGAGATGCAGCTTTGTGGGTGAGGGCACAGCCAGATACCAAGTGGACCTTTCACCAGGCACCACGTGTAGTGGCCATCGTGGACTCATGACTCAGAACACTGTACCCCAGTGGAGTACCTCAGGTAACACGCCAGCTTCATATGGAAAGAAAAAAATACAACACTGTCAAAGTGAGAAAACTAAATGAGTAGTCTTTTCAAGTGAGATGTAAATTTTGTCATCTCTTCAGGGAAACGTGGCAGGGGAGGGATAAATTAGGAGCTTGGGATTAACATACACACACTACTATATATAAAATAGATAAACAGCAACTGTAGAGCACAGGGAACTCTACTCAGTGTTCAGTAATAACCTATATGGGAAAGGAATCTGAAAAATAATGGATATATGTATATGTATAACTGCATCACTTTGCTGTACACCTGAAACGAACACAACATTGTAAATCAACTAACTTGAATATAAAATAAAAATTGAATTTAACAAATAAAAAATAAATTATGTCATCTCTTCAATTAATGGAAGTCCAAGCCTTTAGTGATCTTTAAATTTTATGCTCAGAATGTATATGGTGAATCAATGAACAAATCTTTGGGATTTCCTCCATTGACTAATTTTTTGTTTTGTTTTGTTTTGTTTTGGCCGCACTTGCAGGATCTTAGTTCCCCGACCAAGGATTGAACCCATGCCCCCCTGCAATGGAAGCGCAGGGTCTGAACACTGGACGGCCAGGGAATTTCCTCCATTGACTAGTTCTGTAAGACGTGTACTGCTGATGTGAGGAGGGAAGGTGAAAACAGGAGAGCGAATGGGGGAGAGGGGTGCCAGCCTGCGGGGCCGTGACACGAGGGCAGACACTCAGAGCCGAAAGCCAGTGAAGAGAAGGTGATGACACTGCACCTCCAAGGTGAAGACCCCTCTGCCTCCAAGCAAGGTCCCGTCAAGGGGCCGGCACCCCTTCTGTCTTGCTTAACTCTCGCTCCTGGGAGCTGGTTCTCCTCTGCCCTCAGATTCTCTGCCCTCAGAAAGGGATGTGATGTTAGCACCTGCCTGTCCATGTTCTTCCAGAAAGAGGGTCAGATTGGAGTGTGGGAGATGTGGGAGAGGCCAAATGTCCCTTCCAGCCTGAGTTTTGGAGATAACGTGAGACTGTAGAATGAGCCCTGCTTTTTCTGACACCAGAAAAAACAAGCTGTGTCGAGGGGTTCTTTGGTCTGGGAAAGGGCAGTATCCCAACAAAAGCTTGGGATGTTTCTCACAAATTATTAGAGATCATTTGATACAAAAAACTAAAACTAAAACTAAAACGTGTCGAGGATTGAAATTGTTAATATTGTCTATTTTTCCCAGCTTCTATATGGTAGCCAAATAAACTGCAACTGAAGGAAAAGGTCTTTGAGGACAAGGATCAGCCAGATTAGAACTAGTTTAACTGTTTCCCAAGCAGTATCATGTGTTTCCATTTCTCCCTGCTCTGAGTCTGATGGCACTGACGTTTCCATGTCATCAGGCCCGTGCTGATCCCATGGCACCAAGTGGGAGGCTCAGGGTCCAGAGGACAGGCCTCAGCGGGCACCCCCAGGGGCCCTCTCATTGGTGGAGGCAGTGTGGGGTGACAAGCCACAGTCTCCTGGGCTCCCACTCAGACGGTTATTTCAAAAGCGAAAACAGAGCAAAATGTTCTGATGAACACTGAGGCCATCAGGGTTGGGCCATCGCTGCAGAAAGTTACAAAAGCAGGGTTGGGCTGGCGTCAGGCGACCGACCCTGGTATCTCTTCCAGACACCAGACTCCCTCTGCGCCAGTTCTGCTCCACGTCCAAAGTTCAGGACTCGCCCTAAAGCCCGAAGCTGCAGATAGGCTTGCACACATAGACTATGACACCGTCTTTGGAAAGAAAGCCAGCTGGGCACTGGTGGAAAGGTCACAGAGCAGTGGGACGCCAGCCACCTGCCCCGGAGCAAGGGCAGCTTTGTGGGGATGCACGTGGGGGGAAGGGCTTTCAGCTGCAGCTCTGCTTTCTGGGCCCAGAAAACAGGTGGGCTGTTGGGATGTTTCCACCCCGTGGGAGGGAGTCTGCTGAAGACTCACTGCCTTTGTCACTTGAGTGTTGTTTGCTGTTTTTAGTTTGGTTTTGTTGTTTTGTTTATTTTACATGTATATGTTATGTTACTTATGTGTCATAGTAACACACATTTGTGTGTGTATACATATATATATATATTTTTTATTTTGTATATGAATGTCAAAGTTGTATTTCACACTCTTGTCAGGAAATTTGTAGGAAAAAAATATAAGCTGGTTTGGTTAAAGATCGTGAGGCAGTACAAGACTGGTTACGCCCTGCACCTCTGAAAGTCCGTCAGCTGGATGGGCAACTTTTTAAAAAATTGTGCTCAAATAAGATAACATTTACCATTTTAACCATTTTTTAAGTGCACAACTCAGTGGCATTAAGAACGTTCACGCTGTTGTGCAACCGTCACCACCCTCCGCCTCCAGAATTTTTTCATCTTCTCCAACTGAAACTCTGTCCGCATTAAACACCAGCTTCCCCTCCCCCTCCCCCAGCCCCGGGCACCCACCACCCTACTTCCTGTCTCTGTGACTCTCTTTTGGGCACCTTGTAGAAGTGGGATCACACAGCACCTGTCCTGCTGTGACTGACTTCTTTCCCCCCTCAGCACAATAGCTTCAAGATTCCTCCATGTTTGTTGTTAGATTTTACAGTTTGTTTTCCGTCGATTGGACGGTTTGTTTTTGTTTTCTTGCTGAGGGCTCTGACGTCGAGAACAGGACAACCATCTGAATGTTTGCCTGGCCAAGGGGTTTCTCTCTCACCACCCTAAAATATACTTACCTTTGCCATAGTGGACATTTTTCAGTGTTTTTTCCTGCCCATCCACTACATAACTGGTGTGTTAATAGCTGCTCACAGGAATTCCCTGGCGGTCCAGTGGTTAGGACACTGTGCTTTCACTGAAGGGGTCATGGGTTTGATCCCTGCTCAGGGAACTAAGATCCCACATGCCACATGGTGCGGCCAAAATATAAAAGAAAAAAAATGTTTTTAATTAAAAAGAACAAAAAACCCAGCTGCTCACCACTCTCAGTATGGCCCGCACTGCAAGGGTGAGGCTAGAGGGCGTGCAACCCCTGCCTGCTTGGGCAAAGTATCCAAGAACCCACAGAAGTCCTTTCTTTCTCCAGGAACATGAGGCCTCTTGATCTAGAGGGCAGGCCTGTGCTCACCTTCCTCTCCAAGTAAAACAGGGGCTTAAAACATGCTTTTTGTTTGCTTGTTCTTTATTTTTTTATTATTTTTTTTAAATTTTTTTATTATTATTATTTTTAAAATAAATTTATTTATTTATTTATTTTTGGCTGCATTGGGTCTTCATTGCTGCACGTGGGCTTTCTCTAGTTGTGGCGAGCAGGGGCTACTCTGTTGTGGTGCATGGGCTTCTCATTGCAGTGGCTTCCCTTGTTGCAGAGCAGGGGCTCTAGGAGCGCGGGCTCAGTAGCTGTGGCACACGGACTCAGTAGTTGTGGCTCACAGGCTCTAGGTGTGTGGGCTTCAGTAGTTGTGGCACATGGGCTCAGTAGTCGTAGCTCGCAGTCTCTAGAGCACAAGCTCAGTAGTTGCGGCACACGGGATGTAGAGCTCAGGCTCAGTAGTTGTGGCGCATGGGCTTAGTTGCTCCACGGCATTTGGGATCTTCCCGGACCAGCCGGACCAGGGCTTGAACCCGTGTCTCCTGCATTGGCAGGCAGATTCTTAACCACCGTGCCACCAGGGAAGTCCAGAGTGAAGTCTCTTCTTAACATTTCTGACCTGGATGATTTCTGAAGGTGTGGACTGTGACCTTAGCAGAGGACACAGTTACCCAATATTCTTCAGCTCAGGGAGAAGGGCAGGTGGTACATGAGCAGGACATGCCACTGCCACGTGCACAGGGTGTGTTCCTCTGGGCAGGTTCCAACCAGGTCGGCCCTGTGTGCTCACGTTCGGAGCACACACTGGGACACAGCGAGCTTTGTGGGGGTGACACCCCGCCCACCTCCCTCTCCCGAGAGAGCTGTGACTGCCCAGCCGGGAGTCACCAGAACAGAATGTCCCCGTCATTTGAATGGGCATTGTTCTCAGAAAGAGAGCCCGTAAGTCAATTGTTCAGAATTGGGAGGCATTTCCCCAGATAAACAAGGGTATGTGTAAGCTTTACTATTCAGGACAGGCCCAAAGAACTGCTTGCTCCCTGAAATCAAGGCCGGGCCGATGGTAGCTGAATCCCTGCCTGGAGTAGAGACGTGCTGCTCAGAAAATGCCTTCCAACTTGTCCCCTCTGTGACTGGGGAGCAGGGGCCTCCCCAGTTCCTGGCCCTCGATGTGGCTGCCATGGCCTGGGGTGCAGGCCGGCGAGGAGAAAGAGCTGGACCCTGTGGAGGGCGGAGTAAAGCCCTGGCTCCTTTCCACACCTTCTGGAGGCCCAGGTATGGGCCTGCTTCCCTTCTGCTTCTGGTCGAGGTTTCTCTGTCCTTTTGAAGTTCCCTAAGGTCTGGAAACCATGGTAAACAGACTTTAAAGATGGCTTCCTTTGGAGGAGCACAGTGGTCACCTTCTCAGGAAAGACCAAGGTTGGCCTAGGGAAGAACGGTGGATTTCTAGATATACGAAAGGTCAAACAAATCCAGGTTAGATTCCTCGCATTTGTGGTTGGCTTTGATCAAGGGATGATTCTGAAGATCTTAAGTGTCATAATCACGTGCTTTTTAAAAAATCATGTTTCCTTTGATCTTTCTTGCCTTGATACAAGTTCGATGTACCAGTATCTCAATCTCTAAAAAGACTTTACATTTTACAAAAGGCTTTCACATCCTTTATCTTATTTGAGGGAAAGATATTATTATCCCTGTTTTACTGCTAAGGAAACTGCCTGAGATCACTTAGCTGGGAAGCCGGGCCCCCTGCACCAATTCCAAGCCCTTGCTGATGTTAATTCCCGAAGGGAGACAGGACCCACAGTCCTGTAGCTGAAACGAGTCCCCAGGGAATATCTGGTTTTCTCCATGTCTCCAGACTCTTCCAAACATCTAAATATCCCTTATTTTCTTAAACTTCTCTAGGGAATGAAATCTATAACTCTCGCTTACGTGTCCTGGTGACAAATAGCCTCTCTCTGATTAGAAAGATATCCTTTATTTCCACCTTGGTTCTTTTTGTTACCAAAAAATCTGTTTGGCCGAAAGAGTGTTGTTTTTTTTTTTTTTTCTACTTTGTTGGGAAGATACAGTAAGGGGCTCAGAGAACAAGCCTGGGATTACTGGGTCCGTCCACAGCAGACCTGAAATGACAGCTAACGCAAGAGTGTGATTGGGTACGTGGTCCACAGCACTTGCCCATCTTCTGCTGCAGCCGAGCCTTACTGAGCCCCTGAGGGGCAGGTGGCACTGGATCAGCCGAAGCCTGGCAGCCTGGAGCTGCGTCCGGGGATCTTGCATGAGCCGACAGCAGAGCCAGACGGGAATTCTGGTCTCTGACTCGGATCAAGGAGCAAGCGTTTAAGCCCGTCACAAAGTCTCCCGGCTTGATAGCTTAACAAAGTTCTTATCTGGGTGAGCTCTCGATTCGTGCCCAAGTCCAAATTCAGGACTCTGGAGGCAGAAGCAGAGGTGACCTGGGGATTCTCCTTAGAGAGAACACAAAGCCCCCGTTGGCTTCTGCCAGCAGGTCCCAGGACCGTGGCTGGCAGAGGGTGCGCAGTGGCCGGCTCTGCCCTGAGCAGACCTGCGTGGGAACCGGCAGCAGCAAAGGCTCCTCTTGGGCTGTTGTCCACGTGGTCTGGGACAGTTTGAGCACAGGGCCGCTGCGGTGCACGCTGTGTCCAGTGCGTCTCTCCAAAGCCAGGGAAGACAGACCGAGACACAGCCAAGCTCAGGGCTCAGGTCTGCCTCCAAAAGACGCTCTCCTCATCTGGTCAGATGAAGTGGTCCATGGACCACAGCAGAGATTAGAAACATATCCACACATCTTACTATGGAGGAGGGTTTGGGGACAGACTCCACTGATGTTAGACTTTTGGGGAGACGCTAATTCAGGACGGCCCACCGTCCCCTAGTCCAGGGTCAATCTCGAGGATGCAGACACTGACCTCTAGCAGCCTGATGCCCTGCGCATGCCACCTCTAAACCCAGCTCCTCTGCAAGCAGCCGTCCCACTTGTGTGCAAGCCTTGCTTGGTCAGACCTAATAACCTGTCAGCAAGTCTCAAACTAGCCACAGAGCAGACTCGCCCAAGGCATCTTTTGAAAACACAGATTCCCAGACCTGACCCCAGATTCACTCAATCAGCGTCTCCAGGTCTGGGTCCTGGAAGTCTGAATTCTTATTTTTTTTAATTTTATTTTATTATTATTTCGGCCACACTGTGCCGCATGCAGGATCCTAGTTCCCTGAGCTGGGATCGAACCCGCGTCCCCATGCAGTGGAAGCGTGGAGTCCTAACCCCTGGACGGCCAGGGAAGTCCCATGAATTCTTTTTTTTTTTTAATATTTATTTTATTTAATTTGGTTGCGCTGCGGCAGGCAGGCTCTTTAGTTGCAGCATGCGTGCGGGATCCTAGTGCCCCGAGCAGGGATCGAACCCAGGCCCCCTGCATTGGGAGCGCAGAGTCTTAACCACTGGACCACCAGGGAAGTCCCATGAATTCTTAAATCTCCCCAGATTTTAACAGCCATATGGAGGGCAAGCTCGGGCCCTGCAATTATCCAAGCTCCACTCAACGTCCAGTTCGAGCTTCCTCTCCTGGGATCCATGGACAGCATCTTGCTTGCTCCTGGGCTCCCTCCTCTCCAGACAGATAGAGCATGGGGGCCCAGAAGTGCAGGCGAGGCTCTGAGCCTGCAGCAGGAGCTGCCCTCCCTGCTCTTACCCCCGTGCTGGACACAGCCTGGGAAGCGCTCGCACTTGGACACCCTCCACCCCACCCCCATGCCGCAGCCCCTTGGTCCAGCACAGCAGGCGATTCCCAAGGCGTCCTGGTCCTACTAGGCCGCCAGCACATCTGAGCCCAAGAGTGGACTGAGCAGAGGCGGGAGGGCTCTCCGGGGCTGAACATATGCACGTAATTTGGAAGTATTTTAGGGTGTCTCCTTCTCTGTGGTAGAAGGTACTTACCTGTGATGGAGAGGCGGGGCCTGGCGTGGAGTCTGGAGGAGCAGCTTAGAAGAGGGATTTCCAGAGCTCAGCTCACGGCCTGGTCTGCTGACGTCACACATTCTCAAGGCCCTTCTGAATTTTGAAGAGCACCATTATTCCAAACCTCAGACTCATCAGACCCGGGAAAGGCAATGGGGTTTGTGTAAATCCAGGGAAGTGCCCAGTGGAGACCGCCTGTCCTCCATCTCTGCTGGGGGCCTTGGGTCCCTCCTGAGGGCCGCATGTCCCCACCTCCCTGGGTAGATGCGCTCTGGCCCTGGGGCTGAAGTCCAAGCCCATGTTTGACTTGAGGACCCAGGGGTTGTGTGACCTCGTCCCCCCCACCCCATCCCCCTCCAGCCGATTCCACTCTTGTCCTCTGCGCTCAGATCTACAACCTTCCCATGATCATCCCTGCAGCTCAGGTCTCTCTCACCAAGAGGCCATCTTACCGCTCCTGCCTGGGGCCTCCTCCAAGGGCCGCTGTCTCACCTTGCCTGACGGCTGAAGTCCTTCTGCTGTGTTAGTTACATCACCAGAACAAATTAAAAATTTCAGGGAATCAAAAACAAAAAAAAAACCCAAAAACGAAACAACAACAACTGTCTTGTGTAAAACGAACCCACTGTGAGGCAGCTCTGTAATTCACACGTAAAGCGAGTGACCTAGTCAGTTCCGCTGTCCTGGGCACACAGCAAGCACCAAGCTCAGCACCCACCATCTGTCTTTGCTTCAACATGTCTTTCAACACCCTCTCTTCCCTTTGTGCAGATCCTCTGTGTCCTCAGCTCTGCACTCCTTGTCCTCTTCCTTAGATTCAGGATGGCCAAGTTCCCTCGGCCACGTGCCTCTATCAGAAGAAATTTCCCTACCCACCCTTCTCATTCAAAATTCATGGTAGCGGGACCTCCCTGGTGGTCCAGTGGGTAAGACTCTGTGCTCCCAATGCAGGGGGTCCGGGTTCGATCTCTGGTCAGGGAACTAGATCCTGCATGCATGCTGCAACTAAGAGTCCGCACACTGAAACTATGAGCCCTCGTGCCACAACTAAGACCCAGCGCGGCCAAAATAAAAATAAATAAATAAAATATGCATATATATTACAAAATTCATGGTGGTAAGATGGGGAAGTTTATTGTACACACCTGAGGCTCAGAAGGAAACGGGCACCTCTTACTTCAGGTGACTACATCCTGTGATCACCCAGAAATCCACTGAGGAACCAGAAGGGCCTCTGGAGTTGTTCGGCATCAATTAGCAGCTGTGTGAGTCAGAGGATGTTACCTGACCTCTCTGAGTCATAGTCTTCCCATCTGTAACATGTGGATAATAACACAGACCTTGCAGAGGTACTGAGAGAATTATACATAATATATGCAAAGCAGCTGGCACAGTCAGCCAGCCCTCTGAATGGCAGCTATAGTTACTCCCCACCTCTGCAATGAGGACCTTCAAGCAAGCAGAGTATTCGGCTGCCTGGAAACTACTTAGGGGCAGGGAATCAGCCGTGGCTGACACATACCACTTCCCAGCCCGAGCTCCACTGCTGTCACGGATGTCTCGGTGGCCCATCCCAGCCGGACTAGGCACTCCCCTCATCTTCCTTGCACACTCAATGTTTTAAAAATTAGTAAAATATGGGAATTCCCTGGCGGTCTAGTGGTTAGGACTCTGAGCTCTCACTGCCAAGGGCCCGGGTTCGATCCCTGGTTGGGGAACTAAGATCCCACAGGCCATGCAGCATAGCCAAAAAAAAAAAAAGTAAAATTACACTGACCGGGCTTCCCTGGTGGCGCAGTGGTTGAGAGTCCGCCTGCCGATGCAGGGGACACGGGTTCGTGCCCCGGTCCGGGAAGATCCCACATGCCGCGGAGCGGCTGGGCCCGTGAGCCATGGCCGCTGAGCCTGCGCATCCGGAGCCTGTGCTCCGCAATGGGAGAGGCCACAACAGTGAGAGGCCCGCGTACCGCAAAAAAAAGAAAAATTACACTGACCTAATTCTTCCCAAATTCGTCCAAACGAAACATCTAAAACTCAGTCGTGCTGCTGTCCAGAGTCTTTTTCTGGCATCAACCCGCAAAGACCCCACATTCAGCTTTTGAGCTAAGGTGCGAGCCACAGACGCTGGGCTGGAGCTGGAGCTGGGGAAACAGCGACACGGTGTGGCCAGGCGGAAGGGGAGCCCGGCGCAGCGTGGGCGCTGGGGACCTGGCCCTGGCTCAGGGAGAGGAGAGGCCCCGACGGTCAGGAAACAGAAAGAGGAGGGAACACAGCACCTTACACGTGCGAGTGGACCCACTTCCTACTCAATGCTCCTCCCGTCCCCAGCCTCAGACTAGAAGGCAGGGCAGTGCACGCTCTCAGATCGGAAGGGATAAAAGCAGGCTGCCCGCAGGGCACTTGTAAAGTTTCCAGTGTTTGCTGCCTTTGCTCCCGGGAGCCGTGGGAGGTTTACAGAGACATCGGGCCATCTTGGTCCCTCTCAGATATTTCTTTTTGGTGAGGACTCGGACCTTGCAGAACTGAGGAAAGTGTGAAGGAAGCAGTTGGTGCTGGAGAGTTATTACTGTCAACGGGAAGTATCTTTATTTTTTGTTCTTTAATTTCTTTTTCTTTAAAAAAATATTTTGTCTTCTTTTTCAAAGGGAAGTATCTTTATAATTGTTTTTTTGTTTGTTTTTTGGGGGGGTTTTTGGCCACAAGGCATGCAGGATCTGATCCCCAACCAGGGCTCGAACTTTTGCCCCCTACATTGGCAAGCAGATTCTTAACCGCTGTGCCACCAGGGAAGCCCTCAGATCCATTTCTGTCACTTGGAACTTTTTTTGTGTGTGTGGTACGCGGGCCTCTCACTGCTGTGGCCTCTCCCGTTGCGGAGCACAGGCTCCGGACGCGCAGGCCCAGTGGCCATGGCTCACGGGCCCAGCCGCTCCGTGGCATGTGGGATCCTCCCGGACCGGGGCACGAACCCGCGTCCCCTGCATCTGCAGGCGGACCCCCATCCACTGCGCCACCAGGGAAGCCCATCACTTGGAACTCTGAGAGAACAAACTATACTGTTTCCTCATCTGTTGAGTGAGAATCATCATTCCTCCAGCAATTATGTTTGGAACCGTCTCTCTGCAAGGCACTATTTGAGATTCTGGGAGACAGAGTTGGGAACAAAAGAGATTTTTTAAAAGTCCTTCCTTTATGAAACTTCCCTTCTACTAAAAAGGTCTCTGGAAAAACAGTAAATCTAAGGGAGACAACAACGTCAAATCAGAGCCTAGCCGAAGGGCTGGTGGACCCAACAGACACAGCACAGCCCCCAGGCCTAGAAAGCATGCTAGAGGGCTGGGCCCCTTGAAACAATCACATCCCTTTTGGCTTTAAAATAAAATTGGTTTAAAGGATGCAACTTTCTTTTTAATATATTTTTTAAAGTATTTTTTTATTTAGGCTGCACATATATATGGAATTTAAGAAAAAAAATGTCATGAAGAACCTAGGGGTAAGATAGGAATAAAGACGCAGACCTACTAGAGAATGGACTTGAGGACATGGGGAGGGGGAAGGGTAAGCTGTGACAAAGTGAGAGAGTGGCATGGACATATATACGCTACCAAATGTAAAACAGATAGCTAGTGGGAAGCAGCTGCATAGCACAGGGAAATCAGCTCGGTGCTTTGTGACCATCTAGAGGGGTGGGATAGGGAGGGTGGGAGGGAGGGAGACACAAGAAGGAAGAGATATGGGAACATATGTATATGTATAGCTGATTCACTCTGTTATACAGCAGAAACTAACACACCATTGTAAAGCAATTATACTCCAATAAAGATGTAAAAAAAAAAGTATTTATTTATTTAGGCTGCACCGGGTCTTTGTTGCAGCACACGGGATCTTTCTTTTAGTTGCAGCACACGGGCTTCTTAGTTGTGGCATGTGGGATCTAGTTCCCTGACCAGGGATTAAACCTGGGCCCCGTGCTTTGAGAGAGCAGAGTCTTACCCACTGTGCCACCAGGGAAGTCCCTAAAGAGGGCAACTTTCTATAGTGTCTTTTCTTTTACATCTTGGAGCAGCTGCTGCAGCCCCTTCTGATGGTTTGCTGACAGGGCCCACACTCGGGCCAGCTCTCTCTGTACTGCAGTTTCCTACCTGCTTTGGCTGTGGCAGCTTTAAGGCTATTTCCAGTTATCCTGGGGAGCAGTAGAAATACACGTAAGTGACAAGTTAAATTTGTACATCATTTAAAAACCTAATTTCAGCCACCTCTTCTCCCGCTCCGTTATTTATGAAAACGACTCAGGAAGCCCCAGTTAACTGATTTGGTTCTATCTTCTGTTGCCGCCTCGGGCAGAGCTGCAAATGGACAGAGCAAAGGGCAGGCGGCAGGGGAGAAAGCGGAGCGTGGACAATCTACGTGAAAGTCCACTGTGTGAAGGTTCTTCCACGCACAGAACATCTGACCCTCATACCTGGGCCAAACCTTCTTACTTAGGGGCAAATTACCTGGCATTCTTTTTTTTTTTTTTTTTTTTTTTTGCGTTACACGGGCTTCTCACTGCTGTGGCCTCTCCCATTGCGGAGCACAGGCTCCTGGATGCGCAGGCTCAGCGGCCATGGCGCACGGACCCAGCCGCTCCGCGGCATGTGGGATCTTCCCAGACCGGGGCACGAACCCGCATCCCCTACATCGGCAGGCGGACTCTCAACCACTGCGCCACCAGGGAAGCCCTACCTGGCATTCTTATGTAAAATCAGGAATTAAAGCACCTTTCCTTATTGTTTGGGTATAACTACAGTGCAGATTCTTACATAACAAAGGACTCACAATAATACTTAGCAACCACGGCTGGGGGGGTCCTTCTCAGCCCCCCCAGGCTTCTTTCAGAGACGTGAAGCTTGTCCTCCCAACCAGAGGGCAGGGGTTTCCAATAAAGACAGACAATCCATGTTCTGCAGTGTCTCAGCCAGAAGTGGTGACAGTTACCTTTATTTATTTCTTTTACATATTCCATGTCTCCAGTGCCTCTCTAACTCCCCTCCAAAATTAATGAAAGCGTTCATTCCTGTGTACATGGTGGGCATGGGCGTGTACGAGCGCACATACACGCACACATACCCCATGCACGCGCACGCACACACTGAGGTCCCCAGAACACGTGACCAGGGTCAGTGGGGTCTGGCAATGCGTCAGAGCCTGTTTTAAGATAGAAATGAGGACTTTTCCCACCTTCTTGGGACAGTGTGGCTCTCCTTCCAAGAAATGGGCTTCTTTCTTGATAAATCACTGGAGCTGTAAGATCGCTGTCTCGTGGGGCAATTTCAACCACAGACGGCTTGCTATGGGCCCAGAGCTCCAGGGATAACAAAGCTTAAATAAAATTTTATATATATATATATATATATATATATATATATATATATATATATATATATATTGGCCGCGTGGCATGCGAGATCCTAGCTCCCCGACCAGGGATTGAACCCATGCCCGCTGCAGTGGAAGTGCAGAGTCCTAACCACAGGACCACTAGGGAAGTCCCTAAAATAATAATGATTTAAGGGAAGAAGCAAGGCAGAATTTCAGAGGAAATAACCAACTTGGGGATTTAATACAAGTAGCAAGTTTTGTTTCTCAGCTCAAAGGATGGAGCGTGGATGACAACGAAATGCATTCTCCAAACTAGGACTTGGAATTCAGTTCCTGAGACTCTGGTCACAAAGCCTTTGTGAGTGGAGGACTGGCCTCATCTTGATCCCAGCTGTGGTGGTCTTCCCACCCTCCCATCTACTTTAAGTGGAGGCAGTCAGGCATGCCTTTCTCCGAATTTCTTCTTGAAGACAAGGTGAATGCCTGCAGACAGAGCTAAGTAAATAACACCTTATTATATTCATAGTGGGTCTGTAGGCTTCCCCCCAGTCCCGGGTGGAACATCCCGGGGCAGATCGGTTCTTTCCCCTCTCATCAAAAAGGCTCTCTGGTGAATTCCCTGGCGGTCCAGTGGTTAGGACTTGGTGCTTTCACTGCCATGGCCCAGGTTCAATCCCTGGTCAGGGAACTAAGATCCCACAAGCTGCGTGGCACAGCCAAAAAAAAGAAAAAAAGAAAAAGAAAAAATAGAAAGGCTCCCTGGGATGGCTGCTTGGTCCAGGTATTTCATTAATTCAATTAGGCTACATGTTAATACATTTCAGGTGCCAGGGAATTCTGCAGTGTTGCCAAGAGCACCAGGTTAGGAATTAGGGCCCAGCTGCCTGTCTCCTTGTGGGTCCTGGGCTAGCTCTCAATGCCTGTAGGTCCAGTAGAGTCTCTGGACCACCAGTGCAGGGTTCCCTTATGTCCTTGATGAGGGTGTGGACAGTGGTCCTAGCTCCACCCCAGACCAAGTGAATAAAAATTTCTGGCGTTGCAGGTCTAGGACTCTGCATTTTCACAGCACACTAAGGTTTAGGACCTGCTCATGATTTGGAGGTCCTTATCTGGACACACAGGAGCTGGGGGTCTGACTGCCACACTCTCTGCTCAAACAGTCTACGGTTCTGAGCAGAAGCTTTTTTTTTTTTTTTTTTTTTTGCTTCGCCGCACAAGCTTGTGGAATCTTAGTTCCCCGACCAGAGATCGAACCCTGGCCCCTGGCAGTGGAAGTGCAGGGTCCTAACCACTGGACCGCCAGGGAAGTCCCCAGAAGCTCAGTTTTCTAGGGTGGCCTCCACATTCTCCACCCACTTCCCACTGCCTCACCGGCCACGCCACAGGCAGCTGCCAATTCACCAGGATCCCACAAGCGTGTGACAATAACTCTAACTTCATCCCAACCCGTTTTGAAAATTAAATAATCCCGAGACCGGGTTGTCAGCGGCTGCAACAATCACATGGGTGTTTGAACATACAACCTGCTCCCCAGTTGGAAGGAACACATTGACTATTCGCCCATTCCCTTGCCAGGACTCTGCAGGAGTAAGCTCGGCATGACAGGGGTGATCCATCTCCCTTTGTGATCACGGGGCCACTTTTTGGGATTGTGGGCAAGTCACTCCCAACTAACTTTTTTTTTTTTTTTTTTTTTGCGGTACGCGGGCCTCTCACTGTTGTGGCCTCTCCCGTTGCGGAGCACAGGCTCCGGACGCGCAGGCTCAGCGGCCATGGCTCACGGGCCCAGCCTCTCCACGGCATGTGGGATCCTCCTGGACCGGGGCACGAACCCATGTCCCCTGCATCGGCAGGCGGACTCTCAACCACTGCGCCACCAGGGAAGCCCCCAACTAACTTTCTGAAGTGTCTGAGGATGAACTGGGTCTCAGCTCTTATGCACTTTGGGCACCTGATACAAGGTAACTCTCGGCGTC
Source organism: Hyperoodon ampullatus (assembly GCF_949752795.1). NCBI lineage: Eukaryota > Metazoa > Chordata > Mammalia > Artiodactyla > Ziphiidae > Hyperoodon > Hyperoodon ampullatus. The sequence continues at coordinate 100,943,552 of NC_136924.1, read as the reverse complement.
TGTGGACCAGTGATGTAGGCGAGGGCAATGAAGCCAGCCAGTGCTTCAAAACCCTGACCGTCACGGTTGATTTGGGTGACTGGTTGGTTTATTTGGTTAAATGCCAGCGATTGAAGCCAAGGACATGCTTTTGATCTTTTGTAGACCAGTTGGTTTAAACACTTTCTCTCATGGACCATTCCTCTTGAAAATGTCGACCAATCTGAGTAACTGTGCAAGGAACAGTTACAGGGAACACAGCCCTACATTGGACGTTCCTCGGTGTCGGGTCAGGAGGTTCTTCTTTAGGTACTAAAGACACAGCAGGATATGGGACCGTGGATACCCTCAGGCAGAATCTCTTTTACACTGTTCTGCAGCATCATTTGCTCATTATAACCAAGTTAATTCCGTAATCCCATCACTTCCCCAGAAACAAACTTTTCTAACGTAAAACTGATGTCTTTTGTGGCTTCTGGCTCGCTGGACAGCCTGTCTCAGTGTCTCTCCCAGAAACTCCCGCCTTTTCTAGGGTGCCTGAGCTCTGCCTTATTCTCTCCTGTCCCAGATACTCCAAAACTGAAGTTCTGGCCCCCAAACCGGACATGGCAACACGGAGAAGCCAGCAGAGGGCATCCCCAACGCCTGTGGTCACCAAGGACCCAGGAAGACTGGTGGGAGGTAAAATGCGGAAGGGGAGGAGGAGGTACATGTGAAGTTTAACCCTAAGTCTCTGAATTCTGTTCAGAGCAGTGATATTAACGGCCATCATTTAACACTGTGTTGCCCTTGGGGAGAAGGCGTGCATGCACGCGTCACCTTATGAATTCTCACAATGTCCCCCTGTCCCTGAAACACCAGACTAGGGCTCTGAAACGTCTCCATTCTCTTGCCCTCTTCCATGCGTGCACCGTGTAGCAGGGTTCCAAGGATCAGGTCGAAAATAAAAGGACCCATGAAACATAACCGTGTGTCCAAGTAAGGAAAGAGAAACTTCAGTGGAGAGTGTTTAATGTCAGAGGGAAACTACATCTGGGGCACAGGTGAAGAGCCCGCAACAGGCTGGCCGAGCACGGCCGCACCTGCCCCAGCTTCCCGCAACGGGGAGGGCCGGCAGAATCATCAGAGCGTCCGCTCCCTGCGCGGGGGCACGGTGCCATCCGCCCTCTCCAGTCACCACCTGGCTTTCTGCAGCTCGGGCACAGAGAGTCCATGTCTTTCCTGACACATCAGATCAAACGACCCCTCCCTCCTGGTGCAGGAGCCAGTGAATTGCGGAGGAAAAGTAATTCTCGCTGGAAAGGCAGGCCCCGGAGTCTGGGGAGGAGCTGTCCCCCTGTGGTCCCCAGAGACGGCGTGGGGCCTGTCCTCTTTCCTGTAACTGTGGATTCTGCAAGTACGCACACGGACGAAAGTGCAAGGAGGCACTGGGACTCTCATGGAACCAGTCGGTGTTCTGGACGAGACCCGGAAGATGCCAGGCGTGAGGCTGGGTTCCCGCCACTCCACGGGGCCGCCTGGCCCAGAGGCCAGGGTCGCAGGGCAGTCACCCGCCCAGCAAAGACTCCAGACATCATCAAGTTCCCCCTCCAAGCACCACCTCTGTCCTCAAGGCCGCGGTGGGTAGACGGGGAACATTCCCAAGCCCCTACCTCTTGAGACTCCCCACCAGAGGCGGGGACAGAGCCCTTTTCCCACCCACTGGGAGCAGAGAACCAGCAAAATCCAATCCTCCAAGATTTCCAGCGTCTCTTAAATAGGCTTTTCCTTTCCGTTTTCTTCCTTCAATTATTTACCATCCATCCTTTTCTTTATAGAAATATAAAATAGATTTATATAGATTTATATCCTATAGACTCTGTGCGGCAGCGCGGAGGAGAGCGGCCCTGGCTACTTGCAGACGAACTGGTCCACGACCTGTGTGCACTTCTTGCAGCGGACGAAGCAGCACCAGTGGAACTTGCAGTGGCAACGCTCGGTCTGCACACTCTTGAACTGGTCGTAGCCGCGGCCGCAGCACATGAGCGCGCAGCCGTCCAGGCCCTCGGACGTCTTGTTGCACAGGCGGCCCTGCGTGCCCAGCGAGCCCGTGCTCTGGTCGCGCAGGCAGTAGTCCGGGCTGGGGTCCACGTAGACCAGGTCCTCGGGGGTGGGCTGCTTGAAGCGGCTGTTGACCAGCTCCAGCTTGCCCCGGCGGGTGATGCGCATGGCAGCCGCGCTATCGTACTTCTCCTTCAGCTGGTCCCCCACCTTGCGGAACTCCGCCAGCTGCAGCCAGCAGGTTTTGAGGCTGCAGGACCCCGAGACGCCGTGGCATTTGCAGGCCACGTCTGCCGTCTTATACACAGCCTGCGAGGAGAGGGGGAGGAGAGAGAAGGGGATGAGAAGGCACATCCCTGACGGAAGATGCCCGGAGGCTGGCTAGGGCGAGTGCAGGAGAGGGCCGGCAGGGTGCGTGTGCGGAGGGCCGGTTTTCCAACCGAGTCCAGAGGTCTTTCCAGGTTGAAAGTGGATAAAAGGAACAGCACATAGAAGACTTCTGGGGAGGTGACGGCCACGTCTGAGTCACTACCAGGATGGCACACTTGCCCTTTTTGTTACCCATTTATTATCACCTGAAATTTGTCACAAGAAATGTGTCATCGTTACCAGCAAGGAAAAAAAAAAAAAAAGGCTATTTCTATCTTGATCAAAGTCTCAAACAAATAAAAACCAACAACATGAGTCTAGCTTTTACATGATATGGAGCCCAGTCCAGAAAAAAGAATCAGCCGTACCGGGAGCCTATAACAGAGACCGCTGGCACGGCCCTGGCTAGCCGAAAGCTATCCACAATCCTGTCAAGTCCCCTAAGAATCAGACGGTCCCTTTTTCTGTGTTAACAGTTGGTCACTAGCTCTACAGAGTCTTCGGAGCCTCACCATAAGCCACAGCACATTTGTGACAAGACACCCCCTGGGAGTGGCTGGGATGCAGGGGAAGGGCAGGCCCTCTGCGATGGGAGAGTGGACCCGTGGGTTCATCTTCGGGCAGATGTCTTGGAAAACAAATCCACCCAGAAGTCACTGAACCACAAACATGGGAGGGGACCTGAACGTGGGCTACTCCAAATCCAAATGGAAAAGCAAGAGCAGACCAGAAAGCTGCTTACAAAGTGCCTTTCAGCGAAAGCATACGGATGCATTGTGTCAGCTAGCCCTGGCAGCCGGCCCAGAAGTGCAGATGGCAGGATAAAGATGCAGGTCCACCGCCCAACATTTTCTTCTGCCACAGCTATTGTCACCGACGCAGGCCGGACGCATTTGTCAAGGGTTTCTCTCGGCTTTCTTTTCAAGAGTCCCCAGATTGTGTCTTTATTCAGCACTGTGGCCGGGACCACTGCAGGTGCAAGAGAGAGCTTCAGCTGCATCTGCTCATATTACTCCTGTCCAAACTCTTCCTGATTTTTTTCTGGTACAGAACTATTCCCACTATTTTAGGGTGGAGAAACTGTCGCTCTACATGAGGCTCAATAAGCTGTGCAAGGGCCACCCAGGAAGGATTGCTCACCAAACTTGGGGCTTAAAAATGGATTAGGGTGGAGAAGTCAGACAGGCCCCTCCCCAAGGTTAAAGGCACCAGCACTTGGCTGGCAGCTCCAGGCCAAAGGCAGAAAGGAACTGACACCCCATTCCGACAGGGACTTCAAAGACGGGGCCCGCAATCGTCCTCTGGCGCAAATCCCCCAGGTCTGAGCTGGAGCCTGACATTCCTTGGAAATGGTCCTTGGTTTAGAGAGGGATGTCAGGCAGCTGGTGCTGTTAGAAGGAGGAAACATTAAGGGCCTAAAACTGTGTACCCGACGCTGAGTGACTGGGGGTGAGGGGTGGATAAGCATCTCCACGGGGAGATTTGGGAGGGACAGGAATTTTAGTAAAACAAATCCGGAAGGGAGAGCGTCACTGACCCTCACTATTTAGACGTCCATTCCACCTTCTTCTAGGAAGAAAGACACCGTAGAGACGGTAATGTTTGTGTTTTAAATATTTTACTGTTGCTAATATACAGATGCTCCTCTTGCAAGAGAAGGAGGTTGGTGATTTTGGCCCTTGCTGCGAACTGAAAAAGCAAGAGAATGTTTTAAAATTTTTCTTAGGTCTACATCTCACCCCCTGGCAGAGCCCTTTGCCCCTCTCCTGCATCTAACGGCGTGACGGAGCTTGGTCACTGGCAGGAATGCCACAAGGACGAGGCAGCTTTCATCTGGAAAATGCTCAGAGGCCCTTGAGTGACAAGGCAGTATCAACCCACCGCCCCTGGCTTCAGTATTGTAAAACAGGGTCACTAGAGGCTCTCAGAGGCCAAGAGAAATTTCTTGCAAAGTATGCCCGAGATTTACTCTGTGGTCAAGATGTCAGATCCTAGATATCCTACCCTTTAAAAAGATCTGGTTGTAAACTACCGGTCTGGGGCATTTTCAATGCCGGCCACCGCTTAGTCCTTCCTGAGGAAGGTTCTGTGTAGGTGTCAGGAGGTGGGAGGTGATTGATGGCGAGTCCTGCTCCTTGGAGGGGGGATAAGAGGATAAGACAGAGAGAGGGACAGAGACTCCCCACCTGGAGCAGATGGAGGCCGGGGAGAGATAAAGGGCTGTGCAGAGGTGAGGAGACTGCAGGAAGATAGAGGAAGCCAGGGAGGGGGTAGGACAGGCTGATGGAAGGCGCAGCCGAGATAAGGGCTGGAAAAAGCAAACAAACAATTAAGGGTGAAGAAATGAGGAGCCAGCAGAAGTGGGGCCGGATGAGGACGAGCGCCTGGGCACCTCCGCATCTGCCCCGGGGCCCCAGGCACGGCTCCGAGCAGAGACAGGAAAGCCTTCCTGAATTTGACCCTCTTGCTAGGAGGCGACGGGGAATTTTCCCTGCACTGTCACGTGCAGAGGTCCCAGGGCACCCCTCTCCTCAGGAGCTGGAGGAAGCAAAGTCTAACACCTCAGCCAAGTCCGCAAGGTTCCACGGCGCTTCAGATGCAGAGACTGCCAGCCACGGGGGATGGGAAAGATTGTGGGAGTCCGTGGTGTTTGAACTGGGATCTCGAAAAATGGGTAGAATTTGAGCATTCAGGAGATAAAGCGAAGACCCTGACCTTTTTTTTTTTAATCAGTCTCTCACGGTTAGACTCCCAAAGACTGGCAAACAGAGAGGAAGTTGTGGGAGACTGAGGCAGCTCCACAGATGCCCTCAGAGCAGAAGAGTTCTGGTCTCTCCACCCAGATTTATAGCACAATAGCCACGGATCAGAGCGACGGCCCGAACTCCTGACACGCCACAGCTGACCACCCATATCTGACTAAACAAAACTAGCCTCTGGACCTGGGCTCTGCAAGGAAGATGCTGGGCAATGAGCAATTCTAATTTTGACTTGATGTCACGCTAGTGATGGTGATAGGTTTACACACGGGTACCACGTTCTACCAGTACCACAGGATGCTAAGTCATAGAAAGGCATTTCCAACCCCCTTTGTTCGATATGTGCTCCTATGAAACGAGCTAATTTTTTTTTTTTTTTTTTTTTTTGCGGTACGCGGGCCTCTCACTGTTGTGGCCTCTCCCGTTGCGGAGCACAGGCTCCGGACGCACAGGCTCAGTGGCCATGGCTCATGGGCCCAGCCGCTCTGTGGCATGTGGGATCTTCCCGGACCAGGGCATGAACCCGTGTTCCCTGCATCAGCAGGCGGACTCTCAATCACTGCGCCACCAGGGAAGCCCACGAGTTAATTTTTAAAGAAATTACTATATTAACACTTTTTAGAATTATATCCATATCCTGAATCACCAATGAACCAACATTAAATTTCTGAATTTACTTCTCCTCCAGAAACTGCTGCTCCTGTTTTGTCGTTAGCTCATCTTTGGCCTCACTAAGTACCTTGCTGGGCCCCGAGCCCGGGCTTGACACAGACCTGAGTGTGGACAGCTCTCCCAGAGAGAGGTCTGTGTAGTTTCCTGAGAGGTCCATGGCCCCGGCCCTTTGCCAGGAGGGCCTCCTGCCACCCAGCACTTGGGCCTCAGACCTCTGTCCAGGGAGATCTGGACGCACATCCACAGTGGACGCCTGAAGAGTGGAAGACAGAGCTTCTGGCTGAGCGAGGCCTCCCGTCGGTAGCAGAGGCAGACCCCGTCGGGGCAGAGCCTGCTCAGGAGAGAGGAGCAGGCCATGTGCTCAGACATGGGGGCCTCCTGAGCAGGTGCTGGCAGATGAGGCCCGAGCTCCCCGCACCTGTGCAGGAAGCCCAGAGCCCTGGCCCAGGTGTGCTCTGCACAAACAATAAACTCAGCTCTCCCCAAATCTACATTTTAGTCTCCACTGAAATTGAGGCTCAGAAGACCCTCGCCTCTTACATGAGATTGATGAGACTGGGCCTTCAAAGGATGGTTGCCTTCCACACTTCCGCTTAGGTTAAAGCACCCAAGTGTGTTTGCCATCAGTACTGAAGTGTGCTTTTGGACTGGGTCTCGGGATATGCATGATGGCAGCCCTGAAAAGTCGGCTGTGCTTTACCTGAGCCTCTAACAAACCACAAACCCTAGACGAGGTCTGATGGCCTAAACTTCCAATCATCCTAGCTGTTCAAATGCCACAGGAGGGGCAGTCAAGACAAGAGGTGTCTGGGATTCTGATGATGAGGCTGCACCTGAGTCCTACAGGCACGGATGTCCTGTGGAGAAGTAGATAAGGCTAAAAGAGTGACAGCTGCGTGTGTCTCGTGGGAAATGGAGCCTTTGGAAATCAAGGATGAGTTCCACAGTGTGGGAATCTAGGTCAGCATCGTAAGAATCTCTGTGGTCCGACTCAACCCCTTCCTGGACCAGCCGCCATCGCACAGCAGAGCCCAGGAACAGCCGATGGTCTGTCTGCGGGGGTGGGGTTCTTCATCTGGGTGTGTGTGGGGGCGGGGCCCTCCATCCAGGTGTGTGTGTGGCAGGCCCCCCCCCGTCCAGGTGTGCATGTGGGTGGCGCCCCCTGTCCAGATGTGCTTGTGTGGCGGGGCCCCCTGTCCAGGTGTGTGTGTGGCAGGCCCCCCTGTCCAGGTGCGCTTGGAGCGGGGCCCCCCGTCCAGGTGTGCATGTGGGCGGGCCCCCCCCCCCCCCCGGTCCAGGTGTGTGTGTGGGCGGGGCCCGCCGTCCAGGTGCGCGTGGGGCGGGGTCGCTTACCCTCCGGCCGGCCTCGTTGTTCTGCAGGTTCATAAGCACGCGGCCCTGCTCCTCCGAGCCCTTGGCGAAGTTCTTCTCGCGCTCGCGGGCGTCCACGAACTCCTTGGCGAAGCGGTAGCCGTAGTCCACGTTGTCGCCGCAGCCGCCCCACAGCCAGTCCCGGGGCAGGTCCTTAGGCCGTGCGGCCCGGCTGCAGCCGCACGTGGACAGCTCCCCCTCGCGGCAGGCACGGCTAATGGCGTTGACCACCCCGGCCGCGCTCACGGCGTAGGTGAAGGCCGTCTCCCGGCTCCCTGCGGGTGGACAGGAGACGGGTGAGGCCCCTGCCCCCTGCCACCCCGCCAGCCCGCACCCCGGGAGGGGGCACCTCTCCCTGCCGAGGCCCCCCGGGGTTAGAAAGCGCCCTGGACTAGGAACCGAAGTTCCTGGACTCGTCTGCCCGTGAGCCCCTTCAGCCCCGACCTGCACCTCATCCCTTACGGAGAGGTCACCCCGGCTGTGCCTTCCTAGGAGGCCGGCCTGAGTGGACGGGAGGGGGGGCATGGAGGCACTGGTGGACCAGGTGGCACGGCCGGAACGAGACTGGGCACAAGTCATGGGACCCACGGTGCAGCTCTATCCTGGCAAACACGTCTCCCTCACAGGTCTGTTGCTCACCCTCCACGAGTCACACGTCTGTCTTTTTACGCCTGCGTTATCTAGCTGGACAGCGGCCGAGACCAGGAGTAGAAATGAACTAGGATGACAACATCCAGAATCGTCTGAGCCGTTTCCCTCTGTCCCCCGAGGTCCACACTGCCTCCCAACCCGACCGTACTGGGGGACCACCTCCACGGACACTCAGCACGGTCTTTCTAAATATCCAGATCATTTCCTGTAAAAAATCCAAACTGTATACTTTCTTGCTATAGTGAACCACTTAAGAACCCATATGATGGATGTCCTACTTCAATAAAAACGTTGATAAAAAAATAATACTCAGCCACCAGGGACATGCAAATCAAAATCACAAGACATCACTTCACACCCACGAGGATGGCTATAATCAAAAAGGCAACTAATGACAAGTTGATGAGGATATGGAAAAACCGGAACCCTCATGTGTTGCTGGTGGGGACGTTTTAAGGCACAGCTGCTTTGGAAAACAGTCTGGCAGCTCCTCAAAAGGTTAAATGTAGAACTACCATATGACCCAGGAATTCCACTCCTAAGAGTAAGTATATCCAAGATAAATGAAAACATATGTCCACAGCAAAGCTAGTAAGTGAATGTTCGTCACAGCATTATTCATAATACCCAAAAAGTGGAAGCAACTCATATTGTCCATCAGTGAATGAATGGGTGAACAAAGGGTGGCATTATCCACGTGATGGAATATTATTCAGCCATAAAAGGTAATGAAGTGCTGCGGACAGGCTACAACATGGTTGAACCTTGAGTTATTATGGTAAGTGAGCCACTTGGCATTTTGTATCTGTATTTTTTTTTTTTTTTTTGCGGTAGGCGGGCCTCTCACTGTTGTGGCCTCTCCCCTTGTGGAGCACAGGCTCCGGACACGCAGGCTCAGCGCCATGGCTCACGGGCCTAGCCGCTCTGCGGCATGTGGGATCTTCCCAGACCGGGGCACGAACCCGTGTCCCCTGCATCGGCAGGCGGACTCTTAACCACTGCGCCACCAGGGAAGCCCTGTATCTGTATTGAACAGACACAAAAGGCCATGTATTGTATGATCCCGTTTATATGAAATGTCCACAATATGAAAACTCATAGAGACAGAAAGATTAGTGCTGTCTAGGGTTTGGGGAAGAGGGAGAAGAGATGGAGAGTGACCACTTGTGGGTGTGCAGTGTCTCTATAGGGCTGTGAAAATGTCCTGAGATTAGAGGGTGGTGATGGTTGCACAATCTGGTGAATATACACTGAACTGTACACTTCAAAATGCTGAAGTGTACCACATGTGAATTACATTCAGTAAAGCTGTTATGAGAAGTGATAACTACTACTCGTATAGACTCAGGTATGGAGGGAGGGGAGGCATTCTTAGCAGGGAACTGAGTGAGACTCAGTCCTGATCTCAGCGCTTAAACCAGGCAGGACCTTCTGCTCCCCACGCGCCCTCTCTTCTGAGCCTCCAAGGTCAGGGGTAGCCGTCCCACGATCCTGTCTTGGCAGGTGGTGAGGAAGGCAGTCTGCAGTCACTGCACCTGGCCCTACTTCTGGATGGTCTAGGCACAGCACAGGGAAGTTTGCAACCAGAACAGACAGGGCAAGTCAGTTTTTCTCCAGTAACCAGGGGTCAGGAGAAGCACCAGGAAAAACCAGGTGACGTGGGAAGCCACACTCATGATTCAGCCCTCGGGACTGATGTTTGAGCCAGTGTGAACCACAGCCAGAGACAGGATCTATGGGTCTAGGGAGTTAGACTATGCGAGCCCCCAGGACGGTACGATGGCCAAGGGGTCTTAGGGAGGAGGGCCTGAGCACCCCTTTGAAGGAGTCATGCCTGAGAAGTCTCCCTAAAACAGTTCCTCAACCCCCAACCTGGCATCCAGGGACAGGGAGGAGAGTCTGAAGCCGGGCCCAGATCTACACTCCATCCGCTGTGAGCATCGCTTTTACAACATGCCTTGGAGAATCGGGTTGGGTTCCCAAGGCCACCCACTCCATCTTTTTAAAATGACTCTAATCACCAGAATGTTCTTTCTCAGAGTAAGCTGAAAGATGCCTCCCTATAACTTCCCTCTTCTGGAGCTAATCCCTCTTCCATCTGACAGCCCTTCAGGATTTGAAAACAACGACTATGCCTTTTATGTTTTCTCTTTTCCAAGCTACATATGTCTGATTTCTTCCACCACCGTTCTTTTCTTTAGCAAACACGCTTTGCAGAGCTGAGTCACCCCTCTCAGAACTGCCTTTTAAAAGAACGTTCCTGCAGCTGAGCGTGTAATCCTGCAGACGTCAGGGCTCTGAGGGTCCAGCCCACCATGTAGTTGGATCCTGGTCTGTCCCGATGAATCCCCTCAGGATCCCCCGTGGTCACTCTGTCTCCTTTGGTTGGGGGCATCACTCGGCCCTGAGTGCAGGCAGCTCTGCCTTCCTGGGGCAGCACGTGGGCCTCAGGGAAGCCTAAGGACAGACCTCGTGCTGCTCTCAGCAGCAGAGAACTGGGGGCGTCTCTATATGTGAAACAATACAGAGAGGATAAAGGCTGATAAACCAGCAGCCAGGGAGCTCCTGAGAGGTCGTGCATCTTCCCAGGCCACAGAGACAGCAGGACAATATCACATCCTCTGTTCCACAGCTGCCCAGCTACCCGTAGGAGCCTCCCTGGCCTCCAAGCGAGGGGCCTGGTGCCTTCCAGGCCGCTCTGCTGCCCTCTGGTGGTGGATGCTTGCAGTGGCTCAAAGGAAGGAGTCTCAGAAGCCACCCGTGCCAGACCCAGGGAGAGGACTCGCCAGAATGCCTGGGCCCAGCGGGAGGCGGGAGGACAGCTTCCCAGGCAGCATAAGCCTGCAGGGAAGCTGCAAAAGGAGACGGTGAGAATAAGGCAAACAGAGGGGTCCTATTTGTAGCAGAGTAGGGCAGAGACTGGTAGCGTCTGCTTTCACTGGTCACTCCGCCACGCAGACCTGCACCCCATGGAGTTTCTGTTCCCGACACACCTTCTTCCCTAAAGCAAAGCCGCACTTTGGGGCCTTCAGGCAACAAAATTACATGAAAAGGATCTGGCCGACGTCAGGCATTCACTAGGTCCCAAAGAGATATTAGTTCCCTGACAGTGATTAGGGGATGCCTCTCTCTACACCCGGGCCATCGTAGTTTCCTCACCTGAAACCCAGCAGGCAGGGAGGAGAGTGGCTAACCAGGACCCTTACCAGGAAGAAGGCACAGGCACTAGGCTTATTTGAGAGGAAGTGATCAACTATGAATGAATCCCATTTGACCCCCAGGCCTATTGTCTTGGGAAAGTTGCCCAGCAGGACTGTTACAGGACCTCATGAGCATTCCTTTCAAGGACCTTGAGTTGATGCTGAAGGAACAAGAGAGAAGCAAGGTTCAAAGTGTAGTTTCCCTGGACCTCACTTCTCAATGTGGGGCAGGGAGGGAGGGGAAAGGGGTCAGGAGAGGGCGGGGCCTTCGCAAAAGAGGCGCAGAATCCCTGACTCCCCTGGTCCCAGCCTGCTGGAAACCGCAGCCTCAGGGAACTGCAGAATGTTGCCTTTGGGGGGGAAGCTGTTTGGGGAGACTGGGAGCCGGGACGTGGTGCTCTAACACCTTCCTTTTATGGCCCTGGGGATAAGAACCAGTAGAATAGGGCCGGATTTCTCAATTTCTTGCCAGGGAGGGGAGGATTGCATTTCAAAAGGACCTAAAACAATTAGACCCCAGATCACACCTCCATCTGAGCAATAGGGAAGCCAAAGTATCCTCGGCCAGGAGTGGGAGAGGTGCGAGGACAGGAATCCAGGCAGGGGTGGCCCTCTCATCTTCCTCCTTCGGTCTGCCCCTCCCAGCCCTCATTTTCACACACATCCCCTTTCAAATGAAAAAGCCGGGACTGGATCTGGGTCGGGTTAATGACAGCCATCGCCAATTTGGCCCAAAGTTTCTCTCTCTCTCAGTGTCCAAGTGGAAGAGGCAAAACTCTCCAGACACTCAGGGCTGCAATTTTCAGCTCTCTGCCCACAGCTCTCGAGGAGGCCCTGGAGCTGAGACAGGGGTCAGTCGTGGTGGGCGGGCTTCCCGATCCGCTCTCTCTCAGCTTAGACCCCTGCCCCCTGCCCAGAGGGAGGGCCTCTAGGCTGCCTGCTCGGGGCAGGGCGGGAAGCAGAGGGCCAGCTGACCCGGGCACTGGGCGCCAGCAGGCCACCCGAGACCACCCCCTTGCACGCCGGTCCCTGTGGAGCCCTGGCTCCCAGGCCGGGAAGCACAGCTGCTCCAGCCCCACGCCCCGCTCACCTATCTGCATGACTCTCCCGAAGACGGAGGCATCGTCCACGGTGCTGCAGTTCCACCGCCGCTGCCGGAACTGGTGCTGGCACTCCCTGATGCCCGTCCTGGCCCCCTCACCTATGTAGGCCATGTGTTCCTGGTACAGCTGGCACAGCTTCCGCTGGCCGGCGGAGAGCCCAGGGAGCTGGCTGCATACGGGCTGCGCCCCGATGATGAACACCTCAGGCCTCTGCACCGGGTTCATAGCCAAAGACCTGCAGCAAGAGGGCCAGGAGTGAGCGTGGCCCAGGGGCAGCGGCAGGCCTCGTACCGGACACCCTCCCAGGGGGGTTTTCTGCGGGCAGGCCCTGAGCCGGGAGCTTGGGAAGGAAAGTCACCCAAAACCGAGTTCCTGCCTTCAAAGGGAAACTGAGGCACGAACACAGGAGACGCGTGAGATGTCGAGTGCCCGAGACCACCTTGGGCGTCTGGATCCACAGTGACCAGACAGGGAGGAGTGCTCCGAGCTGGGAGAAGCCT